>NC_136068.1:693374298-694574298 GCF_964261635.1 Lissotriton helveticus
TTGCACTGCTGTTGCCTGTGTTGTACCTGCTTTGTGTCTGAGGGAAGCTTGCACTGATGTTGCCTGTGCTGTACTTGTTGTATATGTATTGGAAGTTAGCACTGCTGCTACTTGTGTTGTACTTGCTCTGTGTGTGAGGGAAGCTTGCAGTGCTGCTAGCTGTGTTGTACCTGTCCTATGCGTGAGGGAAGCTTGCTTTATATGTATGTTTATATATAAGTTAAATATTTGTTTTTTTATATGTGCTGTATTAAATAAAATATTATTTAGCTTCCCTTTTGAATTGCCCTGTCTTATGTGTATGTTTACATGTTATGTAATGTGTGTGTAGTTTTTTAAAATTAGCTGTATTATGTGTGTGTTTTGTATCTGTTGACTCCCGCATGGTATTGAATAATTGTGTGTTTTTTAAAAATGGTGGACGCAATGCGTCATCTTAACGCTACCAACGTTTAATAGGTTAGCGTTCTAGTTTTTTTGTTTTTTTGTATCGTCACTGATTAGTTTTGATGGACGTCTATTTTTAGCCAATCGGAGCGCTACGTTTTTGACGTAGCGTTCCGTTTTGCATACGTCATAGGTGGAATTTTCCAGAACATCGAGAATCGTGGGATGCAGAAGGCGTGTTCTTCTTCGTGAGCTGTTGCTGCGTCATATAATAGGTAAGAATTTTTTTCTAAGTGTTTTTTGTAATCTAATTTAATGTAGTATTGATAGTATGCATAAATTAGTTAATGATTATGAGTGTATGTATATAAATAGTGATATATTGTGTTAGCGATTGTAATTATTTTTAGTTATTTATTTGTTATATGTAAGTAAATGTTTTCATTGTTAATATATATTGTATATATTAGTGATAACTGTAATTTTATGCTTTTTGTAGCTGTTCCTTATTTTACATACATGAACTGTTTTTAGCATTTAGAAAAGCTATTTCTTACAGTTTGTTTGTGTTAAGCGGATGTACTGTAATCTAATGTGTTTATTATCATTTTTTTACAAACTATGTGATGTGGAGAACTTTTTTGAAGGTGGGAAAAGAGGCAGGTGGAACGGGAATAATTGCTAGCCCTTAGAACTATATTTTTAAAGAGGTTGTCATTTAATTTAAATGAGAATTTAGGTGGATGTTTTTGACGTGTAAAAGGTGAGAGCTGTTGCGTTTAAGGTAGCGTGATAAAGCAGGGTAAACTTATGTTGTTGTGAATTTGATATTACTGAGAGAAGTTATTATTTGTGAGTTAATTAATAGCGAGAAAGCAAAGGAGCGAGTAATGGAGAAGTACAAAATCTAATGTCTGAGGTGACACTGGCTTGCTATTTGGTAGGGTTGTTAGTTTACGGCAAGGTATTTTGTTACTCAAGATAAAAAAAAAAGGAGTAGGTGTTAGTGGCTGGGAGTACAAAACAACGTGCAAAGAGGAGGTACATGGTGTAATGAATGTAAACGCTAAGAGTGTACTAGAGGTAGCTTCTAAGTATTGTACAGTGGCGAGTTAAGTTTCTAAGTATGTCTGGCACTTTTACCACAAGCCTTACATAATGAATGTGCCACCAAATTAGCATGTGACATTAGATATTAGCAAGCTTCCCAAAATGCAGTGTTTAGCAGCTATTCGACATCACGCTGTTCTAAGCATACTGCAAACTTTCCCACCCCTGAGTAAATTGCTCCAAAACAACACCTCATAAGATAGCAGCACTATATGTTAAAAAGATACTGATTCGTAAATTTGCATGGCACCAACTTTAGAATACAATACACTAACAGTGATAGAAAAAAAGTAACACCTCTTAAACAGCTGCTGACAAACTGGTCGCTATTTGCATGGCGCCAACTGAGTAAAGCTTACTTTTTTAGCAACACTTTGTTGTTACGACGTAAAAAATGTTTTCTAAAATGTAAACTGCTTAATTTGTCATTGTTTTGCACTTGCATAGCATCATTGGAAGAATGTCACCCGAAAAAGTGAGTATATTAATTTTGTATGTTTGTAATATGTTCATTTAATAATAAGGACTTCTGTGTTAAGCGTTAATGGAAACGAAACGTTAAAGGTAAAATATAAATTGGAAGGAGTTTAGTTTCTTTGAAATTTACTTAGTTACTGAGGAATGTAGACAAGTTTCTTGAAAATTGAAACGTAACTTATTTTTTAGTATGTTTGTTTTCTATTTATTGAATAATACTATTGTCGAGTTATTGTTTGTTGGAGCAAATGTTAGTCTTTTTGCAGAAGTAGTAGAGTTTTGTGTAATGGCTGATGCCGCGTACAATTGTAAATGCACGTTATTTCATATGGTAATAATATACATAGACAATATAATAATTGAAAAATGTATTTACTGTTATTTCATTGTGCGTAGCTTGGCGTATAAAAAGTGTGAGATAAGGTAGAAAAAGGCGTGGGCTTGTTATGTTGTAATGTGGAATTTGTAAAAAAGAACGACTTAAAGAAGGGCATTGGGCACTGGAGGGGGGGGCGGTGGGGGGTGGGCTGGGGCTGTATGGGGCTGAGTAGTAGTGGCTGGAAAAAGAGAGCAAGGCGCAAGGAAAGCGATAGATAATGCCGCAAGTGAATATTAAGAGCAAACAGGAGGGAGGCCTGAACGATCGTTTAGTTATTGTTTGTTTGAGCAAATGTGAGGCAGAATTAATGGGGTGCTGTGTAAAGGCTGGCGCCGCGTGCAATTGTAAGTGCATGTTACTTTCATGTTAATAATATACATATGCAATATAATGGAAACATATTTCTACAGTTATTTTGATGTGTGCAGTTCGGCGCATAGAAAGTGCTAGGCGAGGTAAAGAGAGACGAACTTGTTATGCTGTAATATAAAGCGTGTGAAAAAGCACGAATAGAAGAAGGACAGTAGAAGGGGGGGGTGCGCATGGTAACTGGTAGCAGAAAGCGAGGCGCAAGAACAGCGGGAATTAATACCATGGAAATAAATGTTAAGAGTGGACAGGGAGCAGGTATTTAATATTGCAGATATTGGGGCAAATTTATGAAGGCTTTGCGCTGCTGGTGCGTCACTTTTTCCCATGGCAAAAGTGACGTTCCTGTAGCGCAAATCCTTTATACATCTGCCCCTTAGTGTTTGTTTGCGTAAATGTAAGGCTGTTTGCGGTACTAATAAGGTGCTGTCTGAAAGTCTGATGCCTCGTGTGAGCATAAACAGGTGTAAGTAAGCGTACCAAAGGCATTGCAAAATAATAGTAGCAGGCAATAATTAACTTTTTTTATAGTTTGCGATGCAAACAAAGCCTTTCGTACGTAAATATAAAGTACATTAAAGTTATTTAAAACACATACAATTTTAGATGGCCGTTACTTTATATATTAACAAATTGCATCGTAAATACAATAATGTCAACCCATTGTTCCAGTTATTTTAATGTGCGCAGCTCGGCATGCAGAAAGTGTGAGGTGAAGTGGAGAGAGTATTGTTGTGGTGTAATATAGTGCGTGTAAAAGAGAATAAGTGTAAATGCTTTTAAATTATGTGTTTGACAACTTGCAAGCGGTGCATAAAGCATGCCCTTTCTACTTGTAGTTATGTTAACTTAATAGCACCAAGATATTTTGTTTTGGTAGTGTTTGTTAACGCTATACGAATGTTCATTTAAAAATTAATTGCATTAAAATGATTATAATTATTAATATGAAGGAGACTCTCATTGTACTGAGACTAATGGAAGCTTGTGTGCAACTGTTTGTGCTGTATCCTGGTGTGTGAGAGAAACAAGCAGTGCTGTTGTCAGTGCTAGAATATTCAACATGAAGGAAGCTTGCACAGCTGCTGCCTGTGTTGTAACTGTTCTCTATGCAGAGAATGGTGTTGGGGTGGGGGGAGTGTGTGTGTATGTGTGCATGCACACCCTGCTGCTGTCTGTGCTGCACCAGTTATGCAAGGAATTCTTGCACTGATGCTGCCTGTGTTATATCTGTGTGTGTGTGTGTGAGTTTGAAAGAGAAGAAACAAGTAGAACTTCTGGCTGAGCTTTACATGTTTTATGTGTGAAGGAAGCTTGCATTGCTCCTGCCTGTGCTGTACCTGTTCCATGTGTGAGGGACGCTTGCACTGCTGCTGCTTGCTGCTGCTTGTGCTATACTTGCTCTGTGTGTGAGGGAAGCTTGCAGTACTGCTGCTTGTGCTGTACCTGCTCTGTGTGTGAGGGAAGTTTGCACTGCTGCTGCTTGTGCTGTACCTGTTCTATATGTGAGGGAAGCTTGCACTGCTGCTGCCTGTGCTGCACTTGTTCTATATGTGAAGGAAGCTTGCACTACTGCTGCCTGTGCTGCACTTGCTCTATGTATGTTGGAAGCTTGCACTGCTGCTACCTGTGCTGTACTTGCTCTGTGTGTGAGGGAAGCTTGCACTGCTGCCGCTTGTGCTGTACCTGTTCCGTGTGTGAGGGAAGCTTGCATTGCTGCTGCCTGTGCTGTGCTTGCTCTGTGTGTAAAGTAAGCTTCACAGCTTGCATTGCTGCTGTCTGTGCTGTACCTGCTCTGTGTGTGAGGGAAGCTTGCACAGCTTGCACTACTGCTGCCTGTACTGTACCTGCTGTGTGTGTGAGGGAAGCTTGCAGTGTTGCTGCCTGTGCTGTACGTGTTCTATGTGTAAGGGAAGCGTGCACTGCTACTGCCTGTGTTGTACTTGTTCTATGTGTTTTGGAAGCTTGCACTGCTGCCGCCTGTGTTGTACCTGCTCTGTGTGTGTGTGAGGGAAGCTTGCACTACTGCTGCCTGTGTTATACCTGTTATATGTGTGTTAGAAGCTTGCACTGCTGCTGCCTATGTTGTACCTGCTCTCTGTATGAAGGAAGCTTGCACTGCTGCTGCCTGTGCTGTGCTTGCTCTATGTGTGAGGGAAGCTTGCACAGCTTGCACTGCTGCTGTCTGTGCTGTACCTGCTCTGTGTGTAAGGAAAGCTTGTAGTGCTGCTGCCTGTGTTGTACCTGTTTTATGTGTGTTGGAAGCTTGCACTGCTGCTGCCTGTGTTGTACCTGTTCTGTGTATGAGTGAAGCTTGCACTGCTGCTGCCTGTGCTGTATGTGTTCTATGTGTGATGGAAGCTTGCACTGCTGCTGCCTGTGCTGTACCTACTCTGTGTGTGAGGGAAGCTTGCACTGCTGTTCCCTGTGCTGTACCTGTCCTCTGCATGAGGAAAGCTTACTTTATGTGTATGTTTATATGTAAATTAAATGTTTGTTTTTAGCATTTACAAAAGCTATTTCTTACAGTTTGTTTGTGTTAAGCGGATGTACTGTAATCTAATATGTTTATTATCATTTTTTTACAAACTATGTGATGTGGAGAACTTTTTTGAAAGTGGGAAAAGAGGCAAGTAAAACGGAAATATTTGCTAGCCCTTAGAACTATATTTTTAAAGAGGTTGTCATTTAATTTAAATGAGAAGTTAGGTGGATGTTTTTGACGTGTAAAAGGTGAGAGCTGTTGCGTTTGAGGTAGCGTGATAAAGCAGGGTAACCTTATGTTGTTGTGAATTTGATATTACGGAGATAAGTTATTATTTGTGAGTTAATTAGTAGCGAGAAAGCAAAGGAGTGGGTAATGGAGAAGTACAAAATCTAATGTTTGGGGTGACACTAGCTTGCTATTTGGTAGGGTTATTAGTTTACGGCAAGGTATTATGTTACTCAAGATAAAAAAAAGGAGTAGGTGTTAGTGACTGGGAGTACAAAACGACGTGCAAAGAGGGAGTGTGTGTAATGAAAGTAAATGGTAATAGTGGACTAGAGGCAGCTTGTAAGTATTGTAGAGTTATTAATAGTTTAAATGTAAGACTGTTTGCTGTTGTAATAAAATAATGTTAGAGTGGCTAGTACCGCAAGTAAGAAAAGGCATCAGGAAGTTGTAAATAAGAATAACAAAGCATAGTACACAGAGATAATGTAGTAAATAAGAAAGCACGCTAAATGAATGGCAGTCTTCCAAATATAATTGTAGCAGGTAATAGTTAACGTATTTGTATAATTTACTATGCAAACAAAAGTATTTTACAGCTAACTCCAAAGTACATTAATGTTATTTGAAAGGCATACAAATGTAAATTTGCATTACTTTACATACTAATAATTTACATTGCAAAAACAATAATTTGAATGTATTTTCCAGTATTTTTTATTTGCATAACGCGGCATGTACAAAGTGCGACATAAGTTGAATGGATGTGCGGGCTTTGTACGTTGTAATATGTAACGTTAAGAAATAATGATTGAAAAAAAAGGGTACTAGGCAATAGGGGTGGGTTGTATAATGGTAGCTGGAAACGTAGAACGAGGCGCAAGAAAAAGGTAGATAATGCTGTGCAAGTGAATGTTAACAGCGGGCGGGGGGCAGACCTCTGGAACATTCTCATTATCCGGCTGAACTGTGCCTCAATTCATCAACACTGAAGGATGAAGAGCCGGGTAGGCCACATCCTGCAGTAGCCAGAGGACACGTGGATCTGTGTAGGTGGGGCATTAAATACTTTGGCTAAATTCAAGATTAATGATGGACGATCTTCAAATAGGCATTGCACCGACACTGCATACGAAAGCGGTTAGGAAACGGGTTTTGCTCCGGCTGTTTTTAATGCTTCCGTTTGAGCACACACACTGGTGCTCGCCGACAATTGCACCTTGCACAACTCTGTATACACTGCAGGCCAAGCTTCAATGGAAGCGTAACGCATCCATATTTACAAAGCTCTGAGGCGTTCCCAGTGTGGTGTGTGACTGAGCTGTTTTCATAGCAATTAACCATGGAGCGTTCTCATTATCCGGCTGAACTGTGCCTCAATTTATCAACACTGAAGGATGAAGAGCCGGGTAGGCCACATCCTGCAGTAGCCAGAGGACACGCGGATCTGTGTAGGTGGGGCATTAAATCCCTTGGCTAAATTCCAGATTAATGATGGACGATCTTCAAATAGGCAACTATTTCCCTAAAACATTCTATTATTAAATTTAAAACAGAGACAGGCGAGCCTGCCATTACTAGCAGCTGCCTCATTTAGGTGAAAACGAGTGGACCTACTCTACAAAGTACGAGTGTCGCATGCAAGATGGCAAAGGAAGTGCAAGTAGTAAAAGTTTATATTACCTACGAGCAGCTTAAATTAGTGTATGTTAAAACATAGAAATGTGCACACATAAATAGCAAACGTACCCCAAAAATTATCAGGAACAGGCGAGCCTGCCATTACCAACAGCTGCCTCATTTACGTCAAGTTATGTGAAAAGCAATGCTTTTACATTTGTTGTGCGCGATGCATCTAATTTGGTGCTGTTGCGCGCGCAACTGTATTTTTCAACCTTTTAACATTACATTTTAAAGAAGCAATAGTATTAGATTAACACCCCCTTCGCATTACGACATTTTTGCACGAATAAAAAGGAAGCTAATTTTTAGAACTGCGAAGAACCCGTTTCTGGAGTGCACACGTAAATGGCAAACTGAAAGTAATGTAGCTAAAGTGTTAAAAATAAGTGTAAAATATAGTAGACTGAAAAAGATAACTAAAAGCAATGGGTAAATTAACTAAAAGCAATGGGTAAAAAGGTAGAATTTTGAGGACGTAAATAGCTATCGTACATGTAGTTTCCCTCAGTGAAAACAGCAATCTAAAAAACTCTAATGTGAATATTTCTGCAGTAGTTTAAAAAAACATTGTATACTTTGTTAAAAAAAAACAGGAACAGGTATAGATTTTTGAAAATAAATTATTTCAAGTACAGAGAGCAAAGGAAGAAGTAGAAAGAAATGCAAACACGCTAATACGAGAGCCTATTTTCTTTTACCAAGCACAAAGTTACTTACTGTTTTAGGTAACACGAATAAGTCCGCTGTCCCGAAGTATACCTGGTGGTGTCCTTTCCAGAAAGGTTTCCGACGGTTGCATTACAGGTTTAAATAGTGTGAAATGAAAAAAAATGTCTGTTACTTAAATTAAATAAATGACCAACAGCTGCCTCATTTACGTCAATTACGTCAATTAAGGTGAAAACGAATGTTTTAACATGTTGTGGTGCGCGATGCATCCTTAGCGATAAAAATGCAGAAAGCAGACAAAATGCAGTGTTTAGCACCTATTCGACACCACCATGTTACTTTAAAGGCAACAGCAGAAAACGAAAATAATGAAAGCCCCCCCAAAAAAAAAGCGCATGTTCATTACTAGGCACCTTGCAAATAATTATTTAAAGACTGCTTTGGAAATCATGCAAATATCGAGCATGTTATTCAAAAGCCAGATTTACCGAAAATGTTAACAGCAAGCGTGTTCATTGTAAGCCTGCGTCGGGAAAACGAAACTAATGAGAAGCTAATTGTAAGCCAGCCTCTGGAAAACGAAACGCGAAACTGACACTGCACAAACAACAAGAAGCACGTTCACGAGGTGAAAACTGAGCTACTCTGCGCTCGTGCACCCTTTCCTGTCCACGTTCACGAGGTGAAAACTGAGCTACTCTGCGCTTGTGCACCCTTTCCTGTCCACGTTCACGAGGTGAAAACTGAGCTACTCTGCGCTCGTGCACCCTTTCCTGTCCACATTCCCGAAAACGGGCGACATAAGGTCTTTCGCTAACGCGAGACCTAAAAAGCACTTGTAATTATTGCAAAAAGATGGGACACTTCGTTAAAGATTGCCCTGTCTTAAACCACAATTTGGCTACTGGTAAGACCCAGCCACGCCCATATCAGCCAAAACAGAATGGTTCCCTAGACAGTTCAACACCTTCAGTTCCACTGACAACACAAATGGCCCAAATGAATATTATAGACAGCGCCTACACTGAATATTACCCAGATTTCTCATGATGTTGCCCAGAGAGAGACGATGACAAACTGCCCCTAATCCCCATTCCAGTAGATCAGACACGTCCATTTATAGAGGTCCGACTTCTTGGGGAGGATAGGAAGTTTCTACTAGACACTGGGTCCAGTAAAACAACAATAAGCCATCAAGAGGTCCCAGAGGCTCCTCTCTAGGGTTCAAAAAGTATTTCTCTGGGCTTCTCGGGACAACCTGTGACAAACGTCACGTCAAAGCCACTGCCCTTGCAGGTTGGTCCCCTCATGACAACTACAGATCTTATATTGACAAAATCATGTCCAGAAAACTTGCTTGGTATAAAAACATTGAAAGAATTAGGAGCTGTCATTGTTTGCTCACCTACAGATGTCAGACTATTTCTGCGAGATTTCAAGGGCCACTACACAAGTAGAGAATTAGATGAGCGTTTGAAAGATTTGCCACACACCCTGTGGGCCACTGATTCCACCACAGTAGGATGTATGGAAATAACACCTCACAAGGTTACACTGAAAGAGGGAGCCCAACTACCACGCATAAGGCAATACAAAATTCCACCTCAGGCTGAACAAGCATTAATGCTAATTATTCAGGACCTAATACAGTCAGGTGTGATTAAGGAAACAACTTCTAACATTTGCAATTCCCCTGTTTTACCAGTTCATAAAAAAGTGGAACCAGGAACACCACCTGTCTACAGACTAGTGGTGGATTTGAGAGAGCTCAATAAATGTGTCGTTCCACAACACCCTGTGGTTCCAGACATCTCCACCCTACTCACAGCCATAGATGCGGAAGCAACGCATTTTTCAGTCATTGACTTGAAAAACGCATTCTTTAGCATACCTTTTCACCCAGATAGTCAATACCTTTTTGGCTTCTCCTTACAAGGACGAAGTTTCCAATTCACAAGAGTTCCTCAAGGTTTCACAGAGAGTCCAAGCGTATATAGCCAAGCATTAAAAAGACAACTAGATACTGTTCAAATGCCCACGGATACAGCCATACTACAATATGTTGATGATATCCTCATTACGGCCAGATCTGACGCAGCATGTGCTGAAGCATCACTACTAGTACTAGAATTCCTAGCTGCAAATGGCCATAAAGTTTCCCCTGGTAAGCTCCAATTTTGTTTACAGCAAGTGGCATACTTAGGGCACTTGCTGTCAAAGGAGGGTAGGCAGCTTACACAGGAACGCATCCAACTCATACAACAAATACCACAACCAACAACACAGAAACAAGTTCGAGCCTTTGTTGGTCTCACCTCATATTGTAGACAGTGGATCCCACAATTTGCACTCATTTCCAAACCGTTAGTGCAGCTGACAACACTCGAAGCTGGCGCTACCCCACAATTACCCTGGACATATGAACACACGCAAGCCTTTCAGTCTCTTAAAAAAGCTATGTGTCAAGCCCCAGTGCTGGCAACACCTAATTACAACAAAGATTTTACATTATTTGTAACAGAAAACTCAGGTACAGCACTATCAGTTCTGACCCAACTTCAAGCAGACAAACATAAACCATGTGGTTATTTTTCAAGCACATTAGATCCAGTAGCACAAGCATTGCCTGCATGTCTAAAATCAGTAGCAGCTACTGCACAAGCTATTAGACAAAGCGATTCTATTGTATTGGGACATCATCTGATAGTTCAGGTCCCACACGCTGTAGAACTTCTGTTAAACAGAACACAAACTCAGCATCTGACAATAGCCAGACTCACCGGATATGAGATGACACTTTTTCAGCCACACATTGAGATTAGACGCTGCAACATTTTAAACCCAGCAACACTGTTGCCACTGACCTCTCCTACTGAAGAAATTCACGATTGTATTGACATAATTGATTTAGTGACCAAACCAAGACCAGATTTACAAGATACTCCCCTTGCTAAGGCAGAAATGACACTCTTTGTTGATGATTCATGTATGAGACTCCCCACAGGAGAATTAGCAGCAGCCTATGCCGTCACAAATGGTACAGACACTTTAGAAGCACACAAGATAGAGATACTGTCGGCACAGGCAGCAGAACTCATAGCCCTAACATGAGCATATCACTTAGCAAAAGGAAAGTCAGTTAACATCTACACTGATTCACAATATGCCTTTGGAGTTGTACACAACTTCGGTACATTATGGAAAGAGAGAGGATTTCTCACATCACATGGGTCCAGAATACAGCATGCTACACTCATCACTGCCCTCTTAGAGGCCAGTCAGTTACCAGAGAAAATCGCAGTGCTAAAATGTAAAGCGCACACAAAAGGAACAAATGAAATATCAAAAGGAAATGATTCTGCAGACAGTGCAGCCAAGTTAGCAGCAAACACAGAATTAAGTATACCACACCGCCAATATACAATACGAGACCCCTTTTCTGACATCCAGGATGTTCAAAGTCATGCCACACCACAGGAACTGCTAGAATGGAAGGAAAAAGGAGGGGTCCTTACAGATCAAGGCTGGATGACACCTGAAAGAGCAGTATGGTTTCTACCGGATGCCATGGTACAGGTTATGGTAAACACCATACATGGACCAGCGCATCTGGGAGAAAAAGCAATGTTAGACAGCATACAGAATATATGGCACAACAAACATTTGAGAGCTGCAGCCAAACAAAAAGTTAAAACGTGCATGATTTGTAATCAGTTCAACCCAGGAAAAGGCACAAAGGTGGAACAGGGAGGATTCCAACCCCCTGACCATCCATTTGAAGTTCTCCAGATGGACTATATCCAGATGGAGAGATGTAGAGGTCACAAGTATGTGCTAGTTGTAGTGTGTGCTCTGACCAGATGGACAGAAGCCTATCCCGTCCCAGATTACACTGCAACGACAACTGCTAAACAATTAGTTAGCGAGTTTTTACCGAGGTATGGGTTGCCCCGTGTCATCTACTCAGATAACGGCCAACCTTTTTCCTCTGAACTCATGAAGCAAGTATTTCTTCTGTTAATGTACACTTGGAAGTTTCACTGTGTAAGACATCCTCAGGCAGCAGGTCTAGTAGAAAGGCACAACCAAACTTTAAAGACAAAATTGGCCAAGATATGCACTGACAAAGGCGTGGACTGGATGGTAGCCTTACCGGTTGCCCTCTTCTACATGCGTATGGTAGCCCCTTCCAGAACTGGCTTATCTCCATATGAAGTGGTCTTTGGCAGGTCACCAAATATGTGGGGTACGCCAAGGCCTAAAAGAATAACTGATGTTGACAGTACTATGCTGACTGACTACCTGGCTTCCTTGATGTCTGCACTCCAATCTTGTCGTTCTCAGGTTGCTGCCACCTTCCCTGACAAAACCAACCCGGAAGAACACGCCATCCGACCCGGGGACTGGGTCCTCGTGACGAACTTCGACCGGGCCAGTCCCCTCCAGCCCAGGTGGAAGAAGCCAAGACTCGTACTACTAACAACACGGACAGCAGTGAAGGTCGAGGGCAGGAAGGGCTGGCTCCACGCAAGCCACTGCCGGAAACATTTTGGACAAAAAGACACTGTTGCAGATGGCCCTGCCAATCCCACTGACATTGTGACTGAACAATCTTTATTGCCTTTGGAACTAACCCCACAACAGGATTACAAATCAAAGTTAAGGTCTGCCATTCGGACTCTGGCTAATTAAGTCCATTGGGCGTCGGTCCAGTGGTGAAGCGGTTGGAGCATGGGAATGGATTTTAACACCTTGACTATGTGGGAGAAAAAAAAAATGAACTCTAGAAAAAGACATAATGGTCCTATTATATTATTATTATAATTAAACTTCTAAAGCGCGACAGCTACCCGTAGGTTTCCCGGAGCTAAATCAAAAAAAGGGAGGGGGGAAAGTCAGAAGAGAACTGTTAGATGTTAAATAGCCAGGTTTTTACCTGTCTACGGAACCTAAGATAGTTGGGTTCAGTTCGTATCTGAAGGGGAAGAGAATTCCAGAGTGAGGGGGCCAGCCAAGCAAATGAGCGGCCACCCATTCTGGCTTTTTTGATTCTAGGAACGGAAAGTAAGTATTGATTAGAGGATCGTAAATTACGGGGGGGATGATATAGTTGTGCCAAGGGGTAAACAGACATAATATCGATTCCAAAATATCGTTTGGACAAAATATCGAGTAAAAAATATAGACTAGCTAAAATATCGACCAGACATAATATAGACTACAAAAATATCGAGTAATATCGATGATAATAATAGCCAAAATATCGAATCAAAAATATAGACTAGACATAATATCGACTAGATAGAAAATAAGGTAAGTTTTTAATATTTTTTAATAATTGTGTAATATAAATCTGTAGCGGGTTGTGGGTTTATAGGGGAATAGGGTGGGAAGTAATTTAATTATAATTAATTAATCATGTAATGTAATTGTAATTGTTAATTAATTAATAAATGTTAATTAATTAAAATCTAATTGGTAATTAATTATAATAGAATAATTGATAAATAAATAATTTTTAGTGCATTATTTTCTATAGCGGGTTGTGGGTTTATAGGGGAATAGGGTGGGAAGTAATTTAATTATAATTAATTAAATATGTACAATAATAATTATTGTTAATTAAGTATTAATTTGTAAATAATTGTAAAATAATTGGTCATTAATTTTAATTGATTAATTGATAAAAAATAGTTTTTTAGTACATTGTTTTATATAGCGGGTTGTGGGTTTATAGGGGAATAGGGTGGGAGGTAATTTAATTATAATTAATTAATTATGTAAATTAATTATAATTGTTAAATAATTAATAATTGCTAATTAAATAAAATATAATTGGTAATTAATTATAATTGAATAATTGATAAAAAATTAATTTTTAGTAAATAATTTTCTGTAGTGGGTTGTGGGTTTTTAGGGGAATAGGGTGGGAAGTAATTTAATTATAATTAATTAAATATGTAAATTAATTATAACTGTTAATTAATTATTAATTGTTAATTAAATAAAATATAATTGGTAATACAAATTAATTGGTATTGGTAATTAATTTTAATTGCTATTTATATTTCTATTAATTATATATATATATATGAAGTATTTACCTTCCCTACTGTTGCACCCACTGGAGTGGGAATAGTAATTTTTAACCTTACGCTATGCAACGCTTTCCCTACTGTTGCACCCACAGGAGTGGAATAGTAATTTTTACCCCTACGCTATCCAACGTTTTCCATACCGTTGCATCCACTGGAGTGGGAATAGTAATTTTTACCCCTTCGCTATCCAGCGCTTTCCCTACTGTTGCACCCACTGGAGTGGGAATAGTAATTTTTACCCCTACGCTATCCAGTGCTTTCCCTACTGTTGCACTCTTTGGAGTGGGAATAGTAATTTTAACCCCTACGCTATCCAGCGCTTTCCCTACTGTTGCACCCACTGGACTGGGAATAGTAATTTTTACCCCTACGCTATCCAGCGCTTTCCCTACTGTTGCACCCACTGGAGTGGGAATAGTAATTTTTACCCCTATGCTATCCAGTGCTTTCCCTACTGTTGCACTCTTTGGAGTGGGAATAGTAATTTTAACCCCTACGCTATCCAGCGCTTTCCCTACTGTTGCACCCACTGGAGTGGGAATAGTAATTTTTACCCCTACGCTATCCAGCGCTTTCCCTACTGTTGCACCCACTGGAGTGGGAATAGTAATTTTTACCCCTACGCTATCCAGTGCTTTCCCTACTGTTGCACTCTTTGGAGTGGGAATAGTAATTTTAACCCCTACGCTATCCAGCGCTTTCCCTACTGTTGCACCCACTGGAGTGGGAATAGTAATTTTTACCCCTACGCTATCCAGCGCTTTCCCTACTGTTGCACCCACTGGAGAGGGAATAGTAATTTTTACCCCTACGCTATCCAACGCTTTCCCTACTGTTGCACCCACTGGAGTGGGAATAGTAATTTTTACCCCTACGCTATCCAACGCTTTCCCTACTCTTGCACCCACTGGCGTGGGAATAGTAATTTTTACCCCTACGCTGTCCAACGCTTTCCCTACTGTTGCACCCACTGGAGTGGGAATAGTAATTTTTACCCCTACGCTATCCAACGCTTTCCCTACTCTTGCACCCACTGGAGTGGGAATAGTAATTTTTACCCCTACGCTATCCAACGATCTCCCTAATTTAGCACCCACTGGAGTGGTTACATTAAATTTAAACCTTTTGCTATGCTACAGTAAATTTATTATATATGTTATATTAATTAATATGTATTTATATATATGTATTAATTTTTTTATATATATTTTTTAAAGTTACATTAATTATTTAATAATGTTACATGTATTTAATAATGTTAATAATGTTTATATTAAATATATTTATTAATATATTAGTTGTAATTTAATTTAAAGGCATATAAATATGTATTTATATATATATATATGTATTATATTTTTTATATTTTTTTTAAAGTTACATTAAATATTTAATAATGTTACATTTCTTTAATAATTTTAATAATGTTTATATTAAATATATTTATTATTATAGTACTTTTCAAATTATTTTAAAGACATTTTAAAAAAACGATATTTTGACAGTCTATATTTTTAATACTCGATATTTTAAACTCGATATTTTTGTACTTACCTTTGTAAAGATAGGAACTCGATATTATGTCCCTCAATATTTTTTCCTCGATATTTTAGGTACTCGATATTTTGGTAGTCGATATAATTTCAGTGATCCGTGCCAAGGGGTTGAGGTAAGAGGGGGCTAGACCAGAGTTTATTCTATGGATGATACAGAATTTTGTTCGGTTTTCAATTCGGAGCCAGTGAAGGGAGCGTAGGGCATTGGAAGTGGAAGAGGTGTGAGGTAATTTGCAGAGAAGTTGTGCAGCCATATTCTGGACTGTCTGCAGCTTACGTATCACCTCTTTACTGGCTCCCAGAAGAAGGATGTTCCCGTAGTCCAGTCTTGAAGTAATAAGAGCCTGGACCACGGTCTTCTGAGTGTCCAGGGGGAGCATCCAAATAATTTTTCGCAACCACTTGATGATAGTGATGCAAGTGGATGATGTTTTAACCACATGGTTCTTCGTAGATAGTTGGTTGTCAAAGGTGACACTAAGGTTGCGAGCTGTTTTGGATGGAGTAGGTAAAGGGCCCATTTGTAAAGGCCATTGCCGGGGTCCCCATTAGGTGGTGTTATGACCGAACAGGAGAACCTCAGTTTTGCCCCCGTTTAGTTGTAATTTGTTATCCAACATCCAGGATGCAATGTTACTCAGTCCTGTACGGAGGGAGGAGGAAGCAGAGGGAGAGTCAGAGGAAAGGGAGTAGATGACCTGGGTATCATCAGCGTACGAATAAATAGTGAGCCCAGCTTGCTCTGCAATGGTAGCCAAGGGTCTAATGTACAAATTGAATAGCAAGGGGCTCAGAATGGAGCCTTGCGGTACACCGTACGCTGATGTGAAAGTTTGAGAGGCAGAGGACGTGGAAAACACTTGAAAAGTGCGATTTGATAGAAAGCTAACAAACCAGTTGAGAGCTGTGCCGATAATGCCTGATGATCTGAGGGCATTGATAAGGATGGGATGGGAAACCGTATCAAATGCGGCACTCAGATCAAGTAAAATGAGTGCCACGGTTTCCCCTTTATCAACTCGGCACCTGATGTTTTCGGAGACCCCTAACAGAGTGGATTCAGTCGAGAAACCTCTTCTAAATCCAGATTGAGATGGATGAAGTAGTTCACTAGCCTCAACATGGGTTGATAGTTGGGAGTTGATGTGTTTTTCCATAATTTTGGAAAAAACAGGAAGAAGTGAAATTGGGCGAAAATTAGAAGGGATGCTAGGGTCTGCGTTGGGCTTTTTTAACAGGGGTACTATCATTGCATGTTTCCATGCGGCGGGTACTGAAGCTGTTTTAAGGGAGGTGTTAAGAAGATCCATAATCAGTGCCAAAGAAAAATGGTCTAATTTGTTTAGTATGTGGGGAGGAAGGGGGTCCAGTGGAGAGCCAGATTTAATTTTGCAAATGATATCAGAAAGTGACGTGATGTTAAATGGCTCCCAAGTGTCGATCAAAGAAGAGGGAGAGCTGGTTTCTCGAATAAGCCTGGAATCACAGGAGATCATAGGTGCTGGGGGAGTGGAAAGGGTGAGTTGACCTGAGGTAAGAGACAAGTCCTCTAAAGTCAACTGTTCAGTGAGTGGGATTGGGGCAGGTGGGTGAGGCAGCGAAGGGGAGGGGACGGATTTCACAAAATTAGAATAGATGGTATCTATTTTGGCTACAAAAAATGCGGCCAATGAATTACACTGTACAGTATCTAGGCTTGGTGGTTTGGGTTGACACAGAGCGCCCGACAGACTCTGAACTACCTTGAAGAGAGCTTTAGGGCGATTTTGTGCTTCAAGAATGATAGTGTTCACATGTTCAACTTTAGCCATTTTACATAAAGAGTGGTATTTAAATAGAGCGGCTTTGTAAATTTGTTTTGAGCAAGGATCATATTTTACGCGCCATTTACGTTCAAGATTTTTGCAGGTGTTTTTTTCTGCTTTTAAGGCAGCTGTAAACCAGGGTGCGGACGAATGATGAAGATTTTGTTTTTGCATGCATCTGCGGCCTTTGCTAGCCAGGCGTCAACAGCTACAGCCGCTTCAGTACAATTATCTTCCCTGGGAGGTCTAGAATTCTCAAGGCAGGAATTGAGTTCATTAATATCTAATTTGCTCCAATTTCTAGATAATCTAGATTCAGTTGGTTTAGGGGGGACATTGAGTTGGCAACCAATGGTAATAGTGAAAGTTACTTTAAAGTGGTCTGACCACACGATCGGTAGTGAGGTCTCACAATTGATAAAGTCTAAGTTGGACAGAATGGGGTCCAAAAGATGTCCTGCAGCATGCGTAGGGCCTGTATTATGTAGGGTGATATTTAATGCAGCCAGGTCCTGTAGAAGGTTTCTACTAATGGAGCAACAGGGATCATTTAGATGAAGGTTAAGATCACCAAGAATTGAAAAATTTGTGGAATTCTGGATAAAAGGAGCTTTGTGCTCAGGAAGAGAGGTGGCCCAAGAGCTCGCTGGTCCGGGGGGACGATAAATGAGCAATCCGGAGAAGGTAAAATTGGGAGACAGCGAGAGCTTAAAGAGACCTACCTCGCAGTTGGGTACTACGTCTTCCCATTTGCACGAATACCGTCTATTATAGACTATGGCTATTCCTCCGCCATCTTTCAACACTCCGACATAGGTAAAATTATCGGGAAGGGCCGCAGCAATGTCTGGGCCAGAATGATCTTTTAACCATGTCTCCGTGAGGAACATAGCTGCAGGTTCCTCAGAGACAAGGAGGCCAAATATTTCCCTCTTGTGTTTTACTAGGGATCTGCAGTTTAGGCTAATCAATGTCCGAGTTATGAAAGTATCTGTAGATAAGGATTTGGAGCAAGTGGGAGGAAAGTCAGATAGGGCAATGTTAGTGAGGGAGGGGAGGGACGTAAGGGAGAGATGACAGACTGGACAGATGAAAGGGGCAAGGAAAGGATTCAATATAGTGCAATAAGCACAAGGAGGTAACCTAAATTTAAGCAGAATTTCCCTAGAGTAAGTGTGTAACGGACCGGGGGTGACGGGCCAGGAGTCATAGCCCCTAGTCCCAGCCCGTCGCGGACGGGCGCAGACGGGCTTGCCTTAAGCGCGCCTTCGGCGCGCAAACGGCGCGCCCGCTGCGCTCGTCCGCTGCGCTTCCTGAAGTTACACATTTATATATGTGCCTGTGGGGGCGGGAGGGGGCGTGGCCTAGAGTGGGCGTGGCCAGCAGCCTCGGCTGCGATGAGGGCGGGAGATCAGGTGGGTCTCGTCACAGCGTTGAATCCGCTGCACGGCGCCAAAGTACCACAAAATACAAATAAGTTTAAAAACACAGTGGAAATGCAATTAGTCCTTCTCCCGGCTTTCCGCCTCAGGAGATTTGATTTTAGCGAAGCGCTAGTAGTCAGCGCTTATAAAGCTCGAAGGGCGGGAGGGGGCGTGGCCTAAAGTAGGCGTGGCCAGCAGCCTCGGTGGCGATGAGGGCGGGAGGAAGAATCAGGTGGGTCTCGTCACAGCGTTGAATCCGCTGCACGGCGCCAAAGTACCACAAAATACAAATAAGTTTAAAAACACAGTGGAAATGCAATTAGTCCTTCTCCCGGCTTTCCGCCTCAGGAGACAGTATTATTTTTCCTCATGGCAGTTATGATGTGTCTTGGTTGGATTCTCCACACTGTTTTTCCTCCAACACAACACACCTCTCATACACCCAACAGCACTCAGGAACACACCTATCACGACCTACCCCCTCATAAACAAGCCCATAGACTAGCCTTGCGAAACAATACCTTCATACAGATGCTACACCACACTCAGCAGGCCAGTAATAGCACCAATTGTTGGATATGTGGCCGCATCCCACCTCATCAGAAAAAGGGAGGGATGCCTCTTTTTCCTTTCCCATTCTCTTATAATGGAACTTGTGAAGCCTGGTTCGCCCTAATAACAGCTGATGATACTACCCCCACCTCCTGCCCTGACGGAAATAATTCATGCAAGAATGGGTGGCCTTGGGGGGATTTAAACAAGGTACTCAATACTGCCTGTTACCCTAATAAGGAGGGAGATCCTCAGGCGACCGGTACAGTCCTAGAAAGTGAAGAATACAAGCAAGGGAACATGACCATGTCCTACAAGATGTTAAATACCAAACCTAAAAAGAATGCTGGTCCCCCTTCCATCTCGGTCACACCAGTAAAAGGACACCTGTGCATCCAGAAAAATGGCTCTGTTCCATTAGGACACAGTGACTGTCATACCACTATAAGTTTTGAAGACAGAGGAAAGTCCTCATTTCTAGCATCTCGCCATACTTATTTCATCTGTGGCCAAACGGCCTATGTGCAGCTGCCCTTGAACTGGGGGGGAACTTGCTATATAGCATTCCTGTTACCCCCTGTCTTTGTGGCCCCATCCACTTACCACCGAGACCTCCTAGTGCCCCATGTAAGACATAAAAGAACGATCGATACCTCCTTGGTTGACCAAACGGAAACCTCATGGGAACAGTATACAGATTTTAACAAAGGCTTCTTCTTCTTTGTTGGCCCTGTACAGAACAGCAAGCTTATACGCAGGTTGACAAGGACCTTAGAGGCTGTTGTAAACCAGACGGCGTCTGCCCTGGGGAGCTTAACCCAGGAGCAGTCTGCCATACGATTGGTTACTCTCCAAAATCGCCTTGTCCTTGACATCATCTTGGCTGACAGAGGCGGAGCCTGTAAAATTATAGGCTCTAGCTGCTGTATATTTATTCCTGATAATTCCCCATCTGTATACACGGCCATAACAAAATTACACAAGATAGCCGTAAGTTTACATCAAGAACCTGGCACTTGGACGTGGTCTGACTGGTTCTGGAAGATAATATCGTCCTGGGGATGGCAACTGCTGTCAGCAGCAGGTATAATATTCCTGATAATAACTGGATGCTGCCTTTGCATCCAATGTGGTCCTGCCCTGTGCGGTATATGTACTGCAAAATGCATTCCTAAACCACTTGTCCAGCAGAGAGAAAGGGAAAGAATCATGTTACAAGAATGTATAAATGATCTCATGCAAATTGAGATATAATGTAGGTACACTCTGGGGCAAGGAGGGAATGTGGAAATAAAATCTATAATTATGCCCCTTCGCTGCCCTCTGCACGATCTAATTATGCCCCTTTGCGCGATCCCCTTTGCGCGATTAATAATTGCCCACATTAAAAGCCGGCACCATTTTGTTTTTAATTCACCCTTTGGTATCCCAAGACCCCGAGCACGAGCACGACACCCCTGCACCTGGCCTTCCTCATTTTCACCATCTGTCTCTGTCGTTTCTGCCAAGTCCAGGAAACCAGTACATGAGTTCCCGCCCCCCCCCTTCCCCGCAGAGATGGTTCATGTTTCTGACATGAAGCACGAGCACAAACCCCAAATGAGGAAGCCTCCCCCTTCCAACTGTCAGACTATTTCACATCGCAAGTCCCCTCACGAAGCCTAAAGACCCCCCCATTTCTTCATACTCTGCTCCTCTTGCTGATCTTTGTTCCTCTATCTGCCACGACCTGTTTGTTCCTCTATTTTGCCTCGTGACCAAGACTGTATAAATATTCTGCTGTTGAAAATAAAGACGCCCCCACTTCAAGAGAGGGACTTGAGAGATTGCTCCTGTGCCCGCTTGGTGCTGGAAGCGCTCACCTTAACTCGAGTTATTGGTCTTCTCCTCCTTCATTTGAGCACCACGGACTCCTCGCTTTGCATTGACAAGAAATTATGATTTATTAAGCATAGAAATTCAGAAATGAGGTAATAAGTTGATTTAATTTACCACAGTCACTCACAGTGATCAAGACGTAATACTGCAGGCTGCCTGTCAGGGGCCACCCCTTCACTATGAAAATGTCATCATAAGTATCTTTCCAGTCTTTACACTTAAAGTCCGGAAGCTCCGCTGCAGTTTTGATCAGCTAAAATGGATCCTTAGACAGAAGGGCCTCAAATATTCTTCGATGTTCCTGGCAAAGTTAACGGTAGCTGAGGCAGGCAAGACTTGACACTTCGGGTCCCTGGACTAGGCTTCGAACTAGCTTCAGGGGTGGAGGCCAGTGGGGAGACCAGTGGCGGAGCGGTGTACCCAGATGCTGCGAAATGGAGTGACAGATGCAGCGCGGGATGAGTCAAGGGAACATGGTAACTGAGAGCATTGGTCCCCATCGAGAAGTGATTTGCAGGACTCCTCACTTGAGAAAACATGGGAGGGCTGGGCCAAGGCCCCCCACTAATGGCATACACAATCAGCTTGGAATGAGGCCCGCACTGGAGAGGAGTAAAGGTGATGCAGGGGCCATGGCTGGTGGGACCCGGGTCAGGGGGACTTAGAGGAGACATTGTCTACTGATGGACAGCGATATACAGTAAGATAAGGGGAGTTGGGGAGTGTGGGATTCTTGTCTGATCTAGCCACTTGACCCAACTGTTATGTAGTGCTGTTGGGCTGACAAGCGCTATGTTGGGGTGTGGGCAGTTCTACGCCTGCCTTGCAGGAATGCAGGGAGAGGGGATTGGTTGGGCGAGTAACTTTGATTAAATGGTTATGCATTGTTTATGTTCTCGCACCATTGGCTTCCATTGGGGGTGTATGCCCTCTGGGCCAGCCCGGACAGGACGCCAGGCCATTGACACACAAGCTGAGACTGGCAGAGCCTCTGGGCTCTGGGGCTACTACTTTAAAATGGTTGGAGGGAGCTCCTTGAAATGAATGTCCTGGAATTTTAATGGGCTCACATAGCTTATATAGAGAAGAAAAGCTATATTGCGACTGAAACAAGTGGCCAGATTTGAAAATGAACCTTTGACACCTTTAGTGATTTCATTACTCTAAATATATGTGATGTCACAGATAATGTAATTTGCAAAATGCATTGTTCCGATGTTCTTTTGGATCCTCAAAACCACTTTTTGAGTTTGAATACTGTTCAGTGCAATTGAATCCCAAATGAAAAAATTGCGCTCGCAAAGGGCCAGATTCGCAGAATCTGGCCCTTTCCGAGCTGAATTTTCTTTCATGAATCTACCTGATTGTCATTTAAAATGCCAATAGCTTAAACTCTCGCTAATGCGAGACCTATTGCAATGCAAATGCTTGTTTTTTAAGGCATGGGGAGGTTCAGTGGTTAGCCCAGAATTACATGGTCTTAAACCAGTTCCGGTCAGAAAATAATTTTATCAACTTTGTAAAGAAATGCATGTACGGGAAACAGTTTTGATCTCCACACGCATATACAAATGAGTTTACACAGTTCCCAGATCGGTTGATATTTCCAACATGCTTCATCGCTCCATCTTCATCTCCAGTCAAACAGGCATCAACATGTCGACCCGATTGTTTACTAGTGAGATTTGTATTGAAAAGAACAGAACTGCTTGTACCTTCAGCTGTAATCCTAAAACATAATACAATTGGAAAATACACACATAACTCTCGTCTTTTTAAAATCAGTAGGAGAGACTTCATTTCCCAGCTGGTAAAATTCACTACTCAACATTTTACTCGGGCCTTCCGACGTGTGCGGTAACATCCAGCAGGAATGTACCAGGACAGCCCTTCACCCCTAAAATGACATAAATATAAAAAATTGGCAATTGCAACACTAAGGGGAAAAATGCCTCTGCGAGGGAGTAAACGTTTCACAGCATTGACCCCACGCTATTGTCTCTTCCATGAATCTTCCAAAAAGCGCTTGAAAAAAAGCTGCGTTTTCTAGTAACCGGGTACAAGGTCAGAGCTGAGGAAGCCGAGAGAGTCTTTTTTCTGGCTTCATTTTGAAAGAGGCCAATGGATATTGTTGCAGTTTTCCAAGCCAAGTACATGTCACCATCGTTCTACGGTTACTTACGACATCTCGGCTTATCCCTATGAAAATACTCTTCACTTCCTTTCAACTTACATTTTTGCTCTCAGTGTAATCCATTATAGAAGGTGAACTGAGGATAGGCCGTCTGGGAGTTCCACTACAGTGTGCTGAGGCAGGCAGCCATATGAGGCGATGCGCGCAGAATTTGAGGAGGAAATGGGATTTCGTATGTTCTGAAGGTGTTATACCTACTTTTTTTGCAGAGAAAACCTACCTTGTAGGAGCAAAAAATCCAAAATGTTAATTTAAGGCATAAAGTGTATTGGCTCTGTTGAAAAGGACAAGATGCTATGACTGCTGTTACGAAAAATATGTGATAGTGCAATAGCATAATCACATGAGGAGTCCATCACTGAAAAGACAGGAAGGGAAAGGCATCATGATTTTGAAAATGGGCACAAGACATGATGGCTTAATAACTCGGGTTCTTTGCCCGTGAAGACTTGTTCGATCAGAAAATGTCAGGTGGGAACACTACATTTGATTCTCAGAAAAACTTTCTCCTTGAGCCTCTCTCCTCCTAGCATCTTGTGTGGCTTATGAAAATGAGTAATGACCATGTTTTCGATTTTCACGCAAGATGCCATCAAGAGAATTTCGTAATGTTTCACGTAATTTTGCATGACTTCGTGTAATATTAATGAAAATAGGGCTGTAAGAGTATTGAGTGGTTCAGGAAAAGCATGTTTCCCTCAAAATGTGCTTTGGTATTTTTCATTTCATTTCATTAATCTTTATTTCGGCCCAATCTGGCCATAAAAGACACATAAAAACCAAACCACAGTACATTTTACACAGTGGGTACAAAAGTGCATACATGATATGCTGTTGAGGAGCTGGAATACAATACAATTCATCAAGTTTAGTGTTGATTCATGAGTTTAAAAAGGCACATAAAATATAAAATTTTGTTATAATACAAGATAAAAAACTTTTTAGGTGGCACCATAGAGAATTATCCTAGAGATTGACTCAACAGTATTCCTCGGACAATCAGGACAACATAACCTCTGCATAGCGAACGGCCAGCTAAGCAACTATAGCTCCAACCCCCGCTTCTTGCATGAATAACTTACAAGCAATAGGAATCTACTGACACAAAACACAATATGACAACTAGTATCAGTTTTGATGATCCTAAATGCTTCCACATACGAACGAATACCTAGGGCATTACACAAGGGCTTTATCCATCGTCGCCTTGCTCTGTCGTATGTGGGGCAGAACAACAATATGTGTTTCTCATCCTCTTTTGAGTTGGACTGACAACATGTACAGTTCAAACTTTTTGGTGTCCCGGTGTGCTTTTTCCACCTAGCTAGGACTACATTCGTTTTAAGTATTCCGTATCTAAATTTTAGGTACAGACTTTTTGCAAGCTGGGGTTGTATCTCATCTAAAAACTCCTCAAAGTGTGGTACATTTTTGAAGTTAAGAAAACCACTGGTAATGGAACCACAGGAATTATCATTTAGGGAGTTATAAGAGATATAAGACCAGAATCTTGCCTTTGCAAGCTTCTTGCAACTTTGTGTCAAAAGTGCAGGGTTTTCCCAGAAGTGGGTAAGACCAATTTGAATAAGCCACGTTTTTACATGCTTTAACCAAGGGTTAGTATTATAAGCATCAAGGTTCTTCACATCTAGAATACCACTTTTGTAAGCTGCAAGATCTGGAGTACTCCATAGTCTAACCCAATGTAGGAGTGGACGGAGTACTGCAAGATCGTCCGTACGCTTCATGTTAAGGTCTGAAAAAAGGGGTAAGAGTGGAGTGCGTGTGGGCAATCTCAAAATAGTCCTATAGAAGTTATTCTCGCTTTTCTTAAAAAGATTCCCCCCATTCATACCCCAAACTTCGGCACCATATAGGGCACCGGCCTGTGCCTTGAATTTGAACACTTCCAGGGCTGGTGTAATAGATTTGTTTATGCTGGCCCCATGTCGTCTTGTGATGGGTAAAGTGTTCTGATTAAAAATAGTTTTACTTTTTTCTAGTTGTGTCTTCCAGGAATTTTTGGAGTCAAGAGAGACGCCCAAGTAGGAAAACTCTGATACAAGTTCCAGTTTTTGATTGTTAAGAAGGAAATGGCCCTTGAAGGATTTGTGGGGATTAAGGGCCATACATTTGGTCTTATTTGTATTGATTTCTAGACCCTTCTTATCACAGTACAATTTGAAGGAGTTTAAAAGGTTTTGCAGACCACTCGGGGTTTGTGAGATCAGAATGGTATCGTCCACAAATAAGAGTGCGGGAACCCTCTCTCCATTCAACTTAGGTGAGTCATTTTGACTCTCATCTAAGTGTGCCGGAATATCATTGACAAATAAGGAAAAGAGAGTAGGGGCCAACACGCACCCTTGGCGGTCTCCCCGCCTAATTGGAACAGGATTAGATAGTTCCCCATTCGGACCCCAGCGTATCCTTGCAAAGTTGTTATTGTGCAGTCTTCTAATCTGCTCGAGTAAACAGACTGGTAGTCCCATTTCAAACAAACAATCCCATAAACGATCCCGCAAAACTAAATCAAAAGCTGCCCTAAGGTCAACAAAAGCAACATAAATATGTCCCTTCAATAAAAAACCATATTTCCAACAAATACAGCAAAATCTGAACACTTGATCGATTGTACTGGTGTTACGTCTAAAGCCTGCTTGAAATTTGGTAAATACATCATTTTCATCAATCCACTGATTTGTACGAATTAAAAGGTGTCTCGCAAAAATCTTTTGCAAAATGTCTAAAAGACTAATGGGACGATAGTTAGAAGGGACACCTCTATCTCCCTTTTTAAAAACTTAAAATGATTTCAGCGCCCCTCCAACTATCAGGTAGATTACCACCGGTAGCAAATATGTTAAAAAGATGGTTAATGTAGGGTGCCCACACTCCAATCTCATGCTTATACAGGTCCCCATGTATTTTGTCTAGACCAGGCGCTTTGCCATTTTTAACTGAGCTAATAGCTTGCTCAGTTTCTTCTAGACTGAACACTAGGGGGTTTGTGCTATATGCAGTTCTAGAGCAATTATCAACAGATGACTCCTTGTTTCCTGGGGCTTCATATAATTGGGTGAAATGATTGACCACGGTTTGCTCGTCAATAAACACATCTTTGGTTGTTTTATCTCTGTTTTTCTCATTGGCAACAAGTTTCCAAACCCCCACACTATCCTTAGCCTTAGCAGCTAATAACATATTCTCCCAACATTCCTCGTCCCAAAGGGCTCTGGCGTTGAGCTGGGTCTTCTTATATTCGCTCCTAAGGGCCCTTGGTATTTTTACACTGGAAACAGACGATTTGTAGAGGAGTCTGAAAGTCAGAAACACATCACAATATACTAATGCCATTAGTATTTACCTGGAACATTCAAGGGATTTATATATAGCCATCCCCCGCTCCAATGGACATTCCCAAATCAATGAAGCCAGTGATTATTACGAGGCTCAGATAGATTTATGAAATCGAAGGGGTACTAAGATTCCCCCTGAAATTGTCAAGAATGAATGCAGCAACACAATATAACACTACCACTAATTCCACTGACTGGAACACGGACAGGATGCTTATTCATGAAGGCAAGTATTGAGAACAAACTGGGGGAAAGTAGTTCTTGAAAATAGTCATTTTGATTAGAAACAGAGGTAGACTTGGTGTCCAGATTGTCTTTGACAGGAAGAAGGACTTTGACAAATTTTACACTATGTACTACAAAGGAAAAAGCATGCTATACAGAAAGCAAAAATACTTAACCAGGGAAGAGTAGTACTCAAAGCAGGAGAATGGCAAAAGCATTTGATATCCCAAAGTGCATGCAAGGAAAACTGAAAGTCTGCAATTTTCGCCTGATTCATATCTGCCTACAACAGGCATAAAAAGACAAACAGTAGGCAGTAATTTCGTAGCGATCCGCAAACTGCTATAGAAATAATAGTTATTGTAATTCATCCCCTTCTCAAGCTCACCCACTGAGTGTATATTAGCATTTTGTAACTCAATTTCACTCCACAGGTGAACTATAGAGAAACGTAATTTACCCAATTGACATTTCGCTACTTTTTTCAGTCGACCGTATATGTGATAATTCCCTATAGATTCCTCTAACAGGATTAGATATTTTGGGGCGGATGTACTAAGAGTGCGGTCAAAAATTTGCCCATTGATTCTTTGCCAATGCAATCTGATATTGTGCCCAGATCTATGTACTGGTAGGTAGGCTTGCATAATACCGAATTCTAACTGGACACAGAATAACCTGTCTAATGATTATGAACTAAATAGGTGGCACATTTTGACTCACTTCGAATGGCTGCGAAGACAGGGATGGTGGCCAACAAGGCACAGCAGACCACCATTGCTGTCCTTTGTATTTCAAAACGGAAAGCTTTTAAGATGACAAAAAGCTTTCCGTTTTGAATAATTTCGGTGAGGCTTGGCAATTATTTTCTGGACCACTCCATTCTCCCCCTGAAGCTACTGTGATGATTCCCAAAGAAGAAAGGGTCAGATGGGGGTCCTTTTCCGTACCGGCCGGCACGGCTCCAGAGTGGTGGGGCGGGTAAGGGGATGTAGGCGGTGGGTGCAAAACACCCAAAAGCATTGAGGACCCACTCGACAGTAAACCACCATCTGGTTTATTCTTGCAACAACCCACTGCAGCACTTCAGAAGTTGCATTCTTTGTTCACCTGACGCCACCTAAAAGAAAACTTCCCTTTTGGGCAATTTTTGAGACTAAGGAGGAATTGTTCAGACACAGCTGACTACGACACACAAGCGAAAGAACTTGCTGACAAACTCAAAGCACGACAATACCGGGCAAAAAACATAACAAAGGCAAAGAAGAGAGCAAGGAACAATAACAGGGATGCCCTCTTAGAGACCTATGAAAAAGAAACAGAAAAACAAACAAAACCAATTTGTATAACAACATTCAGCATATCGTCAGACCAAGTGGCAAAATTTGTAAAGAAGCATTGGCAAATAGTTAACAGTGGCAAATTATGTATACCTACACCAATGTTCTCCTATAGACGAGCAGAAGTGATCAACAAGTTATCAGCACTTTACTAACAGGCCACCACCCCTGTGGTAACTGCAGTGTGTGCCACTTGACCAGCATCACTAAAAAAGTTGTGTTCAATATAGGCAAGACCTGGGAACTGCGCAAATTCACAAATTGCAACACTGTAGGAGTTGTGTACCTCATCACATGCATATGTGACTTACACTATGTGGGAATGACCACTAGAAAAATAAGCACAAGAATTTGTGAACATTGCAGCAACATCCGATGCCACCTGGCAAGCACTAAAATGCCAGCCCATTTCAATGAGAAACAACATACCCCAAACGACATGAGGTGGGTGGTCCTAGAACATTTGAAACAACATGACAATTTGGAACAGGCCCTATTAGAAAAGGACCAAAGATGTGTGTTCAAACTTGGAACAGACAATGCCGGGCTGAATGAGAATATACCATGGGGACAATTCAGGAGATAAGATGACACATCCTAAACTGAGAGATCCGTATAAACTAACTCACATCAGCCCATGCAAATAAGTCTAAGAACTTTGCCCATGATTACTCCTGTAGAGCATTCTACACCAACATTTGATCACCAACTGCCTTTTAACATATTGCTACACAATATGAATGAGTTGGATGTACTTCCTTTTCCTTCACCTAAGGTTATATAAAGCATGGGATCCAACCATCTTACCCAATATGACTATCAGCACGATATTACTGCTACTATGTTTTTTACCTCCAAACTCTGTGATGGGTCCTTTCTTGATTTATTCTTTGTAAATATTGCCAAAATGAAAAATTGCGTTTCAAAATAAGGACCAAAACACTTGTGATAAATTATGTATGAGACATGAACTAGAAACGCAAATCATCAATGTCGACTCGATTGCCCTATCCAAAATGGCCGCAGCAAAAAATCAACACAAGGAGAGTTCGATCCCCAACATCGGAAATAAAATAATTACACTTGAGGTATAAAAATCAGGCAGGCACAACATACAACAAAATGCATCGAACCGGTAACTACCAAAACGAAACGAAGGTGAACTACGGTAATATGAAACCTGATGGCCCCCGCGAAATGCCGCGAGTGAACCACAAGACGCGCTCTAGCTTGCAACACACACATGCAAGGTGAATAGGCAATACCTAAGATGGCCCACGGGTCAGACACGCTAAGATCCGGCCAAGCCGGACACAACAGGTTGATTTGCAGGAGGGATGCAGAGACAAGTAAGAGCTACTAACCGTTTTCGCCCATTATTTTTTTACCTTTAGCAACAATAATGGGGAATTATAACACAGCGTAACTTGCGATTGGGACACAATTTCTGACACGCTTATTTTCCAGGCAGAGCACCGGAGATAAGAAAGAACATTTTTTTTCATCATTAACGGCAATCTCTAACAAGACCTTTATGTTTTTTATATGTTTTTTACGCATTCTTCGGGTCAAAAACGAAATGTATACTATGTGCCATGATCACTAGCATGACTGCCCTCTTGGCAATAAGCAATGTGAAAATAATGGCAATTACAATAACGAGAGCACTAAGATCAACCTACTCTCACAGAGCCCTCCGTGTCTCTTTCTCCCCCTGTTTTTGCTCATTCAGGCACAACGATTGAGAGCGGTTTTCTAACCGGAACAGTACCGATATATTTTTCTCTAGAGCTTTCACTGCAATATTATAACAAATCATACAACTGGCACATTGTGTTCTTATCCCACAGAGTCTACAGGCCATTCCACCCAGGCTGACCATGGGGCATAATACTGCTATCTAAAAAGTATGGTCTTTTCCCAAATGACCAAGGAATTTACTTTATGTTGCATGTTATGTATGTTTATTGTGAATGTGCAGTTTTTGAAAACAAGTGTGTGTTGTTTGTCTATACGTTTTTAACCCTTTGAACAGGATCACTAAGAACAGATGAAGCACTAATATTGATAGTCCATTTGTTTTAGGAGCACAGGAGCATGCACCACAGTCTTCTGTTTTTTACACTTTACAGGCACAAAGCACATCAATGAATGAATGCCTTTATACGTGGCCGTCCCAATATGGGCAGGCACTGTGTACTAACCTACAAATCTATTTTTTTCATTATGCAGATACGACCGGTACAGCATTAACCGTAGGCATTATTACAAGATACACACACTAGGTGTGTCTACCCAATAATTCCTTAATACTAAGGCTGACTCACAGGAGTGGCATTCATGGGGCTGGCCCTCATGTTGTCCTGAAGAAAAGCTGTAGGGGACACCTTGAAACATGTCGACAGGATATTAGGGACTGTGACCACATAGTTTTCCTTCATCCACCCCCCTTTTTATCATACCAAGTAGAGGCAGGAGTAAAATGTTGGCTTACTAGTTAGGTATTTTTAATTATCACCTACCACCACTCCACTACACACTGCACTACACATAGCTTCACAAAAAGTGCTCCTACCTATCCATCGCAAGTCGTAGCACGCCTCAAGCAGTAGATGCTTGGGATGGCCCCAATGATGAAGCATGTCACCCAAGGGCAACCTTGGGGGAGTGAGGGGACTCAAGAAAATAATGTTCTTTTCCAAGACAGTACACCTAACATCTGGGCTGTCGTTCATTCACTTTGGCCATCATATGTAGTACAATCCTACTAAAAGTAGCAAGGACACCCAAAAATAAAGTAGACTGCACATGCAAATATTCAGAATTACTACATTAACAACTAAAAGACACATTTATGGTCACCTGATTATGTAAACCAATAACAAAATACAATAGATAAAAAGAAATAAATCACATTAAATCTAATTGCCACTCTCTAGTTATAGTTGGGATTCCCATAGATGGGAATTCCTTGAGTTTTTGCTTCCACCTGTTTGACAAATCACCACAAAATGTTCGAGACCTATAGCATTTACTACATTTTGGGATGATGTTAATTTTTGTGGTGAATCGTTAATGGGGTGCCAAGGTAAAAGGGGGATCCCAAAACGTGTTTTTCCACCCATGCATTTTTCATAGACTATTGAATTTGACATAGTGTGAAAACAGCTGAATGGCTTTCCATAAAAGTTAGCAGGATTATAAATTATCATTTGGAGATGATCATTTTGGGGCAGGAGAGCAGGGTAAGTATTTTATAAGTTAATAGAAATTTAAACTAAGGGCCTTAGTGCGATACCGCCGTCCTGGCGGTGGCGACCCGACTGCAGTGAGCCATCCACCGTATTAAGAGTTAGGCAGATTGACTTTGCGACGACTGCGGCTGGACCACCGGCACCACCAGCACACCGCCGACTGCCGGAGTCAGGGAAAGGCAGTCTCCATTGGCGGTAGAGGTGCAACAACTCCGTCAGTATTACGAGTTGACTTCCCGACCAGCTGACCACAGTGGTTGGACTGCCACCTAAAGGTCAGTGTAAACGAAGAATTTGGGGTGCATACCCACCGCTTTCCAGTTCTTCCAAGCCGAATTAGATGTGGCAAGCAAAGTGTAGGGAAAACAATATAGCTGCCTTTTCATTTAACAGCCATTACTCATTTATATACTGGCTTGTCATCGCCATGTACCACAGTATGCCGCAAAGTTGCTGCAATATACTGTGGCCCAAAATATAACTCAGGTCTAGCTGTATTTTTGTATTACAGTGACCTTGCATCAGGCATGGTGTCACGCAATGGGGGCAATGCAATACATAAGTCAGATTTACAAAGGAAGGCCATATGTGGCCCTGCATTGATTGGTAAATCTAGATAAATGAAAGGCAGCTCAATTAATTGTTTTGTGGTACTCTGCACACCATAATCTACATTGCTGCTAAATTTCACATCCATCCAGAAGCCACTCCACTCTATGCCACTACACTATACAACACTCCACTCTATGGTATTTCAGTATACACCACTCCAGTGCACACCACTCCAAGCCACTGCACTCAATGCCACACCACTGTACTAAACTCCACTATACACTATTCTGCTTTCCACTAGATGCCCCTCCTCTGTACGAGGCTCCACTCTACGCCACTCCACTCTGCACTAATTAACTGTATTCAGTTCCAACTTACACCACTACCCTCTATGCTCTTACACTGTATGCACTTCCACTGTACACCACTCCAGTCTATGCCACTCCACTGTGCACCATTCCACTAGATGCTACTCCACTATATGCTATTCCACTCTATGCATTCCACAGTACACCGCTCCATTCCAAGCTATTCCATTGTATGCCGCTCCACAACATTCCATTGTACTCAGTTCCACTGCATGCCACTCCACTGTTCACTACTCCACTCTACGTCACTCTAGGGCACAGCACTCCACTCTCGCCACTTCATTCTATGCAATTTCATTGGACTTCACTCCAACGTAAGCCACTCCACCATATGCTATTACACTCTACCCCACTCTACTGTACACCACTCAAACTACACCACTCCACTTTACACCACTCCAAACTACACCACTCCACTTTACACCACTCCATGGTATGCTACTACACTATATGCTATTACACTCTGCTGCATAAGTTACACCTTTGGTGTAATGCTACAAGGGTTGCTTTCCCACCGACGGGTGATAAGGGTGAACTTGGTTCAATACACCATGATGAATGTGAAAGACAAGTTATAGTATCCCTACAAAACACTACCTAATGTGTAATTGATATAGAGGTCTTGCTTTTGGGATACTAACAATCCCATAAATGGATCAGGGGCACTGTGGAAACAGCAACAAAGCTTTTTTAGTTATTTACGGTATCACACACACTGTAATAGTAAGAATAAACTTTTGTATGTTAAAAGTATTCATTGCTAGAGGAACAATCTGTTTCTCGGTACATCTAAAACCACTATACAGAATATTGTAAAAACAGCAACGCAAAAATGTATAAATATACAAGAGCAAAATTAACCTTTCCAGCACCCTAATGCCCACTTCTATGCGCTATACTATGAGAGCATGAAAGGCAGAGCAACTTACAGTCTAGAGTTTCTTAAGGAGAAGAGACATACTGCATACCTTGTTGACACTCAAAGGCTATCTTTATGAGCAGATGCATGAGGACAGTGTTTCCTGTGAAGGGCAAACACCCACTGCGGTAGCAGCCTGTTGCTCTTCCTCTGGTACTGGGCTTTATCAGCTTCAGGCGTGATGTAGCATTCACAAAGAGTGAAGTGTGCTGACAGCAGGTGAGACTGTGTTTCCGAATAAGGTCGCACACTGCTCGTCCTATCAGCGTGTGACCCCGAAGCATGATGGTCGATGTAGTAGGTATCAGCGGGTGCGCTTCTACCCGAGTCTTGAGTCTTGAGGGTGTTCACTGATGTGCTTGCCATCCCTGGACACGTGTTTCGCGGTCATTACCGCTCGTCAGCAGGGATTAGGCGAGACCGTCTCTGGCAAAATCACTGGCGATAATCTGAGCAAATGATCTCTCCTGACAAGTGGTCAAGTGACAGTCATTATATCCAAAATCTTATCAGGGATTGGAATTTCTGACATAAGTTTAGGAATTTTTGACATAGATTATGTGCATCAAGGTATGCTTTTCAGACGCCTTCATATGGACATGTAAGGGAAAAGGACATCAATTCAGACTCCATTGTTTTAGTTATGTGTCTGTATGTGTTCTTATTTAACCTTGACATGGTGAGGAGTAGACATTTGACCCGGAAAAATGTTGCCTTAGATGTTGTATCTATGTGATTAATCAAAGAATTTGATGATATCACAGTTCTTAGAAAGATACGGTCTGGTGACAACTGCGTCAAGAGGCAGACATGACAATGATTCTGCATAAATCAGGGTATATGGAGGTGTCTATTGTCTAAACCAAGGAAGATGGCAGCCTTCATGAGCTAAAATGGAGTCAGAGTCTACCTAAGATAGAGCCAGACCTAAGGGACTTTACATCAACTCTACACCACTCCACTGTACAACAGCCCCCTCTAGGCTACTCCACTGTATGCCATTCTAGGCCACTACACACCTATACACTGTTCCACTACATGCTGTTCCATTCTACACCACTTCATTCTTCACTATTCCACTGTATGCTACTCCACTGAACGCAACTCCACTCTGTGTCACTCCAGTTACTCTCCTCCACTCAATATAACTCCCCTCTACAAAACTATGCTACACCGAATGCCACTCTTCTAGACTCTACTCCACTCTGTCTCGATACACTCCACTATAAAAATGTTTACTCAACTCTGTGCCCATACCCTCTACTGTCTAATACTCTATTCAACTCTACAACAGTTTCCAACACTGTAGAAAATGGCAGTCCACTCAACTGTATGAGACGCCACTTCAATTGATAAGAAATTCCCTGACTGTACTTTACCCCACTTTAATGTATGCCCTGTATGCCACTCCACTCCACGCTATTCTACTGTATGGCGCTCTCCTCCACTCTATGTAACTCCACTCTATAAACGTCTACTACCCTAAAAGGCACTCTACGACACTCTACTGTACTTTATCACTGTACACTCCATTGCCCAACTCTATACTCCACTCTATGCCTGTACATTTATTGCACAACACTCTAATCCACTATATGACACTTTTTCTATATTCTATGACACAGCTCCCCACTCTAAGAGACCCCACTTCAATGTGTAACAGTTTAGTACCTACACTACGACACTATAGTCAGGGCCAGACTGGGGTTGCAAACCAGCCCTGGCAATTACATCCAACCGGCCAGGGTGGAGGGGAGTTGCTGGGGCGGGACCACTGCGCTTTTGTTACAAGGGGTCGATTTTGCAGCACTTTAAGAAACCGGCCCCCAGTAACAAAGACGGCCCCCACCGGTCAAAAACCAGCCCCAACCCATTGCTGCGGCCAGTCAGGCCCTGACTATACCCCACTTCATACCATTCTACCGTACGACACGCCAATACACTCTATTATACTTTACTCCACACTACATTACACCATTCCACTCAACTCTGCTCCACTGTACCTCACTCAACGCTACTGTATATGCAGCTCTACCGTTTGACACTCTACTGTACTCTATGCAACTGCACTCTACGACACTTTACTACACTGTTTGCCAATCTCCAACACTTTACTCCTTTCTATACCCCTGAACTGCACTGTACTATACTATATGCCACTGTACAATACCCAAGTTGTGCCACTGCACCCCATTTTACTTGACTGTACTATTTGACACAGTACTCCACTCTACTCTACTCTACTCTTTACCATTGTACTCTAGAATACTGTATGGCAATCCACTCCACCACAGTCTACAACACTGTACTTTTCTGTACACCACTCCAGTGTACAAAGCTGAACTAGATTGTATGCCACTCTACTCTACTGTAGTCTACAACACGTTCCAATGCTCTACAACATGCCACTACACTCTACTGTACAGCACAGTACTCCAAATTATGACACTTCACTCAACTGTATGCTACGCTTCTCAACTCTCCTGCTCTCCACATCACTATAGTCTATGACATGCCACTCCACACATTACTCCACTCTCTGCTACCCCACTCCAGTGCTCTCCACTGTACTGTGCTCCACTCTACTACACTTTATCCCACTCTGCACCACTGCACCATACTCCACTCTACGCCGCTCCTCTGTCTCACACTTTACTCCACTGTATGCAGCTCCACTCTACAGCACTGTACTACACTCTATGGCACTGTATCCCACTCTATGCCTATCCACTCTACACCACTGTACTACACTGTATGACACTCAATGGCATGAGCGTCTACTCCTCTCTAGGATACACCACTCTACTAAATGACACAAGACTTAACTCCACGACACTCTCCTCCACTGCACTCTATGACACTCCACTCAACAATACTCCACTCTACACCACTCTACTTCACCCTACTCCATTCTAAAATACTCTACTCTAGGCAATTATAGTCTACAACACCCTACTCTACAATATGCCAGTCCACTATACAACTTGCTGCTCCACTTTATGATACTTAACTCCACTATATGAAACAACATGCCAATACACTTTATAACACTTTATTACACTGTACGATACACCACTCCACTCTACTCTACTCCACTCTCCAATACTCCACTCTACAACAATAGACTTTACAACACTTTCCTCCACTGTACCGTATGATAATCCGCATAACAACACTCCACTTCATGGCACTGGACTCTACGATTCAAAATACAATTTCATTAAAAATTGTAAAAACATTGAAATTAATTGAGAAAACCAAAGTATAAAGCTTAGTTATTGTTAGGAAACAATTATTTTCTCACTTGAGAATGTATGTGTTGTTGTGAATGCTATACTTTTACATGCTATGAGTGATGTAGTATGCATGGGTATAACCAGATATGGAAAAGACATGAGTTATAGTTAATGTTGTGAGGTGTGTGGAGTGACAAAACTGTTTTCGGAGGTGCACAACTTATATTAATTTGTAGGGGGTACGTGAATGATAAATTGAAGTTATAATTATAACTTTACAATTTTTATGTTTGTCTATTTTAAGTTGGGTTTGTATAGACAGAATTCATATAGTATTTCTATCTGTAAATTATCTTTAACCGTTGTTTTTTTCATTGTATATTATAGCCTTATAGCCCGCTGTAGCGGGCTATACTGGCTATTAAAGGCCCGCTCTAGTGTTAAAGGCCTGAGCCGAAGGCGAGGGCCTTTAACAAGGGAAAGGGACTTTAATAGCCGGTATAGCCCAGCTACAAAGGGGTATAAGGCTATTAGAACATTCTGTCACTAGAGGGCGGAATGTTCTAACAAATAAAACAAAGGCCTCTCGGAGCCCGAGGGGATTTAAATCCCCTCAGGCTCAGAGAGGCTTTTGTGAAAACAACATCGGAGTGCTACTTTGCGGGCCTATACCAGCCCGTAGAAGCACAGAGCACTCCATTGTCTTCAATGGAGTGCTCCACATTCCAATGTTCTAATAATGGTTATTATTTTTTTTTAAATGTGTTTTAAATCGTGGTGTGGACTGTCATTCATTGAAGTGTCATATAGTGGAGTGTTGTTCAGTACAATAATGGAGAGTGTCGTAATGGATTGTAGTGTTGTAGAGTGAAGTACCAGTTCAAGTTCAAGTTTATTCTAGTGTTTAGTCTTTTTAAAACCATTACACTATATAAAATTCATAAAACCTTTTGTACACCTATTTTACAAAATGTTAAAAATAAGTATAAATATAAGATAAATAATAATGTCATCTCATTAAAATTCAAAATATACTTCACATATCTCTCATACGACAGAATATTGGCAAAAGATGTTTTTGTACAGTCAGATTAAGATACAAAGCGACTCCTTTTTTCTTTCAGAGTTTGTGTATAGGATGGGATTATTGTTTCCCGTCAAGATCATTGTTCGTGATTAATTTCAGTATTGTCTTGATCCAGAATTTTCTTCTTAATAGGGTATCATCCTTTATCATTTATTTAGGATTGCTAAACTCTTGGTCGATTTGTAATCCAACTGTACTTTACATATGTACTATTAATGTTCTTTGTCTTTTATTTGGGCTATTTCTTTTAAATGAACTTTTAAAAATGTTACCCCTCTGCAGACAAGTGGGAGTGAGATTCCTCCCAGCCAAATTGTTACTGCTTGCCTGCAGGTACGGATTTTCAATATATTAATAACTGTTTTCAACAGGTTTTTCTTTTCAAATCCAAAATTTGGGCACACACAGAAAATATGTGCTAAAGACTTTTTCTTAGATTTACATAACCGACATTCTGATTTTGAAACTGATATTCCCAATTGGGAGCCAGATCTTCAATTTCCCACATGCTGAAGCGGAATTGCATGAAGTGTTGTTTTATGTTCTATGAGAAATTATCTGAAAGGTATTCCTGCCACTTGTTGTAGAGTGAAATATTGTAGAGCAGAATAGAGTGGCGTGGAGTTAAGTGGAGTGCTGCATCATACACTAGAGAAAAGTTTTATACAGTGAGTGGCGTGGTGTGTCATATAGAGGAGCATCATAGAGTTGAGCGGGGTGTTGTGCAGTGTACTGGTGTGTTGAACAATAGAGCTGAGCCTTGTACATTGGAGTGATGTTGACTGCAGTGTCATGAAATGTAGTATGGTAGAGTATCATCGAATGGAATGTGGTAGAGTGGCAAAGAGTGTAGTAGAATGTTTTAGAGTGTAGTGGGATAGTGTGCAGTTCAGTGGAGTGGAGTGCTGTACAGTTCAATGTTGTTGAGTGCATTGTTGTACAGGAGAGTGACGAGAGTCTTGTACAGTGTAGGGTCGCACAGTGGATTGTCCTTTTTGTGAGAACATTGTGCATGATAGAGTGAAGAGTTATAGTCAATGTTGTCTGGCTATCAAGCTGAAAACAGTGTGTAACAAGGTGTGTTCCTTATAATAAAATGAAAGCTATAACTTTAACTTTAGCATTTTCAAAGTTTGTGTAATTTTAAATGGGAAAAAGGAAAAAAGGTTTTCCTACCATTTGGTCATATATTTATATTAGAAGACTATATATATATATATATATATATATATATATATATATATATATATATATATATATATATATATATATATATATATATATATATATATATATATATATTACAGCAAACGTCCCAATATGAGAGGAGCGGCCACAATGCATCCTAACTGCCAAGTGGAGATTGTCAGTATAAATGGTAGACACAAATGATGGACACGTGTTTGTAACCGTGATCAAGGACAGTTTACCTGTCTGAAACGCGTAGGTGGGGAACCTACAAGAAATAAACAAAAAAGTCACATAATTGAGGTGGTGTGCGGCGTCTTCTTTTGAAGAAACTTTGCTGTATTCATATATATATATATATATATATATATATATATATATATATATATATATATATATATATATATATATATATATATATATATATATATATATATATTTATTTATTAACTACTGGCAATCGCCAGTAGGTAATTATAGTTTGAACCATGTTTCCAGAGGAAAAGTGTTTTTTGACTTGACTTGACTTTGGCACCATTTGATGAATCTGAATGAAATTAAGTCTCCCAGTGATTCTTGTTGTGCATGGAAATATTGGGGTGATCCATCAAGTGGGGGGCTGAGAAAAAAAGGGGAAAAAAACAGTTTTTCCCATGTTAATTTCCATAGGATATTTTTAACACAGCCACAGCCCGAACTGCTGGATGGAACTACACAAAACTTGACAGAAAGCTAGCTCTTGGTCCAGAAAGAGTGATTTTTGTTAGTTGTTGTAAATCCGTTCAGTAGTTTTAGAGATTTTAAAGAAAATCACATTTTGTATATCTAGGGAAGTGGACCCTCTGCGACTCCACATGGCAGGAGCTGAGTTCTGATAGATTATAAGGGGTCAGAGGAATGTATCTTGTCCCCATGGCTGCATAGTAGGAGTCTTTAAGAGACCCTTTATGAGTTTTGAAATTCAGTAAACCTTTTTTTTCCAATGAGCGCGGAGGCACCGACCCGTTGCGATGCTTAGCCTGGCCATCCCGTGTAACATCGCAGTGGAATCGTGCACCTCACTGTAAAAAATTATAAAAATATATACACATTATCACACTGACATATAGGGCCGCAGATCATTTATGACGCAACGTGGAGGTGCACAATTCCACACAGCAGGAGCTATGTTCTGATTGGCTGAATGCAACATGTCTAAAAAGTTGGTGCCACAGTTTTATGAAGAAAATATGGTCCCGGGAGATGGAAAGAAAGATTAAATTGATTATAGGTAGGGCTCCTGATTTTTTGGTATTCATTTTTTTGTCATTTCCCTCTGTATTTATCCATATTTATTTTTTGCCAACTTTATCTGTATTTATCCATATTTATTATGGGTATAGTGACAAAAATAAAGCTGAAATTGGTATATTTCCACATTTATTTACCCAATAAATATGCAGTCATGCTTGAATGTCTGCCAGGTTTTAGTGATATGTACACCGGCAGCAGATAAATCAATGCACTTATACGACAATATGCACATTTCAGTATCAGCCTTGTGCATATTTCCTGCTGTTTAAGCTTCTTTACTAAAATATCTTTCATTTTTAACACCCCTACTCATCAATCCACACAGTTATTGGCCTGACAGTCATGACAAAGTGTATTTAGAATGACTCAAAAAGCACTCTATTTCTGTTTTTATCCACATCTAAAAATAAGTACAGACAAGAAAATAAAGGATTTTCTGTCTGTATTTATATGTAAAAATCTGTAAAAACGGAAAACATGGAGCCTTAATTAATTATAAGGAGACAGGGCAGGGGTACCTTGACCCCATGGTTGCATTGTATGTGTGTCTGAGGGACCCCCTATGAGTTTAAAATGCCACAAACTATATTTTTTACATGTGGTTGGAGTCACAGACCTGTCGTGATGCTCAGCACAGGCCCCCATGTAACATCACGGCAGAGCAGTGAACCTTGCCAAAAAAAATATATATTAACACATTCAGTCACAGAGTAATGTATAAACTCACAGACCCACACAGAGTTGCACAGCTAGTCAGGGACCCACCAAGAGACTTATGCCCTGACTAACAGACTTATTCAGACACTCGAGCACCCACTCACTCACCCTCACAGAGTCATGCATCCAGTCGCATACCCACTCAGACAGTCAAACACTCACTCACAGACCCACACAGACACTCATCCACCCACTCACAGACCCACTCAGACACTCATGCACCCACTCACAGACCCATGCACCCAATTACAGATCCACTGAGACGCTCATCCACCCACTGGTTTTGTACGAGTATAATCTGAGCCTAAATACAATGTTCCTGTAAGCCTTGGTTTTTTCAGTGAATTTTATTCTATTTCCTAACTATAATGTCACTGTAACCTTTGTTTTTTTCAGTGAATTTCTAAACTTTTTGTATGTTGTTCCCTAACTATAACTTCCCTGTAAGCTTTGTTTTTTTCAGTGAATTTCTAAACTTTTTGTATGTTGTTCCCTAACTATAACTTCCCTGTAAGCTTTGTTTTTTTCAGTGAATTTCTATGCTATTTAAAATTGTGTTTCCTAACTGTCACCTGTAACCTTGCATGAGTGTCTCAATGGGTGTGTGAGTGGGTGTGTGAGTATCCGTATGTGCCTGGAAGTGGCAGCATAAATGCCTCACTGGGTGTGTGAGTGGGTGTGTGTGTGTGCCTAAGTAGGTCCGTGAGTGGGTGCATGAGTGTCTGAATGGGTGTCTGAGTAGGTGCATGAGTGTCTGAGTGAGTGTCTGAGTGGGTCTGTGAGTAGGTGTGAGAGTGTCTCAGTGGGTTTGCGAGTGTCTCAATGAGTGTATGAGTCAGTCTGTGAGTGAGTGAGTGAGTGCATGAGTGTCTGAGTGGGTCTGTGAGTGGTTGCGTTAGTCTCTGAGTTGGTCTGTGATTGGGTGTGTGAATGTGAGTGCATCTATGAGTGGCTGTATGGGTCTGTGAGTGGGTGCATGAGTGTCTGAGTGGGTCTGTTAGTGGATGTATATGGCCGAGTGGGTCGGTGAGTGGGTAAATAAAAGTCTGAATCAGTCTGTGAGTGGCTGTATGAGACTGAGTGGGTGCATGAGTGTCTGAATGGATCTGTGAGTGGATGTATGTGTCTGAGTTGATCTGGGAGAGGGTGTATGAGTGTCTGAATGGGTCAGTGAGTAGCTGTGTGAGTGGCTGTATGGGACTGTGAGTGGGTACATGAGTGTCTGAGTAAGCATATCAGTGCATCTGTGAGTGGGTGTGTGAGTGCCTTAGTGTGTCAGTCAGTGACTAAGGGCCCGATGTAGGTAATTCCTATTTACCACTTCTTAAATACCGAATTTTACCGATTCGGTATTTAAGAAGTGGTAAATATGAAGGGGGGAGATGTAGGTATTTCAGAATCTGTAAATACCGAATCGTTAAGATTCGGTATTTACCGATTCTGTAAATACCGAATCGGTATTGCCCATTGATTCCTATGGGCTTTGAGGCCCATAGGAATCAATGGGAAATACCGATTCTGTAATTACAGAATCGGTAAATTCCGATTTAAGCAAGGGTGCAGGGGGTGTCACTTTGACACCCTCTAGCACCCCAAGTACAGGCTTGTGTGCCATGTGGCACACATACATGCCCTAAGGGCATGTCTGTGTGTCACATGGCACAGGTGTGCATGCACACATGTGCATGCACACCTGGATTCGGTATTTTACCACCCAATTGGATTGGGTGGTAAAATACCGATTCTTAAAGCCCTGTGGCACTCTGACATGTGCCAGCTACATCTGCATTTACAGAATCGGTATTTTACCGAGTCTGTATTTACCAAATCGGTAAATACAGAATCGGTAAAATACCGATTCTGTAAATGCATGCCCTACATCTGAAAACCCTAATACCGGTCGGAAACGGCCAAAATCGGCCGTTTCCGATCGGTATTAGGGCTCCTACATCTGGCCCTAAGTGTCTTTGTGGATGTGTCAGTAGCTCTGTGAGTGACTCAGCTACAAAGGAACTGCACCTGCCCTTTTATCCAATAAGAGTGCACAGTTTTGCACAAAATATCTCCCCATGTAGAGATCTTTCTACTGGTTAATTACTAAGTGCTACCTCCTTAGGTAAATGTCCAGTACGTATTCCACACTACAGATGCATAATGGAGCATAAGGGAAATGTCACTAGTGACCTTGTGTGCATTTTGGCAATGTGATTGTTCTTGGTGCGTCTTTAGCCAGAAATATGTAATAACATGAAAACTCCTATAAAGAAGACAACAAGACCAGGAGCGGCCAGTGCAGGTAAGAGCTGTGGGGCCAGGCTGAGGGTGTGTGTGTGTGTGTGTGGGGGGGGGGGGGGGGTAATTCAAGCACAAGCAGATGATGGATGGAGCGCTGAAACTTTTCAGACACTCACCCCCAGTCACAGATCTGGGTTGAATCCATCATCGTTCTTTAGCTCACTTCACCACCCCAGTTCAGACACAGCTATATGCAAATCAGTCTTGATCCTGTGCCTCATGGGAACAGTTCAGCCCAAACTACCAAGCCATGTCTTCCCTGGACTGGAAACAGGCATCCTGGGACGGTTTCGGGCTAAAATCCCTCATCAGCCAGGCTAGCTTGAATCCGGTGGCAAAGTGCTTGGGGCTGTCTGTGTGTCCCCCTCCGCATTAACATTGCCATGAGCCCCGGGGAGTTAGTTTTCCCCGGGGCACAATTTGGCCCTTTTGAGGGGGGTCCTGTGTGCCCCCTTCCTTATTCATTAATGTCCGCATCCCCCTAGGACCTGGCCCACCCGAAGGCAATATTACAAGCAAGTGCAGGAGTCCATGCTCGTTTTTTGTTTTACACTCAAAAGTAAATCTCACATCAACAGTTTGTGCCAGGTTTATGTCACTTTTGTGATGCAAACTCAGCAGAAATTGTTAGTAAATGTTCCCCCTAGTGTTTTAGTGCACATTACTTCAGTTTCTATGTGCTGTAATTAACACGTGTTATGGTTGCCCAACTTGGTACTTAACTTTCCTGTGTAAGGAGGATGTAAGGCTGCCTTAGATTTGCAGTGATGTGAACTCATAACCTGAAAACCACTGAATGTCTTTTCAGTGAGTGTTTAACACACTAAACCCCCCTTCCACTTACAAATGTCACCCACTGATATTAAGGCAGAAAATATTGATGTGTGCCTCATATCCTAGAAGGGATCTCAGAGAGACAAAATGGTGCAGTTTAACACACCTTCTTCTATCATATAAAATTAGATTTTTTAAATATCACTAAATGTGTCCCTTTTATGTTTCACAAGTAATGCCCCTTCCTGGAGTCATAGGTCAAGTTTGAAGGTGGAAGAGCGGCTTGACAGGGGAGCTCTCTTGGAAGTTACTGGCCGTGGCTGTATAACAGTGACTGACACAGGAACTCTCTATAACCCTCCTTATGTTTTGCGATAGCCATGCTATTATTGTTAATAATACACATAATGTATGTACATGATTCTCTCTCCTTAAACTTATATGTCAATTTCCAACCAACTGACCCATTATGTTCATGTTTGAAAGTGTGGTGCTGTAATGATAGGTGGGCATTTTTTTCCCCACATCAATCTGCTAAATTGAGCCTTAAATGACGACTCACCATGAAGCGATTGTTGGTAGTATATATGTGTAGATCTCTAAACAAGTCGTTTTTTAATAAACATCTAAACTCATTAACGTGATTGAATTTTTTCTTGATTAGATAGGTAGTGATAGTGCCTTGTATTGTAGGCTTCACCGTATCCAAACAATTCTAGCAGTTGTAGAATGGCTGTTAAAGTGAATATATGATTGGTAAGGTAAGGTAAGTATTTATTTGTTGATGACTTAAAATCATTACAATCAGCAGAGTACACATACAAAATAAAATTTGATTATAAATATGCCGCTACAGTGAACATTTATATCCAAGCAAAATCTACAACTAAGCCCTAACATAGTTTATTTGACTGCAAATGATCAGCATGCAAAAATAAAGTGCATTGTGCCAGCAGCTATAGTTTACAGTATACAATACATTACTCTAAAAAATACTTTAAAACAATGGGAACTGCAAAGATAAAAAAAACGCCCAATAAAATAACATTTAAAACAACTTTAGCAATGAAGTGCAATTGTGCTAGTAAACCTTTAGCAGCAGAAACTAAAGTACCTTGTGCTAGCAGCTAGTTGTCAATATACCAAAAAACTTTAGAATAGTGAAAGATACATAAGAAACAACCAACCATAGTAAAATTGAATTAGGAACAACATTAGCAAAATAGTGCATTTGTACTAATAAGCTTTAGCAACAAAACAAAAAAATGCTTAGTGCTGGCAACGTTATTTTACAATATGCCATACATCAGTCTAAAAGGTTCTTTATAACAATGTAAGCAGAGACAAAGAAGAAGTTGTAATAAAATACAATTGTTCAAACCTCAGAGTTGGTATGTGTTTCCGCTGAACAGACTTTGACTGTTTTATTAAAAGGATGCCAGCACTATCCCTAAAAACATTTAATAGAAATATAACAAACAGCAACAGTACACTTGGGCTAGCAAACCCTAACGATTATGGTTTAAAGACCATGCATAACCCAAGAAATACATTGCGGCATTATAAATAATTTTTGTATCGTAAAAATCTTCACTTCAATTGTCAATATTACAAAGTTTCTTTTCAACTATAAAAATAACCTTAACAAATCGGGAAATAAGACGAGTGGTGGCTCCATTTAGACATAAGATGATGGCGTTTCTACAAGATCTTACCCCCAATTCATTAAAAATAGACTTTAATATAGTTTTCAGCTCTTCTAAAAATTTGAGGCATAAAGTTACTATATGCACTAAGGTTTCCTCACAAGAACCACATAACCTACACAATTTAGAGGGCCACTTGTTTTCCCATTTTGGTATTCCATCTTTAGTCGGATATCTCCCGGACCGTAGCAGCATAAATTTATTCTTAATTAAGGGTTTTAAATGGAACAACAAATATGGTTGGGGAGCCAGTTTACCATAGGAATTTGCAATTGACCGTAAGTGGTTTTTTTCCTAAGTTCATCTTTATCTATTATAGTCGACAATAAAATAGCTGATTGGTTAATTGGTATTTTATAAACCACTTTACTCCTGATTTCGTCTTCTAGGATTGGACAATCAAAATTACGTAGACACTCATTTAAGTATGTTTACCAACTACTCGCGTGTTCACCTCTCATCATCTCATTCCAACACTGATTTGCAAGGGAACCCTCTTCAGAAGGAGACAATGACAATATGGTTTTTAAAAATGTAGATTGTCGGGCCAATGTTTGTCTTTTTAGACCAAGTTCTAGTCTTATATTGGCAAGGCTAATATATCTAGGAATCCTGAAAACTGATTTATATGTCCTTATTTCAATGTTGTCACGAATTTTCGCGTCTTTGCTGTGGAAAATAATGGAACCGTAATCCAAGGATGGAATTAACTTTGCTTTCCTAACCTTCAACAGGCGATCGTAATTTGGGCATGATAGCTTCTCTCAATTTTCTCAAAGCAATGATAGTGATGTTCCCTTAGCTTCAAGGTTATTAAAATGCTGCCTAAATGACATACTATCGTCAAATGTGATTCCTAAATATTTGTACGATTTTACACATTCAATGACCAAACCATTGATATTCCATTCTTTCATTCCTAATTTAGTTTCTCCCACGGTCATTATTTTTGTCTTTTTTGTATTTATTTTTAGACCGTTTTGAGAAACATATTGGTTAAAAGAATCTATTAATCTTTTTAGTCCTATAACGGACTGGTTTAATAAAATAGTGTCATCGGCATATTGTAGATATTTAATCTCCTTGCCTAAAGTAGCAGGAGAACGGGCATTAACATGTTTATAATGAACTGGGAGATCAGACATAAAAAGATTAAAAAGACAAGGTGCCAAGACACAACCTTTTTTCAATCCAATATTGGTCTCGAGGCGACGAGTTGTGTGTCTTCCATCACCAACTTTGATCTGTACCCATGTATTGGAGTATAATAATGTAATCATATTTAGTAAGGTATTAGATATGCCCCAATTGGTTAAATATACGTTTGTTTCCTATATTTAGCCCTATCGCCCAATAATGTCAATAAAATCAAATTTGTGTTAGTTGAGTCTCGCTTTCTAAAACCCGTTTGTAAATTTGGAATCAAATCCTTTCTCAGGACCCATGCTTCCAATTCTTCCAAAAGACAACTAGCGAATATTTTAGCCTCCACATCCATTAAGGCAATTAGATGATAATTTGGGGACTACTTTTGTATATTGATTGGATGATACTTCCCTGCCATGATTCTGTAATAGAACATGTTTTAGGCACATCATTAAATAAAAGTGTTAAAACCTCTGGCCAATATTTTAGATTTGCTTTAAAAACGAAGTGGTTGATTAGGCTGGCGGACGGACAAAGTCCGTCCGCCATCCTGTCTGGGGCAGGGACAGTCCGCCACAAGGGCGGAGGTACCTTGCCCCGAATTAGGATGCACCCGCCACAGTGGCGGGTGCATCCCGCATTTTTAACATTGCAGCCGACGGTGCTGTAAAAAATGCATGTTGTGCGTTTCACAGCACAACATGACAGGCACCGCGCGGTGCCTGCCATGTTGTACTGTGAAACGCAGGGGGGTACCATAGGTACTCCCCATGTGCACCCCCCACCCCCTTCACCCTGGGGGCCCGCAACGGGCCCCCAAAGCAAAGCCCGTATGCCTTTCTGTGGCGGCATTGCCGCCACGGAAAGGCATCTGCATCCGGCCATCGTAATATGGCTGGCGGTGTCTGGAAGACAAAACAAGTCTTTGTTCGGCTTGTATCCTTGGGCACAAGTATAGGCTGGATCTCCAGCAATTAATTCGCAACTGATCAATTCTTCATTTCAGAAATTTAATTTTAATTTTAATCCTTGATTTATAACGCAATCCATAATGTTAATTCACATCATTCGAAATCTCTTGATTGTCATCAATATAACATTCTTTTCAATATTAGCATGAAGTAACCTCCCAATGCATTTCGGCGCCAACTGCACCTTTATCAAGGGATCGGTATTCAAAGTGCTGTTACATGCTGCTCTGACTGCTACTCCGCTAAACTCCGTGTGTCACACACACGGAGTTTAGCGGAGGTTACTTCATGCTAATATTGAAAAGAATGTTATATTGATGACAATCAAGAGATTTCGAATGATGTGAATTAACATTATGGATTGCGTTATAAATCAAGGATTAAAATGAAAATTAAATTTCTGAAATGAAGAATTGATCAGTTGTGAATTAATTGCTGGAGATCCAGCCTATACTTGTGCCCAAGGATACAAGCCGAACAAAGACTTGTTTTATTTTCTATGACTATTCACTCCTGAGTGGGGAGTGAACCGTGGAGCACAGTAAACTAAGTTACATATATACATTTAAATCAGAAGCGGTGCTCAAACCAACCCAAATTCTCAGGTGTCTGGAAGACACCACCAGCCATATGAACCCTTTTCCGTCCCGGCCGCAAGGCGACCAGGGCGGAAAAGCGGCGGACGGTGTTTCTGTCCGCTGCGGTTCCCCCCGCCATATTACAATGGCGGGGGGGACGGGCACAGATGGCGGACGGATCGCCACCGCCTGCATGGAGGAGGCGATCCGTCCGCCATCCTAATCGGCCCTATGTTAGGGATTCCATTCAGGCCGGGGGCTCCATTTGATCTAATATTATTTATTACTTTTTTAACTTTCTCTACTGACCATGGCTCTTTATCAAATAGACTTAATGGATCATGGATACTTGATGACCCGCCATCTTTTATTTTTTCTTGCGAGCCATGATGGCCATAATCAAATTTATTAGAATCAAACTGTGGGCCCGGAGGAACAGATTTAAGGTTAAGGAAAAAATTTACCCAGCTTAATTCTTCAATATTGGCACTATTGCCTCTATGATTACCACGTTCAAGATTATTAACGATACTCCAGAATAACCTTGAGTCTTTAATTTTACATGAAAAATGTAATTTAGACCAAATTCCTTCATAATGCACTTGTTTAGCCTTCCATATTTCATTCTTGTATCCCTTTTTCAATTGTTTAATTTGTTGCGATACAGCAAAATTAGATGTCCTTTCGCTTTTCTATACAATGCTCTCGTTGCTCTATTAAGACTTCTTTTAAGGTAGAGTAACCAGTTTGAAAACCACGCTGGTTTATTTGAAGTCAAAGTTACACCTTTTGATGTTTTAGAATTAGGAAAATTAGCCAAAAGAGGGGAGCCAAACAAGGCCAGAAAGCAACCATAGATTTTCCTTCAGCAATTGCATCTTGAACTTTTAAAATTAAACAGGAAAAGACTTCCAATATATCCTTTTCGGTTCTCTCATTCCATATTAATCTTTTCAGGTTAAATGGAATAGGAGCAGTTTTAATTATTCTTGTTTCCGGTAAGTAATCAAAAGAAAAAGCGAATGAAATAACTTGTGGATTATGATCACTCTCTATCCTTGGTAATACATGATAACTTCAAAGCGAATTTAAAAGTTTCTCCGAAATTATGGAGTAATCAATAATAGAGGGATTACACATTTTTTGAATGTCCGTGTGTAATCCTCGTCTTGCAATATTTTAAGATTACATTTTATAAACTGGGAATTAATCCACTGGGATAAAATTTTCAAGGGTATATTCAGCTTTTTACGAGTAAAAAGATGCATGTTAAAATCACCAAAAATGATTATCAACGAATTTAAATGGTCATAATATAACACTTTTACTATTTCCCATAAGCTCGATAGTTGAGTGGATTTAACCTTATGTTTTGAACGTATATAAATGTTTAAAAAGATAATAGATTGCTTGGAAATTAATTTAATACACTGTAGCCATTTTACCTGAAAATCAATCTCAAAATATTTAACATCCAAGTTCACAGAAACATAAATAGAGAGGCCGCCACTAGGATGACCAGTAGAGGCCTTACGAATAGCCACATTTGAATATTCAAAATAATCAATAAGGGGTTCACAGATCATATTCCAAGTTTCCTGGAGCATTAATATGTCGAAGGTTCTAAAAAAACTTATTACATCTGGATCCTCAAGAAGTGATTTAAGGCCATTTGTGTTCCAAGAACAGATTTTAAAAGGTTTTAATGCTTTATCAGGAGAATTCGGGCATCAATCGTACTTCGCAAGGTTTCCATTTGCCAATGTGGACGGAAGCCAACTCCAATCTTCAACCGCATTAGTTTCTTTCTTTGACTCTTCACATATTCGAAGTCCTGGTTGACAGCTCCTGATCTTAATACCAATCGACAAATTCAACTTTGTTGATGGACCAGAAATACCTTTCAAAACTCGAACATGTGATCCCGGACCTGTTTTTTGCCCACTGATCTTGAAATCCGGGCTACAAGATAACCTACTCGGAATCAACAAAGTTGGGTATTGAGTCCCATAAATTCTCAGAACTTTAATGCCCCATTTTTCAAATTGATTATTATTAGTAATTATTTTGCTGATAATACCATCACTTTGCCAATTTGTAACAGTTATTTCATTATAGCGGTTATTACAATCTTTCTTAAACTCAACTGATTCCAAATCATCTGATGTTACATCCTTCAAATCTGCAATTGCATTCAATAATTTCAGAATATTTCCTCGGTTCAAGATATCATAAGGACCTCTTGTAGTATACTGAGGACAAAAGACTACTTTCTTCAGTTCATACGAGTAATCTGTAGCCTCTATTTCCTCCTTATTTATATTCCCAATGGTAGGAGCCGAAACTTGGACTACCGATTGTCTTGATACATGGACTTCTAATGTCTTTTGGTCATGGATAAGTGGTTGCTCAATATAAATCTCGTTATGGCTCTGATGGATGACATTCTTTACAATTTTCTGAGTGAAGGTATTTTGTTCTCCACATTGATCGACCAATTCTTTAGGTGACTGTTCTTGCCTAATGACCCCTGACTTTGATGGAGCAGAAGTTTTAGACCATATACTGTCATTGGGCATGTCAGGGGTGGGAATGTCTGTGGTTTGTCTATTTTGGTTAACCTTTAGGTTAACCACAGGTGCTTCCGCAGATCTAAAAATCGGAAATAGGACTTTCATATCAGACTCTTTAGGCTCATTGAGTTCTTTGGTTACAACCTCCTTGAGGGTTTTTTCCCTGTGCTATTTTATATATATGATTGTTTTTTCAATTGAGATATATACTTCCTCCAATACTTGCTTTCTGGTGATTGTCCACAAATTAGGCCTAATCACCGGGCTAGTGGTTATTGAGAAAGTTAGCGAATTGTGATTTGAGCTCATTCCAGCCTTTCGGCCTGTACTGCTGCCTTCCACTAATTCGCCCAAGCTAAATAAAAAAGAATCAACACCAAAGTATAGAGGATGTGATTGTGAGTGGTCTGTGAATCCGTTCTCATCTTTGTAGCATGCAAGCCACATGCTGTTAGGCCAAAAGCTCTAATCAAGTTCTTCAAAGCTGCTCTAACCTATGGTAACGGTCACTGGAATTATGCAGCAGAGGAGGACCAAATTGTACTGCATGGTTAACTAAATTATGTGTCAAGAAAAGTCAAATGATGCAGCATAATGTGGCACATTTTGTGATAGTATTACTTTAATATTTTGTTATTTTTACTCATGGTAACACCATCAGGGCAAAGATTTCACTTCATAAGTACCTGTTTAATAACCAAATGCTGCAATAAGGAAATGAAAGATGACTAGTCAACTTTTGCAAAGGGCCTCCCACAGCACTGAAACACATGTTGCCACATTTTTAGTAACAGTTGAGCTAGAAATGTTGTTTTGTTCCAAATCAGCAGATTATGCATCAGGTGATGGTGTATGTGGCAACTGCAGCAAATTTATAATAATGTGAAAAACACCAAAGCTGCAGAATTGCATATTTCCAGCGGCCCTGCCTATAGTAACCAATCCCAGCGTGCATGATTAGTGAAGTCTGATATTCGATTAATCGGACAGTTCAAATCGCCTCAAAACATTTATGGTCTTTGCCAATTGGCAAGTTCTAATGAAAGAAAATTAAACAGTGATGGGGCATACCTGTTAGAGCCATATATTGAGCATATAGTGAAATGCTGACCACCCACCTCTATTAGTGCAATTTCCAAATTTTGTCAGCCAAATCTTTGAGTTTCTTGATTGTTATAATGTTTCCAGGTAGATACCTGTTAGACATTGGATTACTGTTTGGGGTTGGTGACAACCTACTTCAAGGAATAATTACAAAGCTTGTCAGGGTCAACCATCAAAGTCACTAAATTAGCTTGAGTTCAACCCTCTGGTAGATATGGCACTGAGCAGATAGGCTTAGCGTAGAGCAATGTGGAAAGTATTTAAGCAGTATCAAAACAATAATAAAGTCAAAATGCTAAATGCTACAAATCCAAAGCTGAACAAGAAAAATAGAGTAAAATGTAATAAACAAAATTACATTAAATAGATAAAAGTTCAATAAGGGGAGCCCGAGATGGTTTAAGTTTTAAGTAGAAATAGTGCCAAAAAGCACAAAGTGCCAATGATAGTTAATGGTTGCGGTAGACCAGGACCTAGGTGCGATTTGATGCCGACCACGATCGAGCATGTGTCGGGTACACAAAGCAGGTCTGTCCTGGTTAAAGATGTTATCTTTAAATTTAGGGCTTAATTTAGAGTTTGGCAGACGGGTTACTCTGTCACAAACATGACAGATATCCTGACTTCTGTATTACAAACACCATAGGATATAATGAACTTGGAATACAGAGGACGGAATATCTTTCACATTTGTGACAGAGTAGTCCGTCCGCTGAACTCTTAATCAGTCCCAATCTGTTAGATTTGGGGGTCTCTAGTTGGAACAGATAGGTATTTGTGACAAATAGGAACACTTGCCTCTAGTCAGGATAAGGGGATTACACTCCTAAAATAACCCCTACTCACCCCCTTGGTAGCTTGGCACGAGCAGAGAGTCTTATCTCAGAGGCAGTGTGTTAAGCGTTTCTGACCACATACAGTAACCCAGTGACAACACTACAGATGGACACCACACAAGGTTTTATATCAAAAATAAGTATACTTGATATAGATTTACCACAAGACCATAAATGACAAAAATACAGAATACTGTTACTTTAAGATGGTAGTTTTAGCTTAGTTTAGTTCAGTTCGTAAGATGCGACACTTTGTGTCAATGTACCTTACGATGCGTTGTGCTTCCACGACCAGCAATGTCGCAGCGAGAGAAGTGCGGCAAAGTTCAGGTGCAAAGAAATAAAGAAGTGAAGATCTTCCAGATGTGGCACGCTTCTCCGAGGATGCGAGAAGTTCTCGGTTCGATGCGTGTACTGCAGCGGCGACACCCTTGTTTAGAAGTGCGACTGAAGTAGCTTCAGATGCGACACTCTTCTCCCACGATTGCGTGAATCTTCCGCACAATGCGACAACTACAGCGGCGACATCCTTGTTCAGAAGTGAGATGGCAGCAGCTCCGACGGCGGCGCGCTTCTCGGGGGATGCGAGGCGCTTTCCTCGATGCGGTGCAATGCGACAGTTCCAGCGGCGACACCCTTGTTCAGAAGTGCGGCGGCAGCAATAGTGACGGCGACACGCTTGGACCTCATTGCGAGACTCTTCTCTCGATGCGGTGCAGTGCAACAACTCCAGCGGCGACACCCTTGTTCAGAAGTGCGACGGCAGGCAGCAGCGACACGCTTCCTCTTCGTTGCGGCATGCTTCTTTCGATGCGGTGCAGTGCGACAACTCCGGCGCTTCCAGCTCCTTGTGACACGCAGTCCCTCAGAAGGCCCAAAACAGCAGCAGGTACTTCCACAAGGACTCTGGGGAGCTGGGGGTTGAAGTCTGTTGTCCCTGAGACTTCAGCGGAGGCACGCTCTTTTACAAGCCCTTGGAGATCCTTCACAAGTTGAAAGCAAAGTACACAAAGTTCCTTTCTCTTTCCTTTGGCAGTAATGTTACCACTGCAGGCCAATCCCCCAAGCAGCACTTCAGCTTGTGAATAGTCTCTCTTCAGTTTCTTCAGGTTCCTCTCCTCAGTAAAGCTTTCTTCTTGCAGTCTAAAAGTTTTGTAATTTCATGGGATCAGGGAACCAATATTTATACCCCAAAATCCTTTGTTCTCTCAGAGGAGAGGGGCCTTTTCCCTGTCCAAACCAGTTCTGAAGCACTATGTTTACTAGACTTCTCCTTTCCTTTTACAGTGCAGGGCAGACACATCAGACCCCCCACAGGAGGTGGAGCCAGCATTGGGGAAGGCAAGTACAGTCCTGAAGCACTTTGTTGACAGGACTCCTTCTCTTCTTTCAGTGTGCAGGGCAGAGACATCAGCCGCTCCCCAGGAGGTGGAGCCAGCATTGTGGAAGGCAGGCACAGCCTTATTCCAGGTTCAGATGCAACTCCTCCCTCCCATCTAGATGCAGATCTCTCTATTGACCACTGGGCTGGCTCATCCTGTCTCTTTGAATCCCCCAGCCCTATCACTCACAAAACCAGACAAAGGAATACACAACCAGAGGCAGGCTTGAAAGGTTAGACAAGCAAATACCTACTTTCTAAAAGTGGTATTTACAAACACAGAATGTTAAAATCAACTTCACTAAAAGATGTATTTTATCATTCTTAGTCCAGACATACTAAACTCGAATTTCTACCATGTTCTCTGAGTCAGTTAGGGTTATAAAATGTAATAATTCGAACAGCCCATTGTGGCCTATGGAGAACAGGTAGCCTTGCAATAGTGAAAAACGAAAATGGCTATAATTCACTATTAGGACATGCCACACACATCAAGGCTTGTCCTACCTTATACTTACAATGCACCCTGCCCTTGGGCCTGCCATAGGGGTGACTGATATGAAGAAAAGGGAAGGTTTAGGGACTGCAAGTGGGTGCACTTGCCCAGTCAGCATGACAGTGCCAGACTGCACGCAGGCTCTGCAATGGCAGACCTTAGACACATTTTATAAGGCTGCTTCTGTGGGTGGCACAATCAGTGCTGCAGGCCCACCAGCAGCATGTGGATTTACATGCCCTGGGCACACTCAGCGCACTGTACTAGGGTCTGACAAGTAAACCAAATAGCCAAACATGGAACCACTGATTAATACTTCAATTTACAATAGGGAGCACTTGCACTGTGGCACTGGACAGCAGTGGCACAGTGCCCAAAGCATCTAACACCAGCAAAAATACATGAGGTAACAGCAAAAATGGAAGGGAGACCTGCGCCAATGGTGCTAGGTATAACACGTGTCCCCTCCAGCTGAACTGTGGGGAGAACTACCCTCACTCCTGGGAATTCTCATCACTAAGGCGGAAAAATCTGGACAGACCATCAGCGTTGGCGTGTTCTGTACCAGGGCGGTGTTCCACCGTAAAGTTCATACCCTGTAGGGAAATAGACCACCTCAACAGCTTTGGATTCTCACCCCTCATTTGCATCAACCATCTGAGGGGTTTGTGGTCTGTCTGAACCCGGAAGTGAGTCCCAAACAGGTATGGTCTCAACTTTTTCAGTACCAGACCACAGCAAATGCCTCACGCTCAATAGCACTCCACCTCTGTTCCCGTGGAAGTAACCTCCTACTAATGAAGGCTACAGGTTGATCTAGGCCCTCCTCATTCATCTGTGACAGAACAGCCCCCACACCATGCTCTGAAACATCTGTCTGAACAATAAACTCATTTGAAAAGTTGGGTGCCCGGAGCATGGGCGCCGTGCACATGGCAGCTTTCAGGGCCTCAAAAGCTTTCTGACAGGTGTCAGTCCAAATCCCTTTCTTGGTTGCTTCCTGGAAGACAGCTCTGTCAAGGGTGCAACAAAGTTGCCATACCCCTTGACAAACCTCTTGTAATACCCGGTGAGACCTAAAAAAAGGCTCTCACCTCCGTCTGGGTTTTGGGTGGCTCCCAAGCCAGGATGGTTTAAATCTTGGGTTGTAGGAACGCCACCTGGCCGCTCCCAACTTGGTATCGCAAGTACATCATGGAACCCTGCCCGATCTGGCACTTACTCGCCTTGATCGGGAGGCCTGCCTTTCGCAGCGCCAACAACACTTTCCAGAGGTGGCGCAAATGTTCCTCCCAACTGGCACTGAACACTGCGATGTCATCCAAGTAGGCAGCGCTGAACTCATCCAGTCCAACCAACACCTGGTTGACCAACCTCTGAAAGGTGGCTTGGGCATTCTTCATCCCAAGGGCATAACACGGAACTGGAAATGCCCATCTGTTGTGGGGAACGCTGACCTCTCCTTTGCCCCATCAGTCAAGTCGATCTGCCAGTACCCAGATGTTAAGTCAAACACGTTGAGGTACCGTGCAACCCCTAGCTGATCAATGAGCTCATCAGCTCTGGGGGTGCGCGTCAGTCTTCGTGACTGAATTGAGCCCTCTGTAGTCCACACAGAACCGGAGTTTGGGTGTGGCACCCGGTGCTGCAGCCTTCGGGATAAAGACCACTGGGCTGGCCCAAGGACTGCCAGAGAACTCAATCACCCCTAGCGCAAGCATCTTTGAGACCACCTCTTTGATGCAAGCCCTCACCCTGTCAGTTACCCTGTAAGTTTTATCTTCACAGGTAAGCTGTCTTCTGTGTCCACATCATGGACACACCAATCTGTGACACCAGGGAAAACAGATCAGAAAACTGTCCCAGCAACTGGAGGCAGTCATTCAGTTACTCATGGGTCGTGCTGTAAGAGAGGCACCATCCACTGGCCCATCTTGATCTGTGGCAGACAGGAGGTCAGGAAGAGGCTCAGTCTCCTCCTCCATTCCAGCATCTATTGCCAAGAGCATGCCCACTTCATACTTCTCTAAGTGGAGCGTAAGGCGGTTGACATGTAGAACCCTCAAGGGGTTCCTAGGAGACCGCAAGTCCAACAAGTAGGTAACTGGACTCTTGCACTCCACAACCTCAAATGGTCCGGTCCACTTATCCTGGAGTGCGCAAGGCTCCACTGGGGCCTTGACCCACACTTTCTGACCAGGTTGAAGCTCTACCAGAGTGGCATTCTGGTCATACCAGCGCTTTATCTCCTCCTGGCTGGCTTCCAGATTCACATCAGTGAGTTGTCCGGATCGCCTAGTCTGGTTCCTGAAGGCCAGCATGTAGCTATATACATCATGGGGAGGTTTCCTGGGAGATTGCTCCCAGCCTTCTTTGACCAGACTCTGAGGTCCTCTGACTGGGTGTCCATAGAGAAGCTGAAAGGGACTGAACCCTACAGATTTCTGTGGCACCTCATGGTATGCAAAGAGTAGGCATGGTAAGAGGACGTCCCACTTATGCCTCATGGGTTCCTCAAGACCCAATATCATGCCCTTCAGGGTTCGGTTAAACCTTTCAACCAACCCATTTCCTTGGGGGTGGTAAGGAGTGGTAAACTTGTAAGTTACACCACACTTCTTCCACAGGGACTTCATATACTTAGAAATGAAGTTGATACCCCGGTCAGACACTACCTCGCGAGGGAGAAAATTCCCATCAGTGCTTGTCCCACCACTGGGGCCGTCACTGTCCTCAGAGGTATGGCTTCAGGGTACCGGGTGGCATGTCCACCAAGACCAGGATGAACCTGTCGACCATGGCTGCCTTGGGGTCCAGTGGCCCCACAATGTCAATCCCCACCCGCTCAAAGGGGGTACTGACCACAGGAAATTGCTGGAGAGGAGCCTTGTGCTTCCTCCCACTCTTTCCACTTGCCTAGCAAGTCTGACAGATCCTGCAATGGGTGTCTGAACTCTTGCGCATTTGGGGCCAATGAAAGTGGGTGATAAGCCTCTCAATGGTCTTGTTCTGCCCCAGATGTCCTGCTAACGGCACATCATGAGCCAGCCCCAGTAGGAAGGCTCCGAACTTCTAGGGTACCACCAGCACACAGGCTGACCCAGGTTCAGAAACCTTAGGCTCACTATACAGGAGACCATTCTCCCAGTAAATCCAATGTGATCCTGACTGATCACCTTCTGCCTGGCTTGCAGCCTGTTGCCGCAAGCCCTGAAGAGAAGGGCACTCTCTCTGCTCCTGGCAGAAATCTTCTCCGGAGGGGCCTCTTTCTTGCTGCCAATGGGTCAGCTCAGGCAGGTCCCCCAGTTCTGCTACTTGTTCCCCGGTAGGCTCCAGGGCATCCCCCTCAGGGTCTACCTCCTCCTGGGCCGTGGGAACTTCGAGGGCCGGTTTCCCGTGCCCCCGCCACTTCTCTTTAAGGCAGGTTCATGGGCCTCCCTCTCAGGCTCCAGGTCCTCTTGAGCACCCCTACTGGCTGACATTGACCGGGTGGTCAAGCACGCCCAGTCAGGCAGTCCCCCCATCTTCAAGTGAGCACTCTTCTCCACCTTCTCCCAAGGTGAGCTTTCCAAATCGTTTCCCAACAAACAGTCAACAGGCATGGCAGGCCTCACAGCTACCTGAAGAATATGAGACCCCCCCCCCCCCAAAGGGAACCTGAGCCATTGGACAATGACTCTCTGTGTTGTCTGCGGCAACAACTCGGCAAAACGCATGCAGGATAATCTTCTCTTGAGACACCAGGTGACACCTGACAGCTGTCACACTGGCTCCTGTATCTCTAAGAGCCTCCACCTTTTGGCCGTTGATGGTCACTCACTGCCCATATTTCTTAGTGTTCCTGGCAGATGAGCTTCGGAGACCATCTCACAGTCTCCTAAAGAGACAAGGGTCATCTGTGCGGCATTCTTTTTGTTTACCCTTGTCCCCCCCACTCTTCTGCTGGGGACCCTGCCCATCTTTGGCTGAGTCTCCCATGTGACCCTTGTGGACCTCGGTGCTCACCCAGCAGTCCGCCTCCTCAGCATGCTTCCTAGGGTTAGTCAGCTTGCTATCTATCAGATGCTGGCGCAGCTCTGGAAAACAGTTATCAGACAAGTTGTTGTGTTTCTATCTAGGACCCTAATTCGATATTCCCGATTTATGCCCTTATATGGTTATAATAAATAATATCCTTATAAAGGCATAAGAATCCTATCCATATTTAGTAATAGCCCATGCAGTCCAAATACGGCAAGGCTACTCCCCTAGACTCCTAGAAAGTACAACGCGTTCTTTAAACAAACCAAGCCTCCAGCAGCCCGGGAAATCCCCCTGCTCTTGTTTTGATTTGCACAAGAACTCCCAGAGTCCAGCAAGAACTGTTAGTTCTTAGTGACGTCTTATGTCCAACCTTACGTCAAACCCGGCACCTTCCAGGTATAAATATACCAACGTTGCCTTAAGCAAACACATGGTGGTTTGGAGCAGAGCGGCTATCTACTTACCCAAAGCCCAGCTGATGCGAGAAGCCGAAGGAAGCCGCCCCTCCCTTTTGACGCACTGAGAGAAACGCTATCTTTTTCTCCAGCCGAGAAAATCCAGCTCCGGTGTTTCCAGTCACCCTTGCGGGTTGCTGGGAGATCGAGTCCTGAGAGAGAGATACAAGACCTCCTACATTCTATTACCAAGGTACGGAGCTGACTAAACCCTTAAGAGAATTCTTGATTCAGATTCTTGGCAAAAAAACAACTTAACTTAAACTGCAACTTACTTACTCCTTCCCACGTATAGGCTTAGGTCAGGTACACCGGGGTAGGCATATCTTAGAAGCACCAGTTGAGTACGTTAGTCAATGTTTTTAAGTATGTATATATTTTATCCATTTTAAAGTATCATATGGCTAAGAAACCATATCAATGCTTTTACAGTATTATTTCATAATACTCCTTTTACTGTACGCACTTTACTTCATGATAAGTATTGCAATTGTGGCAATTCATTTCTCTTGCATGAGAAAGAAGACTGCTCAATAAATAACACCTTTTATTGAAAACGCCCATCTCTCTATTTCTCTGCACTCTGGTGAAACTAAGTATGCACGACTGACTGAGTGAAATAACCGTCTATTGTATTCACACAACTCTAGAGATACACTCTTTATTCTGAGGGAGCAAAGTTGTCATGTGTATGCGGTTGTCAGAAACTAATCCCTTCTTGTCTAAATCAGGACGGTTAACTCTTTCCTGAACATTCGAGAAAGTTTCTAGTGACCTCTGAGCTAGCTGGCAAAACTAATTGAGTCTAATATAGTCAGTAGAGACCTAGTCGACCTCAGTCCTACGTCTACACTGCTGTTTATATTATTCCAATGCGCAGAGCCTATTGGGAATATAGGAACTACACTACATGGCACCCAACGTTTGGTAAGGCGATAAGCTAACGCAAGACATTAGAGTAACTCAGTCGTGCTTTTTCACACAGACCCCTTTTCCCGTAAAAACTCCAATAGACGTCTGGAGTGGGTAAAAGGTTAAAATCCGCTGGAACTTAGTAGGAAGAGATTCCTGTGTATTAGTTTTTGGTTTAGTCAACGTTGAAGGATACAGTGTTCCAAAATATTGTGCACCTAATCTTTGTTCCCTTGAAACTTGCTCTGCAACAAAGCTTTCTGTTAGTAAAAAATGACGGAAAGTGACGATGAAAGGGAGAAAGCTAGAATAGCAGCTCAACTCCTAGCGGATGACACAAGTCTCCAAGATAATGACCCGAATGCTATAATCATTCCGGTAAATGTAAGAAGAACTATAACTAAAAAACTTGTAGAAAATGGAGTATCATCACGAGGTGGTACAGTCATATTTGTGGTAGAGGCCCATGAATATCGGCAGACAGAGGTATTCTATTCATAGATATAATTTCCAGCAGCACATGCTGTAACACACGAATTCCACTATTACAAAATAGAGGAACCTCCGGATGTATAGGCTCCTTTCGAGGACGTTGAAATTCCACTAACTTACCAAGAGCACCTGCTCTGGTTTAATGGCGCCCTAAAACATCAAAATCACATCACCAGGCTCGGTCCACTAGGTAGACCAGGAGCAACATGGCCGGTTCTAGCCAGCTACACACCAGAATCCGACATAGAAAAAATGTCAAGTGAAGAACTTTTAGTTAAAATACAAGAATTAACAAAAGCATATATAGAATTAGTTCAATTGACAATTGACGATACAAAATACCTGCAGAGACTGAAAGAAACAGATATAGCAGAACAACCTTTTGAACTTGCCAGAATCATAGAAAAATCCGATGAAGAACTAGGAAGAGATAGTTTGGGTGGGAAACCACTAAAACCACAACTAATTGAAAATCCTGAAAAAACCTTTATTAAAAATAATCTAAACACTCCAAAAAAGAGTTCGGATGGTAATAAACAATCCACTCCCAGAGAAAAACGTTTTCAGTCCAGAGGAAGGTCTCCTCAGCAGAGAATTAGATCTCCAGAAAGAGGAAACAAGTCTCCGCAAAGGGAGCCCTCTGAGAAAAGATACAACCTTAGAGATAGGGATAAATTGAGAAGAACTGACAGATATCAAGATATTGATACACGTCCCTCTCGATCTTTTCAGAATTCCTCACAGAAATCGGAAAGAAGAGGACGGTTAGAACACAAGGAAGAGCACGTCAAGTCCAAAGACAAGGAACCTGCTCATCAAAGTAAAAAATTACAATTTCCAAAAAAGAAGGTAGCAAGTATTAGAATAAAACATGCCGAGGATACTGAGGACTCAACTGAAAAACGGAGAGTGGGCCCAGACAGTGCTAGACAGCGCAGCAGAAGTAACCATAGTTCGCAAGATCCTGATGAATCTTCTGGAGACAGTGGACACGAATGAATACATTCAGGCGGAAACTGCAGACTCCAGAGTTAGCAAACCCCATAAATTATATGAGATAACATTGCGTATAGAGGGGGACAAAACTAGGAAAGTAAGGGGTCTCTTTTGGGACAACTTATCTAAAGGCTATGATATCCTGTTAGCTGAAAAAGACTGGCCACCAGAGTTTGTCAGGGAGTGCCCTCATGGCGAAGAAATGATTATGCCTGCCTTCTCAAATCATATTCCAATTCATAAAAAATACACATTTGCAAGAAAATGGGCAGTAGCCCAAGCCCTTGCATTATATAGAAATCAGGGAGGATGGGATGAGGATTCTCCTCCTCACAAAATCCAGTTAAAAAGTCAACCCACTGCACAAAGGCAGTACCCAGTTAAACAAGAAGCTAAAAAGCAAGTCAGGGAGATCTTAGATCAACTTGAATACCAGGGGGTGATTGAAACATGCACCTCACAAATGAACAATCCTTTGTTCCTGTCTCCAAGCCAGACGATTCATATCGTCTAGTTTTGGAATACAGACACTTAAACTCCTGTTGTAAAACATTTGCAGTACAAAACTCACAAAGTGCAGCACTAATGAATAACATCGTGCGCAAAAAATATAAAACGACATTAGATATCTCTAATGGATTCTTTTGTCAAAACATAGCACCTGAAAGCAGGTATTTGACCGCTTTCTCAATAATGGGGTTACAAAAACAATTCTGTCGACTCCCACAGGGATTCAAGAATAGCCCAGGATTATTCTCAGCAAGGGTAACAGAGTTAGTACAAATATATGATGATGAGGCATTATCTTATGTCGATGACATCTATCTCACAGATGATGACCTGGAGACACACTTGAAAAGAGTGAACACCATAATACTTGGGTTCGCAGCTGATGGGTACAAATTCAACTTTAAAAAGTCATGAATTGCTCATCTAACTGTCCTGTTTTTAGGATATGAATTATCAAGTGAAGGCAAAAGCCTAGCAGACAACTTCTTAGAGAAGTGTGCTGTACTCCAAGCACCAAAAACGCTGAAGAACTTACAATCAATACTAGGTTTCCTGAATTTCGGAAGAACATACATTCTAAATTATGCAGAGAGGGTTAAACCCCTCTGCGAATTAATAAAACCTGATTTCAAAACAATCAATTGGACTCAGAAACACACAGAAATTTTAAGGTCATTACAGACAGACATGTTAGCTAAAACAAAACTGCAAACACGCGAAAACATACGCAACCTTGTAATCCGAGTCATCCCAGGAAGATGCAGATTCACATACCTAACCTCTAATGAGGGAGAAACGGTACCAATAGCTTACAAATCACACTTGTACACACAAGCTGAAATAAAATTCAGTTCAACTGAAAAGCTCCTAATAGCGGTTCAAACTGCTGTAGCAAAAGAAAGAGCCCAAGCACAAGGCAGAAGGATATCTGTTTTAACAGCAGAATCAGCCCTTGAGGCATTAACAAGCCCACGCAATCTGAATGCTGTGGCACTAGATCCAAAATGGATACAATGGGAAAATTCTCTTGCTGCAGAAGACGTGAAGCACTATTTTGACCCGAAAATGAAAAAACTAGAAGATCTAGAATATGAACAAGAATATCCTCTGCAAATTGAAATTCTGCCTCTCGAACAATACACATGTGTAATCTACATGGACAGATTTGCACAACACTACGATGTAGAAGAAAAATCCTACAATGCAGCATGCGCGATTGTTAAAGGTCGCTGGCGCTTTGGTAAATTCAGACCAATAATCACAAAAACTGAATCACTCAGAAATTGCTCAGCTCAGCGAGCTGAAATAAGCTCTTTAAAGATGGCGCTTGAAAATGCCGATCGCGAATTCCCCACACTAATAGTGTTTGATTCGCATTACTGCATCAAGTCTTACAATAATGACATGCAGACATCGATCAAAAATGGTTACAAAGATGACACAGGAGCCACAATAAAGCATAAAAAGCTTTGGGAACAAATAGTTCTTTTGCAGAAAGAACTACGAAAGACTCACGTGATACATACACTGAGTCATCAACGTGATGGCGTTCACCTTGCAGGGACTTCATTGGCTAACAGAGCCACAGAGGAAGCAGTTCAACCGGCTTCCGTAGCCACAAAAAAGCGTTCTAAAAAACACATAGACGCAGAAACCATGCTGGTGGTAAAAGCCTCATTAAAAGGCGACTATGTAGCATTACCTCTCGGCTATCCACTCAATAATACATACATAATTGATGCAAACTCCGTTCCTTTTGCTCAAATCCCTAGAGTGGGGGATAGAGTAATTCCAAACACGAACAGGAGAGTCTTCTTGATTGAAGGCGCGCACATGGGATTGGGTCTAAGGCACCAAGAGATTGTGAAATCTCTAAAAGAATTACAATCAGAATACTGGTGGCCGGGGATGAGCCTGCAAAATTACAAATTTGCAAAGGATTGTCCAAACTGCAACAGAGATCGCAGTCATGAACCGGACCAGACAACTGCCAGGACACCGTTATTAGAAAGCATCAGGCTATCTATACGCAAAAATCCAGCAGGAGAAATGCGTTCCCATAATTAATAAGACTAGATTCACTTAAAGATGTAGGCCCCAGCGCTCGGCTGACGCCAGAACTGTTATACAAAGATTTGCAAGTCTTTATCGGCACATACGCAATTGGCATGCTACATTCTGACCAAGGTCCTGCGTTTAGCTCTCAGGCTTACAAAGAGGCCATGACCAGCATGGGCATTGCATTGCGGTACTCTTCTCCCTTCCATCCTGAGGGAAATGCGGTAGTGGAAAGAAAAAACCGTGACATAAAGCAATCTATAATGGCGAGGGTGTTAGGTTCAGGTGATGGGTGGGTCAAACATTTAACAAGTGTCCAACGTAGTCTTAACAATCTGCCAAGAAATTCTCTGAAAGGTTTCATTCCCTACGAACTATTGTTCGGGACTAGAATGCACATTCAGGACTTAGATAGTCACACTTCAGTGGTAGAAGAAAAAGCCTTTGATTTTAAAGACCGTTTGGCTGTTTTACAGGACTTAAATGAAACAAGAAGAAGTCTGAGTAATATAGAGTTAAAGCCAACAGCCACTGAAGAAAAACCACCTGTCCCAGCAAGACCTGTCTGGATTCCAAAGATTGGGAATCTAGTCAGAGAGAAGATCGCGGTGAAGAAGGAATTTGGGCCTTCTTACAGAAAAGCAGTACCTGTCTTAGCTGTCAGCGGAACAAGATCAGTTGTACTACGCCCCTTGCTGGTAAAAAGGAAAACCGAGTTGTATCCATCGACCTGGTAAAACCACAATCATGTGGCCAATAATAAGTAGTAGGCCCAGTGGACTCCCAAGAAATAGCAGAAGACCAAACCTTCTACAATCCAAGAGGTTCAAACTGAGAGACTAATCACATTTGATAAACCTGCAGTGAATAAAAAAGGACTATGCAACAAAGCCATGGAACTTGTGCCTCTTGAAACCCAAATTGCAACAGTTCGTCAAGACACACCTGTCTACAACGATGTAGCCTCAGACTATGCTAATGAAACAAAGAAAAATCCAAAAGCAAATGAAAATCCGGAAGCAATTCTAACAATTGACAGAACTGCATCTGGCTACTTCATCAATTTCGATGACTTTTCTGATGATCCAAGTGAGCATGAAGAAACGCCAGCAACAAAAACTTTCAAAGAAAAAATGACTGAACTTTTACACCAACTAAAAGAAACATATCTGATTTCACCATGGATTGAATTTTGGATTGTGTTAGGTGTACTTTTCCTCCTACTTTGGCTCATCATGGTTCTATGTTTGGGAAAATTCATTGAAGGAAAATATAGTACAATGGACACAGCAAGTCAGAACATCAACATGGTCCTAAAGCCTCACAGATCCTCTCACATTGAGAAAAGAGAACTGTCATCAGTGAACATCACAGCCAATCCAATACCCGGTGGGGTAGCATGGGACAAAACTGATTATGAAATCTATGGCCCGATTGAGTTCTTGAAATATCCACACCAGTTTAAGGTTTCCTTAAGTGATTTTTGTGACACCAATTACTTTCTCTGATGATTGTGACTTTGAAAACATTAATAATATGATGTCAGATTTAGTAATGTCAGCTAAATTCACAGAACATGATTATTTACAGGGTTCGTCAAATTATGAAGAGTTATATTGTTATAATCATTTTGGTCATCACTATTTGCATAAATCTGCTCAACCTAGAAATGTTTTTACTTATAACCAATGGGAACATTGTCCAACTCCACCAAAAGGCAGCTCGAAAACATATTATGAGAAATTCCAATACTTCTCAGGGTTTAACAACAGTGATCCAGAAACGTTTTATTTTAAAATGATAAATAAGACAGGAATGAAAACAATGTTGACAAATACTAAATTGATTTATTCTGAAAAGTTTTATGACAAAATGTCTACATTTGGTTTTGAATTCTGGAAAAATAACATTGAAACAAAAACCATCTGGGGTTCAAAAGAATGGCAGGTACAAGGTCTAGAAGCATTATTTAGAGCCTGCATGATCCCAGAACAGATAATATTCCTGAATGACACAATTCAGCAAACGACCTGTCTTGGTTTAGCCAAGATAAAAGACTTCAATAAACCGTCTATTCCAAAGCCCATACCTGATAGTAATAGCACTACAGATGTGGAGATAGACGTATCCCATATTTTACACCAAAACAGAACAAATCCTGATTGGAAAAAATGGTTGATCTGGCCCACAGACACAAATAACTGTCAAGATAGATTCCTGAACAAATTACAGGGGTTAAAACAGAACAGGCCAGACCCAAGATACTCCCAGAGACAACATCCAGGGATAGTTACAACATACAGTGTAAGGAAACTATGCCTCAAATGGCTACAGAAATCCACACTGGCTGATATTAAGCAACACTTATCTTTACTTAAAGACAGTGCTGACTTGCGTGATTTCATACTGGGACCACGCAAACAGCGTCAAAAACATTTCATATACGCCGGTATATACGCTGCTTACAACGAAGCTTGGAAAGTAACACAAATTGAAACTGCAAAAAAAAATACGAGAAATTGATCGTATTAATTTGGAAAAATCACTTTCTGTAGTGGACAATGGGTTAACGACTCTGTCCTCCAGAATATATTCACTGGACAGCATTGTATCATCTTCTATTGATATAATAGAGCAGGACTTACTAATGTTACAACATGGTCAGTCCCAATTGCGTTCTATTGTACAACTTGGCTGGACATTGCAAAACCTGCATTCAGGCTACGTGCCATGGCGTCTAATCATCATAACGTCATTATTTTCGCTCTTTAACCTTACTGATAAACAAATCAGTTTGGCACAAAAAGGAGCAGACTATACGATTCTGAGCATTGAAAAACTTGAGAGATTACCATTGACAATGTCAGAGAGACCTGTTATTGAATGGATAATACACGGAACAATTACAATTCCGATAACAACTGTCCAGTTTAAGTATTGCCAAAAATATATACCAGCAGACCTGTATGAAAGGTTGGGTAAAGGATACATCAAGTCAACATGGAATTTACCTTATACACACAAATGTTATAGTGAAGGGAAAAAAGAGGTATTTCTTAGTGGTAACGATTGTAAAAAATCACTAAGCGGTACACTTCTGTGTCAAGGTATTAACTTGCATGGAGCCTGAGAGGGTTCATCAAACAACCTTTCATGTCACCTGCATGGCACTCCTGCAACACAGATAGAGACGTTCTAATAAGTGACCACAGCTGTTGTGGCATGGTGCCAGGAAAAGCCTATCTCGTGAGCGTTACTTCCATGGTCACTTGCTGTATGCAAGTATTGTATCCAAACAGCAATCCAGGCGGCAATATGGCCTTCTTTGAATATCTCTTCTATTCGAATTGATACTTTAAGCAGCATAAAGTCAGTTCTTTTACAGACAACTGTGCCTTTAACCTCGTCCAAAGAAACGTATGATCTGCAAGTTGCAAGGACAGCGGCAGAGATGCATTCCCTATTATCAACAAATTGCCCCGTGCATTTCGTAGAAATGTTAGGTCAAATCTTAAACATGTCTGATACCAGTGGCATCGCACATATATTTAAGACAATTTTTTCGGGACTGTTAGCACCCTTTGAAACAGTTCTGGGCATATTCCCGAATTGTGTTCATTCATTTTTCGGCGGCCTGCCTCTTCTTTTGGGACTCATAGGAGGAATTTTATTTTTGATCCTTCTGCTCCGTTATGGCAAGCCAAGCAACAGACAAAGCTCCAGCGACAATGGGAGAGACGATCCTAGCTATACGCTACCGAGACAAAATCACTAAAATCCTCGGATTTGCCCGGCTAAGAGATCTAAGTACAACTTGGTTTCTTTCATTCAGACCAATCTGGCAAGATTGCATCTTACCTGTGCTTCGATGTATGCTATGCGGAGAAGAATGCGTGTTGGACATCTGTCTTACACTACCATCAGCAGTACCAATGGATATAGATAACTTGCTAGGGGCTAGATGTAGGTAAATAATATTTACCGACTCTTAAATACCGAATTTTACCGATTCGGTATTTAAGAGTCGGTAAATATGAGGGGGGAGATGTAGGACAATCCAGATGTTTTTTTTCCGAATCGGTAAAATTCGGTATTTACAGATTCGGTAAATACCGACCGGTATTGCCCATTCATTCCTATGGGCTTTGAAGCCCATAGGAATGAATGGGCATTACCGATTCGGTATTTACCGAATCGGTAAATACCGAATTTCACAAGGGTGCAGGGGGTGTCACTTTGACACCCTCTGGCCCCCCCAAAACAGGCTTGGGTGCCATGTGGCAGGCATACATGCCCCAAGGGCAGGTCTGCCTGTCACATGGCAGTGGTGTGCATGCACACATGTGCATGCACACCGGAATCGGTATTTTACCATCAAATTGGATTTGATGGTAAAATACCGATTCGGTAAGGCTTGAGGGACTCAGAAGAGTCCCACCTACATCTCAAATTTACCGAATCGGTAAAAATACCGATTCGGTAATTTACAGAATCAGTAAATTTACCGATCGGTAAATTTACCGATTCTGTAAGAATATGCCCCCTACATCTCAAAATCCATTTACCGGTCGGTAACGGCCGAAATCGGCCGTTACCGACCGGTAAAAGCCTACCTACATCTGGCCCTAGGTCCGGTAACGACTCATGCATCGTGTTGTCCCCAGCGGCTACCTATTCTGATGACGGCATTCGTTGAGACTTCACTACTACGATTAGGTGGCGGTGGAGTACGAGATGAGAGCAGCACCACACAGGTACAACCTTCTGTGAGCATTGCTGATCCTGACATCGATGATAGCAATCATTCTCACATATGCACTGTTACAGCATTTTCGAACTTGCTCGAACTTTCACCTGATGTTGTAGACCAATTTTTTGCGAGCCTGTCTGATATGATGTTCTCCCCTGAACAACGAGAATAACTTTTAAAAACAATGAGCACACAGCGTTACCTGAACTCTGAATTCGGCCTTCAGTTTTTGATAGACAAAGCTACTGAAAACATTTGGAACTATTTTTTTTTCCCCTGAAAGCGAAATTATTTTTTTTTCACTTCCAAAATATTTACCTTTTTTCTGGCACATGGTAATCTGCTTAAAGTAGAACTATTCTTAGCGAACAGAGCTTCTAACTTAGGAACTCTAGAGACAATATTTTACCTCAGCCTCTAGCACATGTACAGCATTTGTATAAATATGTGATGAAATGGTCTCGACCTTCTTTTTTGTATTTAAAGCCATTTCATGTGTAATTTTCGCAATTCATTCAGCTGATATATATATATGCATTTAACTGAATGATACCACTGCTTGAAAAACGTGCAGTACCAATACTCATTTTCGTGTATTTACCATACACCATTTCAAATGCGTACAGTTATGCTCTCGCTACTACAGTAAAGTATCACATAAACAGTACAGTGACTGGTAAGTATTCAAAGAGACAGAAGCAGATTCTTTGGTGTATTCTTGGTCACAGCAAGAAGATGGTTTATTCTCTCCAGACTCAAGGAATGTCATACAAAGCCGACACGTGTTTCGTCGTGTACAGTTGAGTCAACACGACTCTTCAGGGCTGATGATACAAGAATAACATATGCAGATTCAGTAATGCATCTTGTCGTTGTGACATACTGCAAATGGTGACAAAAGTGCAACCAACATGCAGTAGTGCCGTGCGTCTGGGTTCGCACATGGTGGTAGTGTATAGTGGTGACGCTACAGATCTGGGAAGTGTGTCACCCCAAGGCTGTGGGTGGTTGCCCTTGGGTAGCGGTGCACAGACGTGAGGTCTTGTGACATAACGCTTGGGTGTGTGGTCACATTTAACACATACACGGTGATCTTGCACTCCGAAGGTTCGTGCGGTAGTGAATCAATTGAAAATTAAAAATGGTGAACTATTGTGTGGGGGTGTTGGTGAAGGACTGTAAGGTCTAATATTGTTAAGTAACCGTACTATGCAAGAAACAAGACTGTAAATGTGTTTTGAATCCTTTGAAAAAAATGATACGCTCACTAACAAGTGGTGACAGTGGGGCACCTTCACTCTAGAGGCCATCACAACTTTCTGTCAGCTCACAGCACAGCACATCTGGCCACTGAGCATGCGTCAACTTAATTACTAAGATCACTCAATTCACGATCTTCACCTCGCTCAGGTATTGTGATCGAAATACTTACACCCATACTAACTACTATGACGCGCCCCCTACTTTAAACCATTTATTGTCATATGGCTTCGCTTTCACCTCTTTATCCTTGGAGAAAATAATTATTTCTCAGCCGGTATACTTCTCCTTGTACTTTTTCCATCCGTAAACGACGTGGATTTTTAGTCCTCCCATACCTCGACATTTTTAACATTCGCGAGTCCCAACTAGCTACACCTGCGACCTTTTTACTCTGAAACTCCAGACATGCTTTTTAGGCAGGTTCATATACTGTGGGTTCCTTTATGAAACTGCATTCTTTTCGTCCTAATGAGACGACAACTTCATAGAACTGCATATTTCGCTATGTACTTTTTCCACTTAAAGATGGCGAACCCTTTTTCTCACGCCACCTTTTACTTGGACATCCTCGATGTCTATCTTTCTTATAAAGTGACCCCTCCCAATTGGTCACGTGTCCGTACCGAGAGACGGCGACCGGGAACCATAGGAGGAGGGATACCTGAACACGGGTAAGCGGAAACGAAAGACACACCATGAGTCATTTTCCCTCCTTCACAATTGTACGGTCTGAAGCCCACAGAACCGGGCTTTTTTTGAGCTAACTCGTGCTCTTGCTTCTCCTTTTGCAGCGCACCGCCACTCAAGAGACGCACCCGTTTCTAGCGAGCCTTTTATCAGACGGATCCCCTCCCGGCTACCTCCTGACACACACCAGTAGTCAGGTATTTCGTTAATTTAAACCTCTTTAGGCTCACATCAACACGAGATGTAATATGTATCTTTGAAGCACTGCGCTACAACGCGCATTTAGCTGTTAGAACCAATGTGATTTTTCGTTTTTTTTTTTTTTTTCTTTTTGCTGTCCTTTTTTTAAACAGAGTGATTAAATTCGAAGATTTCTGGCAATCAACAAGGTAGATTGCCAAGCCATAAGTACTTTCTACGTGACTACGTGAAGCGTTATGTCACAAGACCTCACGTCCGTGCACCGCTACCCAAGGGCAACCACCCACAGCCTTGGGGTGACACACTTCCCAGATCTGTAGCGTCACCACTATACACGACCACCATGTGCGAACCCAGACGCACGGCACTACTGCATGTTGGTTGCACTTTTGTCACCATTTGCAGTATGTCACAACGACAAGATGCATTACTGAATCTGCATATGTTATTCTTGTATCATCAGCCCTGAAGAGTCGTGTTGACTCAACTGTACACGACGAAACACGTGTCGGCTTTGTATGACATTCCTTGAGTCTGGAGAGAATAAACCATCTTCTTGCTGTGACCAAGAATACACCAAAGAATCTGCTTCTGTCTCTTTGAATACTTACCAGTCACTGTACTGTTTATGTGATACTTTACTGTAGTAGCGAGAGCATAACTGTATATATTTGTTTAGTCCCTTGACTTTTTAGACGGTTATGGGTGTTTTTCCGCCTGCTCTTTACGCACTACATACCAACCTGTCACTCTACACTCTGTAACGTATAACTGAGGTAGTGCGCCTGAGAGATCTGAATTTCTAAAAACCCCATTCAAGTGTTTCACCATTTCAAATGCGAATTATGTATTTTGGGGTGGGTTGGAAAACACACATGCATCGTTATATGTTTAATATTGCTTAGTTTTTAGTAATGATGGACATTAGTACGTGGAGTGGGTGTTGTGTTTCTATCTAGGACCCTAATTCGATAGTCCCGATTTATGCCCTTATATGGTTATAATAAATAATATCCTTATAAAGGCATAAGAATCATATCCATATTTAGTAATAGCCCATGCAGTCCAAATACGGCAAGGCTACTCCCCTAGACTCCTAGAAAGTACAACGCGTTCTTTAAACAAACCAAGCCTCCAGCAGCCCGGGAAATCCCCCTGCTCTTGTTTTGATTTGCACAAGAACTCCTAGAGTCCAGCAAGAACTGTTAGTTCTTAGTGACGTCTTATGTCCAACCTTATGTCAAACCCGGCACCTTCCAGGTATAAATATACCAACGTTGCCTTAAGCAAACACACGGTGGTTTGGAGCAGAGCGGCTATCTACTTACCCGAAGCCCAGCTGATGCGAGAAGCCGAAGGAAGCCTCCCCTCCCTTTTGACGCACTGAGAGAGACGCTGTCTTTTTCTCCAGCCGAGAAAATCCAGCTCCGGTGTTTCCAGCCACCCTTGCGGGTTGCTGGGAGATCAAGTCCTGAGAGAGAGATACAAGACCTCCTACATTCTATTACCAAGGTACGGAGCTGACTAAACCCTTAAGAGAATTCTTGATTCAGATTCTTGGCAAAAAACCAACTTAACTTAAACTGCAACTTACTTACTCCTTCCCACGTATTAGGCTTAGGTCAGGTACACCGGGGTAGGCGTATCTTAGAAGCACCAGTTGAGTACGTTAGTCAATGTTTTTAAGTATGTATATATTTGATCCATTTTAAAGTATCATATGGCTAAGAAACCATATCGATGCTTTTACAGTATTATTTCATAATACTCCTTTTACTGTACGCACTTTACTTCATGATAAGTATTGCAATTGTGGCAATTCATTTCTCTTGCATGAGAAAGAAGAATGCTCAATAAATAACACCTTTTATTGAAAACTACCATCTCTCTATTTCTCTGCACTCTGGTGCAACTAAGTATGCACGACTGACTGAGTGAAATAACCGTCTATTGTTTTCACACGACTCTAGAGATACACTCTTTATTCTGAGGGAGCAAAGTTATCATGTTTATGCGGTTGTCAGAAACTAATCCCTTCTTGTCTAAATCAGGACGGTTAACTCTTTCCTGAACATTCTAGAAAGTTTCTAGTGACCTCTGAGCTAGCTGGCAAAACTAATTAAGTCTAATATAGTCAGTAGAGACCTAGTCGACCTCAGTCCTACGTCTACACTGCTGTTTATATTATTCCAATGCGCAGAGCCTATTGGGAATATAGGAACTACACTACAAAGTGCTCCCATGCAATCAAATCAAAGAGATCTTGAAAATCATTAACCTTGCTGCCCTTCACCCAACCATCCAATGCTCTGCAAAAGAAAGTAACATATTCAACCCAGGTACTGTTTTCTGACTTCTTGCATTTCCTGAACCTCTGTCCATAGAGTTCAGGGGTCAAACCATATCTAGACATTAATGCATCTTTCATGTGGCTGTATGAATTGTGGACTTCAGAAGGCAAGTCTAACAGTGTGTCCTGCCCCTCACTAAGGAACCTTCCCCACAACCCCGCTCCCCAATCTCTCTCAGGGACCCGGTGGGAAGACATGGCTACCTCATAGGCTCTGAACCCCTGACCAATATCATAATTTTTGTAAAATTCTTTCACCACATCTTTGGGAATATACATTCTACTCTCCACAGACACTGACGGTACACTGCCACTAGAGGGAATAACCTCCAAACTTTTGGTTTTAAACTCCAACTCCCTCAAAACTGTTTCATGCTCAAACTGTATTTTCTTTTCCTCTATATATAACCTCCTATTTTCTATTTCCAGTTGCCTATTCACCTTGAACTTGGTGATCTCCGTTTCATGCCTTCTTGATCTCTCTCTGTCCTCCAACTCCTCTGCAGACAGACTCTTGCCAGAAGAAATGCTACCTGCAGGGGGAGGTACTTTCCTTCCTCTTGAGCCCAATGGCTCTTCTTTTTGTGCAACTGCCTGGTCATCCCCCTCCTCAATTTCAGGGGTTTTCCTTGCTTCTACCCAGGCCCTCAGTGCCTTGTAGAATTCTTCCTTCACTGTGAGCCCAGAGGTGGAAACTTTGAACTTTCTGCAGAAGTACTTAAGCTGTGAGACTTTGTAGCTTTCCAATTTCTCTTCTTCCCATTCGAGATCAATAGAGGCTATGGATTCTGCTCTCTCTACTATAACTGAATCAGGTATCTTTCAAAAATAGATATAATCCAAAAAGGAAACTACCAAAAAGTATGTGGTTGCGTTATGGTCTGCACTCACTAAGTAGTGTTCACCAATCACTGTACATGAGTCACAAATGCAAGTCCAGAATCCTCATCGCTGACCACCAATGTTAGATTTGGGGGTCTCTAGTTGGCACAGGTAGGTACTTGTGACAAATAGGGACCCTTGCCTCTAGTCAGGATAAGGGGATTACACTCCTAAAATAACCCCTGCTCACCCCCTTGTTAGCTTGGCACGAGCAGACAGGCTTATCTCAGAGGCAGTGTGTAAAGCATTTGTGACCACATACAGTAACCCAGTGACAACACTACAGATGGACACCACACAAGGTTTTATATCAAAAATAAGTATACTTTATATAGTTTTACCACAAGACCATAAACAACAAAAATACACAAGACTGTTACTTTAAGAGGGTAGTTTTAGCTTAGATTAGTTCAGTTCTTAAAATGCGACACTTTGCGTCAATGTACCTTACGATGCGTTGCGCTTCCACGACAAGCAATGTCGCAGCCAGGGAAATGCGGCAAAGTTTAGGTGGAAAGAAATAAAGACGTGAAGATCTTTTAGATGCGGCACGCTTCTCCGGGGATGCGAGAAGTTCTGTGTTCGATGCGTGGACTGCAGCGGCGATACCCTTGTTCAGGAGTGCGATGGCAACAGCTTCAGCTGCAACACTCTTCTCCCATGATTGCGTGAAGCTTCCGCACAATGTGACAACTACAGCGGTGACATCCTTGTTCAGAAATGCGACGGCAGCAGCTTAGACGGAAGCGCGCTTCTCGGGGGATGCGAGGCACTTTCCTCGATGCAGTGCAATGCGACAGTTTCAGCGGCAACACCCTTGTGATCTTTTAGAAGCAGCATTCTTCTCTGGGGATGCAAGAAGTTCTAGGTTTGATGCGTGGACTGCAGCGGCGACACCCTTTTTCAGAAGTGCGACGGCAACAGCTTCAGCTGCGACACTCTTCTCCTGTGATTGCGTGAAGCTTCCTCACAATGCGACAACTACAGCGGCGACATCCTTGTTCAGAAATGCGACGGCAGCAGCTTAGACGGAGGCGCGCTTCTCGGGGGATGCGAGGCGCTTTCCTCGACGCGGTGCAATGCGACAGTTCCAGCGGCAACACCCTTGTTCAGAAGTGCGACGGCAGCAACAGCGACGGTGACACGCTTGGACCTCGCTGCGAGACTCTTCTCTCAATGCGGTAGAGTGCGACAACTCCAGCGGTGACACCCTTGTTCAGAAGTGCGACGGCAGGCAGCGGCGACTGTGACATGCTTCCTCTTCGTTGGGGTACGCTTCTCTGGATTGCAGCGCAGTGCGACAACTCCAGCAGCGACACCCTTGTTCAGAAACGCGACGGCAGCAGCAGCGACGGCGACACGCTTCGTTTTTGTTGAGTCGCGCTTCCAGCTCCTTGCGACATGCAGTCCCTCAGAAGGCCCAAAACAGCAGCAGGCACTTCCACAAGGACTCTGGGGAGCTGGGGGTTGAAGTCTATTGTCCCTGAGACTTCAGCAGGAGGCAAGCTCTTTTACAAGCCCTTGGAGATCCTTCACAAGTTGAAAGCAAAGTACACAAAGTTCCTTTATCCTTCCTGTGGCAGTAATGCAACCACTGCAGGCCAATCCCCCAAGCAGCACTTCTACTTTTGAATAGTGTCTCTTCAGTTTTTTCAGGTTCCTCTCCTCAGTAAAGGTTTCTTCTTGTAGTCCAAAAGTGATCTAATTTCATGGGATCAGAGTCCCAATATTTATACCCCACAATCCTTTGTTCTCTGAGGGGAGAGGGGCCTTTCCCCAGTCCAAACCAGTTCTGAAGCACTCTGTTTACCAGACTTCTCCTTTCCTTTCACAGTGCAGGGCAGAAACATCAGACGCCCCACAGGAGGTGGAGCCAGCATTAGCGAAGGCAAGTACAGTTCTGGAGAACTTTGTTGACAGGACTCCTTCTCTTCTTTCAGTGTGCAAGGCAGAGACATCCGCCACTCCTCAGGAGGTGGAGCTAGCATTGTGGAAGGTAGGCACAGCCCTATTCAAGGTTCAGGTGCAACTCTTCCCTCCAATCTAGATGCAGATCTCTCTATTCACCACTGGGATGATTCATCCTGTCTCTTGGAATCCCCCAGCCCTGTCACTCATAAAACCAGACAAAGGAATACACAACCTAGCAGAGGCAGGCTTGAAAGGTTAGACAAGCAAATACCTACTTTCTAAAAGTGGTATTTGCAAACTCAGAATGTTAAAACCAACTTCACTGAAAGATGTATGTTATCATTCTGAGTCCAGGCATACTAAACTCGAATTTCTACCATGTTCTCTGAGTCAGTTAGGATTATAAAATGTAATAATTCTAACAGCCCATTCTGGTCTACGGAGAACAGGTAGCCTTGCAATAGTGAAAAACGAAAATGGCTGTAATTCACTATTAGGACATGCCACACACATCAGGGCTTGTCCTACCTTATACTTACAATACACCCTGCCCTTGGGCCTACCATAGGGGTGACTGATATGAAGAAAAGGGAAGGTTTAGGGACTGGCAAGTGGGTGCGCTTAATTGGCATTTACTTAACATCAATAGATCTAAACAAGAAATAATTCCTAGACCGCTTTTTGCCTACAGAAGAAATAAAAACATAAAAGATATAGTGGTAAGATCTAGAATGTCGGGCCCCAAAAAATCTGTACAAAGAAGCATCACAGGTGACAATCCTGTTGTTGGAAATTTCAAATGTGGCAACTGTAAAACATGTCCACAAGCAAAAGAAGGCAAGGAATTAATGTTCAACAATGTGAGAATCAAAGCTAAAACTATGACCAATTGTAAGACACAAAATGTAGTCTACTTACTTGTCTGCCCATGCAACAAAGGTTACGTGGGGGAAACGTCACGTGCCATAGGAAAAAGAATCACTGAACACGAATCAGCAGTGCGAACTAAAAAGATGTGTGCACCGTTGGTTTGCCACTATATAGAAAAAGGACACTCACCAGAGGATTTATATTGGTTTCTCTTAGAAAATAAACAAACTAGAGCAGGACTTTGTCCGGATAAAATCAGAAAAAAACTAGAGGCAAAATGGATTTTTACTCTAGATACTGTAGTCAATGGGCTGAATTTAGATATTCCATGGGAGCATGCAATTATCTAATTCACTCGCCCTATTCCTTTGACTAATAACAATGTGAAACAGGTTGTTGAATTTATTATAATACGACAATTTAGATCTTTTCGTATTTAATATGGTAATTAAATTTGAAATAGGGAGTTACAATTTACTATAATCTCAATTTTATTCATATTCAATATGGCAATAATCTCGATCTTTTTCATGACTAATATGTTAACTAAATTTGAAACAGGGAGTTAAAATTCACCACAATCTCGATTTTTTTACACTCAATATGGCGGCAATATTTGTCCTATTTCTATGTCTTGGAACATATCGCCTGTCCGACTGGTATCTGCATTATATAATTGTTTTGTTGTTACAACTAGGTTATTTTCATTAGTGTATTAAATATTAATCATCTCTGGCCCCCAGAAGGAAATAAACATATGATATTTAATTGAGTCCTCTTTCATTATCTACAACAATCGTAACGTCTATGAACCACAAGTGACGTATATATGCGAGCGACTCCGTCCATCTTGGCCATTTTCTAACACCGGTTCTCAATCTCCCACTTAAAATCGTATATATATAGCCTTGTGCGTTGTGGAGCTGGTTGGTTATTCTATCCGCAAACGGCTGACGGCACCTTTATCACAGAAACCCAGCTACATTGCATTTTTGCTATATCATGCAGGTAAGATTCCTATTAGAGGCGCCTTGATGTATATCGCCCTAAAGATTTCAATTTTTTTATTATAGTCCGTCTTTATTTATTTATTTTTCAGATTTCCACTTGTTAAAGACGGACTCTATATATCATGGCATCCGATAACTTAACTTAAAAGAAGCCCGTCATTATCATAAAAAAGGTACATTTTAATGCTGTCAGATTTAGCATTGTTACCGAATACTAATGCGGTTAAAATGTTGTTTCCTGCTATCAAAAAACATCGCTAAAATTAGATATTCGTTCCATTCATATAGGATATCAAATGTCCCAATTTGATTGGCAACGTAGCTGTTTGGAAGTCGTCCTTCTATATATCAAAGCCTTTGAAAGATATCACGTGCAAAGTTCTATGATACGATATCGGTAAATTACCCGTTTTGAAGTAAACTAGGTTTTTATGAAACACTAATGCTAAGAGCTCTAGTTTTTTAAAACAATTTGTAATCTATCTTAGATACTTACTGAGGTGATTATCCTTTATCTAAGAAGAAAGACGAGTCATCTAAGCTGTATACAATAGAAATAGTATATTCACCTGGGTTTCTCTTAAAGTAAGTGACTAACTCTTTGAATTTTTTTCAAAATAATTGCTATCTAGCTCTAAGTCGATATTTGCATATTAGCCGCATGACAATTCAATTAGATATCTACCATTTACAGCGATGTTCAAATGCCAGTGGTTTAGAGTTATAAATTATAATTACAGTCTAATAATAATCTAATGAAAGATTCATTATCTACTATCTGGATTTAGCTACTCTCTTGTGTTACTACAAACACTTTATCTTCCCCTCTTTTTTTTTCTCCTTTTCTTCCATACACTATTATATCTCATTCTATTTATAGATAGGGTCTTATTTAAATGGACTTGTATAAACCAGTAATTTTTTGAATGATTACTTGTCGTGTTATCTGTGTACATAAATATGATCCAGTATGCCACAAGTTATACTCAAAAATATCAGTAAAAATGTGTAATTTAAATCATTTATATAAATACACAAAGGTTATGTTTATCTTCAAATGTTAACATCAACTTAAAATGATTATGGATTATTTGGCCGCTTCTGTTCAAAATGAAGAATCGATTGTTATGTTGTTCGAAATAATGACCATGCCTAGGGATACAATGTAAACTTATAAGTAAATAGTGTATAATAAGAGTGTACATAGTTGGTGTTTTTTTGATTAAAAAAATTCTTTATCTTTTTTTCAGTGTTGTCTATAAATGTTTTATTGCAAATGACGGTCTCCTGATGCAGACAGTAGCCAAAACGCGCGTAGTGTTCCAACCCACCGCTTTGCCTACTTCAATAGCTCCCTAATCCATCTAGTCATTTGATAATGAATTGTTTTTGTGGAGGTTTTCTTTTTCTTCTTTGTAAATATTGTTGATTATATATATATAGACAATGTTATCAATATCTGAAATTGATTATAAATGAAAATATACATAATACTGATAAAAAAGAGAAAAATATAAATAAATTTGATTATATTTTTACATAAAAACAATTTTTGATATTTATTGATGTTTTTGTACATTTATGTTGTTATGTGCACCATATTGATCTTGAGTTTTACCCCATAGGAGATGGCATATAATGTAAAAATTGTTTGCTTCATTATTCTTTCTCAAAAGAAGTGGGTGCGCTTGCCCAGTCAGCATGACAGACTGCACGCAGGCTCTGCAATGGCAGACCTTAGACACATTTTACAAGGCTGCTTCTGTGGGTGGCACAATCAGTGCTGCAGGCCCACCAGCAGCATTTGGATTTAAATACCCTGGGCACACTCAGTGCACTGTACTAGGGTCTGACAAGTAAACCAAATAGCCAAACATGGAACCACTGATTAATACATCAATTTACAATAGGGAGCACTTGCACTGTGGCACTGGACAGCAGTGGCACAGTGCCTAAAGCATCTAACACCAGCAAAAATACATGAGACAACAGCAAAGATGGAAGGGAGACCAATGCCAATGGTGCCAGGTCTAAAACAATCCATCACAGCAGTACACTTCTAAAGTCCCACAGAACCTCAGGGGAGGCACTTCGAGTCTTTCAGGGTGTCAGGCAGAGGCCAACAGTTGGGTTCAGTCTAGGTCCAATTTGCTACTGGTCAGCTGGGTACCTCAAGGAAAAGGACTTTTGTAGCTTGTTGTATCCATGTAGCTTGAACAGGAGGTGAGCCTTATTTCCCTTAGAGTCCACTTGTTTGTCCTTGGTACAAGAGGGAGCAGGTCCAGTCCTTCAGGGCTCCTCTCAGGTCACACACAGCAGACCCAGTTATCTTCCTTTCATCTACAGTTCTAGGAAGTGTTCTGCTGTGGGTGTGTGGAGGTAATACATTTATGCGAGGCACTAACTAGTGGGTGGGAATGACTCCTGTTCACGTCCTAACCAATGGGGTGAATGTTTTTAGGGCCGACCTTACCTACTCTGGGAATTTGCAAGACAGCTAAAGGTTTCAGCCACATTAAACTTGGGCTCTGAGTGATAGGGGTGTATGTTGAACGTATACTATGGTAATCCTTGTGTCCTATTGCATCTAACCCTAAAATACAGTTTGGGGAAGCCACTATACCCTTAATAAACCTAGAAACAGACATTAGGTGAGAAAAACACACCGTACTTCAGCAACCAGATAGAGGATCCACAATAATTGTCTTAACATCCTGTTCTCTCCCACTGACGTATACCCCTTGGATTTTATGTAAACCCAGAGACAGAAGTCTCATAGTGGATGCACAATGATTATTTTGATATCCTCTTCCCTTCCCTTTCACGTTTGCCCCAGGTGTTATGTGTGAACCCAGAAGACATGTCAAACAGGATTTGACATTGTTGAGTCAGCAAGCATGCCCCGAACATCCGTAGTCGTGGGAGTTCAGAGGAGTTATTTCTGCACATTTAGGTGAGCCTACTGTTTGCTCCTGGCATTTCACATCTATTCACACCTATTCAAGGTTAATTACTGGGTCGGACAAATTGGAAAGCCATTTGCAAATTAGCCTTCAGGAAGTTCAGGCAGGGAATATTCAACTTTCTAAAAGTTGTTTTTCCTTAATATTGATTAAAATCTGACTTCAATATTTAATTAGATTTCTAATAACTATTGGAAATAGTTGTTTAATTATTTTTCCAGCTGGTCCCATTCCCGGGATACAATATTAGTATTTTAATTTGTGCTTTAGTTTTCTACATAGGACTGCTAGGCCTGCCGCAGCGAAACATATCTTTCGCGTTGTAGTCACTGTTTACATTACATTTTTTCATGACCTACTTTTAAATATCAGGCACCCTGCCTTGTGGGCTTCAAAGTCTGCATAGGGGTGATGTTAATATTTAAAAGCATGGTTTGGACATGTCAAAGGGGTTTATTTTAGCAGGTTGAGTTGCAGTTTTCACACTCTACAGGCAGGCTATGCAGGGTAGGCCTGAAGCAATGTTTGCACTGCCACTGTAGTGGAGGGCACAATAGGCACTGCAGTCAGCTAGTGGCATTTAACTTCTAGGCCCTGGGTTTACTTTTTAACATATACAAGGTGTTAGACCTAGCATCATTTGGTGTGGTTTATCCTGTCTTTTAGCTTCTGATCTCCTGTTTTAGGCTGTGTTGAACTTTGTTTTTGATGGTGTTAGGACTCTTGACACTTTACCACTGCTGACCAGTGCCAAAGTGTATGTGCTCTGCATCTAAAATGTAATGGCATTTGGATTCTCCATGATTGGCAAATTTGACTTACTGATAAGTCCCTAGTACAGTGAACAAGAGGTGCCCAGGGCCTGTAAATCAAATGCTACTAGTGGGCCTGTGAAAAAACAACAGCTGATGGACCGAATGCAGAACAATGTCATACATTCACCCCAGTACAGAGATCTGGGCCTAAATCCATCATTTTTGTGCTCACCATGCCTTTCCAGTTTGAACCCAGCCATATGCAATCAGTCTTGACCCTGTGCCCCATGGGAACAGTCCAGCCCGAACTGCCAAGCCAGGTCCTCCCTGGACTGGAAACAAGCATCCAAGGACTGGTTTCAGGCTTTCAGACCTCATCAGCCTGGATAGCTTGATTCCAGTGGCATGGAGAGCCACTCACTCCCAGTCACAAATCTGGCTTGGCAGTTCGGGCTGGACTATTCCCATGAGGCACAGGGTCATGACTGATTTGCATATGGCCATGTCTGAACAGGGGTGGCTTGGTGAACAAAATAACAATGGATTTAACCCCAATCTGTGACTGGGGGTGAATGTTTTGCCATTGTGCAACATTCCGTCCATCAATTGTTGTTTTTGCACTAGTGGGCCTGTAGCACTTATTGTGCCACCCACATGAGTAGCCCTTCAATCCTGTCTCGGATCTGCCACAACAGAGCCTGTGTGTGCACTGTTAAACTGCCATGTCAACCCGGCAAGCTCACCCACTTGCGAGGCCCAAACCTTCCCTTTTACTACATGTAAGGCACACTTATGGTAGGCCCTTGGTAGCCCTATGGGCAGGGTGCTATGTTTTTAAAAGGTAGGACATGTACTTTTGAGTTTTACGTGCCCTGGTAGTAAAAAACTGCTACATTTGTTTTTCACTACAGCAAGACCTAGGTTAGCATTGGAGCTGCCTTGTAAGACTTTACAAGTGTATCTTCCAATTGGGAGCAGATAGAAAATTGGAGTTTGGTATCTCTGAACTCAGAAATTACAAACACATATTTTAGTGAAGATGGTTTTTAAATTGCAGGTCTGAAAATGCCACTTTTAGAAGTTGGCATTTTTTTTACTTTAACCATTCTGTGCCTCTGCCTGTTCCTAGAATACATGTTTGGGTTTTTATGACTGATAGGCTTTGTGAATCGACTCTAAATAGTCACACTCAAAGGGAGCTGAGTTGTGCCATACATATCCTGATGGCCATCACCAGGCTGATTGATCTTCCTGAGCTAGAGTGTTGGGAGTAGTTGTCACTTGTACCTGAAAAGATCTGTGCCTGCCCCCACACAAAGCGCTGCATAGCCCCCTGTAGTGTGTTGGAGCAAGGACCAAGAAGGCAGGGTGCACTACAAAGACCTTTCTTTGAGGTCTCCCTACTTCAAAGGCTGAAATGGGTATAAGTACTGGACATCTGACACCATATACTCAGAACACTTTTGAACTGAGAACATTCTGCCAGGAAGAAGAGCTGTTGTACTGCCAGGAGAAACTTTAACTTTGCTGCTTGCTTTGCTATGTTGGCCTGCTGCTTGCTGCTTCTTGTCTGGGAGGAGAGGACTGGACATTACTCTCTGCATCCTGCTTTCTAAGGTTCTCCAAGGGCTTGACTGAGCTTGCCCCTGTTGCTGAAGTATCAAGAACATCAAAGACTTCACCTGCATCTTGCTACCAGCATCCAGGCTCCTCTGCTGTGAGTGTTGACCTGCCAAGTGGTGCCAAACCCAGTCCTGGGCCCTTGGAAGTGGGTTTGGTGCTGCAACCAAGAAACTGACACATCACCTTCACACTCTCAGGTCGGAACTAGCAAATTCCTGCGAAAGCAACGCATCACCTGTGCCTCCACCGAGGCCATGGACACCTCTGCAAGAGGCTGGCTTAGTAAATGGTGCACAATTATTTAAGTGAAGCATCCTCTACTAATCCAGACAACCCTTATAGTGATTTTAGTGGTCTCAGACAACCATAGAAAGCTCTCTAAGTGGTAGCTGTGGAGAGCAGCCTTTAGGTTTAGTCCAGAAGGAGTGTTAAGCAGCTTGTTTTACCAGAACTAATCATGTAGTGTAGGTTAAACTAAAAAGAACCACACAGTGTAGTTATAAAAATAGTTATATTTATTGCACACACTCACTAACACATTGGTATATCTCTTACCCGAGATACGAACATAATACACACAATATTTCAAAAGGGTACAGGTAAGTAAGCACAAATACACAGTGATCTCCAGGGGGAGACCAAACCATATACTAAAAAAGTGGGATGCGAACTGCAACCGAAGCCGAGACTTGACCCAGAAAAATCAGAAGAGCTGGGGACCCAAGGAACCACCAAAGGTAAGTACCCAGGAACCCCAAGGAGGCTGTGTGCCAAGTGGAAACACAGCTGCGTACTCAATGCAAGTCAATGGGGAAGTTGCGTTGCAGTTTTGAAGAAGAAAGACCCTTCTCAGGGAACCCTGAAGAAACTCCATGGAAGGTTGGAGAGTTACTGCACCTGTGGATACCCAAGGAACCAGGATACCTACACCAAAGAAGCCGGGTGCATAGGTGCAAAGTGACGTCGGAAACCGCCATAGACTACAATGGAGGACTTCAGTGAAGATGCCACCGGTGAAGATGTGAAAAAGTCTGGTGGAATCCAAGGATGAATTCTTGAAGAGAAGTACCTGAAAGCAGAGTTGACAGAGTCTATGCCACCTGGGAGTGACCTTAATGGACAGAAAACCAATGACCATGATGACAGAAGATGAAGGAGTGTTGATGGTGAATTTGTTGCTGCAGCTGTGAGGACCATGCAATGCTGTGGAAGACCAGGAGCTATTCACGAGCTGTCCCACTTCGGAAGTCAAGAACCAGCGGGTCAGTGTACGACGGGAGCACCAATAAGCCTTGGCAGCAGCAACAGGTGTGGTAAACAAAGCAGGCAAGGTCCAAGGGTCTCACCAAATGCAGGAGAGTCAGAGCATGCCCCGAGCAAGCAGGGGGACCCACTGAAGCCAAAGAAGACCCTCAAGAGGACGCACAGGCCAAAGGCACAGGGGTCACAAGAGGACCTCGAGCAGGTCATCAAGAATGCAGGTCGACGGTGCAGAGGATGTGGTGAGGACAAAGATCTTGGTAGCAACAGATGCCAGAGGGTGGAGCTTCTTGTAGCCCAAAGATCTCTGGAGGACAGAGTCAACAAACCTTGGCAACAGCGAGTTAATGAGGTGCACTGGGGTTCTGTTCCAGCGGTTGCAACAAGGGATACTGGCCTCAAACTCAGTGATAAGACAGTGCAGGCCTAGAGGAAGTTGCAGAACCACCACCAGTGTTGCTGAGCCTTTCAGAGTCCGTGGGACCTCAGGAGCAATAGACCGGTTGGCTTCATTGCAGTGCTTGCAGATGCAGGGGAGTGACTCCTTCACTCCAAGGGAGATTATTTTGGGTGTCTTTGATACCCATAGGCATGGAGAAGAACCTGGATGAAGCACAGGCACAGACAACGCAGAAGACTGGCAAAGGACAAGACCAGGAGCAGCACAAGTCTTCCTTGATGCAATATCAGTTCCAGGCAAAGTCCACAGGGCCCAGACGGTTGAAGTGGAAGTGGTTTCGGATCTGAATCTTGCCCTATTAAGAGTCTGAAGAGCCACTCACAGGTAAGCCCTTAAGTACCCTAAGGAAATGGTTGGTACGATTCATTGGTCCCTCCCAGAGGAGGGGCTGGACAGAGGGGAGGATACTCCCATGTCCTTTGTCTAGTTTCACACCAGAGCGGGAGCCAATGGCTCCCTGAACTGGTTTCAACTGGAGTATGTAAGGAGGGCCCCAAATGTGCCCTTGGAAGCAGTCTGATGGTGCTGGCAAGCGCCCCCAGTCCAATTCACTAAGTCCTGGCTGGGAGGTGGTCACACCTCCCTGTGACAGGAAACCTATTGTTCTACCTTCCCCTGCTCGAGCTTAGCTCAGCAGTAGGCGGGCAGAATCATGTCTGTGGGCGGCAGCAGCGCTATCTTCCTGTTAGAAACCTGAAAGGCTGATACCGGGAATACAGGGGAACTCCATCGGGGAACCCCTCAGTACATGGGATCCTAGTATGTGGTCTAGTTTTGATTCCTACATTAGGATATGTTCTACAATTTAGGAAACTTATTTCCTTTTGTAATAATTAATCCATGCTTACTGTAGGCCTTTTAGGTTTGTTTTATTATTTATATCATGTTTGTACTAGTATGAAATGTTGGTATTGCTATTCTACTTTTCCTATATATTGTAGTATGTTTCTATAATATATGGTTCGGTATTATTTTTTGTATTGTGTTTCATATTCATGAACATTTCTTCAATAAAATATTTTGATTCCAAGTACATGGGATCCTACATCCTACACTGGAATCAATGTTGGGGTAGGATTCTATTATCTTTGATACCAAACATGTCTGGTTTCAGCGCAGCCAATATATAGTCAACACAGTAAATCATCAACGAACTCCTAAAATTCACTCACATAAAACACAGTCACAAGTTAGTTATGGTTTAGTGAACACAAAACTGAAAAAGACCTGAAATTCAGCAGTTATGGTACATTAGCTCTTCCAAGATTTGTATACTTTCTGTCCATCTATCACTTTTCTCAAACTATAGAGGAATGACACTAATATATTCATCCACTTAATTTTTTAAGTATTAATAACAGCCTGCAAGCTGTCAGATAATTAGTTTTAGTGAATACTTTTAGTTATGCTGATTACTCTCATCGCCAAGCAAGGTCGCCTTTTGTTCCTTCACCATTCCATTCTCCTAGGTTGGATTCCCAACAGGTTCTGAAACCATTGAGTGCATTAAGCAACAAATGAATTCTTTTGCTTTTTGTCATAAGTGTGGTCTCTTAGTTATATACGCTCGTGCTTTGAGAAATGAAGACATTAAGGGCCAGATTCTCTAAGAAGTGGCATACTGCATAGCAGCAAACAACGTTCCTGCGCCCTGTCACTTGGAGAGAGCAGAACTGAATCATATCTTCAAAGAAATGGCGCCTTTCTATTCTGTCCATGGACTGGAGCACTTTGTGTGGCTTAGTACCAACGTAGGCACCCTGGCGCCCAGGGCCGTACTGGGAACCAAAACCAGCCCTGGCAATGAGCTCGGTGGGCCAGGGGGGGGGGGGGTGGGGGGGTAATAGTGGAAAGCTTGCCGCTTTTGAAACTGAGGGCCGAAATTGCTGCTGCAAAACCAAGGGTAACAAAAACGGTCCTGCAGGGGTCTAAAACCGGCCCCCACCCTGGCAACCCACTGGGGAAACGCCCGGTGCCACTAGGGCCACTCCGGCCCTGCTGGCGCCCCTCTACAAGGGCTCCTGTGTTGCGGTCAGGAAACTTTTTGGCAATGCACTGCTTTGCCTTCCTTTTTTTATACAAAGAAACAAAAATAGCCATTTTTGCATTCCTTTGTAAATACCGAAAAAGTATTTTGCAGAGGATCTGTGTTGCAAAAATAACAAGAACCCGACACAAAACATTTGTAAAGCTGGGCCGCACATGATACATGCACAGCAACTCCCGAAGCAGTGTCAACAATGAAGTCATGAGGCATAGTAAGGCTCTAATTCCTTCTTGACAGAACAACACTGCTTAGCCTCCCACAGGGCCTCCAAGCTGATGTTTCAGGGGAGCCCGGTAAGAGGGACCGCCTTTGATCTGACAAGTTCAGTGCATACCTCTAAGTGTACCGAGCCATGTATGGCCAAGGAATGGCTTTCCCGGCGCACAAAAGCAGGCCGTGCCGTGTTGCCCTTGCCCGGGCATGCGTTGATGTCGCTGCACGTCAAACACGTGAAGACTGCTCTCCCCGCCACGTGCTCCGGGCCTATCGCTAATGCATCAGCCAGTCAACGGCAAAATGGAATATTGATTGTCCATTTGAACACAAAAAAATAGCAACGGATCATTTACAGTAAGCCTATTGTAAACACGCGCTGCGTATGTCAGAGACGGAAATAACACGAGAGGTCGAGTTGGGACTTGAAAACACCTGGGACTGAGGCCCTTAAAGACTTTCCACATTATACCTGAGCGCGAGCCAAGGGGTGAGCTGTTAGGCTAAAAAAGAACTGCAGAGCAAAGCTCTGTGGCGAAAGGGTTTACCATGAGGTCATGGCCGCTGCAGGCTGACATTAGCAAGCGTGCCCGTTTGCTGAAAATACATCTGGCCTGCAACCGTAAATACCGTATGGTTTAATGGGGAATGGAGTAACAACAAGGGGAGTTGGTGCTGAAGCTGTGTGTGCTATGCTATTGTGCACTCATTCATCTACGCTTAATGCCATGCTCGGTCATCAAAATGGATTTGGAGTGGAGGAACTGTAAACTGTACAATCATAGGGTGAAGTTGGACCAAAAACTGACTTCGGAATGGGAGCCAATGGGGTGTTTGCAGTTTCTTTGAGAGTCTTTTCCAGTTTGGTGGTACTAAGTTAAGTATAGGAACGTTCTCTATGACCCAGCAGAGTCTTTGGCAGACCAAGAGATTTGAAGGAGGATGTTGGGGTTTGAGGACATGTTGTTTTTGGATATACAATCCCTGATTGTATTTATGTTGTACTGTGAGCTTTATCCAAAGATGGCCTTGTTTGAATTGATGAGGAGATTGATGGCAATTTGTGTTCAGACTGGGAATATATAAATGCTTTTTAGGTCGAGCGTAGAGCTGCGCATGCGTAGCATGCGCTGTCTTAGCTCAGGACCTATAGCTGTTACTTTCGGGGGAATCTGAGACAGCGTTCGGCCACGAGCCTCTGCTGTCTCAGATTTCTCCTCGTGAGCGCGCCTTTGCTGCTGGCTGCTTGCGCGCTGTTCATACAGACAAACGGGCAGACAGACACTCACCTACACACCACCTTTCCCCCCCCACCCCCACCCCACCACCAACCACTCATCGTGCTATTTTAACACATACACACACACGCCTACATACACACGCATACACACGCACGCATACACACACATGCGCACACACACACACGCGCGCGCACACATCCCCCTCACACCCCACTCACCAGGTTCTTCTTGCGGGTCCCTCGGCAGCCAGCGGGTCATTCCGGTTACCAGGTTGGGGCCGCGGGGCTCTCCACGAGCACGAGGGCCCCGCTAGCTAACACGGAAATCCTCCAGCGGGCACAGGAGCGCCTGCTTCCTGTTTTTGTCCGGCCCCGCCCCCGTCCCAACAAAGGTTGCCTGGCTTCCTGTTGAAGCCGGGCTGCGGCGGTGAGTTTGCTTGTTTTTAATGTAGACGCTTATCACAACATGTTCTAGGGTGATATTTAAAAATGTAAACACGGTACAACTTGTAATGTGTCGGATTGATATGTTCGCAATTAATACCCGATTGACAGCGAGCAGTTTAAAAAGATTTACGTTTCCTTATTACTCTACTTCTCTTCGGTCAATAAAAACAAGGTGAAGAAATTCACACACACGTCTTGCGGGAAATGCAGCCGGCTGCGCTACCTGTAGAAATAGCACTGAAGCTTTCAATTTCAATATTAATCCCAAATATACGTGACGTGTCCCCATCCACCGAGGCAAGTGCCTGTTCCTTAGCGGCAGATGGCCCTCCCTCCCCCGCTTGCGTAGAGTTAGTGGGGCCGCGTGGCTCCAGATTCTCAGAGGTGCGTGATCAAGATTTACGGTGAGGACAGTGTCTGTGGGAAAGATATTGGAAAGGCCGAGTATCCATTGCGATATTAACATATACAACAATGTAGGGAGCAGTGGCACCCGAAATGCCCCCCCCCCTGTATAGTTTAGTAAATCGTGGTTTTTAGATATACTCAAAGACACACAGTCAAACAGGGATACAGAAACTGGAATGCTTACTCACATGCATAACAATCTGGAAACCCAGTGCAACTCATGCTTTACTGCTGACGTGATTACGCATTACCCTCAACCTGTATAAGGGTCTTAATGAGGCAATGGGTCCCCCATTAAAAAGCGAAACAGCCTTTGGCGGGCACAAGGAATGCTGGCACTGAGGCACAGCGGTTAGTGATTGTTGTTAAACAAGAACTGTAGCCAAGAACACGCTGTATTACAAGTAGCTAAACTGGCTCAGTGGGTTGAGCTCCCAAAGTACAGATTTTCTTGAGCAAGATGCCAGATGTTTCATTCAGACAAGGCCACCTCAACCTGTAATCCTTCCAGGGTCGAGAACACTCGTACCACCGAGTTGAGTAACAACACGAAATACTGAAGCTTTAAGAGGCAATCTGCACCATGTGAATAATCACTATTACTATAAACAGCGTGTCACAAGGACGAATACAAAGGAATAACCCATGATTATTCAAAAGTACATTTCACGCTTTAGCTTTTGTGTGAAGGTGTACACATTCATGACTTATGGTCTAAAAACACACTCAGAAAATAAGATATTAAAAAAAGTGTCTGGGATCTCATTTGGGACTGGGACTTGGGAGCGCTCCTTGAGTCAACCCTACAGCCTGGGGAGTTGTGTAGGAGTGGAGCGCCTCAATGGCGTGATGCTGTCAGCAGCCATTGCTTTGTGCTAAAATTAAACACGGCTGCAACAAGACCCCACGGGTGGCTGAATCGTGAAAGTGACTGCTGAGTTGCCTTGTGAATGGGAAAGAGTCGCAATGGTGTGCAGCATTATGAAACAAGAAAAAAGCACTATAGGGAGAGCAGCAAGAGTCAAAGGGAGGAAAGAATATCACCTCAATCATGTGAGGAGCAGTGGATAGGCACTGATTCAGTGGAATCAATCTGTCCTTGGTCTGTGCTCCACAGCAAGCACCGGAAGTGACGTTTTGGCGGAGCTAGAACAAATCCAGAAAAGAGATGAAATGGGACTAAGCCTGAGTGAAAAAGGAACAGTGTTAGGACTGGACCAAAAACACATCGACAGAACTGGAAAAAAAGTCAGAAAGGTGCCCGAATGGACATAAGTGCCAGAGCTACTTGTGTTGTTACAGAATATGTTTAATTTACAGCCTGTGAACACTATTTTCTTAAACTAATTTCTCCTATTGCACGCACAGCATGCTTTCCTGCAATGGCGCCCACTTTTCCACTCTCTGAGTATTACTTCATTATTTTGTCATTTTTACACTTGTTAATACTGCCTGTTTATTGGTGGCACCACATTAGTGCCAGTTGAAAGTCCAAATATAGCAAACAAGCAACATAAAGGTGACCAGTCAACCTTTGCAAAGGGCCTTCTACTGCACAGCAACATATATTTCTGCTTTTTTAGTGGCTTTTTAATTTCTGTGTGGGACAGCAGTGAGTTGACAGATCACAATCATCATTTTGCAGGGACCTTAACACTAGTTTGGGGGAATGCTTGGCATAAATCAGGGGTCATTGAGAAAATAATGCTCAATTAGAACCCTGTATTTGTTTTTAAATATGCCTATGGTACCCTCTTAATAAATGGTCGTTATTTTTGGGTATACCTGGGGTCATTTTTAAGACTCTTCTTTCAACATTATCCAGAAAGATACCTTATATAACAAATCCCATTCGTGGTTTAGTCCACCCTGGTGGTACTACCGTACCAGGGATTGTCTAGGTGCCGATAATGAAGCATGCCACTATTTAGTGGGTGAGGCAACTACTCCAAAATCTTTGGATTTCCCAGTAGGACCCCAAAGCGTTTTCCCTATTTTCTTTGTTCACCTGGTTGCCCTTTTGTGTATGGGGGCATGGGTTCACAGTTTGAGAGTATTGGGCACAGGGTTGTCGCCCCAGCGTTGTGTAGCCCACTTTTAGTGGCCTGGAGTTTGGAGGTGCAGGCCAGGGCAGGTTCCCAGTGGTTCAGAGGTAGAGGATCTGTCCTCGGGTATGCAGGTGATGTCACATGTGGTCTCTGTAGAATGGAAGTATTTTCGGCCTGAGTGCTATGAGATCTTTCAGAGAACAACATGTAACATTGCTGTAAATACAGAGTGTTGATATTCTTAAACAGATGCCAAGTGTTAAGACAGGTGAGCTGGGTTGGGCAACAGGGCTGGCATGTGATATACAATTATGCTTTCATGCTTAAATAGTTAAAGGCTTTTGTTATGATTATGATGTTTTACAAACAAGTCTGTGTATCTATCATTGATTCGTTTGCGTTGGAGGGGTGGGACACACACTTGGGGTCTGCCCAGCCTATGACAACTCTGGTATTAGTTATTCAGTGGCGTGTCCCGGAAAGCACAAACGAAAGTGGAAGTCAATTAATGATTCCTGTGGCATTTTCACTTTGGCTGGAAATAGAAGACCTCCCCCGCGCCCACCTGCTGTCACCCTCCCAATGCCAACGCAGCAGTTATTAAGAAACAGCCCAAACTAACTAATTTACAGCAAATACCTCCTGCGCAGACCCGTCTAGCGCATTTCTCAGGTACAGGTTGCACCATGGGTAGCATGTAGAGTAGCTTTCTTTTGGACCCGTGCCAACCTGACGGGCTTCGGATCCCGGCGTCACTGGTATTACTGGAATGGGACATGGCTTTTCTAACAAGCATTTGCAATGCAATAGGTCTTGCATTTGCAAGAGTTTAAACTATTGGCATTGTAAATGACAATCCCTTTAGTTATGTTTTAAAAACCAACACATAAATAAAAGGCATTGCCATTTACAATGCCAATAGCTCAAACTCTCACAACTGCGAGACCTATCGCATTGCAAATGCTTGTTATTATGAGGTGTTGTGGGGTTTTCCACTGGATTGCCTGACGATTCTTGATTTTATATCTTACATTTTTTTTTTACAGTTGGAGGACTGTTGTATTGTGTATTCATGCAGTGCTTTCTACCATTGACAAGACATTGGCACTTTATGGTAGGCAAAATGGTGGTACAGGAGCCAAGGTTAGTTATGAATTCCGTGCTCAATTGGTTATTATTGGTTAGTGGTATTAGTTGTGTGTGCTCAAGAAAAAGTTTCCATCCATTTGCAACAATTTCTTTTTGGTAGATTAAATTAGCAGGGTTAGATATGACCATTGGTGGGAATAACAGACTGTGTAGAGGAGATTAGGTATTGATAGATTGCACAGCTATGCTTTAAAAAGAGGAGAGGTTGTGATCTATGAAATGTAGCGGGAGCGTTTTGTAGGAATGCAATAACAGAGATTAAAGCAAACAGGCACATGTATTAGAGAAGGCTGCACTCTACAGCTACGTTACTGCCATGTAGAATACATGCAATTCACAAGAAGGTCCATGAAACAACTTCATTAGTGTGGCTGGATGCCTTGGTATCAAAAGTTCAGATCACAAAGCATATTAATAATATTAGTATCATCATTGTTAATAATAACAACAATAATAATAATAACAACTAATAATTCTAGCAATAGTAATAATACAATTGTTTTGTATGCTACTTAACCACATCGCTGCGGAGGCTATTCCGCCGCAGCGCTAAGCGGGTGGGGGGGCCGCGCGGCGGGTGCATGCTGGTGACGGAACCGCTCCGTCACCAGCTGCGGTTGAGTTGTGCTCATGACGGAGCGGTCCCGTCATGGCCCCGCCTGCTTAATAGAACGCGCCACGCAGGCGCGAAATCAGCGCGTGCAGGCGCGGCGGCCGGGCCATGACGGAACCGCTCAGTCATCAGCACAGCGCCACCGCGGCTGATGATGGAGCGGTTCCGTCATCAGCATGGATAGTGTTAATACTGTATGCCTTGCATTTCTAAACACTGAACATAGAAATCCCTGTACTGAATTTATGATACTTTCTTTCCTTTTACTAGCTAAAAATGGGGCACAAGGTTGATTTCCTTTAGACAAGTGACCCAAATATCTAATGAAGCTGATTGAAAACTGCAGACACACTCGCAAGGTGTGGTTGGCATTGAAGCAACATTCAACAGAAATGACTTTGAAGGCAAAACTCCGGGGTGCAAGACCCAGAAGTATTGAAGAAAACGAGTCTTGCTCTCAAGCAAGGAAACAGAGAGCCGAAACCAAAGAAATTGTTGTTAGCCATGCCATGACAAGAAGCCAGCATACTTCTTAGGAAGATGTGAAAGTACCTGAATAACATCTGCTCGGATGTTTCCCTTCGCTCTCTCCTTTCCCCTTTTCTCACTAGGAGCTCTGAAGTTGCATGAGAACTGCATGCACCATCTAAAATCAAAGTTGAATAAATAAATAGTACATTATTTGGGTTAAATACTTTATTCAGCATGGGATTCTTTATGAAATCTGTGCTTGTTAAAGGTTTAAACCAGCATGTGGGCCTTTCTACTGTCACATTCTGTTTCAGTAGTCTGTGAGAGAAAATGATCACACAAAAGGCCACTTTATTTGCAACTGGCAGGCAGAGTACCTAGCCCTTTGGCTACCGCACACGCTATCCTGCCAAAAGGGGTTAAGAAAAGGTTCTAAGCCTACCCACCTCTCTAAATAGCTCTCATCCCAACATCCCACACCACAAACACTTCTGAACTGCACACAACCTTTGAAATCCATAAGTCCTTGTGGTCCTTGCACAGTAAACCCCATGTTTACCATCTTGCCGAGCATCTCCGCTTATGGACCAGGCCCTCGTCCTTTCCCCAAATCTTGACTCCATTGTTCTTTGCCTGTTCTTACACCCCCTAATATTTCTCCAATCAGCTGGACAGTTTGCCTTCCTCCACCACCAAGAAGATCCTCATCTGAGGTGTCATTTATGTTGCCTCCAACTCAGAGCTGCTTACAGTCTTTCATCCACCTTTCCAGTGCTCACGTGGATCCCTCTAAATACGGGTCATTGCCCTGCTCAAACGGTGCATCCCATTGTGTATAAACAAATGCAGGAACTCAAAAAGAATGCTCTGATGCCCTATCATAACTCCCTTCTCACCTTGCAATAACCAGTCATCTCCCTATTCCACTGCTTCCTGTCTCTATTTATCACATCCGGCTGCTGGACATCCCTCCACACCTTCTATGGGAAGAGCCTAGTCAAGAAAACATCTGTGGAAATTCAGGCGACTGTCAGAATTTAAAAGTCTGCTTCATAGACTTCAGCAAATCCAGCACAATGGATTGCATCATGTCAATCTCCCCTAGGTAAATTACTAAAATATTTGACTTGCTCCATTTTGCCTTGTACTTCGACAAGGCCGGCACCAGCTACCCCCAACGCATCCCACCAAGGTCAAACCAATGCACTGTGACACCTTCTTTGTCTAGCTCCAGCTGATTGCCTCCACATTACCTCTCAGCCTGCACCCCAGCTGAACTGCTCCACTACCTACCCAAACCCTTCAGTCTGTCTTCCCCATCCCCAGCTGGAAACCCTCTGTCACTACCCTTATCCTAACCAAGTGATTCCCAAAGTGCAGTTATGTTATGTTATGTTATGTTATAATGGTTTTTATAGAGCGCATGGCTACTCAAAAAGAGTGTCCCGGCGTTTTTATTTGAGGTAGGCTGCAGTAAACTAACATAACACATTAAGAGAAAATATGTCATAGACAGAAAGAAAACAACAAACTAAAAAAGACCTACTGGATAAACAACCAGGTTTTGAGGTCCTTTCTAAAAGCTAGTAAACTAGTGGCTCCCCGAAGACTAAGAGGCAGAAAATTCCACAATTGTGGCGCCAGTAGTCCAAAGGAGCGACCTCCCAAGCGCGCTCGCTTCACTCGCGGAACAGTCGCCAAAAATAAAGATTCAGACCTCAGAGAACGAGCCGGTCGGTAGAAGGCAAGTCTCCTTTGGAGGTACTTTGCTCCCGTCACATGGAGGGCCTTGTATGTCAGGGTCAAAGCCTTAAAGGCGATCCGCTTGCGGATTGGAAGCCAGTGCAAGGTCTTGAGCAGGCCCACAGCACTGGCGCGCCTGTTCAATCCATAGATTGCTCTCGCCGCAGCATTCTGCACAACTTGGAGCCGCTGTAACAGGTACTCTGGTAGGCCCAGGTATAGAATGTTGGAATAATCCAACCTAGAGCCTATCAGGGCCTGCACAGTCAGCTTCCTGTGCTCCTCCGATAATAGGGGAAGGAACCTCCGAAGCACCCGGAGGAGGCCGAAGCACATGCCCGACACCCCCAGGATCTGGGACTTCATGGTCAACCCCTTGTCCATCTTAACACCCAAGTTCTTAGCCATTTGGGATGAACACGTTGGGGGGAACATGTTGGAGGGCCACCAAGCCTGCCAGTCTGGCTCTGTGTCACACCCAAAGAAGAGTACCTCGGACTTATCGGAATTGCACTTGAGGCTGTTCAGTTGGAACCATTGAAACACAGCCCCAAGGCAATCCCGGATACTCTCCCCCTCAAAGTCTCCTCCTCTCTCACACGAGAAGAGGAGCTGGGTGTCATCTGCGTAGGATACGATCCGGGCCCCAAACGACTCCGCCAGCGCCGCCAAAGGGGTCATGAAGATATTAAAGAGGGTCGGACTCAAGGTGGAGCCCTGAGGGACCCCGACTCCCAGAGGTGGCATCACGGCGGAATCTGGCGAGGCCCAGACCGTTTGCCGGCGGCCAGCTAGAAAGGAGGAAAACCAGCTGAACACCGTCCCCCGTAGTCCTATCTCATAGAGTCTTGTGAGAAGACCGTCATGGGGGACGGTGTCAAAAGCCGCCGACAAATCCAGCATCACCAGCATGGCTTTGCCCCCGGTATCCAAAATCCCCTTGATGGTTTCGGAGACCTCGAGGAGCGCAGTCTCCGTGCTGAGATTGGGACGGAAGCCCGACTGGGTGGCGTGCAGAATCTCGTTCGACTCAAGAAAATTGGAAAGCACCGTCTGCACGTGCTTTTCAACAATTTTCGTGAGAGCCGGCAACAGGGAGATAGGCCGGTAGTTAACAGGGGCCTTAGGGTCCAGACCAGGCTTCTTGAGCAGCGGAATGACCATTGCCTGCTTCCAAGCTTGCGGAACCACTCCCTGGCTCAGCGAAAGATTCAACAGCGGGTTAGCCAATGGATTGATCACCTCAGCCAATTTTGCCAGAATTTTAGCCGGGCATGGGTCCAAAGGTGAACCGGATTTCAAGTTGCCCATCAATGCTAAAGAGGCAGGCGCAGATATAGGTGGAAATGCGCCCAGCGTCGGGCCTGGCGAAGCCGGGGGCGATCGATTGGCCTCAGGATCAATCCGCTCCGCGGGTATAGCCGACGGAAAAGAATCCTGTATAAGTTGGATCTTGCTAGTGAAAAAACCAGCAAGATCAGCGGCCCAAGAGTCAGCATGCCTCTCCTCAGTGATGTTAATCCGTGGAGATGTAAATTCCCTAACTATAGAGAAAATCTCCTTACAGGAGTTGGAGGCAGCTTCTATCCTCCCTGCCAGGTAGGCTTTCTTACCCAAGCGGATGTCCCGGTGATACTCCTTGACCGCGCTCTTATAAGTCAGCTTAGCCTCCGCATCATATTTTACCCGCCAAGCCCTTTCAGCTACCTTGCACTGCTGCCGCCTGGCCGACAGTGCTACGGTGAACCAAGGGGCGGAAACTCGTTTAGGAGTAAGACGGGGGGCTAGTTCCGGGGCAAGGTCGTTAAGCCTATCAGACAGCCATGCCTGCAAGGAGTCCAAGTCCTTCGTCAGGTCGCCAGAGAGAGGGCAGGGATGATCCAAAGCAGCCTGAGCCAACATCTCAGGGGTCACTCGATGGTATGCCCTATGGGGTCGACCATGCTGCTGTAGGGCGGCCCCAGCCACTTTAGCTGTGCCTATGATCGAAAATTTAGCCAGCAAATGGTCTGACCATAGTACCGGGATAATCTCTAACCCCTCAAGAGGGGAGGTCGAGAAAACCTGGTCCAGAGTGTGCAGTGACGGCAGAGCCGACAACTGTATGCATCTTCTCAACACTCCCAGACTTAACTGAGGTTATTGCAGAACCGCTCTTATGCAAGAAAATTGGGCCCTCACCCCAGCCCCTTAACCAAAAAGGCCACACCTGCAAGGGCAAACCCATGCCTCACCTGAATGGCCTGGGTGCAACACTACCATCGTTCCCTTCTGATCAGTCTTCGACCTCCTCAAATACACTCCAAAACTCTTTCTATGCCACACTGTGCTGCCAACACCATCCCCGAACTTCCTTTCCCACCTACCATCTCTGAAACATTAAAGGCGCCAAAGATCATCAAACTGAATAGCACTCTGAAGAGCTGAACCTCCCAGGCGAATGTGCACGCAACTCTCACCTGTTCAGATATTGCCCAAAGGACCCCGATCGAAATTGGATGCCTTAAACCAGGCACTGTGCCAAGCAGTTGGGACCAGCCATGTAACTTTCTTCAGCCCAGCTCTCTTCTGCGTGAGCCATACCTCTATTGCATCTTCCTATAGAATGGAATACCTGCCACTTGCCACCTCAGTGACAAACATCTCTCTATTTTACCCAAAATAAATTCAAGCATGTCCTCGCGTCTCAACCATAACCCTACCTAGTCACAGCCACGTCATCTGACACCCAATACTATGAACTCCCTCCAGCACTGTCAGTACATTTTCCTTGTGGACTTCACCAGCGAATATTCAGCTAGTATATATGCTTTCACAGTCTGATGTTTCACAAGTCTTCTCGAACACAAAGACCTTCCTTCTCCACACTCAGAGCCAAACCATAGAACCTTTCCACAGTGAACCAGAAAGTGCATCAGTCACTCTGTTGCCCATACCCACAATTTGCCTAGTTCAAACCAAAATGTTCTGTTCTAAGCATAGCAAGGTCTATTCTCTCAGTTCACCACCTGTGCCACGCTGCATTGTCAGGCACAAACGTCATCCTCCTGTTGCTCAACTCATCCCCCCTCAGATACACTGTCAACAGCAATAGAAAACAATCCAAAAAGGAAATGATGTGGCCCCTGCCTTTCAAGATTAGGGTCAGCTCACTGCAGATCAATCCCCTTCCGGAAAAACCTCAAAATGTCCAGCTCTTGAGGGATCAAAAAACAATCTCCACCATCCATGTCACTGGGTCATTTTGCAGCCAAAGGGTCACTCTGCTATAACCCACCAAAAAACCTTCCAAACAAACAAATCCTTCACTCAGCTGGATTGACAAATTCTGCAATGTGACTTTACAGGCCCGTATTACAAAGGCAATACTTCTGCATGAAGCACTGATATCACCACCCTACATGCAAAATGTAAGTGACCCAACACCTCTCTAAAGCCAGTTGCAGCTCACACTTCCCTCCCTACAGTAGTTCATCAATCAAACCATTCAGCACCTTCAACTTGTCACTTGGAAGGCATGACACCTTCGCCACTGTCTCTAACTCAGTCCCTGAAATTTTCAGATTAGTTGCCAGTCCCTCTGTCTTTTAGGTTGCCAGTGGCACATTAACACAGTCCACGCCCACCACCAATGTCTTAATGAATCTTGCACACCCTCCCATCATTACACCTGCTCCCACTACTAACAAAAAATCATCCAAGTAATGAAGAACTTGCTCTAATGTTTCTACTGGTGGACCCTCTAATTCAGGAAGGAGCAATATTTGTTAAATTCTGCTCACTTAACTGAACAGCCCATAGACATGCACCTACCAACAAAGCATCTAACCTAAAAATGTATTCCCAACAATTGGTAATCTTCTGGGTGCATGGGCAGAAGGTGAAAGGCCAATTTAATATACGTCTTGCCATCTTGCATACTGGCCCCACACCACTTTACTAACTGAATAGATGTGTCTGTGCAGGCATATGAAACTGAACACTCTGCCTGGTCTTTAAATAATTCACGGAACCCCGTTCAGGCTATCAAGGATGATACATTAGCCTGAAATCCCCTAGGGCTATTTTTTAGGACCACCCCTACCTCAACGGGGGAATCAGACTCCCTTCTTTCCATAGCATCTCCCGCACTAGCTTCTCCATCGCTAGGCAGGATTTCAGATTGTCCACTTGTGGACCCGCTCGGGGTTGCTTGCAAGGTATGCGAAACCTAAAACAAAAACCCTCCCACAAGAAAACTGCAGTTGCACCATCAGGATATCTCTTCAATCACGGTAGCAATGACTCTGGTTTAACCGGAGTATCTGCAATCCCACCACTCCTTTGCCATCCACCCTGAGCCACCCCACCAGGGGTGGGTTGCCCCCTGCTGTGCTCTGCAGCAGGAGTGCCTGCCACCACACCTGGAACAGTCATGGTGAAACGTGTAGGAACATATAACAGAATCCCTTATTAAAATTCCAGCAGGCCCCTCTGGTGGGGGCTGCTTGTAATTCTGGGTGGGGGACTCAGAAAGGGCTGATGGGGAACAGGCAGCCCACTCGCAGTATGTGCTATTTGCTCAGGTCTCAAAGGTGCCATCTATCATAGCCAAAGCTCCTGGTGAATAGCCCCCTCATGACTTTGTCAGCGTGTTGCCCTTTCATGCCCTGAACTGCTTGTCATATCTTAACCATGGGATGCCACCAAAGCTAACACTAGCTGCCCTAATGCCATACATGTACAGCCACACTCTGCTCCGTGGCCTTTTCATATAAGATGCTAGCGAAAATAGTGCCATCTAGGTCTCAATGTTAGTGGGCACCCATGGCCTCTTAGCTAGCTCCCATGTCTCTGGTTTTGAGCCTCACCATTTCAAAATAGAGCAAATTAAACAAAATGATATGCTACTTTTTCCCAAATCTTATCCTCAGTCAACTGCATCAAATGGCCCCTAAGGGGTCGCCTGTTCCACTTACGTCAATACCACAACACTTCTTTTCATCGTGGTTGCAGCCCCTGTGGAAGTCCCCCTTCCGGGGCATCCTCTGCAGTGGTATTCCTGTTTTCCCCATCTGTGTTGTGGCAGTATCTGTCCCCCTACTAAACCAACGGCTGTGGTCTGACTCGCACTCGACCCTGCTGTTGAGCTCTGCCCCTGCACCACTTTGCCGATGGTTTCATGATGCCCCCATCGATGCCTTTGTTTCCAGCTTTCCCTTTCTCCTGTGGAACTAAAAACTGTGACCACGATTCCCACCACACTCCCAGCAACCTTTAAAAATCCCCTACACCACCAAAACTCCTGAACCCTCGATTGCCCTGACCCCTTCTTTCTATTTGCTGACCCACCCTCCATGAGTCTGCCCAGTCATTATTTATTTATTTGTGTGTTTTATAAAGCGCGCAGCTACCCCAACGGGGTGTCCCGGCGCTAATGCTTAGGATACTGGATCTTACCGGAGGATACGATTAACAGAGGAGAAAGGTCTTAAGAGATTTACGGAATGGCAGTATCATACTTATATCCCGGTCCCTCTACACGGGGAAGCCAGATGGCTTCTCTCTTTGCCTCTTTGCCACCTTCCTGATACCTATCTAGTCCATGCCATTCCTCTACATACTTCATGGCCTGACCTCCACCTCTCCTGCCAGGGCTACCATCTCCACTGTCAGAAGACTCACCCTCCACCTGTTCTCTCTCTGGACTATGACCACCATTGTCCTGAGCTCGTCTCAGGCCACTGTCAGACCCTTCTCCCCCTGAAGAGGATTCCCCAACTCCCCTGGATGTCACTGTCGTCTGGCCATCCATAGCCAAAGCACCCAGAAGCCCTTTGCACACCACCTGGCTCGTCTCTCATTAGGCACTGACAGCTATGTGACCTTTACCACCACTGTCATAGAAGCATCCCTGTGCTCCGCTGCCTATGCATATTTATTTGCCTCCCGTTCCTCACCTGCTGCCCCGCAATACTTCTAGCCCCACCCGCCTCCTCCAGCTGCCTCAGATACTGTTCCAATTCCAAAATATTGTTGAAGAACACCTGTCCTGGGAAGTGAGCCCGCAACAAAGACTCTACCCACGCTGATGAGATCCTTACCATGGAAAGGTTTCTGGGGGGGCCTGCCAAGCTCCTCTGGGGGTCCCATCCTGCTGCGTACTGTGAAGGCTGCCACTGATTCTCCAGAAGAAATAATGCTGTGAAGTCTACAGTACCCCTCCGCTGCTCGGTACGAATGCTGACCATAGGGATTCTCAACCCTTTGGGGGGTGGGGGGGTGTTCCTACCAGCCAATGCCTCACCTCACTCATTCACCAGGGAGTGGTACCATGATGTCCTTGACTTCCATAGAGGCCCACTCACTGGTGCAGCCATCTTGCTGAGCTCCCTTGAACCCCCACGGTACCCGCTGGAGGCTTCACACGAGACTTAGCGGGTGATGTCACTGAATTCTTGCCCCGGCCATAAACTGCACCAATGCAGGCTCGGTCCACTCAACCACCTTCTTCTGACTGGACCCTCCTTCCTCCAAAACTCCTTGTCCAGTATCTGTCCACCCTGGGACTATTGTCACTTTCTTTCCAGTGAGCACCATAGTGGGGGTGCAGTAGCAGCCCCCCACCATCCTGCTCAGGGTCACCCATGCTTCTCCCATGCCTAGGAGGCAATCCACAAAGTACAATTGCACAGAAACACCCACAGAGGCTGCTTGGAGTGTGCAATTGGGAACCGCTGGACCTCCCAGAGCGACTGAGCCCAGGAGGGAGCTGCCACACAGCATCCAGAAGCGCAAACAAGCACTGAATTTGAAGTTCTGAGGGGGCAATTGAAGCTATCAATTCACCCTTATCTACTAAAATGATTGCTTTATTTTGGGGAAATTAAAGCAAATGAAAAAAATTACTGCTTTCAGTGGAAATGTAGGCGTTCCCTAACTGCGTCACAAAGTCAGGAGCGCTAGAAATTCCCTTCAGCTCAGGTGCTGACGCAAAGGAAATGCTCTTGCTACCCTAAGCGCTGACACTACATAGGTGGCCTCATGGTACCACGTCAGTGCGTCATTCCCTCCCCTTTCTCCCAGTCTCAGCGAGCATGGGGTGTGCTGCACTGCCCACACTCGGCGCCCTGAATGTTGGGAAAGTATCTACAACCTCCTCACACTCTCTTAGAAATCTTTCACACCAATCAGTGGACTTTGAGCTCGAGTCTCATGATGACATAAAGTGTACAAACACCTGGGGGCTTATTTATGAGCCCCTTGTGCCGCCTGTGCATCACCTTTTATACCACACTCGTGGTGTTAATATGCACCACACTGTGACATATTTACAAAGTGACGCATCTTTGCAGATGCGTCACTTTGTAAACCCCTGAGCTACATTATTACTGTGTTAGGTATAATGTATGCAGGGTGGGCATTCCGCTGCAAAAAAGGGTCATAGAAGAGGCGCAGTGAAATCTATCAGATTTCACTACACTACTTCTAGGACACCACTGTGTCAAATCCTTATGCCTGCCTCACAGCAGGCGTAAGACTTACGCAGGCCCTTTCACATGGGGTAAGCCCCATGTGAAAGGACACGTTGCTGGAGTTGCATCTGTTTTCAGACACACTCCAGCAATGAGTCCATTTTGCGCCTACAGACCAGTCAGGAATACTGACGTATCTGTAAATCCTTGCGACATGGAGTGCTGTGCAGTAAATACGGCACATCCGTGATGCTGCAAGGAGGGCGAAGTGAAAAGTGTTGCATCGCTGTTTTCACACCTTGATGCAACACTTTTCATAAATGAGGCCCCTGGGCCCTGAATGCCCATCTTTTCAGCCACACACATCGGTTTGTGGACAATAATATGAATTTATAAAGGGGTATGCTTTTACACAAAAAGTTGGACGCAGAATTTTGTTCCGAATCCACACCAATGTAAGCCCCACTTGGCAAAAACAAAAGAGTTCCAGAAACATGAACGAGTTGTAAGAAAATTAGGGACAAAGGATAAGAAAAATACGGTTTTCATAACACGAACCAATACTCTTGGTAAGACTCATGGCGTGCATGGAGGCCATTTGTGGAATTAATGTAGCTCTCGCAGAGGACATAGCATGGTACACAAAATGGTAGCTACTTGCAACTCCCCCATCTTGTTTCTGCATTGCAGTCCACATTTAACCCTGATATCTGCTCTGGATTCATAAGTTGGCTGAAAGTGTTGTGAAGCCTGGGGAGACTTATGCCACATCTCTCCAGCAAATTTATTTTTTGTTGAAAATTTGCAACAAATATGTAGAATTACTTGAACTTTGGTTCAATACGCTTGCTGATATCTCACATGAAAATTTAATTTAAGGGCATACCCAAAGTTCAGAAGACATGTAAGGTAATAGAAGGAGACAGGTTAATAAAGAGCAATTGTTATTCCTTCTTGGGATCAGTGTATTAGCCGCAACTCCTCAGGGCATAATTATTTTAAGTGGCTAGAGACACAAGTACTTTTAGGGTGCTCCAACAGAAGTGTAATCAAAATTATGTGCAGATGTTGGACTGGTAGGTTTACCTCATCCCAAAACAATCTTCGAAGAAGGTGGATCTCCATGGCAGGTGCAGTTGGCAGCAGACACAAAATTGTTAGAAATAGACGTGCAAAATTTGCCCAACTTAAACATTCCTGCTGCTGCATGGAAAAGATCAGTGAATACACAGGCCAAGAAAGTATCCCATGAAAGTGATATGGAAAGCTTACACCATCAATCCAATCTTTCATCACTGGACACCTCCTACATAGTGGGAAAACCACATCCTTATTTCGAGCCAGCACAGACCGTCCTGGCAAAAAATCGCCTACATGAGACTTCTTGCATTGCCCATCCTGGACTATAACCAAGGTTGGGCCCGGCAGGACAATTTAGCTGCATGTCGACTTTGTAATTACCATCGTGAATCCTGGCTCCATCTGCTGTGCTGTTGCCCTAAGTTAACCAGCGAGAGGCATTGACTGGTTCTTCCTATCTGCAGATCCCATGGTCTTGTATGATGCAGAGAAGTCTCAGACTTGTGTTTCTCTGCTAAAGGAGTTGGCTTAATCGCTAGGGCGCTCGACCTCGGACCTGGAGAACTGGGTTCGAGTCTCGGTAACGACGCCAAAACCTCCTGTGATTCTGGGCAAATCACTTAATCTCCCCGTGCCTAAAAGTGAATGTGTGTCCTCATGTAACATGTAACGTAACTGGTGCTATGTAAAGTGCTCTGATACTCGATTCGGTTCGGGTCTAGTTCACGCTATATAAAACTCTGCAAAAAAACCACAAAAAAAAACAGCTCAAACAGTCGCGCGGCTCGGGAAATGTACAGAATTAATCAGAGCCGCACTGACGCAGAAAATAGAGTTACAAAAAGAAACCAGTCAGCTAGCAAGCAAGAGAGACTTTGACAAAAGTCCCCTCTAAGTCTAATGCATTTGCACTTTACAACCAGTTTTGATATCAGTTTTTAAGGTTTTACGCCCTACCAGTTTGTAGTAAAATGCGTGGGATTTTAACTCTTTTCTTTTTAATAATGATAGTATATTGTAATGATTTTAAGTAATTGAACAATCAAGCTTAACACAATACAATACCTCATCCATCCTGTTGGATAACAAAGTTCAATTGAATCAAAGGATTTTCTCACAAAACAGGTTAATATCACCTAGAATCAAATTGTCAAGATTAGAATGCATTTGAACTCTGTGAAACAGAGTGCCATGAGAACAATGGTAAGTGAAGGGGCGACTTCGTAGAGGTTATAGCAGCATTCCACCACATGGCTAGAGCTCCTATTTCCGGGATAGAAAGTCTGATCAAATTAAAGACCAATATGGATGCTTACAGCAACAATGAATTAGGTGTTATTTACGCTGGAGCTGACAATTGTTTGCTGAATCTTTTCCCAGCACCTTCTGTGAAAGAACAACAAGAACAGTGCTGAGAGGTCTGTCATGCTATGGCAAAGGCTCCTCCAATTTCTAGGAACAGAGGATTGCTCATTCAAGACAATTATCAATGTCCTCTAACAAACCAACCAACCCTAAATAGGGCCCTATCTGTTGATGAGGAAAGCCTAGTAGATAAAGTAGAAAACAAATGAATAGAGGCCAGCATTATTTTTGCCATGAGGAAAGCAGCCAAAGAGGTGGATGTAAAGAGCAGATACTGAGTCCAGGGTAAGCTCCTGAGTACATTTCTGAAAGTGTTTTCTATGTTTTTTGAACCCATCTAATCAGTGTAGATGTTATTTAAATCTAAGCATAACAGGGACTGGCCTAACCACAAATCTGTGGGTAGACCCACAAATGATTTGCAATGTATTTTTTTTTTACAATTCCTGAAAATAAAATAAAAGAAGAAATAAATCGCAGTACAACAGTGCCCGGCAGAGACTGTGAACAGTGAGCACTGTGGAACGGGGGGACGGTGCAGGGCCTGGCCCTAGGCTAGACCCTGTGTCCAGAGCTTGCATGCGTATGGCCAGGGTCAGGCACAGCTAATTCAGTAGCTGGGTCCTGCACGCAGAGAGCGCTCTGCCCTGTCAAAGTCCTTGTAATACTGGTTCACTGTAAAGGAGGCTGGCACAGGGCCTGCATCTAGAAGTCACTGTGTACTACAAAAAGCCACAACTGTGCAGGAAGAACAAACAACTGGTGGTAGTGCTGTGTGTGGTCCAATGGGAAGGATCAATTTGTGGTATTGTGGTAAGCCCATATGACTCTGATGCCCGGTGTGTCCCTGGTAGCCCCCACATGATCTTGAGTTCCCCTGTTCCGGCTTGGAAATGGTTGACGGGTTTTGGCAGGGCAGGCTAAACTGAGTTCAAGCACACAAACAGCTTGAAAGTCTGCCCAGCTGTTGTGGAGATATTTGACTTCAAATCCTTGCTTCATACTTCAGGGTCCCACTAGTGCTTTGAAACTGCAAGTGGGACTATGTGACACTTCTGATACCCAAGACACTGAGGATGGTAACGGGCAGCCACGGCCGGCAGTGGGAGTACCTGCAGGGCGGTGACGTGGTGGGGGGGGGAGGGGCAGGGTGGGGGGTAGTAATGTATGGTTTACGGAGTTTTACAGGTACGTAAACATTTAAATAAATAAAACGATTTTCGTTGTGCGCACTGCACCGCATCTGGGGATGCAGTGCACTCAACAAAATTAGTTTTATTTATTTAAATGTTTACTTACCTGGGAAGTTCCGTAATCCATACATTACTACCGCCCCTTCCCCACGTCACCGCCCTGCAGGTACTCTCACTGCTGGCCGCGGCTGGTAACGGGCCTGCGCTAAATGCGATAAGTAGGGATAAGAATAGGCAGCAGCGGTCCATGCAAGTAAGCGCGTGGTAGTGGTGGTATGTCGAAAGACGACAGAATAGGATTAATTTAATTTTCCCTATTCCATCATCTGTCGACTCCCCCCCTTTCCATCCCCCCTCCACCTCACCCCACTGCGCTTACCTGCACGGACCACCGCTGAGAATAGGTAAGTAATGTATTTATTGAAAGCTCCTGGCAAAGAGCCTTCTGCTTTCAACTGCCCGAATCAACAGACTCCGACTACAGAGGCAAACACAGCATGGGACACTGGTGACACCAAGGATGTAATGGGACCCCATTAGGCAAAGCAGATAACATTCACAAGTTGCAGAACAAACATGGATGCTTATGATGAAATCAAAAATAAACACTACATGACACAAGTGACAAGAAAACATGAAAGACGAACACGGAGAAAAACATACAAAGCTAACGTAATTTTCCAAATTGTAACAAATTGGGTTAATAGTTGAGAAAGGATGTGAATACTTCACAAGTAATATGTACTCAATTGTCTTTCTGCTGGGAACGATGTAGCCAATTGTAGCGCTTGACTCTCCCAGGGTAGCGAAGCAGAGCAGCCCAAGGCCTACTCAGGGAAGGTGGTGTGGACTGGCAACCCCAATGGCACCCAACAACAGCACTAAATAATTGTCCAGTCAGTGCCTTTTCTTTTAAAAAGGAAAAGTACTTTTAATACACAAACACTAGTAAATACTATGCATTAAAATATAAAAAATGTACATTTAGGGGTATGAAAACGCCTGTGGTGACACCTTCATATCTTATTGCATTCCTAGTGGGTCCTGAACACTATAATCACGGTACCACCCCCTCCCAATCCAGATGTGACATCACATTGTAAGGGGTGTCAGTATACATAAGGCAGGCTTTTTGGCTTCACTAGGATGTCACCATATTAATAATACTAACTGCTATACTTTGTCAGTGTAACACCCCTGGAATTAACGTTAACAATATCAACACTCATAAGCATTCATTATAAATGTACAGATTGCACTGTTCAGCCCCGATATTATCAAGATGCATTTAGAAAATGAAAACATGTCAGATTCCTTTTTAACATTCTACAGGCCACATAATGCAGCCATAGGACCAATCACAGGGGTTGCACGAACTCCAGTGCTCAAGAACAAACGTTCAAGATAAGGGAGGGCTTGAACCAATGATAAACCTTTCCTGGGAGTTATGATTCTATGCCCCTGAGATTTTGGGTCGGTTTCAGCACAAAATCCTGGTGGACTAAATTGGGGAAACCCACTTGCTACAGTGATATATAGCATTAGTGCTACAATGTACCAGACTGATGCCAGTGGGTGCAGGGAAAAGAGGAAGGTGAGGAGGAGTCCCACACTACTGAACAAGTAATGTTTACAAGAAGTGTACTCGCCAGGCAGAGTAGGCACTTACCTCATCTGTGCTTGTAGTCAGATTTTTGACATCACTTCTCTGCATCATGGGTGAGGGGTGGCGATGGAAGAGTTCTTTCTTAGCTCTCTTTGTAGCATGCAAAAATAATAAAAACAGCTAATCCATTCCACTATTAAAGCATAATGTGACCTGAAAAAATCCAAAATGCCCCTCTTGCCCGAGTGGGATGTTAGCAGAGAGTGGCGTTCAGGCAGCGCTGACTTAGGCAAAGGTGATGCCTGCAACAGTGGTTTCCCAAATATTAGCTTGGGCCCTGGTCCTTACTCATTTCTACAAATTAAGCACTGAAGCGCTTAGATTATCCAGTATATTAATCTGGTATTTACAGTCATATTAGCTTGCACAGCCTATGTCTGAAGATGTGTCTCTGTCTGCCTTATGTTTCCCTGCTAACAAAGCCCCCTGTATACAACTCCAAAGGGTGTCTGTGTTTACTCAATCACTCCCCCATGCAGGCGTGTGGATGCAACGCCCATGGTGTCATTGAAACAGCTGCAGCAGCTTTGGTATGAGCTCTGACAGTGACATTGTCCTGTGCAAGGTGTAACATTATTGGCAAATATGTTGTACTGGATTACAACATTTGCATACAGCTCGCTACCTTATGTGGGCACTGTATCACTTACCCACACATAGTGATTCACAGCCATACAAAAAAGCCAGATAGGGCTCTTTTTATATCTGAATACTGTCTTTCAGAAACTCTCTCGCAAAATTACAAGTACATATTTTTCTTAAAAGCTGTCTCCAGGCAGGGGCAGATTTCTGTGCTCGCAAAACGCTTCTGACACAAACAGTAACTGCTTTAAGTAAGGGATTTTTTAATGCAATTTTAACACACATCGTTCAGTGTTTTGGGATATGCAGCCACATTGACCATAATTGGGAATGTCTTTCCAAAGAAAATAGCTTGCTCATGGCTGTTTCAAGCCGCAAAATTATGCAATTCCTACAAAAGTGAAAGAGAGCTGTTAGAAAATGGCATGCTGCTCTTTTGTGGTTGTGCAAGCTTAGTAAGCTAAAATATATCCACACAGTTTGATACTGCATTGTGCAAGTATATGAATATATTGTGACAGCTGTAAACTATGAAGCTCAGAAATGTGTCATGGCTCACAATGACCCATAAATTCACCCCATGTTCATGTAATAATGTTTGGTTATATATAAGTATGTGTTATTGTTGACTTTAACAACTTTACCTTTACTATCAAAGTTTTTAGAGGGATGCTTGGCAATCCAGGTCAAGCGGTTTATCTCTAAGGACAGCACACTCTATCACCTCCAAATCAAGATTGAGAACGGGTTTCAATGGGGGGACCGTCAAGCTCTAAATAGTGTACAATGGCCTGCCAGTCCTTGGCACGGGTCACCCATCTGTTGATCCTCTGTGTTTCTGGCTTTGGCACTGTCAATAAGAAAGTCCTGCCTGAAAAACTGAAGGTACACAATTTGATATGGGCGATAATAGGTGCTTAATTTGTGCTGGTGTTTGCCAGTGTTCAGGACCTGCACTGAATCCATCTCGCCAGCACTTGTTTATGACAGTCCACCACATGGTCGTAATACAGAACATTTTTTAACACAGGACATGAGTACGGCATTCAATTTTACATTAAATATTCTTACAACTTTACATGACTTGGAATAGTCCAAATTGTCACATTTGTAAGAGCGTAATGACATTTGTCTGCGCCGGCAGGGGCATTGGGTTTTGCAATCTGCATTAGCCTCCTCTAAAATACCCTGGGCACTTACTAGCAAACTAAACACTGGTCATATAATGTCCTTGATTAGTTACCTTCTTCCTTACAACTCCCATCAATATTCAGGGCTCGCTGTCCCGCAAAGTACACCAAGCCCCCATCCTTGTGCATGGACTTTGTAATATATACCTTGAGCCTCTTAATGACGTTTTCCACAGCACAAGCATTCCTCTCCACCAGCATTGAAATGCTACCCAGTTACACCCAAAAGTATTCTCTCCTGATGGCATCACATATCTATCCCTGTTGTTGAATGACTCAACAATATCTCTGGCTAAACACTCTAAAAACAAAGCTTATTTTCATACACCACCCCCTGCCATTCTTGCCGTTCAATCATGACTAGACTATCTCACCATTTTCAGGTGCAAGGGCGACATTATCAATGCCAAAAAACCGTAGATGTCATCTTCCAGTAGAGACTTAACATCCACACCTATATGGATTAGATGGCCAAGTACGTCCACTTCAAATTTAGGCCCCTAATATCCTAATAGGGATAAACTCACATATCCTTTCTTTTTTAACTCTTTTTATTGTAAAGTAAAGCTCATCATACAGATCATTAAGGACATGTATACAATATTGCTTTTCAGGGTGTTAAATAGGAATATATCATCAGGATGGTGCTTGTAGGGCCGGTACACATTTCGTAGTAAATCAACAGTTTCAGCCCCACATACGAAAAAGGAAGACATTCCCCACCTCATCTTTCACCCATGCCCCCTGTCATGAGACTCTGAAGGCACACCAGTCTCCCTGTACTTTTCCCCATTTTTTAGGACACCCCCTACTTTGGTACACCACTCGTTGTGCCCTCTGCCACCAGTCAAGATCTATTTCCCAGTTTTCAATGCTGGGGAAGCTGCTCACACTAAACGCATGGGCTATACTCCCCCCCCCCCCACACCACCACCAGTGCCAACCAGATCTTCTGATGCCTCAGCCAAGTGTTCTCTACTGACACCATCAGGAGGAGCCACTTAACCTTTAGGGGCATGGTCGAAGACAAAACACAGGACATCACTACAGTAACCCCCTCCAGAGGGTCTAGATCCATTGGCACTCCCAAAGGATGTGTATGAAGTTGCCTTCCCAGTTGCAACCACGGAGGTAGAGTGGTGTGTCTGCTCTGCTTATTTTTTTAGTAATAGGACCTGTGAAGAATCCTGAGCTGAACCATCCTGAGTCTAGTCCTAATAGCCAGCTCACCTGGGCTCTGGATGGCCTCTAACCAATCGTCGTCGTCCAAGTCACCCAGGTCAGCCGAACATGCAGCTCTCGGGGCTACCTATGGGTCAGTGGAGTTGTTAATAGGTTTTTTGTAGATAATTTATATTCCTTTTTCAAGTATGGGGTCAAGGAGCGGACGGTCCTTCAAAGGAGATGATTCAATCAGTGCCTCCCCCTCCGGAATTTGCCGGCGCCATACCACTATTTGGTATCCTTGATGAAGAGTTTCAAAATCTATCATGGCCTGACCCCTCCACACATTGCCCAAGTGTTCTATCCCAATCAATGCCCACCCTGAGAAGCCCACCATGCTCCCTACCTCGTAGAGTGCAATGGGGTCCTGCAAGTGAACCAGTCAGTCCAGCCCAAATAATTCTGATCCTCTTTCTGTACTCTAACCACCGACTCGGTATGTGTCGGTAGGTCGCATGTTTTTTTTACAGTAAAGATCCACCTCATATCCCTCAGTACCCATGGCCTCTATATCTACGTGGTACACCAGTACCTGACTGTCTGAAAAGACATAGACCACCAGCACCTGTGCCGCCCATTGGTATTTCCGCATGTCACGGATCACCAGACCCCTGCTGTAATTTCTTGAGTGCAATACGTGGGATTCCAGCTCCCCAAAGGACCTGACCTCGAACTCATGCGGGATCAGAAATGGGGTATTTTGAAGCATGTATAGGAGGTGCGGATGGGACATCGTTTTGTAGAGAGACACCCTCCCCATCAGAGAAAGTGGCAAGCATCACCAGTGGGCCACATCTCTTCGTAGCCTCTCCAACTGAAGCAGTAGGTTTCTGTCCATGAACTCCTGAAGGTTGCGGGTGATGTAAATAACAAGGTATTGGAAGCCCTCCCGCACTATTGTTCCTGGGCAGTGAAATAGAACTCGCATCTTTGCATCCAATAAAGCAAAGATTTGATCCAATTCATCAATAGCTACCAAAGTGGTCAAAGACTTGCAGTATTCTAGCCACCGATTGATATGGCTGTGTAAAATACAGCAGGAAATCACCTGCTTAGAGCAAGATGTGTTCCTCTGAGCCTGCTGTAATCTGATCCCTTTTATCAAGGGGTCTTGATGAATCTCGGCCGCAAGAGGCTCCAGTGCCAATGTGAAGATCATGGGCGAGAGGGGCAACCCTGCCGGGTACCCCATATGCAGGGGGAGGTGCAAGAGGGTGCAAGAGGGTGTCACATTGACCTGCACTCTTGCCAATGGTACCTGAAACAGGAGTCTAGTCCAGCCCAGGAACCTCGGCCCAAAGGCCAGTCTATCTAGCGTAGCAAAGAGTTATGGCCACTCTATCCTGTCAAAGGTCATTTTTGGATCTAAGGGTAACAGTGTTACCTGCTCCATTTGGGGAGAACCGGTCATATGAAGGACGCCATAAAGGCATTGTAGATTGAGTGTATTGCTTCTCTTTCACATAAAGCCAGATTGGTCAGGGTGTATGATGGAAATGATAACCCCACGAAGCCTAGTGGCCAGTACTTTGGCTAAAACCTTGATCTCCACATTCAATAAAGAGATTGGGCTCTATGAGCAGCAACCTGATGGGGGCTTCCCCTTTTTTTTGTATGACTACCATGGTCACGATACACTGACCTCCAAACGAACCTGCCGAAAACTGAAGAAAAACTGGCTCCGCGAACGAACACTGGACAACTACGCAGCCCACAAGGATGCCACCCACAGACACCATCAACTCATCAGAACCGCCAAGAGGTCCTCCTTCAAAAAACCCTGGATAACAACGCACACAACGGCAAAGAGCTCTTCAACATCGTGAAGGAACTCTCCAACACCAACGACATTCCGCCTTCCCAAGACCTGTGCGATTCACTGGCCACCTTCTTCCACCGCATGATCACCGACATCCACGACAGCTTCAACGTCACAATCACCCCGACAACCACCACCCCCACGACCACCACCTACACCAACTGCCTGTTCTCCTGGACCAACATCAATGACGAGGAAACCAGCGAGACCATGAACACCATCCACTCCGGATCACCACTGGACCCCTGCTCCCATTTCCGGCTAAGGTCACAGAGAGAATCATCAACAAACAACTGACCCGCTTCCTCGAGGATAACCAGATCCTGTCCCATTACGGGTTCCACAGCAACCACAGCACCGAGACCACTCTTACCGCCGCCACGGATGACATCAGGACCCTGCTGGACAACGGAGAAACAGCATTCCTCATCCTTTTGGACCTGTCAGCCGCCTTTGACACGGTCTGCTACCACACACTACGCACTCGCCTACACGACGCCGGGATCCAAGAGAAGGCTCTGGACTGGACAACATCCTTCCTCTCCGGCAGAACTCAGACCGTCCGCCTCCCCCCCCCTTCCGCTCCACGGCCACCGAAATCATCTACGGCGTACCCCAGGGCTCTTCCCTCAGCCCGACACTGTTCAACATCTACATGGCACCCCTCGCCCACGTCGCCGGACAGAACAACCTCAACATCATCTCCTACGCAAGACGACACCCAGCTGATCATATCCCTCACCAAAGATCCTCACACAGCCAAGACCAACCTCCACGAAGGAATGAAGGCCGTCGCCGAATGGATGAGGAACAGCAGACTGAAGCTGAATTCGGAAAAGACGGATGTCCTCATCCTCAGCTCCACCCCCTCAACCTGGGATGACTGCTGGTGGCCTGCAACCCTAGGAACAGCCCCAACACCCACCAACCACGCACGCAACCTAGGGGTCATCCTCGACTCCACCCTCTCCATGACCAAACAGGTCAACGCCGTCTCCTCATCCTGCTTTTACACCCTCCTAATGCTCCGCAGGATCTTCAAGTGGATCCCCACCGAGACAAGAAGAACAGTCACCCAGGCCCTCGTCACCAGCAGGCTGGACTACGGAAACGTCTCTACGCAGGAACATCGGCCAAGCTCCTGAGGCAAATGCAACGCATCCAGAACACGTCAGCGCGTCTGATCCTCGACATCCCCCGCCGCAGCCACATCACACAACACCTGAGAGACCTGCACTGGCTCCCCGTCAACAAGAGGATAACCTTCAAGCTCCTCATTCACGGTCACAAAGCTCTCCACAAGACCGGCCCAGCATACCTCAACTCTCGACTCAACTTCTACACCCCCACCCGACAGCTCCGCTCCACCAGCCTCGCCCTCGCCACAGTCCCCCGCATCCGAAGAGCGACCACCGGCGGTAGATCCTTCTCCCACCTCGCCGCCAAGACCTGGAACACCCTCCACAGCAACCTACGGCAGACCCAGGACCTACTGGCCTTCAGGAGACTCCTCAAGACCTGCCTCTTCGATCACTAGCAGGCCCCCCCCCACACCTTCAGCGCCTTGAGACCCTCATGGGTGTGTAGTGCGCTTTACAAGTATTATGAGTGATTGATTGATTGATTGATTGATTGATCTTCTGTTAGGGACCCCTCCTAGTACGCCGCCTTAAACATGTGCAGCATGGGCTGGGCAAGTTTGTCAGTAAGTTTCTTTTAAAGTTCCACTGGTAATCCGTTCGACCTGCCGCCTTCCCATATTCTAAACTCTACAAAGCTACTGCCAGTTCTTTCCCCATTAGATCTGCTTCCAGGTCTTTCTTGGCCACCCCACTAAGAGCCTGAAGTGCAATATCTCTTAAGAAACCTACACAGTCTTCCACAGTTCTGGTTGTGACCGAGCTGTATAGGTCCTCACAAAATCTTGCAAAATTCGCTTCTACAGCAACATTGGATCTCTGTGAGACACCTGTTCTATATGTTATCTTTAACACCTAGGAGTGGTCCCTATCCCTCTTATCTAGCCAGGCCACTAATTTACGGGCCTTATCTCTCACATCATAAAGGTGACACTCTGTCCCGATGCATGGGCCTTTGTGGTGCTCTCTGCCAAGATGTGGAGGTCTTGCTGGCATAGATGCAGCTGGTGGTAGAGGTCCTCCATCTGAATCTCAGTCTCCAGAGCAGCTATGTCCCTCTCAATGGCCTCAGCCTCCAGTTTGGTTTCTTTTTTCTTGCCTCCCATCAATGACTGAGCCTGACTATGTATTAATGCTTTATATGCCTCCCATAAGGGGCAAGCTGACCTAACCACCCCCTGATTTTCATGAAAGTAGAATTCGATATGGATTCTAAGTTTTCCTTTTACACTTTTGACTTTGAGGTACCAGGGGTCTATTCTGAGGGCTAGCACAATGTCTAATGTCGGCCCTTCCATCAGTATTCCCATCAGGGAGTGATCTGATATTCCACGTGGGTGTTGTGTTGCTGCCCTAAAGCCTCCCACCTGAGTGTGGTGGGTGAAGATATAGTCTAGGCGGGAGAAACTGCTATGTGTGTGTGAAAAGTAGGTGTACTGTCATTGCTGAGGATTGAGGTCCCGTCACAGGTCTACCAACCCTAGTACTGAAACAAATGACAGGAGGTGTCTCTCATTTTCCCGTGCAACCGCACTGGTCATTCTGTCCATTGCCGTCTCCATCACCTCATTCAAATCCCCACCCAGAATCAGGATACCCGATAGCATGGCCTAGAGTAGAGCACTAATGCTCAGCAGAGCAGCGCTGTGAAGCCTCAGATGGATGTAAAGGAAGCAGATGTTTAGGGTGATGCCCTCTCACATGCTGGACAAGGCCACATACCGGCCAGAGCGATCATGTGAGGCCATGTGCAGTGTGGGGTAAGGGGGAAGGATTTAAAATCACATATCCTTGAACATGATTTTAAATTTGTAGTACAGTACTTGGTGTTGGCAAGGTTAAACTACAGTAACTCCTTCCTCACTGTTATTCCCAAAGTGCATCTTTTCATTTTCAGATCTGCCCTACATGCTGCAACCTCACTAGCATCTGGCGGTAGCTGTTTTGAGGAAATACATTTGTCTCATCACGCTTCAATATTTAGAAATTGGCACTAGGAGCATTTACAAAAAGGTACCTCATAATTAGGGCCCTATTGGCCTGCCGACCCACCAATTCTCTGGGTTGCACTCTTTTCTTATTCCCACTGTTACTGCTGCACTGCACTACATATACATTGTTTCTTAGTAAGATGTATGTTGTAATCCAGCTTTGATGAAATTTTAATTCCACCTACATAATTGCACAAAATTATGCCTAAGTGCCATGTTTTACAACTACGCTGACGTTTGCTGCAGAATTATAGGATGGGAGCATGGGGACATCAGAATGCGAGCAGCTGTTGTTAGTGGCTGTTGTATTTTTCATGCTATTTTTTTGGCACACAATAAGTCATGCATCACAAACTGACATAAGGGCACATCTAAATCCTTTTTATACCACCTTTTTTCATACCACCCTGTGGAGGAGATGTGGCCTAATTACCAGAGCTGCACATTATGGGACTCTGGAACCAGGTTCTAGCCCCAGCGTCTACTCAACGTCCTGTGATTCTGGACAATTCCCTTAATCTCCCCTGGCCTAAAAAACGTAACCTGGCCTTGTGTAAATACATTTAGAGCTCATATAAATTCTAAATAAATTTCGCACTATAAAAAAATGCAACAAAAAAAGTTTGAGGACTGCTGAAAGCGCTATCAAGCCGGATCAATTACAGAATTTGTGCTGTACAGCAAATGTTTAGATCAATAATTGAGGCAAAGAATAAGAGCTCCTGCTTGGGCATCATTTCGGTGAAATTCCTTCATCAAGTCTGTATGGGTGGTAGGGGTTCGTTAAATAATGTTAAGTGATGGAGACATGACCACAGGCATGGACCATATGAGAATGGTTACTTGTGAGAATATTGCAGTCTGGATAACTGCTGCTTAGTAAAAAATACATTTAAAAAAACACCATCAAAGTAGTACCTACGGTGCTCCAGATATCTTGACCTGAATGGCTGAAAGCCATGAATGAGATCTGATTTGACAGCATGCCAAAATGAGGCACGCTATTTCCCCCCGAGAAGGAGACAGAGAGCTCGCAATATCCGGTGTGCTCAAGGTTAGGGAAGACGGGGACATATTTTCCAAAAGCGCATGTTTAAGACATAACAGTCAGAGCGAGGGCAGACAAGGCCGGGCAGTTCCCGAGCAGGTCACAGTGCACGCACTGGTGCAGGTCGTAAGTCGCAGATATCCTGATAGCCTGTCTGGCGTGGCTTGACTAGCAGCGGTCGTTGCCATGACAATCAAGGGAGCGTGCTGACGTGAGCCCAGACGTTTCATCACTCTCGCGTGTCATCATAAGGAAAGGGTGGATTCCATGAAAACGTCAAAGTTGCGATCTAGGAGCCTGGATTACGAATTGCTAGTTCTCTGTATTATAGAAAATGTATCTTAAGTGCTATTTAGGTTTGGCGTAGAGACAGCTTTAGCTGTTTGCTAGCTTCAGGTAATCAAACAATAAAGTCACCAATAAAAATGCCTAAAAATATATAAACACATATACATTCACAGAAGGGCTTTGGTAATTCTACCCACTGCAGCATATAGAATGCAGATATGTGTCAGTCCGCTCCAACCATTGGCTTCTTCTACGGTGATTGTTGCCATTTTACCTCATCGCTAATGCACACCCACCTAAAACGAAATGCACTTCAGTGCCAGTGCTGATAGGCTGATACCTTACCTTTCTTTTTTCTCTTCCAAGCCTTTATCCTTTTTTATATGTTGGTTAGAAAATTCGTATAGTTCTAAAAGCAGTGCTTAATGTGTAAAACAATAAGTGCCAGGACTCTAGACAGGAGGCCTATGTAGTTTGCACCACCCATTGTCACTGCCGTTTTTGCCAATGATAGTACCTACACAACAACTACTAATCAGCACACTACAAGTGTGGCGATTCAGACTATTTCATGCCCCCAAATCTATAAAAAAATAGCTTGGGCTGCAGGTGTTTGTTGTTTTTAATGTGTATTGAATTAATAAATAATTGCTATTCTGCTCTTCTCTAATTTATACAAACAGCGTCGCCAAGGGGCAGCTGTCATAAGTGCCAGTGTCGACAATTAAGGGCTGGTGTCAAGCGCCAGAAACCACTGGTTCAAATTAAGCACTGTCTAAAAGCACCTGCTGCAGAGTTCCTTGTGTGTCCAGCAGTTTTCAAGCAACATTAAAAATGTCAAGATAACTCTGTTGATTAATCTTCCTGCTAGAGTGACAGCAAGTTTGGTCTAGTGGCAGTTTTGACTGATCATAAAGTAGTGCAGAGGGTTAATAGTCCTGCGCAAAGAACATGTACCATGCTGACCACAAACCTGTATTTTATGTGGATAACTCACTGGGTCACTGACTTTGTCACAGAGATCTTTTCGTTACATTTAGTTCATAAGTTATATTCCTAATTGAGCATAGTGGCGTATGAACCGACAACAGTGAGCAGCATGCAAACTGCAAGTTAGAACGTTATGTTTTTATCCAGTCTTTCAAAATCCTAATGTTGCTAAAAGCGTTCATGTCAGTCCAAATACATTCTTGTTAGTAAAGCCAACCCTGGCCACTGTAGTATGTTTTAAATCCTGAATTTGCGCTTTTTCAGACCAAAGACTTAACATATACTGCCTACAAGAATGGATGACGTGATTCCTACACCTTGTAATCCTCCTTGTTTTATGCTAACATTTCCTGTAGACTGAGTTACACATGTATGACTATTTGTCTCTGTATAATGTGTGTGTGATGTAAGAACTCTGACACCTTACACTGGTATGAGTAGTGCTATAAAACAAATGAAATACATACGAGAGAGGGGCGGTGGAGAGATGATGGTCTCTGTTGGAGGATGGTAGTGAGGGAGTCCATGGAGAAGGAAATCATTGGAGGGGTTTCAAAATAGTTTGTCACACCAGGTACTTCAAGCACTAAAGCCGACCCCAAAGTAGTGCTATAAAAATGCAGTTGCAGTGTGCAAAACGAATAGGGGTCTGTGTAGCCCAACAGACCTTGTGTGCATAGATGTCATTTAGGGGTCACCAGGGGGAACATGGCTGCAACCCCTGGCTTGCTCTTTGCTACACCCTAGCACTGACTTTGCAACCCCGGGCCTCAGCCGTGGTAAATTCAGTACCAGGAACACAGGAGCAGTTGGGCTCCACTCTCTTTATTTTCTGTCAATTTTTTATTATACTAATTATGAATAAATAAACTATATTATTCACTAATAGTGTAATAAAATAGAGTACAATAAGCTGGCAGTTGAGGTACGTAAAAAATGCTTTCAAGTGTATGTTGTGTGCGTGTTTGTTGGTGAGAGTGTATTTACGTGTGAGAGTGTATATTTGTGAATTGGTGTGTGTGAGTGAAAGTGGAGGTCAAAGGGCCTGTGATGTCACTTCTGTTACCCGTGGAATTTTGGTGAATTGACGTCGATGCCTGTGTGTTGGATTTCTTGCATGTAGACGTGCTAAAATTGATTATAAAACTGCACTCGTTTGAGGTAGGTTTTGGTGATCTAGTTACATTATGGATTTGAGGACATTGCCTCTTCTTAGCATGGGTATCACGGGGCATTACAAAAAATATTAGTCCTTGCAACCCTCGTGTGGGTAGTGAAAGACGGCTATAATTGCGATGCAGTGAGCCACATGCAACTGGGCCCTGGTGCCACGGCATCTACTGCACTAATGATCGCTACGCCATTACTCCTGGCCAGATCTACCCATAAGTGCAGTGCTGGTCACATCAGCCCAATTTGCGAGGCCAGGTTTCGTCATGGCCTTGGGCTTCTGCTGGGGAGTAAACAATTCCCTTTAAAGGAACGAGGTAGGGCCTGGCGCTTCCCTGGCCACATGGCTGGCTCGGCCCCCGGACCGCAATAGTATGCACCAGTCAAAGCAGAATACACACATGTGTGTCTTTGTTTGACATTTTTCAGGAAGTGCTGGGTCCCTCGCTACCTCACTAATGCTCCGCGTGCCCCCCTGAGGCACGTGAGTGTGCGCTGTGCACATCCCGGGGCTTCAGTGGATGAACAGACTGTGCCTGAAGGGGTCTCGTGACAGTTGCGCACAGCTGTTCATGCGAAGACGGCCCTCAGCTCTTCCAGACATTGCTTGCGATTATCCGTGGACGCCCTGGTGACCCCGGCTGTGATTGACAGCCCCCAGCCAACGGCCCACTGAGACTGAAGTCCTGCACTGAGGCTGAGCATAAACCTCTCCTGCTGTGACAGAGGTGGCTGGGTCTGACTCCGGCAGCCTACATTACATTCTGAAGGGGAACGAGCGCCGGGGGCTCCCCCGCTAGAGACAGGCGAAGAAACAGCTGTAACACCTATAAGTGAAATATGTGAAAAGGCAGATATGGACTGTGGACGCCATATTAAAAATTAAAAACTGTCAAATTGCCCAGAGCAATGTGGAGCCAGTTCATTTCACTTTATATGTGGTGCTCCGTTCAATTCTTTATATTTTTTAATTCGAGGTCTGACGGTGACCCGTCGGAACAATCGACTTGACCCCATTAACATGCTTTACATCTTGCAATGCATGTTTGCAAATCCTGACGTGTGAACTGAGATTGAAATTTTCATTGCAGCCATTCATCTACTAGGAATGAAAAGTCGAAAGCGTCCAGCGGAAGCCCACCCTTGCGAGATACACACATCCACACACAAAGGCACACGCATGCAAGTGCACGCACGTGTAAATTGCTACTGTTTTCAGTGGTCCGTGCATTGGTCCCATTTTGATCATTTATCACAGGTGATTCTAGAGGATCGGCAGATTAATGTATTCATTCATCGTTCCCCATACCGATTTGCCTAATCACCTTGCAGCAACTTCAGGACACGGTGACGCAGCTGTGCTATAATAATTAGTTCCGTGGACTTGTATTCTCAGTTAAGGTGATTGGACGATGCAGAGTTAACATTGTGGAGTTTGCCTACTTTGGTTCTCCTGAGTTGGGTTTCCAGGGCAATGCAGGTTGCTGGATAATTAGTAAATGGGGGTCAGTAGGCAATATGATGAGAGTCATGGGCAGCTACCGTCCAGGAGGATATGAGGTGAGTCACCAGTCAGCTTTCTCTGACTACTCTGTGCTTCAATAGTCCATTGTTTAAGAGTCCAGAATGAGACCCTAAATCAGCCCTGTTGAAGTTATGTGGCTACACTCTTACAGCACCGGTCCAACATGGCAAGCAAACCCAATAGCATTAAGTAGGAACTCGTAAACGAAATTTTTGTAAACATAAGGAGGGGCAAAGATTATTAGAACATTTATTTCCAATGATAGCTAGTACCTTCTAGGCTTTACATTTAATAATACAATGTTATAGCATCTACCAAAGTACCAGGAGCAGCGTTCCTCCTCCGCAGCAAATACATGTATGCCCAATCATGTGCTTCATAGAAGAACACACCAACGTTTATGCTAGAGGAAAAATGCTGTCTCATCCACTGTTCACTAAAACAATAGATTATGTATTTCAATCTATCAGTAGGTAGATTTTTAGAATGCTACTTGTCACCCACAAGGGTATCCAAGCGCAGGCAGGGTCCAGTTGATTAGCTTAATAGCGAGGTCTTCAGGGACTTTTGGAACTCTGAAACAGAAGGGAAGGTCCATAGAGCAAAGGGTAGCTCGTTCCATGTCTTCACTGCTAGGTAGGAGAAGGAGCAACCTCTGCATCTGCTATGTTGATCGTGGGGTTAATGACTAGAGAAAGGGGAGCGGAGACGAGGTGTCTGGTGGGCTGGTAGAACTTCAGGCAGTGGCTCAAGTAGGCGGGTCTGCAGTTGTGTAGGGCCTTGTATACATGAGTCAAGAGCTTGAACTGGCATCTTTTCTGCACAGGGAACCAGTGGAGTTCCCTGAAGTCAGGGGTGATGTGGGCCATAGTTCAGTTGGCCGGAGATGAGAGACTGGGCAATGGTGCATCTTGAAATTTTGGTTAGCCATTTAACTATTTTACGAAGCATATGGAGGATGAAGAAGCAAGAAGACACAGAGTTGACCAGAGTTGTCATATTTAGCTTGTTGTCTAGAATGATGCCTACGTTTCTAGCGTGGTCAGTGGAATAGGAGACGGTCCAAATTCTGAGGCCACCAGGATACGTCCCATGGGAAGCTTTTGTTTCTGAAAATAAGTACCTCTGTTTTGTCTGTGTTGAACTTCAGGCAGTTGTCCTTCATCCAGTTGGCGACGTTTGTCATGCAGTTGTTGAAGCTGGTCTTGGTGTTGGTGGTGTCTTCGGAGAGGGAGAGGATGGGTTGTGTGTAGTTGGCGTAGGATATGATGTTGAGTCCGTGGGCTTTCTGTGATGCTTACCAGAAGTATCATATGTGTGTTGAAGAGAGTGAAATTGAGCAAGGACCCTAGGGGTACTCCACAAATGATTTCCTTGGGTTTGAAGGTGAAGGGGGAAGTCATTCTATTTGAGTTCTTCTGCTGAGGAAAGAGGAAATACATCTGAGACTGACTCCTTGGATGCCTTTTGTTGCAGCCTTGTGATGAGTGTGTGGTGGGAGACCATATCAAAGGCTGCTGAGAGGAGGATCATAGCAGTGGTCGTTTCTCAATCAAGTAGGGCTCGGATGTCGTCGGTAGCAGCGATGAAGGCTGGCTCGGTGCTGTGGTTGTTGCAGGATCTGCTTTGGGAGGATTCGAGTAGGAAGTGCTGTTTCAGATGTGAGGAGAGTTGTTGGTTGATGGCTTTTTCTAATACTTTGACCTGGAACGGGAGCAGGGAGCTTGGTTGGTAGTTGTAGAGTTTGCAGGGGTCTGTTGATGTTTTTTTTAATAACACGCTGACTTCTGCATGTTTCTAGTCCTTGGGGAAGGTGGCCCTGGCTTCTGAGGTGTTGAATAAGGTGGTGAGTATTTGGCTGATTTTGGCTTTGCCTAGGTTGAAGATGTGGTGAGGGTATGGGTCAGCTGGGGCCCCTGAGTGGACTGAGTTAATGATGGAGGCGGTGTCCTGTGGGGTGAGCTGGCTCCATTGGGATAGTTGGATGTCTGTGGTGGTAGCGTCGTTGTGTTGCTTTAAGAAGTCGGTGGTCTTGGGCTGGGGTTTGAAGTTTCTGTAGATGTTGGTGATCTTGTTGTGGAAGAAGTTTGCAAGGTTGTCACAAAGTTCCTGTGAGATGGTAATGTTTTTTGTTGCGGCTGTGGGGTTGGAGAATTCTTTGATGATATTGCAGAAAACTCTGCTGTTATGGGAGCTTGATTCGATGTGTGAGGTTAAGGCCTTTTTCTTTGATTCTCTCAACTGTCTGTGGTAGAGGTTGAGGGCTGTCTTGAAGGCGGTTGTGTCATTGCTGGTGCGCAATCTCCATTCCTGTTGTTTACAGTGTTGTTTAGCGATTCTGAGGTCTTCAGTTTACCAGCTACCCTGCTTGGTGGACCTTACGTGGATGTTGATGGTGATGGGAGTGACGCTGTTGGTGCAGCTGTTTAACCAATTGTTGAAGTTTCTGACGTTCTGGTTTAGGTTGTTTAAGGAGATGGGGTGGGTGGTGTTGAGGGTATTGATCCATGTGTCCTTTGAGATTTTGCTTCAGCTGTGGTGAGCAGACTGGGAGCAGAGGCCCGTCAGCTGGTGATGTTGAAGTGAACAATGGAGTGGTTGGTCCACATAAGTTCCGTGGTGTGACTGTACCTAAATGTGGATATGGGGTCTATCATGTGGCCTGCGGTGTGCATGGGGTTGTGGATGAGTTGGGTAAGTCCAATATTGTTCATGCTGTCAAGGAGGTTGGTAGTGATGTCATTGTGGTCATCAAGATGGAAGTTGAGGTTGCTGAGGAAAACGTAGTTGTTGGAGTCTATGGCTGGGGCGGGCGATGAAGTCAGGTAAGTACCATTGAACCACTGGGATTTCCTCCGGATAGCATTTCATTTAATTGATTTATAAGTGACCTGTGCTGTTTGAAAAGTAGCCCCACCACATGACAATCAGCCTTGTAACTGCCCCAAAGAAGTAGTACATGTTGAACTGCTAGCCCATGTCCACTCTGCATTGAAACAGAAGCAACACCACCTGAAGTTTGGCCATAGTTCACCACAAATGTAAAGTTCACCTTGAGATACTCATCACAGGGAGTTCAGGACATGTGTTTGGGTATAATCCCACGCATACTGACCTCACTGAAAAAAATAAAAAATGAGAGATCAAAATGACTAGGCAAGTGTTTCTTAAGCACCGGAATCGCCATAGGTAGTTTTCCATTCGAATATTTTTTAATTTGTGAAAAACAAACAGGCGACAAATCATGCACAAATGAGTCTTGCCAAGCTCCAGAATAGCTGTAAGACCTTTAATGCTATGCCGTGCAGACTCCAAACTCATACACAGTGAGTACAAACTAATTTCTAGACACTGCAACTGTGGAGTCTCTTTAAGAGGAACAGCTCTGATTTAGAGACTGGAACAGAAAGTTATTCTACTTTGACTTTCTAAAAATGGAGAACAGCCTCACAAGCAAGGCAGCACAAGCATGCTGGTCCCTTAGAGGGAGCACTCCTTCCTGTCCCATTTTAGATAATTTACATTTTCTGCATGGTCACCTTGGAATTTTCACCTTTTCCTGGGCCTTATATCTTTGCTGGCTTCAGAAATCTATTAACTTTACCTCACCTCTGCTAACCTGTAGTAATGTGCCCATGCACCCCCTTCAATCACAGTTGTACCAGACTTTTTTTCCAACCAATAGATTTAATTTACCTATAAGTCTTTAGGATATGGTGTACAGAGTGTACCCAGGGTCTGAAAGTTAAGTGCACTTGTGCACTGGTATTGCATGAACGTACTGCAGTAACTATTATGCCATTCACTACTGTGGCAAAGCAAACATGGTACCCTGACTAATGCAAGTTAAACCCTTCAGTACGCCCTGTTAAAATAACAATTTTTGACTGGAAAAAGCCTTCCTTTTAAACATTAACAAGTCACCCCTATGTAAGCCTTTAAGCCCAGAATGTAGGGTGCATGGTATTTAAAAGTGGCACATGTAGAAAAGTAATATTACCATGACCCTACAGTGACAAGGCCCAATAAGCAAATATCAATGTGACAAGCCTAGTTGTCCTATGCAGAAAACCAAGGTACAGTTTAAAATACTAATACTGTATCTAGAGAATGGGACCAGCTAGAAACATTTTTAAACCACTATTTGTAATAGTTATTAAAAATCCAATTCCATGGTGAAGTAGGATTTTTGATAAATATTAAAGAAAATTCATTTTTAGAAAGTTACCCTTTACATGCCTGAGCTGTCAGACAGGCTAAGTAGCATAATCCTCTCCCAGCTCTCGGCCTGTGCATTGTCTTGAATAGGTGTATAAAGGTGTTAAATACCTCCCAGGAACAAACAATAGGCTGATCTAAATGGATACAGATGACTCCTCAGAATGCCCAGGAATTTTCAGAGCAGGGGCTGTGGGTATCCTTTGACACACCAAGCCCCAGTGTCCAAGTTCAATGTGGTTGTGGACTTTTGCCATCTTGATAACGCCATGACATTAATTTGCAAAAGACACACAAGTGATGGACGGAATGCAGAACAAATCAAAACTTTCACCCCCAGTCAAGAGATCTGGGTTAAATCTGTTGCTCACCATGCCACCCCAGTTTAGATCTGGCCATATGTAAATCAGTCTTGACCCTGTGCCTTATCGGGAACAGTCCAGCCCGAACTGCCAAGCCAGGTCCTCCCTGCACCAGAAACAAGCATCCTAGGACCGGTTTCGGGGTTTCACCCCTCTTTAGCCAGGATAGCTTGATTACAGTGGCACAGTGAGCACAGGATCCATGTCTGGGCATACCTGGCGCACTTAGGGCGAGAAAGCAAGACACACAATTGATGGACGGAATGGAGAACAAATCAAAACATTCACCCCCAGGCGTGGGTCCCGTTCTCTGGGTTCAAACTGGTATGGCATGGTGAGCAAAAAACGATGGATTTAGGCCCAGATCTCCTTACTGGGGTGAATGTATGACATTGTTCTGCATTCCGTCCATCAATTGTTGTTTTTGCATTTGTCACCCCGAGTGGGACAGGTATGCCTAGACGTGGGTCCTGTGCTCTCTATGCCGTTGGAGTCAAGCTATCCTGGCTGAAGAGGGGTGAAAACCAGAAACCGGTCCTAAGATGCTTGTTTCCAGTCCAGAGAGAACCTGGCCTGGCAGTTCGAGCTGGACGGTTCCCATGAGGCACAGGGTCAAGACTGATTTGCATATGGCTGGGTTCAAACTGGAATGGCATGGTGAGCAGAAAAAGATGGATTTAGGCCCAGATCTGTGTACTGGGGTGAATGTACGACATTGTTCTGCATTCTGTCCATCAATTGTTGTTTTTGCATTTGTCACCCCGAGTGGGACGGGTATGCCCAGACGTGGGTCCCGTGCTCTCTATGCCACTGGAGTCAAGCTATCCTGGCTGAGGAGGGGTGAAACCCCGAAACCGGTCCTAGGATGCTTGTTTCCAGTCCAGGGAGAACCTGGCCTGGCAGTTCAGGCTGGACTGTTCCCATATGGCAAAGGGTAAAGACTAATTTGCATTTGGCTGGGTTCAAACTGGAATGGCATAGTGAGCAAAAAGATTATGGGTTTAGGCCCAGATCTATGTACTGGGGTGAATGTATGACATTGTTCTGCATTCTGTCCATCAATTGTTGTTTTTGCATTTGTCACCCCGAGTGGGACGGGTATGCCCAGACGTGGGTCCCTTGCTCTCTATGCCACTGGAGTCAAGCTATCCTGGCTGAAGAGGGGTGAAACCACGAAACCGGTCCTAGGATGCTTGTTTCTAGTCCCGGTAGAACCTGGCCTGGCAGTTCGGGCTGGACTGTTCCCATGAGGCAAAGGGTCAAGACTGATTTGCATATGACTGGGTTCAAACTGGAATTGCATGGTGAGCAAAAAAAACAATGGATTTAGGCCCAGATCTCTGTACTGGGGTGAATGTACGACATTGTTCTGCATTCTGTCCATCAATTGTTGTTTTTGCATATGACATTAATTTGATCTGTGAAAATCCTCAATTAAAAAGCTTTCTAGTAAATAAAGAAAATGGCATGACACATGACATTTAGTGCCTATTTGCAGTAAAGCAAACCGGAACCACTGAAAAAATGGGTAGGTTTGGCCCTGGAAACCTTTACCTTCTTGGTTAGGGTGGGGCCAGCAGTCATCCCCAGCCACAATATAATTCCAGACATAAATTTGTCATCCCCAGGCACCCTCTTCAGAACAATAGCTGGATGTGAGGAAGATCAGAAGAGGACTGGACATTCTGTCTGTAACCGGAGAGGAGCCATTAAGGACTGGACTTGCTACTTCTAGTACCCAGGGCAAATGAGTAAGTTCCATAATTCAGATGGCGGACCTTCTGTGTGGCTTCTAAAATGTGTGTAGTTTAAACTTGGGTTTGGATAGGGAATATAAGTTTTCCTAACTATAATTACGCTATCACCTTTTCTTTTCATTGATTTTTAATAGTTAGTAATTTTTTGCAATAAAAAATGTGTTTCAAATCGTAGAGACACAAGTAGAAAGTTGGTATGGGGAGTGCAATGCAGTACAGTGGAGGAGAGTATTGTAAAGTCTATTGTCATACAGTAGAGTATTGTAGCATGTGAACTGAATGGAGTAAAGTAGTGTGTAGTAGCATATTGTACACTGTAGTAAAATATTATAATGTATAGTGGCATGGTGGCTCATATATTGGAGTCAAGTATTGTAGACTGGAATAGTGAGTTGTACAGTGGAATGGCGTGTCGAACAGTAGATAAGGGTGTCGTAGACTTCATAAAGTGGAGTAGAGTGTTTTAGGTGGAGTAGAGTGAAGTAGAGTATCATAGAGTGGAGCATTGTCTAGTGGAGTGTCGTAGAGTACAGTAGAGGAGAGTGTCATACAGTGGAGTGGCCTAAGGAAACTATAACTCACACCATGCAGTTTTCTCATCAATAATGTCATTGCAAATGTTGCAGTGATATTATCAATGAGGTCATAAAAGATATCATGAGTGATGTAATATGTGGGGTAATTAGCAGTGCATGGCAATGGTGCGAGTTATAGTTACCTTAGGGGTATGAATTATAGTTAGCAGAACTAAATATAACTGGTGAATTTCAGTGGGTTTGTACATTTAAAAAGTTACATTGTCACAGAAATTTTCACCTAACTATAATCACTTTAACCTTAGTTTTTTCAGAGAATTTCTAAGTTTCTTAGGAATGTAAAGTAAAATATATTAATAGTTCCTAACTATAACATCACTTTAACCTTTGTATTTTTCAGTGATTGTTTTTTTTAATGTAAAGTAACATTTTGTAACAGTTCATGAAGCCAATGCCCCACCATGCATGGTGTACGGCGGTGAGCAGCAGGGGGTTGGTGGCAGGGCCTGCTGGAGTGAACCCCATGTCGCACACATCCTTTGGTCATGAGTGGCATGGGATTGGACGCAGGGCCTGGCATGCACACAGGGCTGGCGTTCAACCCCTCGCAGGTCCCATGCTGCACATAGCCTTCGGTCATTCACAATGGGCTGTTCGCCACAGTCCCTTCCTCCAACACCTTCGCCACGTAGGGTTGGCCTTCAGTCAGTAAGGACTCCATCTCCTGGCACACCTTTTATTTTTAAAGAGGAGGTGGAGCAGGTGGTGCATGGTCCCCCTCCCTAAGCCACTTCAGGCCCCGGTGATCCCATTCCCTGGGGTCAAATGACATTTGTGTAGAGGTAGGGCCACGTGGTCCCCTCTGCCTGAGCAAGAAGAGGCCTCGGGCACCCCATCTTCCAGGGCTGTTAGGGCACACGGCCTCCTACCCAAGCCAACAGTGGCTGCTATGATCCTCCAGGGCCAAGCCATCTATGTAAGGGGGAGAGGGGCATACAGCCCCCTCCCCAAGCCAATTGTGGGCCCGTGACTCCATACCCCGGGCCCAAAACACACATATTAAGAGGAGGGGAGCATTATGGGAGGAGAACACACATGGGGACTTTTTTGCCTTGGGCCATCTCACTCCAACGGGAACGAGTAATCTGGCTGGCTAGCCCAACATGAAAGAAAACATTTTGGTAGCCATTGCAGGACTCTGGGAAATTAGTCTCCTGTTTTGAAAATGAGTAAAAGAAGAGATTTTAGGGGTCAGGGATTTTGGCATGTCCTGCCCCTCTGCTTCCACAAATATAAAAAAAATAGCGGCAACCATATTGTTTTTAACTTTAAATGACCCTTGGCTTGTGGCAGGTCACTGGGAGCAACATACATTTTGATTTGGGGAGGGGGTATGTGGAGTCCTCCTTCCCGTGTTGATTTTGGCACTAGGTACCACCATTTAATTGAAAGTGGAGGAGGACTTGAGGCCTTCTACAGGCCCCAGGTACCCATCATCTGGGGCCAAACCAATAATTTGAGGAGGGGGAGCGTGGCCCTCTACCTGAGCCTCCTTGTGGCACCAGAAACCACATCCACGAAGTCTGATGCACAATTGAAGGGGAGAAAGTGTGCCTCTCCCCTTCCCGAGCCTCTACAGATCCCTGGGACCTCATCCCCTGGGGCTGAATTATAAAAAAAGGGGATGGGTGTGCTGCCTCTCTCTGCGAGCCTGCTCAGACCCCAAGGATCCTATCTATTATTGTGAAAGGGAAGGGGTACGCGTGCCCTCTTCCAATGCCAGCATCAACCCCAGGAACACCATCCCCGGGGCTTGACACTTTACTGAGTTCCGAGGAGCCCACCTACCCAGGCAGGGAACTCAACTTTTCTCCCGCCTGACAGGAACTGTTACCAAATGCTTCTCAGCCCAGGCAGGAGCAAAGAGGAAGTGCCGGATCCCGTCAGCACCCAGTATGGTGCAGGCTGGTGAGCCACCTTGTGCCACAGTTGCCATGGGGCTTCCCGTGAGCTCCTCTGGCTATCATTTTTGGTGCCCTGGGTGGGCACCGCGGCACCCATCTATGTTTAAAAAAATGTCTGGCTCCTGCCAGGGGAGCCAGCTAGGTTTGTGTGGGTACTGGAGCTCCACGCATGGCTCCCAAAAACAACTGGGGCTGTTAGTGCTGCGTGTGGGCATCGGGGCACCCACTTAATAAAGAACATGCTGGCTTCAACCGGTACCCACTATAGGTGCTGGCTGGCGAGCCGACTGGGGCTGCAGGGGCCCTGGGGCTCTCCCCTCTCCCCCTCTGAAAATTTATAATGTGGGTGTCCCAGGTCATGCCCAGGATACCCACAACAGCATTCTATTAAAAAAAGTGAATAATTAATGAACGGCACAAGTCGCTAATTTATTATTTACTGCTCCTTGAAGGAGCGCTCCATAAAGCCCTGGAAGGGCTATTCAAATTGTCTGCTTTGATTGGTGACATCCTTAGAACGGGCAAGGGCACCACCAAACGTTTTTAAATGTTGTGGGCCCTGCAGGCAGGGCCGCAGCCCCCCAGCAACATTAAAAAAAAACTGTAAGTCTGCTGGGTCATTAAATCCTCGACCCTAGGAGAACTTACCATATTTCTTTAAAGCACTCCTCACTGGAGCTCTATGCTCTTCAGCTGGAGTGCAAGACCCTTTGTAGTTGTTTTTATGATTGCATTGGGAAACAACCTTTACAACGCAACTTTTACAATGCACTACCATTACAACAAAACTTTTACAACGCAAGACCCATTACAACGCATGAATTTACAACGCAACCATTACAACGCATGACACTACAACGCACCCCACTACAACGCATGTCATTACAACTCAGTCATTACAACGCATACCATTACAACGCATAACATTACCATCCAACACTTACCCTACTGTTGCACCCCCTGGAGTTAGAATAGTAATTTTTACCCCTACACTATCCAACACTTACCCTACTGTTGCACCCCCTGGGGTTAGAATAGTAATTTTTACCCCTACACTATCCAAAACTTACCAAACTTGCAATGTAATGTAATGCGTTGTAATAGTATGCGTTGTAAAGGTAGTATGCGTTGTAATGGAATGCGTTGTAAATGTAGTTTTTAAAATTTCGTTGTAATGGCATGCGTTGTAATGGAATGCGTTGTAATGGATGTTGCTTTGTAAAAAATGCGTTGTAAAGGTATGCGTTGTAAAAGTGTGCGTTGTAACGTCATACATCCATTGCATTTTGTGGGCTGAAAAATGTCAAAAGAAAGATTTAGGGGGTGATTAGGTAGGCGGGCGGACTAGCGGTAACGAGACCGCCCGCCTGCCATGCGGCGGTCTCGCCACCCCAATTATGATGCGACCGCCATCGCAGCGGTTGCATCAGGCATTTTAACATTGCGGGGGTGCTGCTGGCTGCTGCACCCACGCAATAGTAAAATGCCATGTTGTGCATTGCCAAGCACAACGTGGCAGTAACTGCGCAGTGCCTGCCACCTTGTGCATGACAGTGTAGGCGGGCATCATGGGTACCCCACAAAGGTGCAGCCCCTGCCGGGGGCCCACAATGGGCCCCCAAAACAAATCCCCAGCCCAGCATCATAATATGGATGGCGGTGCCTGCTGGGCACCACCACCATATATGTGCCCCAGTTTTGCCTGGCCGGCAATCATAACGATTGCCGACCGGCGAAAAAGCGACGGTCGGACTTTCTGTCCACCGCGTTACCCACCGCCATTGTAATCTGGCGGTGGGTAAATCAGATCACGATGGCGGGCGGATTGCCACCGCCGGGCTAGTGGTGGTGATCCGCCCCCCCATCGTTATCAGCCCCTTAGAGACATGCTGGTTTTAGTTAAAAAATACATTATCTGAATCTTTGTGTGTGATGCTTGTCTGCGAGGGGCTGTACGCTGTGTGCAACGAGGTTGACTACCTGCTGGGGGTTGAATGAAGGGCCTGTCCGCACCCCAGACCTTGCTGCCCACCCCACTCCTCTCACTCAAAGCTCATTTGAAGCGTGTGGTTTTCTCTGGTAATACATTATTATTTTACGTTAAAAATCCCTACAAATTCACAAAAAGAACCAAAGGTTAAAGTGACATTATAGTTAGGAATTGTAATTGTATCTGACTTTACATTAAAAAAAGCATAGAACTTCACTGAAAAAAACAAAGGTTATAGTAACATTATGGTTAGATGTAACGTTTTAATCTCAAAGTAGCACTGAAATTCACCAGTTATAGTTATTTTAAGTAACCATAACCTGCTCGCCATGCACTGCTAATTACCTTGCATATTACATCACTCAAGACATGCTCTATTGCGTCATTATTGCATCATTATTAAAATGACTGCAGTACAGGAAATGGCATCATTGTTGACAAGACATGCATGGCGGGGGTGTGAGTTATAGTTACTTTAGCTTTACTTTGGTTGGCTGGCCACAACATGGCAGCCATTGAAATGCATTGTAGTGAATGCCAGGTTTAGAGGGTATACATCACATACAAAGAGTGATAACAGACTGTAACCACATTATAAATCATTTCTTCGTGGTAACAAACCAATTCTAGGAATTGCGGTGTATTTTCAAGTGATTTTCCTCTGTATTAAATGTGAGCCTCTGATAAAGATCAATTTACAATGGTCAGGCGATTTCAGTAGTTGTTTCCTAAGTTGAATTTGCCCGGCGTAAAACGCCTCTAATACCATACGAAATTACTCAATAAAGAGGCAGGCGCTGGAGACTGGAAGACAGGAAACAAGTTTTATTCCGACGGAGTGGAACACATCTGATCGGACAACAAGGTATCGTCTCGAGGTGCTCTCTCAACTTCTCTGAGAGCTGGTCTTTTATACACTGGTTTTAGACATGTGAACGTCCTTTATTACAACAGGGACATTGTAGAGCATGAGAATGACATCAGAACGATATCCCTGTCACCCCCCAGTTCCGGCCCATTCCAACACATGACAACAGTAGAGACCCTTTCCCCTCATATGATTGGGAGGGGCTATCGCGCAGCTGAGTGTTCTGCCGATCTCTCTGGAATGTGTGCGCCTGATCGAATCTCTGGGGGTGGAGGGTCGTGATCAATAGTGGCCTCTTTCAGGAGAGGCGAGTGCATACAGTAGGGGGCAATAAACTGTAACCTCGGGCTAAAGGATGACCAGCGGTCAGTGCTGACGTTAGGCTCAGAGGAAGGGTCATCAAAGGAGGGGTATTCATGGACGGAAAGGAGGTGTTGGTCAGGCGCGGGGTGCGATTCTCTGGGACAGAATTATGCGGGAGGGGAGGGCTCCTGACTTGTGCATGAGAGAGCGGGGGCAGTCAGGGTGCATGGGGGATGCTCGCAGGGTCAGGGAAGTGCGCTGATGAGCGATCGTGAACAGGGAGACAATGGTACCTAAAATGGCTGTCGTGTATGCTCGTACGTGAGTCTGCAAGATGGCGTAGATAATGTTCAGTATACAAACTAAATTTCCACAGTCCTCCCTTTAACATGTCTCGCCAGCTTGTCAGTTCAGATCAATCCCCATGAGACCACGCACTTCTATTTCGTATAGGGGACTCATGTGCTCTGGTTTAAGGTTCAAAGTCTTAGAACACATACAGTTGGAAATAAGTGCACATAAAGGTGGTAAACATTGAATACCTAAACAATATCCACATAGTATCGTGATCGGTATCAATAAAAACGTGAACAGTCTCCATCCCCAGTTCTTTAAAGTGTCCCAGAACCAGCCTCCAAGCGACCATCCTTCCTGTTCCTGGTGAACCTCCGAGGACAGTCTGTGGAGGTGTTCGATTGCTTTATAGACTGAAGGTGAGTTATCTGGCACGTAGGTGCAACAGCTGGAGCCGATGACACGGCATGCACCTCCACGGTCGGCCAGAATCACATCTAAAACAAGACGGTTTTGAAGAGCCACCAGGCGGACTGCCTGAAGCTCAGCCGTGTTGTTGGCAAGGGCGCCAGCGGTGATGTTGATGGTTGTTTCTAATGCCTGAGTTAGATGTCGGATTGCGCGGCTATTGGCCATTGGTCCCCACAGAGGAACTAGTCCCTTTGCTGCATCCAGGAACTGTGCTCCGGTGGAGTCGGCTTGTTCAACATCTCCAGCGCGCTTTTGCCGGTGGTGGTTGGCTGGGGCCACATACGTGGGAGGAAGAATGAAGGCGATGTAACACGTACCCTTCCAGCCTTTTGGGAGCCACGTGTAAGCTTTGGTGCCACAAACAAAGTACATATTCGGGGAAGCAACAAAGGAAGGGGGGTCAGCTGAGGCCAATGGTTTGGTGATGCGGCAAGAACTGTGACCCACCAGCTGTGTTCCTTGTCCTTCGAGGCATACGAGTCCTGTGACATTGATGACGGACAGGGCCGTAGTCAGGGTGGCAGCCGTTTGTTTCCGCAGGTGAGAGAAGGTGGATCTGGCTGGATTGTGGAGCACTTGCATTTCGACCCTTTCTTTGGCAGGGATGTTCGTAAGGAAGGCTGAACCTGAAATTGTAGGACAAAAGGGCTTTCCTGTATTGTTCAACAAAAACCCATAGTAGAAGTGCGACACTGTCTGACCAGAAGCAGCATTGTCCTTGTGGCTTTCTTGCATGAGGATCAACCAGGCGAGGCAAGAGCCGTGAACTGAGAAAGGTGAAGGAATAAATGTAAATGTAAATGTAATAAATGTAATATACTTGTAAAGCGCACAGCTGCCCCAGCAACGGGGCGTCCCGGCGCTGTATAACTCTGGGGAACCCGTCCTGGCTTTCCCTGTGGGATGGTCCCTTGCTGGGAGTCCCCAAGGTGGAGCCAGGCATCCCCGGAATTGGTGGGGCCGTTGTGGAGATTAGGCAAGCTAATGCCCAGAGTTGCCGAGTGGAACCCCTGATTAGAGTAAGCACCGAAGCGAGAATTATCGAGTCCGCTGACCAAGGTCCGTGACCCTGCCGCGTCGGGAATTGAACCCTGGTCCCGGGCTGACTTCTGCTCTCAGGCCTGCTGCCTCTAACCAGTGAGCCACACTACTCCACTGTATAAAGGGGATGGAGTGTCCGGTAGCATGTGGGAGTAACCCACAGATCCAACAGTTTGTGGCATTTGTAGCAAGGTTGTGCTGATGCAACAGTTGTACAAAGGAATTGTTCCAGAATTCCCTACGCCTTTCTCGAAGCTGAGGTGAAAGGGTGATCAGGTGGTGCTCTTTCACGGTGGTCGGCTGGACAGTGGTCGGCAACATTTGGTGAGCGGGCGTGCTTTCCTCCAGGATCCAGAAGGAAGTCATGAGGAGGAGGCAGAACAGGGAGATAACGAAGAAAGCGATTGTCTTTGAGCTGTGCAATTTGTAAGTTTTTGGATTCCTATAGTGGGTATTTCCTGTTGCTTTCGATGTCTTCTTATCTGGCGCTTCCATCATCTTCTTATCTGGCGCAAGGTGCTCGGTAGTGGGCAGAACCCCAGACTTAGTTTAGCTTCTCTCCAGGTAGCCCTTGATTGCTTTGGGTCACCGTTCTGAGACTTTTAACTTAGTCAGTGGTCTACTTAGCCGAAGCTCCCTCCTTTCGACGTAGGAAATACCCTTCTCGAGATGGCACAGTGGGATCAGAGTGTTTGAAAGTTCAAGTGCCTCGGTATCCGGATAACAGTTCAGTGATGGTCGGTCTTTGTTCAGGAGCTCTTCTTGGGTGTTGACGTTGTCTGTCGTGGCCAGGGTTGAGGAGACCTTTTTGCAGTGATGGGCGTGCAGCCAGTGCTTCTTCCCCTCCACTCGAAGAGCCGTCCGAGTGGTGATCAGTACTTGCCAGGGGCCCGTCCACCGGGGTTCCAGACTCTTTGCTCGTTGGAAATTCCGGATTAAGACGTAATCACCCGGTTGGATATCGTGACCGGGACCCCTGGAAGTATCGGGGATGGCCTGCTGCACCTGTTGATGAATGACAGACAATGTCTTAGTTAACATGTACAAATAATCTGACAGCAGGACGTCGGGGACGTCATGAATGGAGGTTGGTTTGGGGGCAGTCCAGAGGTTCATAGGCCGCCCAAACACAACTTCGTAGGGGGTCAAGTGATGCTTAGTGGGGGTGGAGCGCATCGATAGTAGTGCCAGTGGAAGGGCATCTGGCCACTTAAGCCCTGTGGTGGCCACTATTTTTGACAGTTTCAGTTTCAGTGTAGCGTTGTGTCGCTCAACCAGGCCAGCGGATTGCGGGTGGAAGACCGCATGGAACCTTTGTTTGACCCCCAACCCCTTCAGGATAAGTTGGATAACTTCAGCTATGAAGTGGGGGCCATTGTCGCTCCATAAAATTCGACAAAGGCCGTAGCGAGGGAAAAACTCCTTCAGTAGTACTTTGGCAGTAGTCATGGCAGTGTTATCACGGGTCGGATAGGCTTCCACCCATTTGCTGAAGGCACATACAATGACTAATACGTACCTCAAGCCTTGGCACCTCTCTAGCTGGATGTAATCCATCTGGAGGACCTCAAAGGGGTGGTCGGGGATCCCAAACCCTCCCCGGGGTACCACAGTTCTTTTCCCGGGGTTGTGTTGTAAGCAGATAAGGCACTGTTGGACTAGGCGTTTGGCTGAGTCGGGGATCTTGCCGTTGTGCCAGACTTTGGAAATGAGTTCGATCATGGGGGCAGAACCTATGTGTGCAGGGGAATGTGCCATTGTCAGTATGGGGATCAAGTATGCATCAGGCAGCAACCATTTGTTTGTGTCCTTTGTCCGCCAGCAGCCTTCATCGTCCCTTAGACCCACCCGTGCCCACTCAGTTAGTTCGTGTGGTGTGCTGGTCGATTGGATATCCCTGATCGTTTCCCTAGCGTCGGTCCATTGTTCTGCCTGTGACCTGGTCACATATATGCGCGTCGTGGCCCTATTCTCAGCTGTGGTTCGAGCAGTGATGTCGGCTAGTGCGTTTCCCTGTCCAACTAAATCTGTCACCTTCTTGTGTGCCTGACATTTGATCACTGCTAATCGTGTGGGGAGAAGGACTGCTTCAATCAGGGCGGAGACTAGATCTCCGTGAAGGATGGGTGTACCATGGGACGTCAGGAATCCCCTTTCCCTCCACAGAATCCCAAAATGATGAACTACTCCGAAGGCGTACTGGCTGTCCGTGTAAATGTTCGCCGTGGTTCCTTCTGCTATGATACATGCTCGTGTGAGGGCAATTAGTTCTGCTGCCTGTGCTGATCGTTGTATGATGCAAGCTGTTTCAACTACTGTTCGAGCAGTCGTTACCGCATAGGCAGCAGAAGTGGTGCCGTCTGGGAGTTTGATGCAAGAGCCATCTACCCATAGTTCTCCGTCAGGGTCTGTGAGAGCAACGTCTCGGAGGTCAATTCTACTCCTAGTCTGTTCGTCTGTGAGAGTCACGCAGTCGTGTATAGGGGGCACATCGGGGTCATTTTCGGGCAAGGGTAGCAGTGTAGCAGGGTTCAATGTTGTGCATCTCTTCAGAGTGATGTGGGGCGCAAGCAAAGTCAATTCGTATCCTGTCAGTCGTGCACTAGTCAGATGTTGAGTCTTTGTCTGGTTCAAAAGTGTGTCAACTGCATGGGGTACTAGTACTGTGAGAGGGTTCGAAAGTACAATTCCCTCACTCTGTTGGATAGAGACAGCAGCAGCGGCTACTGCTCGAAGACAAGCTGGTAGAGCTCTGGCGACTGGATCAAGGGTGGCAGAGAAGTAGGCACAAGGGCGCTGTTTGGCGCCGATGGACTGGGTCAGAATGGACAATGCGCATCCCTCCCTTTCGTGAGTGTAGAGGGAGAAGGGCTTGGAGTAATCTGGTGTTCCTAGAACGGGTGCCGAGCAAAGGGCATCTCGCAACTCCTTAAAGGATGCTTGGCATTCGGGAGTCCACGGGAGTGGGAACAGAACATCTTTGGCCAACAGGGAAAGTAGGGGTTTTATAATGAGACTGAAATTTGGTAGCCATTGTCGGCAGAAAGAAGTAAGGCCTACTAATGAACGGACTTGCTTCTGTGTTTTTGGAATAGGGGTGTCTAGGATGGTTTGGATTCGGTCGGGTGTAAGTTTTCTCCCTTCTTTGGACAGGAGATGACCTAGGTATGTTACTTGGGACTGACAGAACTGCAGTTTCTTTTTGGAGACTTTGTGGCCATTCTCCGCGAGAAAGCGCAAGAGTTGGATAGTGGCTGTGATTGCAAGGGGAGTGGTGTCGGCCGCCAAAAGGATATCGTCGACATATTGGATCAACACTACTCCATCTGGTAGCTGGACAGCGTCCAGCTGCCTTTTCAGGGCTTGGCTGTAAATGCTGGGACTTTCAGTGTAGCCCTGGGGAGCTCTACAAAATCGGTATGAACGGTTTTTTAAAGTGAAGCCGAAGAGATAACGGCTGTCTGGATGGATGGGGATAGAGAAAAATGCATTTTTAAGATCAATAACGGTGAAGGTGGTGGCAGTGGACGGGATGAGAGTCAGAATGGTGGCGATGTCTGAGACTACAGGGTACTGTGGCACCACCACTTTGTTGACTTCTCGTAGATCGATGATGAAGCGATACGCTTTCTCATCCCCCTCACCTTGCTTTTTAACAATGGGTAGGATAGGACTATTGCAGACATTACTAACCACTTCCTCTACCACTCCTGCATCTACCAAGGACTGAATAATTGCCACCAATGCCTTCTCGCCTTCGGGCGATATCCGGTATTGTGGGAGTTTCGGGAGTATTGCGTCTGGTCGAACAGTTATGTGTACAGGATCGATCATCATTCGTCCCACATCTGAGTCGTTTCTGGCCCATAGGTGCGGGGGTAGCGAATCGAGCAAGGATAGGTCAGCATCTGTCAAAATGTACATGTGTCGTGCGGGGTAGGGTCCGGACATTTTCGGGTTGTCGTACAGGATGACTCGGACTCCTTCCGGGGAACACCTAATAGTAGCTCGGAAATGTTTCAGTAAATCAATACCCATAATAGCATCAGGGGAGTTGGAGGAGAGTAGAAACGTCGTGTCAGTGGGATTGTTTCCTAGGTCAAAGGAGATAGGTACAGACAGGGGGTTAGTGGAGGGCGTCCCATCGAAACCTATCGAGGTAATGTGTGAGCCAGACAAGGGTGCCCTTGGAATCAGTCGTTTTGATAATACACTACGTGTCGCTCCGGTGTCTACCAAAAATTGAGTCTTTGTACCCAGGACCTTAGCGGTGACATAAGGACCTTGCTGGTCTACACAGAGCTCGACTGGATCCCTCCCTTGCCCCTGGCAGTCCTATGCAGAGTCGTGATCATTGTAGCCATCGGACTGTTGGCACTGATTCTGTCGGGGGCGGTCAAATGTGTTTGGTCTACCAGATCGGTCATTGGTGGTGTCGTGGGTCTGTCCTCGTCCCTGCCCTCCAGTTTTGGGGCCATTTGCCATGTCCCTCGTCTCTTTATTTCTAATCAGTTCCCGAAGGGCTGGGCACTGAGACTTCCAATTGTCCAAATTCTTTACAGAATGCACATTGGTTCTCATCAAGGTCGGTTCGCGGAGCGCCAGGGGCGGGGTTGCGGTCTCTAGGGGTCGAACTTCTAGGGGCATTCGTCTGGTAGTTCCCCCTATACCGTTCCCTCCCTGTGGTCACTCCCTGTAGTTGTGCAATCATTACTCGTTCCTTTAGGTCCTTTTTCTTTTTCTCAGTTGCCCTTTCGTTCTCATTCTTTTGGTGTTCGTAATACTGAGCCATCTGAAGGATAGCTGCAGGTTTAAAGGCTCCCCAACTACTTTCGCTAGTCTGTAACTTTTGGGAGACCTCTTGCAATAGCCCTTTTACGTAGTTCTGCACGAATAGGTGTTGTCCGGTTGCGGTGGTCATGTCTTGGCCACTGTAGTCGGAGAACACTGTTTCAAATCGTGAGAAGTATTCTGATACGTCCTCCTGAGGTTTCTGGCGGCAGGCCGTGACTATCGACCAGTCTACCTTCTTTTCTGGGACCAACGTTTTTAGCTTCTGCACTATTTTGTCGGGGAGTTCCAGTATGTCTTTTAAAGGTTTCTTTCCGGGCTCTCGCTGCCTATCTAGTTCATCGAGTTTTGTCCAGGTGTGTCCGAACAGCTCCGTGTGGTCAGTTCTCCGGATTTGCTTCCACACATCAGCCGGCAGACACAACCCGAAAAATAAATCCATGTCCGCTAAAGTCATTATAGTTGAGCCCAAAGCTGTGCCTAATTCGGTATAGAATGCTGTAGGGTTTTTTCTTAAATCGGGCAGGGTTTGTCTAAAAGTTAAAATATCTTGCCGATCCCATGGTTGGTAAACCCAGTTGTACACAACCCTCCCTTTGGCGTCTGCATGGTTGATATCATCGTTTGTTCCCTGACCTCTCGGGGGAACCCAATAGGGGGCGGCTTCTCTGATAGGCATCATAGTGTTGGATGCTCCTAGTGAGGGTTCACTCGTCTCAGGGACTGTGAGCTTGACCTCTGGTTTCTGCTCCGCGAGGTGGCGGAAGACCTCAAGCATTTGCATGAAGAGATCCGTCATATCGCTTTCAGCCCCATCTCCGACATCAACCTTTCTATATAGGGCCGTCAATTTAGCAGGACCCTTAGTCTGGTACCTATCCTCATACGCGTTCAGGGTGTGGTAGCTGAACCGTAAAATAAAATGCCGTCTGTGACTACCGGCATGCGAGTTGTGCATATTCATCGTATATTCTTCACTCTCCCTCCGTTCTACCAGGGTTTTTGCTATTTGGTCGATTCCATCCCGCTCATCTTTGCTCAACCTATTTGGTCTGGCTGTTAATTGTTTGCCAGTTTCAAGTTCATCTGGTGTTGTTACCGATGCGGCTGGTGCGAAGACCGTAAGAGTCGGGGCACTAGCGCTAGGGTTACCTTCGACTGCACTCTGGACTGGTGAGTGTTGTGCTAGAGGCTGCCAGGGAGCATAAGGAGGAGGCATGTAGATCATTGGAGGACCGAGCAGTAACTCGTCATTTGCCCGTTGTTTGGAGGGTACCTCCGGGTAGAGCGTAGGAGTGGTCCTGACAGGGCATTGACCTGTCAGTCCTGATTCTTGCGATTGTTTAACTTCCTCTCTTCTTCTTATTTCTTCATCTAGTTCTTTTGCGGCCAGATGGGCTGCTTTTCGTAATTCTTTCACTGTTTTTGCTTCCTCTTTTTTCCTGCGATGCTCTGCTTCTTTGCGCCACATGCCGATACTATCGAGCATAGTGGATGTTACCTTATTTATTTTTACAGCTGCTTCTAGTGTTTTTATTTTATTTTCATCAAAAGAACCTATCAGTGGCCACTGGTTTTTAGGATCCCTTTTTGTATATTTATGCCATAACTTACTATAAGCTATAGCGACTAGTCCTTGCTTAGTAAACATGTCCTTATTAGGGGTGCCCTCCAGTGGAGCTGGATGGTTCATCTCTAATAAGCGGTCCGGGTTGACCCAACTATGAACCAATGGGGAGAAGATAGGCATGACGAATTACCATAGGGGGCAAAAGCCTGCACTACCTATCTTTTCACTATTTGCAAAGGCTGGACAGAATATTCTATTTTACACTATTTGCAAACAGAGAATACCTCCCGAAAGACCCAATTCCAAACAGTCAATGTTTGGTCAAACAATCAATCAATGAGGAACGTAATAGGTACGACGTGTTAAAGGTTTGCGTTACCTACCCTTCACTTTCTGCAAAGGGGGAGAGAATATTCCTATTCTTCCCCGTTTGCAGGCAGAGAAGATCCCTAAGAGAACCAACTTCGAACAATTCAATGCTCGATTCAATCAATCAATCAATGGGGAGAAAAAAAGAATAAGCACGACGTGTTAAAGTTTTGCGTTGCCTACTCTCCCCTATCTGCAAAGACTAAACAGAGTATGGCGATTCTGTGTTTGTTTGCAAATAGAGAATTTCTCAGAGACAAATAAGTAATACTAGTATTATCAAACAATCAATCAATCAATTTCGCAATTTTGTCGTGTGTCATGACCTTACCCGGACCGCATGGACAGTTTCTCGTCTTCCGCTTCCAGCGCCCGATCGTCCTCTACTCTCTGTTGCTATCGCGGCACTCCTGATGGTTCCCAGTCAGGACCGTAGATCACTCGGGAGAGGTCTGCTCGGAATCAGTGAAGTTCAGATGATCGGCTGTCAGACGAGGGTCTATCGGACAGGAGCTCTTCCGATCGTTGCAGTCGTTCACTCTGTCGTCGGGACCTCTCCCACTGGATCCACGTGTCGCTGATGGGCCCCGCGTTTGGGACGCCAATTGATAAAGATCAATTTACAATGGTCAGGCGATTTCAGTAGTTGTTTCCTAAGTTGAATTTGCCCGGCGTAAAACGCCTCTAATACCATACGAAATTACTCAATAAAGAGGCAGGCGCTGGAGACTGGAAGACAGGAAACAAGTTTTATTCCGACGGAGTGGAACACATCCGATCGGACAACAAGGTATCGTCTCGAGGTGCTCTCTCAACTTCTCTGAGAGCTGGTCTTTTATACACTGGTTTTAGACATGTGAACGTCCTTTATTACAACAGGGACATTGTAGAGCATGAGAATGACATCAGAACGATATCCCTGTCACCCCCCAGTTCCGGCCCATTCCAACACATGACAACAGTAGAGACCCTTTCCCCTCATATGATTGGGAGGGGCTATCGCGCAGCTGAGTGTTCTGCCGATCTCTCTGGAATGTGTGCGCCTGATCGAATCTCTGGGGGTGGAGGGTCGTGATCAATAGTGGCCTCTTTCAGGAGAGGCGAGTGCATACAGTAGGGGGCAATAAACTGTAACCTCGGGCTAAAGGATGACCAGCGGTCAGTGCTGACGTTAGGCTCAGAGGAAGGGTCATCAAAGGAGGGGTATTCATGGACGGAAAGGAGGTGTTGGTCAGGCGCGGGGTGCGATTCTCTGGGACAGAATCATGCGGGAGGGGAGGGCTCCTGACTTGTGCATGAGAGAGCGGGGGCAGTCAGGGTGCATGGAGGATGCTCGCAGGGTCAGGAAAGTGCGCTGATGAGCGATCGTGAACAGGGAGACCATGGTACCTAAAATGGCTGTCGTGTATGCTCGTACGTGAGTCTGCAAGATGGCGTAGATAATGTTCAGTATACGAACTAAATTTCCACACCTCTGCTAGGATTTGATGAATCACATTAAGAGAAAACTCTTTTCTCTCATGATTTTCTCATAAAGGTAATGGATGAGGCTCCAAATCTAAAATGAAAGCATATTTCTGTAAATTCACACTATCATCCTCAGCCATGTGAGGACAAAGTAAAACATGTGGCTCCAAAAGCAGCAACCAGCCCTTTGATTCCCCTGTGTTCTACTGCAACCTCCCAGCGTGTTCTGATGAACAACTAGAGTGCTAACATTCTAACTTATGATAACAGTTTGGCAGAACTAAAGCAATCCTGATTGACTCAAAGCTGGAAACCTTAAAACATTTTCTTTAGAAATGAACAAAATGAGGGGGCTCACTTTGTCATAGATATGATGGTTAGTGCTGTAGAAAGCAATATTAGGAAACATTTTCTATGAGTTTTCAAATATCTTTGTCTTCCATTTCAGTAAAACATTCTGACACACAGACTAAAATGTGCACTTTCTACACCAACAGCAGCATCCCAGGTAACTCTCTGGAGATCAACTGCAGCTTTACCACAGTGTTCTAATGAGGCTCTAGAATGCTAATATTCTGAATTCATGAACAAAGTGTGGCATACCTGAATGCCATGTTGAGGAATCAAAGCAGTAAAACTGAGGACCTTTCCTAGAGAGGATACTGCAGTGATTAAGATGAGGAAGCTTGATAACAAAAACGTATCTCAAGATGGCCACCAGGAAAAAAGAGACCAAATATAGCCCGAATATCACCGAAATGTAGCTCAAATATAGCCCAATGGCAGAAATGTGAAAAACGCTTAAGTAACTCTTGCAACAAGAAATCAAGTGATCAACTGGATAAAAAATAAAATAGCAAATAATTTAAAAGTAGGGGTAATCATAACTGGCGTAATTCTCTCTATTACTTATAATTATGCGCAATTGTGTGAGAAGAGTAATCTAGCACTTAACGCTATTTTCTTAGTGCAGAATGCACCCTCGTGTCCAAAATGGGCCTAATTACTACAGACATGAACAGCGGTAGCCAGCAGCCACTCGCTCTCTCTTAATTTGCTGTTCCTTTTCTCCTGCGGTAGGATTTTTGCCCCAAATTACTCTTCATTACTCAAGCTGGCGTACTCGCATAATTTCACATCACAAGGTTAAGGCGTAATTTCGGATATTACTCTGATTACTCCAGCACAATTAAAAGTTGCACAGGCCTATTTAAAAGCCCTTCCTTACTATTTGACAACTCAGAAAATGTGTTCTCATTTTAGCTTTTTTGTAGGGGTGGGAGGTAAACTCAGCTCCTCCAGGGGAGTTTGCAGAGTTTTACCCACTCCACGCTACGCTTGGAGCGCGGTGTTCCGGGAAAACCCCGGCCAACCACCGTGTGGTTGTTTTTTTCTCACATGTGGTCCACTAATATTAAGTTGCCATGTGCAAGCGAGAAAATTGAGCGCGAGACTGCCTGCTGGCGAGATATCTCAATGCGGGCAGGCGTGGCAGGTCACTACTGCTCACATTAAGAAAGTTGCTGCTCGCACTAAGAGAGCTGCCACTTGAGTAGAGAATCTACTAGAGTGGCAGAAAGAAGCAGCATGGTGCCGGTAATGGGGGACGAGCTTACAGTGCTAACAATTAGTGCGAGCAGTGAGATGTAGTGAATTCTGCAGTTTGCTGAACTCTACGCAATCTCGCTGAGTTTTTAGGGAATTCTGCAGAATCTTGCGGACTGAAACTCAGCGTGTTCCACCCACCCCTACTTTTTAGAGTACTATCCCTAATTTATGTGTGAAAAATACACCTCTTATTTCGTTTTTACAGCATTGATCCCATCAAAATAGCTTCAGGCATATCACACTTTTGTAATAAATATGGAATGTTAGCTTTCTAGGATTTTCTTGAAAACACTGAGGAGATGGATAGGGCAGCGTCACAGACTTGGGCTATTGAGACCATGGGGGAGGGGCAGAGGCAGCAAATTGACCATGTCGGACAGGTGGGAGGGGCAGTGGTAAATTAACGGACCATTAAGGGCAGCTGTGAGGATGGCAGGGGAGGTAATCCAACCATACAGCACAGGACATGCAAGAAAGGCTGTGGCAGCACAACCAGCCATGGAGTGCTGGAGAGAGGGTTAGTAGCAGGGCTCAGATCATGGAGAGCAGAAGTAATGGGGTAGGGACAAAGTCCTGGACGAAGGAGGACAGGAGGGAGGTAGCAAGGGCAGCAAGCTGGCTGCAGGGGTAGGTGCAGCACAATAAACCACACAGGACAGGTGGGAGGGCAGTGGCAGCACAATGGACCATGCAGGGCAGAAGTGAGTGGGAGTGGCAGCACAGCGGATCATGCAGGGCAGGAGGGAGAGCAGTGGCAACATGTTAGGTCACGGAGGGCAGTAGAGGCATGGACTTGTACAATGGAAGGTGAGGAGAGGGACAGGGACAGCAAGCTGGCCACACACAGCAGTTGGAGGGGCTGTGTCCATACAACGACTATGCAGGGCATGCAGAAGGCAGTGGCAGCACAACAAACCATGCATGACAGGAGGGACGGTGCAGAGGACCACATGTGTACAATGCAGGGCAGGGTGGAAGGAGGTAGGACAGAAGCTGTAAGCTGATCATGCAGAGCAGGGAGGAGGGGCTATGGAAGCAAAACACACCATAGAGGGCAGCAGCGGAGGAATAATCCCATACACAGGGACAAAGGAGGAGGTTGGATGGGGTTAAGGGCAGGGGCAGCAAGCTGACCTGGCAGGCAGGTGGACCGGACTGTTGCAGCACAACAGACTGCACATGGCAGGTGGAAGGGTTAGTGGCAGTACAATGGGCCATGGTGGGCAAGAGGGAGGGGGTAGGGGCTTGTACAATGGACCATGGCAGGCAGAATGGAGGGAGAGGGACAGGACTCCAACAACAGAGGGCAGGGGGGAGGTTGTAGGGGCAGCACAATAGAACCCACTGGTGAGCAGGAGGGTCAGAGGCAGCACATCAGATCAAGGAGGACAGGAGGGAGGGGCAGTACAATGGACTATGGAGGCAAAACAGATGGGATAGAGCCATAGTCTCAGACAATGGAAGGCTGGGTGGAGTGGAGAGGGACGGGAGCAGCAAGCTGACCATCCTGGGGAAGCAAAATGGGCAGTGTTAGCACAACAGACAATGTAGGGCAGGCAGGAGGGGCAATGGCAACTCAATGGAACATGGAGGCCAATAGGGAGGGGGCAGGGGCATGCATACAGACAACAGAGGTCAGGGGGAAGCAATATAGGGGTTGAAACATGGAGGTCAAGCAGGAGGGCAGTGGCAGGGCATTGACAGACAACAGAGAGCAGGAGGAGGAGGAGGAGGCTTGGACAGGGACAGCAACATAACCATAGAGGGCAAGCTGGAGGGGTTGTGGCAGCACATCAGATGCAAAGCAGGAGGAAGGGGAAAAGGCATGGACTTGGACAACAGAGAGCAGGTAGGAAATGGTTAGGGGCAACAAGCTAACCATGCAGGGCAGGTAGGACGAGCAATGGCAGCACAGTGGCTACACAGGCCTGGAGTGATAGGTCAGTGGCATGGACTTGGACAATGGAGGACAGGGAAGGGGGAAGGAACAGAAAGCTGGCCTCAGAGGAAAGGCTTATTTGGGTGACAGCAGCACAACAGGGATGGGGGCAGAGGCTCACACATGAAGAGGAGAGAGGCAGCGGTAGAAAGCTGACCACATAAAGAAAGCTAGCAGAGGCAGTAAGATGTCCACAGAGGGATGGCAGGATGGGACAGGTGTAAGCAGATGGTGAACGGAGGCATGCAGAAGGGGAATGGGGCAGCAACTTGACCACAGCAAGAAGGCTGTCATGTGATAGGTCAGCACAATGGGCCAGGGAGTGCAGGAGGGAAGGTATAATCAGGTATGGGAATATGATGTTCCCTAACTTTAAAGAACCTCTGAAAATCACAAAAAAGGCTAAAGAATTAAGTGACGGTATAGCTATGAAAGGTAATGAGATCTTAGCATACATTGTAAAAAACTGGAAATTCATGGAAAAAAACAAAGCTTAAAGTAACGTTATAGTTAAGTACTGTAATGAGTAAAAACGAATGCTTAAAAAACAAAAAAACACTGAAATTCACCAGTGAATCAGTGATCTAACTATAACTTGAGCCACTGCCATGCACTGCTTATGGTCTCACATATTACATCACATGTAATATTAAAATACATCATTGATGACATCACTCATGACATCTCAAATGACATAATTGATGACATCACTGACCAGATCATGCCCTGTGCCCAACCATACACTGCTCACAGCCAAAGGTCATGCGCAGTGATGCCATTTCCAGATGTTATCAGTAATGTTGTCAATGATATCATAGAACATGTCATAAGTAAAGTAACATGTGAGGTCATAAGCAATGCATGGCAAGTGCACAATTTATAGTAATTTCACTTAAGTATAACTGGAGAATTTTCAGTGTTTGAATTTAAAATGGTATTTTTTACTGACATTACACCTAACATTAGTTTTATTTTAACCTTTGTTTTTTCAAGTGAATTTCTAAGTTTTTGTGTTAATGTAAAGTAAGGTATTGCCATGTTTCGCTATAACATCACTTTAACCTTTGTTTTTTTTATCAGTGAACATCTAGTTTTTTTTTTAACATGAAGACCTTGCAGGGAAGATAGTCGGCCAATAGTCAGTTCTTCTGCTTAACCCCTTGTGGGGGCCAGACCCCACGGGTAAACAGCCACTGCAGCACATGACCCTTAGCTATGCGCGGCATGGGGTTGGGCACAGGCACTGGCCTTTGGCCAGTCCTGCCAGGCCCTGCACCCAAACTCACCCACAAAGGTGGCCAACCCCCATTGCTGGCCATAACCCCATTGTGGCTCAAATCTCCATGGACAGCCACCCAACTGTTTTAGTTTTTTTATTATTTTGGTCTCACAGTAATCGTGCAGTAATCTCACTGTAATTTCATGGTACTCCAGCAAATGTTCATGAAGAGAGAGGGCCATTCTGAGACCTGCAAGCCGCAGTGATGCAAAGAAATCTTTTTTTTTGTCTTTGACCCCGGGGAGGGCAGAGGCCCTTGTTGCCCCACCTCCACCACAAGGGCCATAGTGTATGTCTGAACCCTACCTTGCTCCTTGAATGCTCTATTTTATTTTCAGGACACAAGAACTGCGTCAGCAAGTCCTAAAATGGTGGTATTTCTCTTCATGTTGCGCACAGCGCTTGATCTTGCGTATCTGATCTGATCCCAGTCCAGTGGGACCAGACAATCAGAATGCTTCATTTGTAGTTTTTCCTCCCTCGGTAATCCCTTGGTACTCCCTTGGTAGTAATGCATCACTAGATATTTATATATTTTAAACCTTAATTTCTCTCAAACGGCTGAATGGATTTTCACCAAATAACAAAATAGCACACTTTCTTGGTAAAGATCTAGATTTCTGCTAAATGTGTTTAAGTCTGTTGCGCCGTTTTGGCAATAAACTTTTCTAATGTTTCTACAGGATATTACGTGAGGGACGTGTGTTTTGCGACCCTCCATTTTCTCGGCCCCCACTTGCTGAATTTTTGAGAAACTTTCCAAGAAGGATCTCAGGAAGTGGGCCTCACTTAGGAACATTACATTTAGATTTGACAATTGGCACCAAAGTATTTAGCAAAACAAAAAGTCAGTTTCCTGCGAAAATTCGGTCCTAACTATAACAACACATTTAACTACAAACTTAATTAACAAAATAAATATTACACTTCTTTCATAAACATAACAAATTGTTTAAATTACTCAAATTAATAACTTCCAACTTCATTTGTTGAACATTACATAAAAATGAAATTGCTGGTGAGGCTGGATAATGTTTTATAAATATTTGAATATTAATGATTATTTATATTTAAGTTTATATATTTAATAGTTGTATTATTTAATACACATTTAATTTTCTAAGTTAATGTGCCGAAACATTTTATTTTATTAGCTAATAAAAAAAATTCATTTACAGTAGACATAAAAAAATTCTAATCTGTTTTAAAAATAAACTTTATTACATTTCCCTGTATGTTCTCTTTGGGTTGATCTCCACCCAGATTTGTAGACTCCACCCAGTGTTTTGAGGAGGTGAGGATATGTAAGGCTACACCTAGATGTAAATCTCCACTCGGAAATAGTGACCAGCAAAAAGTGGAGAGCTACACCTATGTATAGCAGTAGATCTGCATGTGTGTAAATATACACATATATATTTACCTTTGTGAATCAAGCTAATTATAGAATGTACATAAGTACATAGGTTTATGATGTCCGACATCCTATTCTAACTCCAGTTTCACAAACATTTGGTAAAGTGCATAGATTAACGGTGGCAGTTTTACTATTCTAACTCAGCCACCCAAACATTGGGGAAAATGCATACATTTTGGAAGGCTAATTTACTATTCTAAGTACAATCCTGCAAACTGTAGGGAAAGGGCTTAAATGAATGTGCTCAAAATTGCTATTCTCAGTACAGTCCAACACACAATGAGCTATGTGCGTATATTATGGGGGGCACATTAACTATTCTAGAAACACTTCCACAAATACTGCAAAAAGGATATACATTAAGGGGGTGACTTAACAGTTTAATTCAAGTCCCACAAACATTAGAGAAATCCATTAACCTGGGGATCAAAGTTGCTATTATACATCCAGTTCCATAATGCAATTAATAAATAAACAATTCATGGGGTGCATTTACGTTTGCAATTGCAAACACAAAGGGGCTCATTATAATAGCGGGCGGACATCAGTCCGCCAGCCATCATAACGGTAATGGAACTGCCCACCAGACGCGCGGTGGTCCCACCAGTGCAATTAGGATGGCCCGCCATACTGGCAGGCGCATCCTGGCCTCTTTCCATTGCGGACGGTGTACAGCATTTCCCTGCACCACGTGGCAGGCACCACGCGGTGCCTGCCACTTGGTGCATGGCGCTGCAGGGGGGTACCATGGGTACCCACCAGTGTAGATGTGTGCACACCACAAAATAAAAAAATTAAAATGAGCACAGTCTAAAAAATTTATATTTTATTAAATATTTACATACTACTAACCTAAAGCCCCAATTAAACCCCAAACCCCCTAAAATAATTACACTATTTAAAGAAATATATATTTCCAAGATGTCCCCCAAAAATAGAAACCACATTCTATATTATTATGAAAAAGACCAAGAGCAACTCTCCAGGGAAATTAAACCAGGAAACATGTTCTGTAATGCCCAAATAAAACACTGCCCACCCAAATCCCCAATATAATAACACACACAATGTAAAAATAATCTGAAAACATTGAACTCCCCAAATAAATAAGAAACTCAACTTTTAATATAAAACAATCCCGAAACATGATACTATATCATAAACCAAAACACCCAAAAATAAATATTTATGACCAAAAAAATAAATAGCTTCATAAAGCTATCAAAATAGAACACTACCTACCCAAACTCCAGTGTATCCAAAACCTGAAAAAATGGACATTAGCATAAAATAAAAAAATCATTTGAGCAAATTAAAAATAAAAATGATCAGCTAAAGAACACAAATATTAACAAATACTTTCAATAACTAATATAATATATACAACATTGTAATAAAATATAACAATATTAATGCACAAACTGCATGAATGACAATGACATTTGTGTTTACTATTTTTCAACTCACAATATCATTTACTTATTTAAAAAAGGATATTATGACAAATTAACATGTTCATTACAATATTTTGACACTACTATGATTGCACCACATTATTAAGAACTTGGGGACATATTTACAACTAAAGTGGCAGACCACGACATTAAGCCAAGAAGGCTAGCAACGCGCTCTGTCACTTTAGAAATGCAGGGCTGCACTGTATTCACAACAATACGGTGCAGCCCCGCATTTCTCCCTGTCCTGACGCTAAATATAGCTGCCTAGCATCAACGCATTCACCCTTGTACTATAGTGCAAGGGTGTCTGTGTTGTGGGAAATGATTGTTTATGTGCAGGAAGGGGTCATAAACACCCAGTTGCAACTTCTATGTGTGCTGCATGTGCAGCACACATAGAAGTTGAAACTCGTAATTTTTAAAAAGATTGTTTACTTTCTTCCTCTTTGATTTTGGTTTGATTACACACCTGAGGTCTACTTATTCTTTCCTTAGTGTCCTAAAATACACTCACAATATTGTTGGTCTAAATAATTCCTGTCTAATAAAACTCAGTTCGGCTGAACCGCAGTTTCTGACGAAAATACTGGCTGTGCTATTATTGTTCTCACAAAATGTTACTGGATAATACTGGTCGATTTACATGATTAGGTTTCCATAATGATTAATTCCACACAGAAAGATCTGTGACACTAATAATTTGTCTAAAAATGAGGCCCATGTGAAAGCCTGTTCCAAGGATTACTTGATACCCCTTTATGCATGGACATAGGGTTGCTCTTGTTTTTCATTTGATTAAATATAACTAGGGTGGTTTCCAACCAGGGAGCATCTCCCTCTAGAGAAGCCATCTTATAACCTACCCCAACAGGAGCACTCAATGCCCTACGAGGGACTACCACATTGAAGATAGCCTGGTACAGAGGTCATGCCGTCCCTAACCACAAGAATCTATGTTTATTGAAGAGAGCCTGAAACAGCGGCTCCTATCGTTCTAAGGAACCAGTGATAGGAATCCCTTTGAATTTAAAATATATGCAAGCTCACCTAGCAGGATTGAATTCCAAACCCTCAGTGGTTTCAATTTGTTTATGTTGTTCAGCACTTCGACATCCCAGCCAACCACAGGTAATCTCAGTTCTGATAAGACTCTTGTATCCTTCTAAGAGTTGAAACGCCATCGACCCAATTATAGAGACAGACAACGTTTGCAAAACTGTGATGTAATGATTAATTCTGTGTATTATGGAATGTACTGAGTAGAAACTGCTGTCTCATGAATCAATCAATCAATACACCTTTAATGTTTATTTCCTACTTCACTTTTTTCCTCTTTGCTTTTAGTTTTGGTTTGATTACACACCTGGGGGTCGATTCCGATTCAGGAAAATGTGTTCCGAATAGCTGTATGGAGCGTTTTCCAGGAGCAGGACTCCGTACGAATCATACAAAGACCGTACAACTCTATTCTCCGCACGATTCTCCCTCGGAACCCGCTGTACGCGACATCCGTACGGGTCGAAGCAGGTTTTCCCGACCCAGCAAGTACGATTCGTGTCGGGTACGCACAGTACAACAATTTTTTTACGGGAGCCCAAAACGTCCGGAGAAGCAGAGTACGCCTCGAAACAGGTACGGAACGCCCCCCCTCGGGTACAGTGCGTACACCCCATGTCTGCAGGGGTACTGTGCGTACCCCTGCGATCATGAGGTGTACGCACCGTACCCCACGATCATGGGCTGTACGCACCGTACCCCATGATCGCAGGGTGTACGGCGAGTACACCCTGCGATCATGGGGTACAGTGCGTACACCCCATGATCGCAGGGGTATGCACCGTACCCCTGCAATCATGGGGTGTACGCACCGTACAGTGTGTATGTGATTGTGTGGTTGTCCGTACGAATCGCCTTTACCTGACGTGGACCGTTCGAATCGCGTCCTCATACCCCGGTCCGGATCGTACTCGGCGGGTCATACGGCATGTTTGCGAATCGTACGGTTCACTGTGAGGGTCCGTGTCGTACGGTTTCAGCCTTGCAATTCATACGGTTTGCGACGATTTGGACGGGTTGATGAGATACGGATCGTACTACGCTATTCGGACGGATGTGTATGATTCGTACGGAGAGGGCACCGGATACTATTCAGAGGGACGCTTTTTCCCCGAGTCGGAATCGGCCCCCTGGAGTCTACTTATTTTTTCCTTAGTGTCCTGAAAGACACTCACAATATTGTTGGCTCAAATAATTTCTAGCTAATAAAACTCAATTTGGCTGAACCGCTGTTTCTTACAAAAATACTGGCTGTGCTAATATTGTTCTTACAAAACGTTACTGAATAATACTGGTCGATGTGCACGATTATGTTTCCATAATGATTGATTCTATCACAGAAAGATCTGTGACACTAACAATTTGCCTTAAAATGAGTTCCATGTGAACGCCTGTTCCAAGGGGTAAGCAGACAGAATATCAAGGTTTTTTTTCCGATGTAAAATAATATTGAGTTTTAAATGTCGTGGTACAAGAATATCAACATCAAGAATATCGTAGTACAGAATATTGACAGTAAGGTAAGAAATATAGTTTTTTTTAAATATCAAAGACAGTGATATCGTTAGTAAAAAATATTGTTGTTAATAATATTGATATTTATATTAGTGTTCTGTATTTTAGTATGTTTGTTGAAGGTATGTGATGTATGTTTTTCGAACAAGTATAGTAATTTTTATTAATGTATGTGTTAAATTTCTAGCAATAATTAATTTTATGTTAAATCATTTTTGTGTATGTTAGTTCTGTAGTGGGTTGTGGGTTTATAGGGTGATAGGGTGGGAAATAATTTAATTATTAAAAAGGAATTATACATTTGTATTTATTACTCTTGATAATTAATGTATTCGTATTTATTATTAATTGATTATTAATTATTAATAATTAATTATTAGATGCTTTTATTGTTTGTGTTAATATTTTTAGGAGTGGGTTGTGGGTTTATAGGGCAATAGGGTGCGAAGTAATTTAATGATAATAAAGTAATTATTACTTTTTATTCATTAGTATTTATAAATATTTCATAATTAATTAATTATTAATTGGTTAGTACTTTTTAATGTATTTATTGATAATTATAATAATTGAGTTATTTATTTTAGGTTTGGGTTGTGGGTTTATAGAGGAATAGGGTGGGAAGTAATTTGTATTTATTAGTATTTATAATTAATGTATTAATAATAATGTATTAATTGGTTAGTAATTTGTATTAATTGATTAAAGTGATAATTACATTAATACGTTTTTTTATTAGTGGGTTGTGGGTTTATAGTGGAATAGGGTGGGAAGTAATTAGATTATAGTAAAGTAATTGTTAAATGGTATTTATTAGTATTTTTAATTTATTTAATATGTATTAGTTATTAATGGGTTATTAATTTATTAATAAATTGTTAATTATGGTAATAGTGTCATTTTGTTAAGTAGTGTGTTGTAGGTTTACAGGGGAATAGGGTGGGAAGTAATTTAATTAAAATAAAGTAATTCATCTTTTTTATTTATTACTATGTATTTTATATTTTTATTTTATAGTGGTTTTTGTGTTAATTTATTTAATGTTATTGAATTATTATTTGTTTGAAATTTATAAATATTTAATTGGTAAATATGTTAATTCTGTAAAATGTGTATGAGTTGTTTGTGAATTTTTAGGGGAATACGGTGTGAAGTAATTCATTTAAAAATATTAAAACATTTTGTTTATTAAAATTATTTTCTTTCAGAGATAGTTATTTGTTATAAAATGTTGTTTTTAAACTTGTATAAATGAATGTTTGTATTTAACATTTTGTAATTTCAAATAATTAATTATTTTTGTATGTTTTGGAATTTTGTAATATTTTTATATAGTTTTGTTTTTGTAATTAACAATTTTTGTATTGTAGTTGCTACTTTGTCTTTTTTATTTTTTATTTAATTTTTAGGAAATAGTAATTTTTACCCCTCCACTATCCAACACTTTCCCTACTGTTGCACTTACTGCAGTGGGAATAGTAATTTTTATTCCTACGCTATCCATCACTTTCCCTACTGTTGCAGTCTCTGGAGTGGGAATAGTAATTTTTACCCCTCTGCTATCCAACACTTTCCATACTGTTGCACTTTCGGCAGCGGGAATAGTATTTTTTACCCCTCTGCTATCCAACACTTTCCCTACTGATGCACTTTCTGGAGTGGGAATAGTAATTTTTATGTCTACGCTATCCAACACTTTCCCTACTTTTGCACTCTCTGGAGTAGAAATAGTAATTTTAATCCCTACGCTATCCAACACTTTCCCTACTGTTGCACTCTCTGGAGTGGGCATAGTAATTTTTACCCTTCCGCTATCCAACACTGTCCCTACTGTTGCACTTACTGGAGTGGGCATAGTAATTTTTATTCCTACTCTATCCAACACTTTCCCTACTGTTGCACTCTCTGGAGTGGGGATAGTAACTTTATATATCCACTGCTATCCAATATTTTATCTACTGTTTAAGTGAATGTAGTGTAAAATGTATTTTAAAAAGATTCACAATATTTTAATAATTAATTTATTATTTATGTTATTTTTTATATTTATGTTATTGGTGTATGTGTATATATATGTATTTATACATTTTAATATGTTTGTAACAATGTATAATTTATTAAGATAATTATTTATCAATATGATTAAGTAAATATATATTATAATATATATATATATATATATGTTTAATTTATTTTTACATTATATGTACTAGTTATCATTTTAAACATTTTCTAATAATTCTGACAATGGTCATTTTAAATGTATGTAATATTTAATTTATTTTACATTATTTTTTAAACATTAAAAAACGATATTTTTAACAAAGATATATTTATTTTTCTAATTCCTTTTTTAAGATATGAGGCACATTTACATCATTCAGATTGTTCAAAACATGGTCATCACATGTTAGATATTGCGATCTCTGATCATTACAGCTGTAGATATATATTACATTCACATATACATCAATACATCTATTAGCACCGATAATGTTATAGCAGTCCTGGTTCCCACAGTTAACAACGATATTTTTAACAACAATGTTTTTTTCTCAATATTTTTGTACTTACCCTTTTGTAAATAGGATGTTGATATTCTGGACATCGATATTTCGGGTCCGATATTTCTGTTGTCGATATTCTGGTTGTAAACATTCTGTCAGTGATTCGTTCCAAGGATTAATTGTAACCTTGCAGTGCCTAAATTGCTCCAAAAACACAGCAAATAAACAGCCCAGCAGAGTGGCTCTAAGGATCGGGACTTCAGTGTTACTTTTCATTGATACAGCTGTTTGACGGAAGTTGCTGGAATGAGACTCCTGCCTGGGGGATAAATGCAGAATACTTGTATGACTAGTGGTGCTCAGAGCAAATCTTTAGGGGAACTACTGTTTGTCAATTAAGACTAACAATTAACTTTTAATCTGGTTGAGTAAGGAGTGGGTACTGCTTTAAATGTTTTGGATCAGTTCCTCTGCCTTTTCCGTGCCCTTCCTCTATGGATCTTTACAATCCTCATGATACCACATGAATGATATAAACAGTTTTCTGAAACTGCGTTTATTCAGGACACCTCAGTCTCTGGCGCTTTTACCCCTATTATGTATGTGAACATATGCTGGCAGTGGCTCCTTGCAGTACCTCTGCAAACCTTGAGCCTCATTTATGGCATTTTGTCAGAGGGCAGTGCAGAAAGATACCTTGCTGCTCTGCCCTATGCCGAAGTGAAAGGGCAAGAATACACTGTATTTCCTGTCTTTTCTGCGTGCGCTGGCACTGTTTAGATAGCCTAGCGCCAACGTAGGCATCCTTGCACAATGGTGCGCAAGGGTGCCTCGGTCGCAGGCATGAATGTTTTTGTGCAGGAAGTGGCACCTTCCTGCACAAAAACAATCCCACGAGGCAATGTCCTTATCCTAGGTGGGCTGCAGAATGCAGCACACATGGAAAGAGGAAAAAACAAGGAGAAATAAACATATTCCTCCTCGTTACGCCGCACCTCGGGAAGCGTACAGTATTGAAACTTCCCCAGGTTTACATCACTTTGAAAATCTGGGGCAGTGTTAAAATACATGGGTGGTGCATGGGAAAACCCACGACAACGTTCATGCACAGCCTCCTGGGCGCAGAGTAAGGCGACACAGTGATTTGAGCTGCGTAGCCTTACTCATGATTCATGAGGCCACTCAAAGCCTTGCAGGGTGGCTTTTCGTGGCTTCATAAATCTTTATGAGAGCCCTGCGTCACTCATATACCACTTTACATGGTGAAAAAGTGATGCAGGGCTCTCATAAATAATCCCCCTTGTGTTCACAATGTGCTTCTGGCCCAACACCTCTTCACTTTCGTCAAGTGACATCATGCCAGAAACTTGCGTAAACTGCAGAGTGGCAACCCTTGGGGCCTGGGAAATGAAAGATGCCTGGAGCACAACAGTCTCAGAGGGAAAATGACTCATGACTGGAAGTAAAGTAGAGCAGCAGGGGGAAGACTTTGTGGCCGGTGGCTCAGCCAAGGTCTGACTCACACACCGGGGCGTCCCTGAGACTTGTTCTCATCCTGACTCACACACTTGGGCGTCCCTGGGCCTTGTTCTCATCCTGGTATATCCAAGCCTATCCACCCCAAGAGTTACTGAGTACACTATGAATAGTTAACAAATGTCACTATCCACTGCAAACAGCAGCATCTTAGAACGTATATCACAGCGCCCAACTTTTACAGATTGTAACAAGAGAGTTCAGTCTTTCCAATGCTCACTGAACTGCTCCTTTTCAATAAATACACTGTTATATGTAGGGAGGGTCAGGAGTAGGGTTTGATCCTTTTTAAACGATAGCACTCATGTTTCCTAGGTCCATGTGTCAGGAACTCATCCAATCCTTTTTCTTTATAATGTATTGCTCGCTGGGCAAGATTTACAAACCTTTTTGCTAGGTTTGCAGTACAAAAGAAATGCAAACCTGCGCAAAAAATGGTGTTGTTGGATTTACTTTCCAGAGCAAAACTTTTTCTCTGTGCAAAGTTGCCTGAAACTAACGCATAGCAGTGCAAAGCATTGTTCGGAGTTACTGCGTGTCATGAGGGCACCCCATGGGTTGTACGTGCCAGTTCCCATTAGAAGTCAGGGATTTGCGCCAAAAAATGATGCCACTTTGAAGCAGACATTGAAAAGGAGAAATGGTTTTGTTTCTCTTAACTTTTCCCACTTTGCATGTGTGCTGCACTGTACAGCCCACATACAAAGTGGTAAAAGTGGCAAAGTTAGTCTTAAGCACAGTATTTGTACTGTTCAAAACCTAGGCTAGACTGACACAGACGCCTCTGCACTATGACGCTAATGTGTGTGTGGTGCTTCGCAGCATGATTCTTCACCAGTGATAGGGAGAGAGCAAGATTATTATTATTATTATTATATTTAAATTTATAGAGCGCACAGCTACCCGGAGGTTTCCCGGCGCTAGGAGCAGGACGATTGAAGGACAATGCAGAAAAAGGGACACAGGGCCAAGTAATTAGGAAGCTTATTGATTGAACAACCAGCTCTTAAGATCTTTGCGAAATTTAGGGTAGCTAGGTTCAGTACGAAGGTGAAAAGGGAGAGAATTCCAGAGTGCTGGAGCCAGGTACGAGAAGGAGCGGCCGCCCATTCTGGCTCTTTTTATCCTGGGTATCTGGAACTTGTACTGATTGGAAGAACGAAGGACGCGAGGGGGACAGTAGTGGTGAACTAGGGTTTTTAGATAGAGGGGAGCGGTGCCAGAATTGATTTTGTGCATATAGCACATGGCTTTGAACTTAGTGCGATTTTCAATTCTGAGCCAATGGAGGTTTCTTAAGGAGGCTGAAGTTGTGCCATATCTCTTTAGATGTTGCGCTTTCCTGCTCTCACCCTGTCACACAATGCACCGCAGAAAAATGTGGTTGCTGCGTTGCGTTGTGTGACAGTTTGGTAAATTTGGGCCATCATATTTCCATAATAGCATTCAACAGGACTACAAATTCCAGAATACTGAACAGAATATATTGCTCATGCATGAACATGGGATTCTTGAGGACTCTGGTCATCACTAAGCGGCCCGCCCACCTGTCATCTGGTACTGTCAGCCACTCGTGGCTTTTTGACCACTATTTCGAAACCATTTAGCAACCTCCTGGTTTTAGCTTTCTAGTTTGTCGGGCTTTGTTCAGACTGTAATGCCTGAATGTCACACGGGCAGTGTTTTCATGCACCTCACAACAGGTCAGTGTTGCTGTAATTAATTAGTGCAGGCCAGAAGCCTGGATGGCCACCGTTCTGCTTTCTACCCTACTGCCCAGTAGTTGTCCCTGTATTGTCAGGTTCATGCAACTCAGCAATTGGGGTGTGTGGTGCTGGGCAAAGACTGTCCTGCCCCATGATAACAGGAGAAGTAGCACTGCCAGTGAGTCATGACCATGACACTTTGATGGCAATTTTATGGCCAATGTTGAGTAATGGACTGGACCAGTGGCTCCCAAACTTTTGACTTCTGGGGACCGCCACTGAATCATTACTGGAACCCGAGGACCCCCGCTGAATCATTACTGGAATCCAGGGACCCAGCCATGAGTCATAACTGGAAGCCGGGCCCCCGGCCTAAGCATTGTTGATGATTTCAACCCCAAAGCAATACACAAAAAATACAGAAAGAAGCATTCATCGAACAAATACACAAATGTTGGCACATTATATTAATTTGCAAACACATATAAATACAAAAAATTAAAAATTATTTTAATAGGAAGGTTGGAGCTTTTCTAAATTCAATTGAGGACACTCATCCATACGATTCTGTTTGATGCACATGCACTGCTCCCACGAATTAATCTGAGATGCTAATCTAATTTTTTGCCACCAATTTCAAATTCTTTTACATTTACAGTATGTTTTAAAAATTAAAATTGTACATTTAGCTTCCTGATTTATATACACTTTATTAATCTGTAATTATCTAAGTAGTTGTAGACCCTCTGAGGAAGCTTGACAGACTCCCAGGGGTCCCCGGACCATAGTCTGGGAACCACTGGACTAGACAGCAAGGTGGACACAAACGGGTCGATTAGGATCGCGGACGGAAACGTGTACCGTCCGCCGCGGAAGGTGGCAAGATACTCCGGACCTGTCCGCGGAAAATCCGCAACAGCAATTAGGATAAAATATGCTAAAAACGCAGATCGCGGCGTATGGAGCACCCCGTCCGCGGTGGTCGGAGTACACCTGAGTCCGCGGCAGGCGGACGGAACAGAAAGAACACCGACCGCCGCGTACGCACATGACCGCGAATACATCCACTGCCCCCGCGATACCTGCGCAGTGTCCATGTCCGCAATTAGGATAACTCGGCAAGTACCCCGGTAGTCACCGCCATCCACGTCCGCAGCGGTACCAATGCACCGAGAATCCGTGCTCCACAGCGGAACGCCAACACAAACAACATCCCTACTGTCAAACCAATGCCACACATTGCGACGGAAGTTATCACCAAACACACGAAAATGAACGACCACCCACCGAAAACATCCAAACCAATAACAACACACAATGATCCACCGCCAAGCACCACACAATGCACACCTGGCAACACTCCCACCTAGCACCTGACTGCCAATAACCATTCAGACACGGCCAAGACACACACCATAAAATAACTCCCACCCACTCCACAAATCCTCTGCATCACTGCATAGCTGCTAGCAGGATACACGACTTAACTGACAGCAAAGACATATATCATTCACATAACCCACACCCAAACACACCCACCACACAAAGACCCACCACACCATTCCTACACACCACACACCTGCACCTCCCCATTCACGCAAACCCACACCCCGAGCACCACACACCATGACACCAAAAAAAAAAAAAACATTCACTGACACCGAGTTAAAGGTTATGGTAGATGAGATAATCCGTGTCGAACCCCACTTATTCGGGGCCCTAGTGCAGCAGACCAGCATAGCCAGGAAAAACAGCATGTGGGACCGGATAGTCACCAGGGTGAATGCCTCCGGGAGCGTCCCGAGGACGAAGCAGGATATACAGAGGCGGTGGCATGATCTCAAGACCCGAGTGAAATCCATTCGAGCCAAGAACTATCTCCGGGCAAATCACACAGGCGGTGGAACCCCCCCGGAGCCCTTACCCTACTCCGAGTGGGAGGGCAAGGTGATGACCATCATCCACCCTGAGACCCTTGATGGACTTGCTGAGGGAGAAGAGGCTGGTAAGTACAAACCAAGCACCACGAGCACAACTACATGGTGTGCCTCACACAACTGTGAAGACACATCTCCCAGACCCCAACCCATGCATGCAGTCCACATACTCACCAACGTCGAAATCACTCCAACAGGCCCCCATGTCCATAGGGATGGTGGTGGTGGTGGTGGGTGGTGGGTGTGAGGGGACGGAACTACAACTCCCAACAGGCCCCCATGTCCATAGGGATGGCAGTGGTGGTGGTGGGTGGTGGGTGTGAGGGGACGGAACTACAACTCCCAACAGGCCCCCATGTCCATAGGGATGGCGGTGGTGGTGGTGGGTGGTGGGTGTGAGGGGACGGAACTACAACTCCCAACAGGCCCCCAAGTCCATAGGGATGGCGGTGGTGGTGGTGGGTGGTGGGTGTGAGGGGACGGAAATACAACTCCCAACAGGCCCCCATGTCCATAGGGATGGCGGTGGTGGTGGTGGGTGGTGGGTGTGAGGGGACGGAACTACAACTCCCAACAGGCCCCAAAGTCCATAGGGATGGCGGTGGTGGTGGTGGGTGGTGGGTGTGAGGGGACGGAACTACAACTCCCAACAGGCCCCCATGTCCATAGGGATGGCGGTGGTGGTGGTGGGTGGTGGGTGTGAGGGGACGGAACTACAACTCCCAACAGGCCCCCATGTCCATAGGGATGGCGGTGGTGGTGGTGGGTGGTGGGTGTGAGGGGACGGAACTACAACTCCCAACAGGCCCCCATGTCCATAGGGATGGCGGTGGTGGTGGTGGGTGGTGGGTGTGAGGGGACGGAACTACAACTCCCAACAGGCCCCCATGTCCATAGGGATGGTGGTGGTGGTGGTGGGTGGTGGGTGTGAGGGGACGGAACTACAACTCCCAACAGGCCCCCAAGTCCATAGGGATGGCGGTGGTGGTGGTGGGTGGTGGGTGTGAGGGGACGGAACTACAACTCCCAACAGGCCCCCATGTCCATAGGGATGGCGGTGGTGGTGGTGGGTGGTGGGTGTGAGGGGACGGAACTACAACTCCCAACAGGCCCCCAAGTCCATAGGGATGGCGGTGGTGGTGGTGGGTGGTGGGTGTGAGGGGACGGAACTACAACTCCCAACAGGCCCCCATGTCCATAGGGATGGCGGTGGTGGTGGTGGGTGGTGGGTGTGAGGGGACGGAACTACAACTCCCAACAGGCCCCCATGTCCATAGGGATGGCGGTGGTGGTGGTGGGTGGGGTGAGTACCAGTGCAGACAGAATCGGCAACAAAATGAAAACAACCTGTCAAGTCCACATTACTCATCCTCACATTTTCGTTTTGCAGGTCATCCTAATCTGACAGCTGGAACCAACACCCGCCCTCCAGACTCGCCACACACAGAAGTCTCAGGGGACGATTGGGCAGCCACCTCCGGGGCAGAGGATGATCCCGGCACAAGCAGGCAGCCAGGGCCATCTGGCTCCCAGGTCACACCTGCACCAACGACTACGGCCTCTGCCATTGTCACAACACCGGCCACTGTGACCTGCACAGCCACCACCAGCACCACCTCCACCACCACCACTACTACCACCACTTCTGCCCCTGCCACCCTGCCCAACCCACCGGCCAACGCCGTGCCAGCGCCATCCCAGCCACGCAGGGAGAGTGTGAGACAAGGCAGAGATGCAAGGCCAGATCCGGCAGGCAGGAGCATACGCCAAAGACGACATGAGGATGCCAACACACACAATGCTGTGCAACAGTCATTGGAAGCACTGGGCAGGGTGGAGGTAAGCTATCAACGTTGTCAGGCACAGGCAGACTGGGCCCACCAGGACTTTGTTGACAACACTGCTATGTTGGGGGCCATTGAGAGGCGGCTTGGCCAACTAGTGGACATTTTTACCATGACAACCAACATGCGGATGCCATGTACACCCGCCAACACCACCCTCCCCACAACCCCACAAACAACGCCACCGCCACCGCCACCGCCACCTGCGGCGGATGTGGTACCTGATGCGCCAGCGCACCCAGCTGACTCCGTACCGTCACAAAGACGGAGGGGCCGTCCGAGGCTGGAAGTGGGCGAGAGCAGTGAGGAAGCAGCTGGCACACGCTCCAAGAGGAACCGAAAATGACTATAACAGTACCTGAGCATGCCATTCACCCTGCCAACTATCCGGTCCCACCTGCCACAGGCCTGCTGCACTAGGCAGACACCACCCTATGTGGTGTCAGCACGGACATTTCATCTGCCATAACCTTCTACTCTCACTCCCCCACCCCTTCACTCATTTGTAAATATGCACCTACACCCATGCACAATGTGTAAATAAATGCCACTTACTCACTCAATCATGTGTTGCCTCCATGTTTATTCACATGAATGCAACAGAAACAGATGTTACTAGGTACAGGTATCCAACTGGTACAGAATCATGGCGCTGCGGGAGTGACCTAAGGAAAATAGAAACCGCAAAGACACGTCAGGAAACATGATCACACTCATCAGAACACACTGCAGTGCAACATTGAACAACCCACACGCATCACAACAGTAATGGATGAGACGACACACATCATGGAGACGTGCATTGACCAAAAATACGCACACTCACACACATGCATGCATCACATAGCAGAACACAGAGATGAAGCACACCACAATGCCACAACACCAGCACACATTCACAGGGCATACCCAAGCAGCACAAGAGGAGCATACTCACAATCAAGGGAAGTAGCGATCAATGATCTGGCGCCTCTGGTCCACACCTTCCTCCTCACCACTATCCTCATCAGTTGACATGGGTGGGTCGGGAGGGCGAGGAACTTGCAGTTCATCAGGGTCCAACAGCAGTTCAATGTTATAGCGCACAGCCAGGTTGTGGAGCATGCAGCACGCTATCACGATCTTGCATACTTTGCCTGGTGAGTAAGGCAGGGCCCCTCCAGTCTTATCCAGGCACAGAAACCTAGACTTGAGCAGCCCAAATGTTCGTTCTACCACTCGACGTGTCCTTCCATGGGCATCATTGTATCTCATTTCTCCAGCTGTAGTGGGATTGCGTATGGGACTGAGCAGCCAACGCCTGTTTGGGTAAGCCGAGTCGCCTGTGTTGGTGGAAGAGAGAGAGAGAGAAACATCACAACCTGCATTGTGGGGCACACCATGCCACACAGATATCACTCCTGTCACCACAGCATACTCACCAACAAGCCACGCTTGTGCCGGACGCAGATTAGCCATCAGTTGGGGGACCATGCTGCTCCGCATGATGTGGGCGTCATGTGCAGGGCCAGGGAATCTTGCACACACATGTGAGATGATGTTGTCGACCTGGCACACCACCTGCACGTTGAGGGAATGGAAGTGTTTCCGATTCCTATACACCTGCTCACGTGCCCGTGGTGCAATGATAGCGATATGCGTGCCATCAATGGAACCCACAACGTGTGGTATACGACCCAGGGCATAGAAGTCAGCTTTGACCGCTGCCAACTCCGCCGCCTGAGGGAAATGTATATAGTCATGCTTGTACAGCATCATGGCTGTCAGTACATCCCGGAGTACCGTGCTGAACATGGCCTGTGACATTCCCCCGGCATGTCCAACTGTGTACTGGAATGTGCCTGTTGCAAAGAAATGGAGTGCCGCCATCACCTTTTGCGTGGGTGTCATGGAACCTGGATAGGTTCTTCGCGGCTGCAGGTGAGGAGACAATAGGGTCACAAGGTCCAACAATCGACGGCGATTCAGCCTGAATTTATGGATCACCTCCTCGTCCACCATATCCTCCAGCACAGTGTATGGGTGATGGACATTTGGAGCCCTCCTGTGTGGGAGTAGATGGAATGGAAGTCAATTCACATACAACGCATGTGTGTGCAACTCACTCACATGTCAACGCCCTCTACCAACATGTAGTATCCAGTGTATGATTGTCATATGTGTGACTTCTCTGATTGTCAGGACAACATGGATTGACGTAGCAACAATGTGCATCCACTAGCAACATGATGTTTACCAACATGTGCAATGCACAGTGTCTCACCTCAACATTACTGCCAACCAGACATGTGACATGACCCACATGTGTAGGCCCAACATCACATGCACACATGCAAGTACATGCACACATACTAAAATAAACACCCCCCCCCCCCATTTCATGATGCACCAATGGCAACACCAATAATGGTGGCCATACGGACATCACATGCATGGGGACACAATAGGCAACACACATGTACAGTACACAACAGAACCCCCACCATAGTCATCATCTGACACATACTGTCGTGTATTTCTATAGGTTCTGAATCAGTCCCCCTATTCCTGACCCTATTCTGGTTAAACTAACTATCAAGTTAACTAACAGTCAGCCCATGAGGCAAGAAAACCCCCATGATGCAGATACCGTTATCTGACGCAGTCACACTACGGCACAGGAACGTGTTATCTGATTAGGTCATAACGCTTGAGATCTAATTAGACAAGCGACATTCCTCCAGCCCCTGATAAGGCATACGACGTTCTCATAACAAATCAAACCTATGACAACCTGGACAATCCGTGCGGCCATTTTTTTGATTTCACAGAGAACTTTTGCAAAAGAATGTGCTAACGAGCAAGTCGTATGACATCTTTATTGACGTACCTATGTCCATCCTTACGTCAATCTCGGCACCTTTAAGGTATAAATATTGCCGATCTTGCCCTATGCAAACACACGCGTGGTGACAAGACGGAGCAGCTATACTTGCCGAAGCCGAGAGCAGAAGCAGACCCCGCTGGAGCAGCCCCGCCTTCCTGACGCGCTGAGAGACGCGCTGCTATCTCAAGCCGAGAGACCCAGCACCGGCGCTTTCGGGCAGCCCTCGCAGGCAGCCTGGAATATCGAGAGCAGAGAAAGAGATACCATTCCTCATTCATCCTAACTTCCAGGTACAGAACTGAATAACCCCTCACAGAGAATTCTTTAGTTATTCACTTGGCAAAAACAAACTTAACTTAAACTGTAACTTTCTATTCCCGCCCACGCATTAGACTTAGGTCAGGTACACGGGGTAGGCGTATTTAGAAACACCAGTTGAGTACGTTTAGTCAAATGTATATGTGTATGTAAATTTATTTTAATCATTTTAAACATCATATGGCTCAGAAACCATATCAATGTTTTTACAGTATTATTTTATACTATTGCTTTTAATGTATGCACTTTACTTAACTATAAGTATTGCAATAATATCGATCCATTTCTCTTGTACGAGAAAAGAGACTGATCAATAAATAACACCTTTTTATTGAACACGCCCGTCTCTTCCTTTTCTCTACAATCTGATGAGACTAAGAATGCACGTACTGACTGAGTAAAATAATTGCCTTGTGCTCACACGACTCTCGAGATTGACTCTTGATTAGGGGAGAGCAAAGTTGTCATGTTCTATGGTTGTCAGAAACTAAATCCCTTCTTGTCTAATCAGGGAAGTTAATCCTTCCTTGAACATTCGAGAAAGTTTCTAGCGAACTCTGAGCTTAGCTGGCAAACCCAAAAATTAAGTCTAGTATCGACAGTAGTAGACCTAGTTAACGTCTGGCCTAGGCCTTTACTGCTGTAGGTACTATTCCAATGCGCAGAGCCTATTGGGAAGATAGGAACTACACTACATGGCGCCCAACGCGTTTGGAAAGGGCGATAAAACTAACGTAAGACATTTAGAGTAACTCAGTCGTGCTTTCTCACTCAGACCCCTTTTCCCAAATACTCCAAAGACGTCTGGAGTGGGTGAAAGGTTATATCCTCCAAAACCTCGCAGGAGGGAACTCCTATGTATGGTTCTTGGTATAGTCAACGTTGAAGGATAAACAGTTCCAAAATATTGTGCATCTAATCTCTGTTTCCATAAAGAAACCTGATCTGCAAATAGACATAATACCATCCTGTCTGTAAAATGGGAGACAGTGATGAAGAAAGAGAGGCAGTTAGATTAGCAACTGAACTCGCAGATGCTGATGCTACCATGCAAGCAGCAGACGCGGATATAATACTCATTCCGGTCATTAAAAGGAGATCTATAACCTTAAAACTTAGAGAAAATGGACTGACACCTAGAGGTGGCACAGTCATATTCGTAATCGAGGCACACGAATATCGGCAGACAGAGGTATACTATTCATGGATACATTTTCCAGCAGCAAATGCTGTAACAAAGTACTTCCACTATTACAAAGTAGAGGAACCTCCTGAAACGTACACTCCTTTCGAGGAGGTGGAAGTACCACTCAAATTCCAAGAGCATTTGCTCTTATTTGATGGCGCCCTAAAACATAACAATCACATTACAAGGCTCGGTCCTTTAGGAAGACCAGGAGCAACGTGGCCGGTCTTAGCCGGATACACACCACATCCAGACATCGAAAGAATGCCTGCAGCAGAGCTGTTAATACAGCTAAAACAACTACTAAAAATTCATAGACAATTAGTTCAGTATGTAATGCGGACTTCAACAATTCAGCCAGCGATTAAACTTCCACAGCTGACCCCTCACCAGGGGAACACAAATAAAATCACACCACAGAACATCCAATCCTGCCTAGGTAAAGTTCCAGCTAAACGGGAACAAATACCATTCTGGTTGGCACAGAAAATCACCCAAATAGAGGCGGTGTTTCCTGACACCACCCCGCTGGAAAAACACAGGATTCTGACTATATGTCTCCCAATGGGAATCGCACCACACATAGAGGACTGTGACACTTGGGGTACAGTCTTTGCTTCCATCTACACAAAAACGCACGGTGTTCCTTCCATTTCGGTAATACCAGATGTGCTTAAACAAATTCAAGATGAATACGGTCCAGAACCTGCTTTAACTCTTGGTATGAAATTACTGAAAGACTTCAAGCAGGTCTCGGCTATATTACTAGCCAACATAAAAGGTGAAGCAGCAAACGTGGCGATCCGCCAGAGGTTAAAAGAGACAGATATAGCAGACCAACCAGCTGAAATTGCCAGAATCATAGAAAAATCCTATGAAGAACTAGGCAGAGATAGTCTAGGTGGAATACCAGTAAAACCGCAACTGACTACAAGTCCAGGAAAAATATTTTTTAATAATAATAATTCACCAAAAAAGAACTGGGATCGAAATAAACAATCCAATCCTAAAGAAAAGAAATTCCAGTCCAGAGGAAGGTCTCCGAGGCGAAGAGAGAAATCTCCAAACCAAAGACAGAGGTCACCACAGAGTGACCCCTCTGGGAATAGATATAACCTTAGAAATAGGGATAATATTAAAAAACCTGATAGATATCAAGACATTGATACACGTCCCTCTCAATCTTTTCAGAATTCCTCGCAGAAATCGGAAAGAAGAGGACGATCAGAAGAGCACGCCAAGTCCAAAGACAAGGAACCTGCTCAGCTAAAAAAGAAATTACAATTTCCAAAAAAGAAGGTAGCCAGTATCAAGGTAGTTAAAAATGCCGAGAATACTGAGGACACAACTGAAAAACGGAGAATGGGCTCAGACAATGCTAGACAGCGCAGCAGAGGTGAGCATAGCTCGCAAAGTCCTTATGAATCATCTGGAGACAGTGGACACGAATGAATACCTTCAAGTGGAAACGGCAGACACCAGAGTTAGCAAGCCCCACAAGATATACGAGATAACATTACGTATAGAGGGAGATAAGACTAGGAAAATAAGGGGACTATTTTGGGATAACCTCTCCAAAGGCTATGACATCCTTCTAGCTGAAAAAGACTGGCCACCAGAGTTTGTCAGGGAGTGCCCTCATGGCGAAGAAGTAATTATGCCTGCCTTCTCGAATCAAATACCGATTCATAAAAAATACACACTTGCTAGAAAGTGGGCAGTGGCCTTAGCACCTGCTTTATATAAAAATCATGTAGGATGGGATGAGGATTCTCCTCCTCACAAAATCCAGTTAAAATCACAACCAACTGCACAAAGGCAGTACCCAATTAAGCAAGAAGCTAAAAAACAAGTAAATGAAATACTAGATCAGCTAGAATACCAGGGGGTGATTGAAACTTGCACCTCACAAATGAACAATCCTTTGTTTCCGGTCTCCAAACCAGACAATTCATATCGTCTAGTTTTGGATTACCGACACCTTAACACATGTTGCAAAACCTTTGCAGTGCAAAACTCACACAGTGCTGCACTAATGAATAACATAGTGCGCAAAAAATACAAAACAACCTTGGACATCTCCAATGGATTCTTTTGTCAAAACATAGCACCAGAGAGCAGATATTTAACTGCATTCTCAGTAAATGGCACTCAAAAACAATTCTGTCGGTTAGCCCAGGGGTACAAGAACAGCCCGGGGGTATTCTCAGCGAGAGTAACAGAATTACTACAACTATATGATGATGAAGCATTATCTTATGTCGATGACATTTACTTAACAGATGATGACTTGGAGACTCACTTGAAAAGAGTGAACACCATAATACTTGGGTTCGCTGCAGAGGGTTACAAATTCAACTTCAAAAAGTCCAGAATTGCCCATCTGACGGTCCTATTCTTAGGATATGAGTTATCAAGTGAAGGTAAAAGCCTGGCAGACAATTTCCTAGAGAAATGTGCCGTAATCCAAGCTCCTAAAACACTAAAAAACCTACAGTCAATTCTAGGCTTCCTAAATTTCGGAAGAACATACATTGCAAATTACGCAGAAAGGGTCAAACCCCTCTACGATCTAATTAAACCAGACTTTAAAAGATCCAGTTGGACTCAAACACACACAGAAATTTTGAGATCCTTACAAACAGACATGCTAATTAAAACAAAATTAGAAACCCGTGATAATACACGCAACCTTGTGATCCGAATCATCCCAGGGAGATGCGGATTCACATACCTAACCTCTAATGAGGGAGATAAGGTACCAATTGCATTCAAATCACACATGTACACAGAAGCTGAACAGAAATTCAGTAATACAGAAAAAATCATTCGTGCAGTTCAAACCGCAATAGCTAGAGAAAAAGACATAGCTGACGGTAGACATATCACAGTCAGAACAGCAGAATCAGCCTTTGAGGCACTAACAGCACCGTGTAATTTACCAACAACAACATTGAATCCGGAATGGATACAATGGGTGAATTCAATCACAATGGACAAAGTATACTACTTCTTTGATCCAGAACTAGAAGAATTAAAAAATCTAAAATATGAAAAGACGTATCCTCTGCCAATCGACATTCTGCCTCTACGACATTACGCCTGTGTAATCTATACAGACGGACATGCTCAACCATCCGTTTGGGGAGAACAAGCATGCAACCCCACATGTGAGATTACAAAAGAAGTGTGGCGCGGAGGTAAACTAAGAACTCTATTAACAAAATCACACTCAGTAGAAACTAATTCAGAAAAACAAACTGAAATAATAGCTTTGAAAATGGCGCTAGATAATGCGGATCGCGAATTCCCGACACTTATAGTGTCAGATTCATATTACTGCGTCAAAGCATATAACAAGGATTTGCAGACATGGATTCAGAACGGTTACAAAGATGACACAGATGCACCAATAAAGCAGAAACTGCTCTGGGAACAAGTAGCTCTTTTGAAAAAAGAACTACCAAAGACTCACGTGACACACTCACTGAGTCATCAACGTGATGGCGTTCACGTTGTGGGGAATTCATTGGCTGAAACAGCCGCAGCGGCAGCCACTAAACCGGCTCCCGTAGATCGAAAAAAGCGTACATTAAAATACATTGACGGTGAAACAATGCTGGCGGTGAAAACGTCATCAAAAGGCGACTGCTCAGCGTTACCGATCAACTATCCACTCAATTATACATACATAATCGATGCAAACTCCGTCCCTTTTGCTCGAATCCCTGGAGTGGGGGATAGAGTGATTCCAAACATGGACAGGAGAAACTTGTTAATCGCAGACGCACACATGGGCGAGGGTCACAGACACCTTAAACTAAAAGATTCTCTGGAAGAATTACAATCACGGTACTGGTGGCCAGGCATGAGCCTGCACTACACCATGTTTGTAAAAAACTGCCCAAACTGCAACAGAGATCGCAGTGGGGAGAGAAGCAGTTTAATACCTCGTCGTATCAAGGCAGATAATATTACCAGCAAAAAGAATGGCTTGCGATTAACATATACAGGCTAGTTTCCACTTATAATGTAGATCACCAGCACTCGGCTGACGTCCGGACTATTATACAAGATTTGCGAGTCTAAATGGCATATACGCTAAGAGCATGTTACGTTTGACCATTGTTTTCACTCAGGCATACCAGCCTGGGGGGAAACATGGCCAAATGAGCACAGTCCAGCGGGAATCTTCTCACTTCCTTCCTGAGGGTACGGGATGGTGTAAAGAAAAAACCAAGGCAGAAAGCAATCTATAATGGAAAGGATATTAGGTTCGGGAGCTGGGTGGGTCAAACATCTAATAAGTGTCCAACGTAGTCTAAATAACTTGCCAAGAAATTCTCTGAAGGGATTCAGTCCGTACGAATTATTATTCGGAACTAGGATGTTGATCTCTGACCTTGATAGTCAGACTTCAGTGGTAATAGAAAAAACCTTTGATGTCAAAGACCGTTTGGCTATTTTACAGGACTTAAACAAAACAAGAAAAGACCTGAGCAACATACAGTTGAAACAACAGCCAACGACCACTGAAGAATCACCACCTGTCCCAGCAAGACCTGTCTGGATTCCAAAAGTCGGGGATCTAGTCAGGGAGAAGATCGCGGTAAAGAAGGAATTTGGGCCTTCTTACAGAAAAGCAGTTCCTGTCTTGTCTGTCAACGGGACAAGATCAGTTGTACTACCGCCACTTGCTGGAAAAAAGGAGAACCGAGTTGTATCCATCGACCTTGTAAAACCACAACATGTGGCCGATAACAAACAGTAGGCCAAGTGGACTCCCAATAAGTAGCAGAACACCAAGGTTTGCTACCAGTACAGAGGTCCTAACAAAGAGGCTCATCACATTCGAAACGCCTACAGAAGAACAACAAGGACTATGCAACAATGCAATAGAACTCAGACCTCTGAAAACCCAAATAAAGACATTTAGCAGAGACACACCAATCTATACTGAAGTACCAAGTGAAAATGCAAGAAACAAAAATCCTGAACCAATTGGAACAATTGACAGAACTGCATCTGGTTACTTCATCAACTTCGATGATTCCTCTGACGGCTTCAGTGAATCAAAGACACAGCCATCAAAATCCTTTAAAGACAAAACTAAGGAACTTTTGAAACATCTGAAAGAAACATATCTGGTTTCTCCATGGATTGAATTTTGGGTGGGTTTTGGTGCATTTATCCTCATACTTTGGCTCATCATGGTATTTACTTTGGGACGCTTCATTGAGGGAAAATATGCTAAAATGGACACAGCAAGTCAGAACATCAACTTGGTCCTCAAACCACACACATCTTCACACGTCGAGAAAAGAGAACTTTCTCCAGAACTTTCTTCAGCCAACTTCACAGCCAATCCGATACCTGGTGGGGTAGCCTGGGACAACACTGACTATGAAATTTATGGTCCGGTCGAGATCCTGAAATATCCACACCAAATCAAGATCTCTTTGAGTGACTTTGCAAAACCAAACTCATTTGCTGATGATTGGGACTTCGAGAGTATTAACAACATGATGTCTGACTTAGTAATGTCTGCTAAATTTACAAAACATGATTATTTGCAAGGTTCTACAAATTATGATAGTATGTATTGCTATAACCATTATGGTAACCATTTTTTGCATAAATCGGCACAACCTAGAAATGTTTTAAATTATAATCAATGGGAACATTGCGCTACACCTCCAAAAGGGAGCTCTAGAACCGTGTATGACAAATATTCATATTTTTCAGGTTTTAACATAAGTAATGCTGAAACATTTTATTTTAAATTGTCAAACAAGACAGGGATGAAAACCATGATAACCAACACAAAATTGATATATTCAGATTCATTCTTTGAAAAAATGAATACATTTGGATTTGATTATTGGGACAAAAATGTTGATTTGAAAAGTGTTTGGGGTACAAAAGAATGGCAAGTACAGGGTTTAGAAGCTTTGTTTAGAGCCTGCATGATCCCAGAACAAATGATATTTTTAAATGACACTGTAGGGTTTAGAAGCTTTGTTTAGAGCCTGCATGATCCCAGAACAAATGATATTTTTAAATGACACTGTTCAACAAACCACCTGTCTTGGCTTAGCCAAAATCAAAGATTTAATTAAACCGTCTATTCCAAAGCCAACAATGTTTAGCAATAACTCTGATACAGATGAAGAAATAGACGTAAACCATATACTAAACCAAAACAGAACACATCCTGATTGGAAACAATGGTTGATCTGGCCCTCAGATACAAATAACTGTCAAGATAGATTCCTGAATAAAACACAGGGTTTTAAAATGACCAGGCCAGACCCTAGATATCCCCAAAGACATCACCCAGGGATAATAACAACCTACAGTGTGGGCAAATTATGCCTTCAATGGCTACAGACTTCCACACTGCCTGAAATTAAGCAACACCTAACTTTACTTACTGATGGTGCTGACTTGCGTGATTTCATACTGGGACCACGCAAACAGCGTCAAAAGCGTTTCATAGCAGCCTCTGTATATGCAGCATACAATGAGGCCTGGAAGGTTACTCAAATTGAGACAGCAGAAAGAATACGGGAAATTGACCGTATCAATTTGGAAAAATCACTTTCTGTAGTGGACAATGGGTTAATGACTCTGTCCTCCAGAATTTTTTCATTGGACAGCATTGTGTCTTCAGCAATCGATATATTATCGCAAGACTTACTGTTATTACAACATGGTCAGTCACAATTGCGTTCCATTGTACAGCTTGGCTGGACGTTACAAAATCTGCGTTCAGGCTATGTGCCTTGGCGTTTAATCAACACAACGTCACTATTCCAAATCTTTAACCTTACTGATAGACAAATCGGTATGGCGCAAAAGGGTGCTGATTATACAATCTTGAGCATTGAAAAACTAGAAAGATTACCAATGACAATGTCAGAACGACCTGTCAGTGAATGGATAATCCACGGAATCATAAATATTCCAATCTCAACCTTCAGGTTTCAATACTGCCAAAAATATATACAGGCTGGCATGTATGAGAAATTGGGAAAGGGGTACCTTAAAACAACTTGGAACCTGCCCTATTCACATGCATGTGTCAGTAATAAAGGACAGAAAGTGTTTCTTAGTGGCAACAATTGTGCTATGTCACTAAGCGGCACGCTTCTGTGTAACGGAATTAGTTTGCATGGAGCCTGTGAAGGGAATTCATACAACCTTTCATGTCACCAGCAAGGCGCACCTGCAACTGAAATAGAACCATTCTTTCAAAGACTCTATAATGGGAGTTACATTCTTATTGTAGACCGCAGATGTTGCAGTCTTATGCCCGGGACTCCTTATCTAGTAACTACAACGGCGAAGGTCAAGTGCTGTGGACGCTCTTTATTCCCCAGCTCCTTCCCAGACAGGGAGGCAAGGGCATGGCCCAATTTGAAAATTACTTCTATTCGAATAGATACTTTAAGCAGAATGAAAACAGTGCTTCTTCAGACGCCTACAAGGCTCACGTCATCAAAAGAAACGTATGATCTACAAGTCGCAAGGACGACTGCAGAGATACATACATTATTATCAACTAATTCCCCCGTACATTTCGCGGAAATCCTAAGCGAAATCTTAAATATTTCTGATACCAATGGGATCTCAGGGGTATTTAAGAAAGTATTTTCGATGGCATTAACACCATTCAAAGCCATACTGGGTATTTTTCCAGATTTCGTCCATTCGATTTTTGGCGGACTTCCCCTGATCCTGGGACTAATTGCAGGAATCCTATTCCTAGTCCTTATTTTTCGTTATGGCAACCCATGTCACAGATCAAACTCTCGCGACAATGGAAGATACGATCCTAGCCATTGGATACCGGGACCGGATATCAAAAATCCTGGGACTCTCCCGGCTTAGAGACCTGAACATGACTTGGTTTCTATCATTTCGACCAATGTGGCAAAGGTGTGTTTTACCTGTACTAAGGTGTCTGCTATGCGGAGAAGAATGCGTGTTAGACACCTGTCTGACGCTACAATCGGATGCGCCAGTGGATGCAGATACACTGTTGGTTCCTACCAAGGTTCACGCTTTGTGCTGCCCTCAAAGGCTGCCAATCCTGATGACGGCATTCCTGGAATCTTCACCACTACGATTGAAGAGTAGTGAAGTTCAAGATGAAAGCAGCATCGAACAGGTACGACCTTCTGTCAGCAATGCGAATCAGAATGTCAATGGAGACAATCATGCGCACGAATGCATGGTTACCCCTATTCCCGACTTAGTGGAACTTTCCCATGAAGCTGTTGACAGTTTTTTCGAAAGCCTGAATGATATGATGTTCTCTCCAGAACAGAAATAGAGACTTTTGAGTAAACTCGCACACGGCGTTCCCTGAATTCGGCCTTCAACTTTTAAAAATAAAGTCACATGAACAATTACAATCCAGTTCACGGACAGCAATTTTTTCAGCAAGCCCCTAAAATATTTTTCTTCCTATATTTTTTTCCGGGACACTGATCTTCTGCTTAAAGTAAGAAACTATTCCTAAAGAACTAAGATTTCTATTTTTAGATACTTTATATAGACTTTAGCTGCCCGCTGGTATGTTCACAAATATTTTATTATGTGATGAAATGGTCTCGAACTTCCTTTCTGTATAGCCATATTGAGAGCCATTTCATGTGTATTTCTCATATACCAATAAGCAATAATGCATAAAAATGCGTGTTTACTTTTGCATTTAATTCATAGCTTAAGTGCATACAATATATATGACTGCAATTTTTCAGTATGTTTGAAAATTTCGAAATGCATTTATGTATTTTGGGGTGGTAAGGTATACACTATACTCTATAGTATGTTGTACTATGTTATACTATGCATAGATTAGTAGATATGACCATAGTTAGCGTGGAGTGGGTGTCGTGTATTTCTATAGGTTCTGAATCAGTCCCCCTATTCCTGACCCTATTCTGGTTAAACTAACTATCAAGTTAACTAACAGTCAGCCCATGAGGCAAGAAAACCCCCATGATGCAGATACCGTTATCTGACGCAGTCACACTACGGCACAGGAACGTGTTATCTGATTAGGTCATAACGCTTGAGATCTAATTAGACAAGCGACATTCCTCCAGCCCCTGATAAGGCATACGACGTTCTCATAACAAATCAAACCTATGACAACCTGGACAATCCGTGCGGCCATTGTTTTGATTTCACAGAGAACTTTTGCAAAAGAATGTGCTAACGAGCAAGTCGTATGACATCTTTATTGACGTACCTATGTCCATCCTTACGTCAATCTCGGCACCTTTAAGGTATAAATATTGCCGATCTTGCGTTATGCAAACACACGCGTGGTGACAAGACGGAGCAGCTATACTTGCCAAAGCCGAGAGCAGAAGCAGACCCCGCTGGAGCAGCCCCGCCTTCCTGACGCGCTGAGAGACGCGCTGCTATCTCAAGCCGAGAGACCCAGCACCGGCGCTTTCGGGCAGCCCTCGCAGGCAGCCTGGAATATCGAGAGCAGAGAAAGAGATACCATTCCTCATTCATCCTAACTTCCAGGTACAGAACTGAATAACCCCTCACAGAGAATTCTTTAGTTATTCACTTGGCAAAAACAAACTTAACTTAAACTGTAACTTTCTATTCCCGCCCACGCATTAGACTTAGGTCAGGTACACGGGGTAGGCGTATTTAGAAACACCAGTTGAGTACGTTTAGTCAAATGTATATGTGTATGTAAATATATTTTAATCATTTTAAACATCATATGGCTCAGAAACCATATCAATGTTTTTACAGTATTATTTTATACTATTGCTTTTAATGTATGCACTTTACTTAACTATAAGTATTGCAATAATATCGATCCATTTCTCTTGTACGAGAAAAGAGACTGATCAATAAATAACACCTTTTTATTGAACACGCCCGTCTCTTCCTTTTCTCTACAATCTGATGAGACTAAGAATGCACGTACTGACTGAGTAAAATAATTGCCTTGTGCTCACACGACTCTCGAGATTGACTCTTGATTAGGGGAGAGCAAAGTTGTCATGTTCTATGGTTGTCAGAAACTAAATCCCTTCTTGTCTAATCAGGGAAGTTAATCCTTCCTTGAACATTCGAGAAAGTTTCTAGCGAACTCTGAGCTTAGCTGGCAAACCCAAAAATTAAGTCTAGTATCGACAGTAGTAGACCTAGTTAACGTCTGGCCTAGGCCTTTACTGCTGTAGGTACTATTCCAATGCGCAGAGCCTATTGGGAAGATAGGAACTACACTACAATACCACTCACTGACAACTGATTCACAGGTGCCCATACACACGGGATCTACTGTGTAGATGTGAGGTACGACAAACTTGTGTAGGGTACTACCCGATGTGGACATGCAGACGTGATGGACACTTGTGGCTCACGGCCCTTCCACTACCGCCGTTCCCTGGCGGTCCGTGCAATGCGGTGGTTGGCATGGCCGGCACGGCGGTCCTGGGCAGGGCCTGGGCAGGGCCTGGCACGGCGGTAGTGGAAGGGCCGTGCAACGGCGGTGGTTGGCATGGCCGGCGCGGCGGTCCTGGGCAGGGCCTGGCACGGCGGTAGTGGAAGGGCCGTGCAACGGCGGTGGTTGGCATGGCCGGCACGGCGGTCCTGGGCAGGGCCTGGCACGGCGGTAGTGGAAGGGCCGTGTGGAAGGGCCGTGCAACGGCGGTGGTTGGCATGGCCGGCACGGCGGTCCTGGGCAGGGCCTGGCACGGCGGTAGTGGAAGGGCCGTGCAACGGCGGTGGTTGGCATGGCCGGCACGGCGGTCCTGGGCAGGGCCTGGCACGGCGGTAGTGGAAGGGCCGTGCAACGGCGGTGGTTGGCATGGCCGGCACGGCGGTCCTGGGCAGGGCACGGCCGGCCGGCCGGCCGGTGAAGGCTGGATGATGCAATGTCACTGTAAGGGGGGGCATGACCTGCCATGTGCATTGACATCAGCTAATGGATGTGTTGGCCTGCACATCCCCCGCTGAACACGTGCCCCGCCATGTTGGCGCCAGTGATACAACATTGATGCAAATCGACCATCCGTCCCGGAACCTTGCACATGCACTTGCCGGTGTGTGAGCGTGACGGTCTGTGCACGTGCAGAAAGGGGAGGTGCGAACAAGGGCGGCGTGTGCCCAATAGAATGTACCGTATGCTGTGCAGCGCAACACCAGGGCCAGTCATTGGCCCATTTCCAAACACGCTTCTAGGGCTGACCAATGGCTGTCGCCGTATGCCACTGACATGGCCACAGGGCCCTATAAATGTGTCATGTGCAATACCACACATTCCACGATGACCACCGACTGCTGCCTGTGACCATCACCTCCATCTGCTGCTGCGGAGCTGACCACCCACTGCTGCCTGTGACCATCACCTCCAACTGCTGCTGCGGAGCTGACCACCGACTGCTGATCTAGTGCCCTACTCCGTGACCTTGCCATGTCGAGAGGCAAAGAGATCCGGTCTCGTCCCTTCACCGCCGCGGAGCTGGATGTCCTCGTGGACGGTGTGCTCCGCAACTACGGACGCCTGTACGGCGCACCCGGACAGGTGGTAAGTGCTGTGGGGGACAAGTTGGTGTGCATGAGGTGTACCATGACACCTGGGCTCTGGGATCTTGGCGGTGTGATGTGGGACCAACACATGATTCGCAATGTGCATGGCTGCTGAGAGTAACGTGTTGCCCCAATCTGTGTGACTGGCCAACTGTCCACTAACTTGCACCCTTTTGTCTCCCATCATGGTAGGTCAAGCTGCACCTTCGCAAGAACGTGTGGAGGAGCATTGCACGTGATGTACGAGCAGTGGGGGTGTCCAATAGACGACATACACACTGCCACAAACGCTGGGACGACATTTCCAGGCTGAGCAGGAACGTAGCGGAAGTGACACTAGGGATGATTCCAAGAACGGCACGACTGGCCCGACGCTCAATGACCCCTCTCATGCACCGTATCATAGCTGTGACGCATCCTGCCCTGTCCGAGCGGTTGCGTGTGGATGACCAGCAACGTGGCGGTAAGCATACTGTCAGTGAATGTTGCTTGTGAGTGCAATGCATGTTATGTTGGCCAGACACATTAGTGACTTCCGTGAATCGTGCGTCTCGTTGCAATGCCATGTTGGTGACATTGGCGCAGTTAAAAGTCACTTTCCGGTGCGGCATGTTGAGACGGCACTCGCTAAGCAGTTGAGTGTTGATGCACATGCTGTAGTGCTCCGTCACCCCATGGCAAGACTGGTGTGCAGATGTAGTTGCTCATGCCCTGTCCGCATGCTGTACATGTCGCACGGACAACGCCACTTATTTCGTGTGAGGATGACTGGTAGGGGTGGCCCGTGTGCAGGTTGGGGGATCGAAGTACATCGTCAGCAATGGCAATAGGGATTCCGTACCAGTACTGTACGTGAGTGTGGCCGTGACTTACACCTCTTTTCTGTGAATTTCAGCTTTGGCAGAGGACACTCAGCCACAGACCGAGGAGATGTTTGAAGCCAATGCATCCGGATCAGACGTCGGGCACACGCAGACTGACACAGAAGGGGGCAGCGCCGGAGAGGGGGACAGGACCGTCCCGGAGGACTCGCATGTGGAGACAACATCGTCAACATCTTCCGACAGTGTTGGTGAGTCAGCACTGTTGTCACAGACTGGGAGTGGGCAATCAACACCTTTGGTCGGGACACAGCACACAGGGCCCACCCTGCCGCCAACTGCACCATGTACTGTTCGTGCACGCAGGAGTAGGGGGAGCAGAGTAGCGTTCGGTGCCGGAACCGCTGCCCCGGCCTCCGTGAGCCAAAATGCTCTTTGTGCTGAGTCTGTTGATCTGCTGCGACAGCTGTGTGTGGGGCAGACCAATATGATTAATGCTTTCCAAGACCACGATAGGAAGTTGGGGCAGGTGGTAGCTTGCATGGAAGGTATGCATGGCAATCTGGCTGCTCTACACAGGACAGTGCAGTCATTGGGGAACAGTGTGTCGTCTGCCATTGTACAGTCGCAGGCACTGGGTGCAACTTCTGTTCCACCATCTACAACACTGGATGTCTCAGGGGGGAGTCAATTGTCTGACCAGGACTCGAACACAGGTCATTGCACTAGAAGCAGCGTCAGCCAGCACGTCAAGTCTCGGAGGGCTCAGACACCATCCCCTAGGTCAGCTAAATCTGTTCACAGAGACACCGTCAGAGACAGTGGAGTACAGACACGTGATCCAATAGAGGGTTTGGGTTCAATGGCAACACATGCTGCACAGGCATCCCACACACAAGGTACTCCCAAGGCAACCCTTACTCCCAGTTCCATTGACACTACCTTGGACATGGACAGTGAGAAGAGGAAGGCACCTCATGAGAGCAGGGACACTCCCAGGGGCAGGGAGACTAGGAAGGAAGGAGCCACTCCCAAGGGCAGGGAGACTAGGAAGGAAGGAGCCACTCCCAAGGGCAGGGAGACTAGGAAGGAAGGAGCCACTCCCAAGGGCAGGGAGACTAGGAAGGAAGGAGGCACTCCCAAGGGCAGGGAGACTAGGAAGGAAGGAGACACTCCCAAGGGCAGGGAGACTAGGAAGGAAGGAGCCACTCCCAAGGGCAGGGAGACTGGGAAGGAAGGAGCCACTCCCAAGGGCAGGGAGACTAGGAAGGAAGGAGCCACTCCCAAGGGCAGGGAGACTAGGAAGGAAGGAGCCACTCCCAAGGGCAGGGAGACTAGGAAGGAAGGAGCCACTCCCAAGGGCAGGGAGACTGGGAAGGAAGGAGCCACTCCCAAGGGCAGGGAGACTAGGAAGGAAGGAGCCACTCCCAAGGGCAGGGAGACTAGGAAGGAAGGAGCCACTCCCAAGGGCAGGGAGACTAGGAAGGAAGGAGACACTCCCAAGGGCAGAGACAAGGACAGTCACAAGACATACGCACCTAAGAAGAGCACGGACACTCCCAGGGGCAGGGACACACACAGGGAGAAGGTGTGTCCTGGGGATGTGTACACCAAAGACAAGTCTGCTGCCTGGGACAGGGCACCATCCAGGGAACAGGGAAGATCCACAGACATCATTCCTCCGACGGAAATAGGACATCCAAGGGCAAAGGCATCTCCCATGGACAGTGGTGCTGTCAAGGACAGGCATACATCACCCCTTGATGCACTGCGGTTGCTGTTTTCTGGGAAACGGAATACAGATGTCTCCGCAATGGAGTCACCCCTTACCTCCACTCCCATCAGGGCCCGTCAGGAGCGCATGGAGGTTGACCCTGTAGTAGCATCCCCCATGCCACATGTTGCAGAGGCCAGAAGGCAGCCACACAGCAAACGACAAGCTGGCTCAAGCACGTCCCCAGAGAGCATTCCCCCGCCAGCAGATGCACCTCCCATGGTGGGTGATATTTCTACCCAGTCAGGCCCACTTGCCAGTCCTGTCCTGTCCACGGTGCAGTCACATGTCACCAAGAAACGGAAACACACACCATTGACACATGCCCAACCCGATGTCGGCCAATTGCAACTATCCCCCGCTCCCAGAGCCACCCTGCCTCCTGGCCCATACAGCCCTGTGGCTCATCATTTCAGTGGTCCCAGTGGCGCCGCTGCAGTTGACTCGCATGTGTCAGGTAGTGGCACTGTGTCTGTTGTTTGCTGTCATGCATCATGTAGTGGCACTGTATCAGCTGTGCCTCATCCTGTATCAGGTCCTGGCAGTGTGTCTGGGTCTGTGGCGCATGTGTCGGTCACTCGGGCTGTGGCTGTGTCTCACACTCCTGTTTCAGGTGCTGGCAGTGTGTCTGGGTCTGTGGCGCATGTGTCGGTCACTCGGGCTGTGGCTGTGTCTCACACTCCTGTTTCAGGTGCTGGCAGTGTGTCTGGGTCTGTGGCCCATGTGTCGGTCACTCGGGCTGTGGCTGTGTCTCACACTCCTGTTGCAGGTGCTGGCAGTCTGTCTGGGTCTGTGGCCCATGTGTCGGTCACTCGAGCTGTGGCTGTGTCTCACACTCCTGTTTCAGGTGCTGGCAGTCTGTCTGGGTCTGTGGCTCACGTGTCAGTCACTACATCTGTGGCTGTGTGTCACACTACGGTTTCTGGTGCTGCCAGTCTGTCCGATGCGGGAACTTCACGCAATCCACCTGATAGTGTGATGTAAGGTGCTGTTGTCTTCACTCACATGTAATTGGACATGGTGTGTGAATTGTCCATTGTACACAGTCTTCCACTGCTGTGGACCTTGTTACGGGTTGTTGGTGATTCGTACATGTGGTGCCTCAGATACTGCTCTATGCCCTGTGATGTACTGCCTCTGATGTACCTGCTCTGGTGTCCACACTGCCCTGTTGCTGTTCTCATACTGCTGTATGCCCTGTGATGTACCTGCTCTGGTGTCCACACTGCCCTGTTGCTGTTCTCATGCTGCTCTATGCCCTGTGATGTACTGCCTCTGATGTACCTGCTCTGGTGTCCACACTGCCCTGTTGCTGTTCTCATACTGCTGTATGCCCTGTGATGTACCTGCTCTGGTGTCCACACTGCCCTGTTGCTGTTCTCATGCTGCTCTATGCCCTGTGATGTACTGCCTCTGATGTACCTGCTCTGGTGTCCACACTGCCCTGTTGCTGTTCTCATGCTGCTCTATGCCCTGTGATGTACTGCCTCTGATGTACCTGCTCTGGTGTCCACACTGCCCTGTTGCTGTTCTCATGCTGCTCTATGCCCTGTGATGTACTGCCTCTGATGTACCTGCTCTGGTGTCCACACTGCCCTGTTGCTGTTCTCATGCTGCTGTATGCCCTGTGATGTACTGCCTCTGATGTACCTGCTCTGGTGTCCACACTGCCCTGTTGCTGTTCTCATACTGCTGTATGCCCTGTGATGTACCTGCTCTGGTGTCCACACTGCCCTGTTGCTGTTCTCATGCTGCTCTATGCCCTGTGATGTACTGCCTCTGATGTACCTGCTCTGGTGTCCACACTGCCCTGTTGCTGTTCTCATACTGCTGTATGCCCTGTGATGTACCTGCTCTGGTGTCCACACTGCCCTGTTGCTGTTCTCATGCTGCTCTATGCCCTGTGATGTACTGCCTCTGATGTACCTGCTCTGGTGTCCACACTGCCCTGTTGCTGTTCTCATGCTGCTGTATGCCCTGTGATGTACTGCCTCTGATGTACCTGCTCTGGTGTCCACACTGCCCTGTTGCTGTTCTCATGCTGCTCTATGCCCTGTGATGTACTGCCTCTGATGTACCTGCTCTGGTGTCCACACTGCCCTGTTGCTGTTCTCATGCTGCTGTATGCCCTGTGATGTACTGCCTCTGATGTACCTGCTCTGGTGTCCACACTGCCCTGTTGCTGTTCTCATGCTGCTCTATGCCCTGTGATGTACTGCCTCTGATGTACCTGATCTGGTGTCCACACTGCCCTGTTGCTGTTCTCATACTGCTGTATGCCCTGTGATGTACCTGCTCTGGTGTCCACACTGCCCTGTTGCTGTTCTCATGCTGCTCTATGCCCTCTGATGTACTACCTCTGATGGACCTGTGCCTTGCCAAGGACTGTTGGTGCACTTAGCCCCTCTCATGTGCTGCCTCTGATGGACCTGTGCCTTGCCAAGGACTGTTGGTGCACTTAGCCCCTCTCATGTGCTGCCTCTGATGGACCTGCTCTGGTGTCCACACTGCCCTGTTGCTTTTCTCATGCTGCTGTATGCCCTGTGATGTACTGCCTCTGATGTACCTGCTCTGGTGTTCACACTGCCCATGCTCGAGCCTACACTGTGATGTTACCCCGATTATGTGTAAATAAAGTTGTCATTCATGTGTCGTGGGTTGTCGGAGTCATTCTTGCGTGTGTGATGCTGGTGTGTATTTGTTTTTCCTTCAAGGCAGTGTGTTCGGATATATGTCCCTCCCCCCTACCTAGGTCACGACTCTTGCAGGTGCTGCCGTCCACACGACTCAGTGGTTTCCGGTACATGTGACTCCCCCCTACCTGGGTGACGACCCTTGCAGGTGGTGCCCTCCACAAGAATCAGTAGTTTCCGCTACATGCCACTCCCCCCTACCTGGGTGACGAGCCTTGCAGGTGGTGGCCTCCACACGTATCAGTCGTTTCCGCTACATGTCACTCCCCCCTCTCTACGTCACGTCCCTTGCAGGTACTCCTCACCAGGCAGCGAAATGTTTGTAGCCTACCTGCGTCGTCCTCGATGGTGGGCCAAGACTAGGACGTGGTGGATCGCGTAGAGTAGCGGGTATGCGTGTAGTGCAGGGTCCATGTCGGCGAGCGGCTCGTGGTGGGTATGGTCGCTGTGGTGAATCCGCTGTGTTCAGGCAGGTTGTTTTTCCGCGGCGCTTTTATGTGTATTTTCCGCTATCTTGATTTGGTGGACGGGCGTAGACGTCAGTCCGTACGGCGGCGTATCTGGATTGGTTACGTCCGCTGCGTGGTTGGGTGAGGTTGTGCGGCGGACCATCATCTACCGCAGCGGACGGATTTTGACCTCTATTTGCTATCCTGATCTGGCGGACGGAGTGTCCGCGACGGGCGGACGGAGAATAGGCATGTTCCGCATACTCCAGGGCCGCGGTGGCTCTTCCGTCCGCCATCCTAATGAGCCCCAAAGTCTGCGCTGTCATTTGCTCCTCACATGCTCTCCCTGCCAAGTTTGTCCTGAGCCTGCGCAGCCTCCCTCGCCAAAGATCAGGGATGAGATAGCCTCCAGCTACAGTTATCAAATGGGAGGCTCAGACGGGCTCAGGCTTAATTTGTAAAAAAAAAAGAATTGACAGGGCTGTAGTCAGGAGGCCACTGCAGCTTGTATCACACATTGCCCCTGCCATGCTGCCAAAGGTAGTAACAACACAACTACTAACCATCACACTCCTACATTTGTGACAATTCAGACTATTCCAGGTCCCCAAAGATATAAGAATTACTTGGGTGGCAGGTAATAGTCATTTTTAATGCATACTGAATTAATAATTGACTGTTGTTGTCGTAATCTCAGACAGTGCCACCTTGTGGCAGACCGCCACAAGCTCCAGTGTTGACAATGAAGTGCCGGTGCCAAGCACCGGAAACCACTGGCTCAAATTAAGCACCCCACGGCATCAAGCAGGCTTGCAGACAAATAGATGAGAGAGTACGGAACACTTTATTCAAGTGATTGACGATGAGCGTCACCAGTAGGCATGATTACAGCACTGGTGTTAATTAATGATATACTTCAATCCTGCCCGGACTAGAGTGGACAAGCCTGTAAATACATACCAGGCAGAAACCCTGTAGATATATAATTTTGAATAGCTATGAAGACTTCCGCGGCCGCCTGCAGGACAATGCATTTGTAGGCCTTGTTAAATTAGCGCAGGTGCAGAGCACCGGAAACCATCAGCACCAATTGAGCACTGAATTGACTGTGGACCTTCAGCATCCATGCACGACTGTCGTGTGAGATAATGGAATGAGTCTAAACAAATCAGACACTCGCTATGGGAAGCACGGGGAATGCTCTTCCAAGCCATGCAGGGGACCTATTCCGTCACAACAAAAGTACCCCAGTCATCACAAAGAGGAGGAGAAAAGCACCACGAATATCAGATACTACAAAAAGTTATATAATTCTGGATAAAAATATTCTACCCTCAATTAGTGCAAAATTCCACAACAATGGTGAAAAAAGCATTACAAGCATCTGTTACGAAAAACAATCACAAACGCATTTTAGTATTGACCTATTGAAAAACACTCCTACCTCCACATACTGGAAAACACCACAACCACAGGAATGTTTGAGGCAATCTAGGCCTCACTTCTTCGAAGTATAACAACCACGAAGAGGACAAAAAAAATCAGCAGTCACCTACTGAAAACCACCAGAACAAAGTAGAGGAGAAATGCAATATAATCATCATACACTATAACAAATATACACGTGCTCAGAGGAGAAATATAACCCTGTAATAATCAAATGAAAATAAAACAAATAGGAAAAAAACATTGACTCCATCTTCAGCAGCTGGAAAATAACACAACTCAAAACAAATGGGCAACCCTCCGAAATAGCATATTTACTCATGGAAAAAGCCTCCAAGCATCAACTACAGGAAAGTGTGAGAACAACTCAGAAAGTGGTATTATTCTGGGTGCTTGAGGGTGCATGTTTGAGTGCGGTGGTCTATAGTGATGACAGTGAGTGTACCTCATGACATAGCCCTACACTGTGATGTCATTTAAACCCATGGTTATCATCATTGCATCTTTCAGAGTATGTATCATTTAGGAACTTTACTGAAGTTAGTGGCTGGCTTTTGATTGGGTGCTGGACTGTTAGTCTCATAAGTGGCAATCAGCACACAGTCCATCCGTTGTACTGAACTTCAGGGATGAGCCATGAGGTAGAAGAACCACAGACAATTTGCCAACTGACCAAACTGTCAATAATGGAATACCAGTGCTGTCCTCACTAACGTACATAACATTCAACATTCTAATAATACTCTATGCAGAAAGCACTGCCAAACATATATATAAATAGTACGTAAATTACATCACAAATACAAAATACACACCCTTCCCTTTTATGAGCAAACCAAAGCAAGAAAGAAAACAAAAAAATGACAAGCTTGGTAATGCAATTAATAAAATGTTTAATATAATTCTTAGTCTTCAAAATATGAAGCTACCTAGACTGTTCTCCCAGAAGGAGCATGAACTGGAAATTCAATGTCTCTATTCCTGTGTGGATTCTCGCAAACAACCTCAATAGGTAAAGGAACATTCATTTGTCACAGTACTTCCTGGTTCAAGCCAGTCTTCAAAACTAGTTGAATAACTATCACCTCCATCAGCACTAGCATCCTGAAGACAACCAGTATCTCTTCTGCATTCATAATGTCCCCACGAGCAAGATGCACAAAATCATCCTCATAACTCTCAAATAACTACTTCCCAAGACAAGAACATCACGTTTAGACCACCACAACCCTTCTTTCAATTTCAGAGAAACAGGGTTGACACATATCACCTTGAATGGTCCTGAAGCAGTAATTTTTACTTTTCCAAACCCCTTTCTTCTTGACCAAAACATAGTCACCAACACTCACAGATAACCTCTTAATACCATGTTTATGATCACAATATTTCTTCATTTTTGATTGTTTCTCGTCCACTCTACTTCTCCCCACCACTGGAGATTTCATGCAGCTGGTTGAATTAATTAACGTCGTCAACAGCTCAAGCAAAAGTTTAGTTGTACTCTCTCTCTCTCTCTCTCTCTCTCTTTCAAACAAAGTTTCCACAGTCTTACTATGTGGTGAGTTATGGCATTGCCACAATTTTTCACTTTTCTTGCTTGATGCGTTTGCTAATGTATGCCTTCCTTAATAGTTCTGTTGGCACAGTCCACTAAACCATTCGGTTGTGTACTAAGTACGTGACTGTATAATGCTTCATTTCTTGTTTCATAACAAAAGGTCTCTATTCTGTCCAAAATAAAATGAAAACAGTTATCAGGAATCAATTCACGTTTGGTTCTCTCATTTTTAATAAAAAAAACAAACAGCAGAGCAACATGGTTATTTGCATAACCCACAAATTCTTAGCAGATTTCAACAGGCATCCCGTTAATAGGTCCTGCAAAATCTACGGCTTTTTTTCTCCATGTTCCAATTGAAAAGGAACAGTAATTAAAGGTGTTTTCCTAACAATCTATCGCTGGTTGGACCCAAGATAATCACTACACAAACATGTCCATCTCCTTAACCATCCATTGCTCACCTCCAGAATTGCTGTCCACCAAAATGTTTTCCTAAATATAAGCCAAAATGTACTCTTGTAATCCATAAATTAGTTACACTGAGTGTGCATGTGCCCATTCTGACCAATGCCCGCCCATCACATAAGTCAATAGTTTTTGCTCCGTTCTAAGTGAAAATGAATTCTATGTCAGGAAGCGGAGGCGAGGATTTTGCTAGTCCTTTCTTCATTTTATTGGACAGCAAGTTAGAAGGTAAAAGAAAAAACATAAACCATGAACTACCCTAACCAACATGGCAGCGGTAGTCATGGTGATACAGTAACCAATAAGAGTCCATAACACCAGCATAAAGGAATCCCACGTCGGTAGTCCTTCCTCTTTCTTCATTGCTGCCGCGTCAAGATAAGTCCCGTTATTTCTCCTCAACTTATTCTTGTGGCGTGGCAGTGTTATTCGATATTGTTGACAGCTTATTTGCCTTATCTCTTTTCGATTATTGTCCTGCTTTGTAGGCTGTATTTATCGTCTGTCAGACGCGGTAGGCATTTTGGCCCGAGCGTCTCTGTGGTGCGCGTGCGCGGTCTGTAGCGTCGTCTCTTCAGACGCTGACCGGCTTTTTTCCTCTGCGCTTCCCTGCGCTTGTGGAGATCACGCGCTGAGGCAAAGCGCTTCATAATTCATTATATTTGCCTCGTTCCCCACACTGACGCTGCTTGTTGTGGCAGGAATTTCGAGTGACTGAATTTTCTTTAATATTTATTAAAAAACTGTAATTTTCGTGTCAGTCACTTAATTGGCATTTAGATATTGCCATTTATTCTGGTGTTGTTTGTGGGTACCTGTGTGGGGAACCCCCCCTTTTATATAGCCTGGGGCGTATTTCATTGTATGGGTGCCCTGTAATCTGCACAAATGCAGACTCGTCAAGAACTAGATGGTATGCCTGTAGATTCTGAACAGCCTCCTCAGCCCTTATTGCGCCCTCCTGTAGAGGTGGACAGACTCCTGTCTTCGGCTATCGCCAAGGCTCTGGCACCTCTACAGGATAGTGTCAATAAACTGACTGCCCATGTTTTTAAATCTGGCTCAGTTGTTTTTGGAGACAGTGGGGCTGGGCCCAGTGGAGTGCTTTCTGTACCTTCACGCACGGCCAAGAAGCGTGACGCGGGGCACCTGGAAGGCTTCAGTAGACTTGCTGAAGTCTTCCATAAGAGTGCGCGCACGCTAAGAAGAGCACCCTTCCGGGGGGAAGACTCACACGGGAATATTGGTGGTACTTCCACCCAAGACCTTGACCCGGAAGAAGGGTTTCCCCTGGAGGAAGTAGATGACGAGGATGACTATGAAGAAGAAGATGACGATGCATCTTCTGGGGATATGTCTGACATTAGTAGGTCTTGGCGCCCTAAATCTAATGTCTCTGAGTGTGGCGAGGGTGACCTTGTTGCCCCGGATATGTTTGACCCTAACTCTATTTATAGACCCCGCTCCTCGGAGTGGGTCCCTGAAAAATCTACGGCTGATTATGTGGCCGCTAAACTTAGACAGCCCCTCTCTCAGGATGTCAGGCTACGCTTACGCTCTGAGTGTCCTCGCCCTTCTCTTCCCAACAGGGTGGCAGCCACTCCGGAAATAGACCCAAAGCTGTGCACTTTTTTCGCTAAATATGTTAAAGACCCTAAGAAGGGAATTGACAGGTCCTCGAAGGCTTGTCAAGACAAGCTGTTAGATGTTGTCGGTCCTCTGACTAAAATCATTGAGCTTGCCCAACGCTCCAGAGAATCAGTTATGCCTCTACCAGTTGACGACGTGGCAGGTTGGGCACAGGGGGCAATTTGTCTCCTTGGCAATGCCAACTGTGCTCTCTCTGCGGAGCGCCGTAGGTCTCTTTTACTAAAAATTGATCCTAAACTGGGTGAATTATCCTCTTCGGAAGCGGGTTCAGTAGCGCAGGGTACCTTGTTCGGTGACCCTTTCGTGAAAGAACTTGGCAAATTTGTGGCTACCTTTTCTGCCTTAGACAAGGCCCAAGCTTCAATGAAGAAAATGTTTCCTAAAAAGGTTTTTGGCGGGGCCGGCAGAGGCAGGGGTCGCTCTTCCGGCCGCCAATTCCAGCAAGGCCCCAATAGAGGTCAGTTCAAAAGGAACAACGGATGGAACGACGGTCGTCAAGGTTCCTTTTATCCTTCCCGTGGAGGCAGAGGCCAGGGCAGAGGACGTGGTGGCAACCAGTTCAACGCCAAAGGATTCAACGGTGAGTTTTTCCATCATTTCTCCAGTACGTCTGGGGGGAAGGATTGCTCTATTTCTTCAGGCCTGGTTACTTCTCACGTCAGACCCTTGGGTTCTGGAAATGGTCCAAGGCTTTCACATAGAGTTTTACGGCTCCCCCGTTCAACTCTCACGTCCTCGACCATTGTTTTTTTCTCTCGCAGACCAGGAACTTATAGACGTGGAAGTTCATGCTATGCTGCAAAAAGGCGCTATCTCCCTTTCTTCTCTTCATCCAAACGGCTTTCTCAGCAACATCTTTCTGGTAGAGAAAAAAGACAAAGGGTTCAGGCCAGTCATCAATCTTCGTTCGTTCAACGAATGGCTGATCTACAGACACTTCAAGATGGAGGGCATCCATCTTTTGAGGAATCTCCTTCTGCAGAACGATTGGTTGGTACGTTTGGATCTGAAGGATGCATATCTTTCAGTTCCGAATTACCCTCCTCATCGCCGCTTCCTACAGTTCCTTTGGAGAGATCAGATCTACGAGTTTCATACTCTCCCCTTTGGTCTTTCCTCATCACCTTGGTGCTTTACCAAACTCCTACGTCCCGTGGTGGAACATCTGCGTACCATGGGATTTCGTCTGATAATCTACTTGGACGACATTCTTTTGATGAATCAATCCAAGGACCTTCTCCTCCATCAACTTCAAGTGACCATAACTACTCTTCAATCTCTGGGGTTCATCATCAACGCCCAGAAATCAGAGTTAATCCCTCAACAGGAAATGACTTTTCTGGGATTTCTGATAAAGACTACGGATGCGACGTTACACCTCCCTTCTCAAAAGATCACCAAGATCAAGAAGGCGATTCGCAAGGTCCTCCGTCGAGACCGGATCTCTCTCCGTCTTCTGGCCAGGATAGTAGGCTTACTGTCCTCGTCGATCCAGGCCTTTTTTCCAGGCCCGCTTCACTACAGAGCTCTCCAAAGACTCAAAGCGTTTCATCTCCGCAAAGGCCTCACTTACTCAGAACTCATTTCATTGTCCACGGAAGCCAGATCGGAACTCCTTTGGTGGTTGGATCACATGGATGCGTGGAACGGGAAGGCAATTTTCGGCTCCCGCCCGGATCTTGTGATCGAGTCAGATGCCAGCCGCCAAGGATGGGGAGCCCGGTGCGGCTCCCTTTCGGTGGGAGGCAGATGGACGGAGGAGGAACTTCATCTCCACATCAATTGCTTGGAACTCCTTGCGGGTTCGTTCGTCATTCGCTCGTTAACAACGAACAAAGTCTCTTGTTGTGTCCTCCTTCGGATGGACAACACGACTGCGGTCAGGTATATCAATTGCCTGGGCGGCACCCACTCCAAAGTCCTTGCGGACCTAGAGAAGGACTTCTGGAACTATTGTCTTCTATGCCAGATTTCGGTCATGGCAGAGTATCTTCCCGGCGAAATGAACTCTGTGGCGGACTGGCAATCCAGGAATTTTCGGGATGCCAGCGATTGGAAGCTGGATCCTGCTGTCTTTCAGATGATCTCAGAGTTTTGGGGCCTTCCTCAAGTGGACTTGTTTGCGTCCAGATGGAACGCCCAACTTCCCCGGTTCTACAGCTGGAAACCTACAGGACTGGACTCGGTTTCCAGCTTACGCTTTTCCCCCGTTCCTATTCATTCAAAGGGTAGCTGCCCAGGTCCGCAGACAACGAGCCTCTCTAATCTTGATCACCCCTATATGGAAAGCTCAATGCTGGTTCCCATCTCTTCTGGAATTATCTTGGGACAGACCTATTCGGCTCCCCATATCCGATCTCATTCTGATGGATCCATTGGGTCATCCACACCCTCTGGTTCTCCAAGGCCATCTACGTCTCATGGCCTGGAGGATTTCAGGAGACGTTGGTCTAACGGCTCACTTTCGAAAGACGCTGAACTCCTCATTCAGCGAGCCTGGGCCCCTAGTACCACCAAACGATACCGATCTGCCTGGAACAGATGGGTTCGTTGGTGTGTGGCAAAACACTTGGATCCCATGGGCTCTCCTGTGACAGAAGTAATTAACTTCCTTGCTAAACTCTTTTTCAGGACAAACTTGCTTACTGTACCATCAATTCCTTCAGATCAGCAATTTCTGTGGGTCATGCCCTTGTGGATGGTTCTCCTGTGGGAGAGCATCCTTGGGTTTGCAAACTTCTCAAGGGTATTCGCCTGTCGCGTCCTCCTGAACCGCGTTATTCTGGTCTTTGAGATGTAAATGTGGTTTTACGATTCCTCCTTTCCTGGCAGGATAACGAATACCTTTCACGCAAGGAGCTTTCGGCTAAATTGGCTATTCTCCTCTGTCTCATTTCTTGCAAAAGGACTTCCGATGTTCGCGCTCTTGATGCTTCGGCCAGAATTCTTACCCCTGAAGGTGTTACTTTTACTGTCTCTAGATGAACCAAGTGTAATACCAGGTCAGTATCTTATCCAGCCTTTCCGGATTCACCTAAACTTTGTGTTGTTCGTTGCCTCAAAACTTATGAGGATATAACTTTGGAATTCCGTCCCCCGGGCGAAAGACAATTACTAATTGCAATTAAGAAGCCTTTCAAAGCGGTTTCTTCTCCCACCATTGCCAGATGGGTCCGATGGATTATGTCTGAGGCTGGTATTAACATTTCAAGCTTTGGCGCTCACTCCACTAGAGGCGCTATGGCTTCCAAGGCTGTCCAGGTTGGGGGCAGATTGGAGGATATTATGAATGCAGCGGATTGGTCTTCAGATTCAACTTTTAAAAAGTTTTATTTTAAACCAATCCATGAGGCGACATCTTTGGTGGTGAGTAAGCTTTAAACAAGCAAAATCCTCGCCTCCGCTTCCTGACATAGAATGAGAAATTTCCTAGTTCACACAAAGGAAAGTTTCAATTCTATTAAGGACGCGGAGGCGAGGATTTTCCCACCCTGGCTTATCCGGCCTTCCCTCCCGAACCTCTGCAATCCAAGCTTTTGTTCTTCATTCGAGGGAAGTATTTCCTTTTCATATATGTTGATGTGTACATTTGACTGATATGTTTTACTGCATATTTCCTGCTTATGTTGCAGTTATTTTTGCTCTTTTCCATTGCAATGTGTTAGATGCTTCAGCATTGTTCTGGACGAGATATTATTATTTTTTCTCTTCCCTAGGCTCCGATCAGAAAACGGACTAAAGGGTAGAGGACTTCTTTCCACCGGCAGCAGCGAAAGAGGAAGGACTACCGACGTGGGATTCCTTTATGCTGGTGTTATGGACTCTCATTGGTTACTGTATCACCATGACTACCGCTGCCATGTTGGTTAGGGTAGTTCATGGTTTGCTGTCCAATAAAATGAAGAAAGGACTAGCAAAATCCTCGCCTCCGCGTCCTTAATTGAATTGAAACTTTCCTTTGTGTGAACTTGGAAATGTCTCATTCTCCACAGATAAGTCTTGAATTTTTAGTGCATCCCTGAGCATTCTACGACTATGCGTTCTATGGTACTGTATTTTTTTACGTATCACTAAATGTCTTCGAAGGACATACAATTGTACGTTCATCACCATTCACCAGTCACTTGGCACTGCTCCCACTCCTACACTTCTTGCATCAACAGTACCCATACCTTCATACCCAGCAATAAAAGGTTTTAGTTCTGGAGCTTCCATAATTTACTACTTAGGTAAATTAAAACACCGCTCTGTTTCTTCATCCCATGTGAATTTAAATTTTTTTAAATCTTCTTCTTTAAAGATTCCATATTTTGGCATTACATTTGATTTAACAAGACTTATAATCACACAACTTAATACATGACCTCAGTTGATCCTTGGCAAAAGGTCTTGGAACTTTAAGCACAGTGCCCACAATATCTTTTCTGGGCTAAATTTCGCATGGTATGAGTAAATGTCCTAATTGTCAGTTCTTGTCATTCCTTGGCCAGTGGTATTTGATGAAAATTGGCCTTAAAGTCAATGTTGCAAAGAACTTTACATTTCCAAGCACGGTAAGCATCACATTAACACAATGGATAAAACTCAGTTACAATATTCTCTTTTAAAGAGCGTACATCCACACACAACCTCACCTGGCCACCTGTCTTTAATGTGCTAACAGTCAAGGTGACGTTTTCAACAGCTTTATAATTCCCTAAATGTATGGGCCATCAATGTCTTCTTTCAATTCACTTCTAACACTTAATGGAACTTCTAAACTTAACGTGCGACAGGAACAGGGGCAGACTTCCACTAGGGCGAGGAGCGTCGCCCCACTGCTTTCTCCCAATGCGAGAAGCAGAAACATAAAATGGTAAAACAACCATTTTAAGTTTCTGCTTCTTGCACAGTGAGTAAACAGAAGTGTTTGGTTAGGGGCGGGTGGGTGGACGGGCCGAGGAGGAGTGGATTGCCCACTGCTGAGGGCGCTGACTGTTTTTTCAGCCTCAGGGCTGACCAAACCAGTCATGCGCACTCTGCCTTTTCACCATGTAGGCTGCATGCAGCCTACATGGAGAAAATGGCCTCCCCATGGTTGGTGTCCCGACCAATCATAACGCTGTCATTGCAGTGTTGTGATTGACTTAGGAGAGGGGAGAGAGGCTGCCTGCTTCCTGTTCCTGCCGTAGGCAGGAGAGCAGGAGTGGAGCAGAGGCAATGTGGGAACGGGCGGAGAAGGTAAGTTAATTTTTCAATTTTTTAATTTTAAATTAACCACCCTCGCACGACCCTGTTCCCATGCGACCCCCCCATCCACGAGTCATGCCGGCCACGACTGGACAGGAATAGTACTTAAAAAAAAATTATTGTGTGCTCATAAACCTTGACTTTCCCAATCTGTTCAGAGAAAATATCACACATTTTGAGAACATTTTTGCTAAATATCATCCTAAAAACTCTACTAACGAGACAGGTGTTGCAGTTCCAGGATTAAGGGTGATGTTAATTGTTCATTATGGGCCTGATTCACAAGGGCCTCTGCAGTCGTGGGGAGTCTCTGCACTCGGACGGAATCACCATCATCAGATAACACGGCTCAGCATAGTATCCTATGCCGACGACACTCAGCTCATCCTCTCCCTCACCAACGAACCCAACGTCACCAGACACAGCTTCCAGGATGAAGAAACAAAATCCTGCGCACACAGATTAGGTACAAACAAGTAGAATGCTACTATATATGATTCACAGTAACAAAAGTCCAACGTAGGTTCTTGGATGTATATCTCTTTTTATTGATGTAGCAGGCGTCCCCGACCCGGAAGTGGACTTCCGGGTCGGGGGCGCCTGCTACATCGAGGGTGATTCTACCCAGAACTTGGACACCATACGTACCCGTGTGGTGGTCTGTGAAGAATTTCTTTGATTACACGTTTTGGACCATGGATTGGTTGATGGCACAGATAGGCTGAAATTTGGCGTCCCATCTTACAGTGTAACTTGAACTGCTTTAACGGAACTACTACGCCGCCATCCTCCTACTAATAGGTTACCCTGCCGGGTTGGAATTATCACCGGACTAGGGCCCTTACAGATAAGGATCCAGCCATTGAGCCCTGAAGAGTTGTAGTGTCTAGATACATCGAGGGTGATTTTACCCAGATCTTGGACACCATACGTACCCGTGTGGTGGTCTGTGAAGAATTTCTTTGATTACACGTTTTGGACCATGGATTGGTTGATGGCACAGATAGGCTGAAATTTGGCGTCCCATCTTACAGTGTAACTTGAACTGCTTTAACGGAACTACTACGCCGCCATCCTCCTACTAATAGGTTACCCTGCCGGGTTGGAATTATCACCGGACTAGGGCCCTTACAGATAAGGATCCAGCCATTGAGCCCTGAAGAGTTATAGGGGTCCATTAGGATGACGGGCGGACTTAGTCCGCCCGCCACCCCAACGGAGATCGGGACCGCCCGCCTAAAGGGCGGGGGTCCCGACATTGGCATTAGGATGCGCCCGCCACAGTGGCGGGCGCATTCCTCAAGTTTACATTGTGGCGGGCGGTGCTCACTGCACCGCCCGCCACATTGTGAAAAACAAAATGCACGCATTTGCATAATTGAAGCGGCAGGCACCGCGCGGTGCCTGCCGCTGCGATTATGCAAATGCAGGGGGGTACCACAGGTACCCCCCGTGTGCCACCCCCCTCTGGCCGTCACTCTGGGGGCCCACAGGGGGCCCCCGCAGCAATCACCGCCTGCCTTTCCGTGGCGGCCTTGCCGCCACGGAAAGGCCTGACAATATGCGCATTGTAATATGGCTGGCGGTGTCTAACAGACACCGCCACCATGTGAAACACATTCCGCCCCGGCCGCAAGGCGACCGGAGCGGAAAACAGGCGGGCGGTGTTTTTCACCGCAACGGTCCCCCCCACCATCCTAATGTGGCGGGGGGGAATTGGGCAATGGATGTCGGGCGGATTGCCTCCGCCAGGCCGGCGGTGGCTACCGCCAGCCTGGCAGAGGCAATCCGCCCGACATCATAATGGACCCCTAAGTGTCTAGATTTGTATAGACCTATAACGAAACACGTGTCGGCTGGCTGTGAATTCCCATTAGTGTGACTAACCAATAAAAAGAGATATACATCTATGAACCTACGTTGGACTTTTGTTACTGTGAATCATATATAGTAGCATTCTACTTGTTTGTACCTAATCTGTGTGCGCAGGATTTTGTTTCTTAATTCTTAGATGTGAATTCTTCACATTTAAATTGAGGGGTTCTTGGGGTCTCCCCTCCCTGCCAGCACCAGTGATTGTTGTAAATTGCACTTGATATACACGCTAATATTGTTTGAGCGCCAACTTTTTCCCGTATACTTAATACCCTTTTTGCTTTTTGCTGTTGTGTACAGCTTCCAGGATGGTATGAAAGACCTTACCTCCTGAATGAGCAACAGCTGACTAAAGCTCAACTCAGAGAAAATAGAAGTCCTCATTCTCGGTTCCACCCCCTCAGCATGGGACAACACCTGGTGGCCCACCACCCTCGGTGAAACTCCCACACCCACAGACCACGCTCGCAATCACAGCATCATTCTTGACTCCTCCCTCACCAACAGATCAATGCTGTGTCCTCCACATGCTTCAACACCTCTACATCCTTCGCAAGACCTTCAAATGGATCCCCCCCGAATCCAGAAGGATCATCAGCCACACACTCATAACCAGCAGACTGGACTACGGGAACGCCCTCAATGCTGGAATAAGCACATCTCTAATCCTCAAACTCCAGACTATCCAGAATGCTGCAACTAGACTGGTCCTCGGCATCCCACGACAACACTGCAACACCTAACACCTACGAGAGCTCCACTGGCTCTGCGTTGAAAAAAGAGTGACCTTCAAGCTCCTCACCCATGCCTACAAGTCCCTCCAAAATATTGGATCTCAATACCTCAATGAAATAATCTCCTTCTACGCACCCAAGAGAAGCCTCAGATCCGCCACTTTTGCCCTAGCCGAAATCCCACGCATCTGCAGAGCCAGAGCGGGAGGTCTATTCTTCTCCTACATCGCATCCAAGACCTGGAACAAACTCCCTCTCAGCATCAGACAACCCCCCACACTGCAGGCCTTCAGTAAGAGCCTAAAGACCTGGCTTTTTGGATGAGATGTAGCTGTGTGCAATCCCCTACACCACCCCAGCTTTTTGCGACCCTCTTGGGTGAGTAGTGGGCTTCACAAATCCCTGATTGATTGATTGATTGATTGATTGATTGATTGATTGAATGATTGATTGATTGATTGATTGAATGTGACAGTGCGGAGATACCGCCTGAGTGCAGAGACTTTCCCATGACTGAGGGGACTCCGCCACAAGTGCGGAGGCCCTTATTGAATCAGGACCAAAATATCTGCCTTCTTCAACAACATAGATTTTAGTGAAAATGGGCCAGTCTTTAAATATGCAATTTTCTTTAAAGAAACCCACCAACCTAATGCCATAACCACTGTGTGCTACGCATTAATATCAGTTTTTTTCAGTAGGATGTTTGACCAATATCTTTTGAATGGGCACTCACCCAAAAATGACTAGAGAGCACAATTCAGCCATAAACTTCACTTCCAAATAAACACATGGCAGAATAGTGCCAATTGTTTTGCAGTATCACCCAAACTATTACTCACAACAACCTTCAAAACAAGATTTGCAACACCATCATATACATTTTTTATATTATGATCCACACCACCCTAACAATTTTTTCAAAAGGCTAACAAACTCTATAAAAATGAACCACACCTCTAGCATAGCATATTATTTTAGCCTTTAAACTTTCCAAAACCTTGTTCTTTACGCACTGCACTTGAAATGAACCCAAGCCCTTCAAAATTTCAGCAGATAAGATTTAGTTTACATTTGTTATCTTTAAATACCTTAAGCTATGCTAATGGTCTTTTATAAAGTAGGATTCCCACAGCACAGTAAATCTTTGTGAACTTTTTAAAAGAAAACAGTGAGTAACAATTTTATTACATAAATATTATTCAATCGAGTTTTCAAATTCATGTGTCACTGTCAAAATTCTCAACGTAGCAACATATTCACCTACAAATTAATTTGGACCTTGCTTCCAACTGTATAGATGCACCTTTACACTACAACACTAGGGGGGCAGATTTACCATTTAATCATGCAGCCAGTGGCGGTGCGTCCATTGGGGGCGTTGGGGCGTTGCCCCACTAGCCATGGACGACCGCCGCTGGTGCCAACATGCATAAAACAAAGTTCAAAGTCAAACACATTTTATAAATCCGAGCGCACTGACTCAGCGCTACAGGGCCGGGACGAGCCCGACAGAATCGGGCATTGCCTATGGAAGTGGGCCGTGGGGGCGGGGCTGCGGCAGAGAGTGAGTCACTGTGAGTGACAGCGCACAGGCAGGCCAGGCAGCCAGAGAGCGTAAGCAGCTGCAGCGGGGTCGGGGTGACTACGCATGCAACAGCCAGGAGTACTCATAATTGAGACTGGCCTGCGCATGCGTAGTACCTATTAGACCTCGCCCCCCCCACCCCCCCGTAGCACTGAGAGAAAATGGCAGGGACCCGGGGCCCCGGTCTCAATATGGGCAGATTTTCTCCTGCTCGTAGCCCAATCCTGGCGCAGTGGCGCTGTTAAGCCTGCGCCAGGATTGGCTGAGACAGCAGGATCATGGTGCCGCGCGTGGGTGTTTGCTGCTCTTCAGTATGGCCAATCACATATGGCTATATCAAGCCATGTTGAGGTGATTGGCCATTTCTGAAAGCTGCAGACAGTGACGTGACCGCGCGTGAAGTCGAAGGTTCTAGAACTGATTTCCAGACCAGACCAGTACTGAGAGTCCAGTAGTCGATCCAAGCGTGTGACTGACTCCTCCTCGTCGTCGTATATCGTATGGTAAATGTAAGTAACGAGTCTGTTGTTAATGTTAATGCAGTTTTGAGTTTATTCTTTTTTAAACCCTCCTGTCCGACCTGTCGCACTGCAGTGCAGGCCCATTTCTCATACCATTTGCCTGAACTGTAGCTGTGCTGCCACTGCTGCCCACTATTTACTCAAATGCTCATTTCCTCTTTGGCGATTGCTATCAATATCTTTGGTGTTCAAGCAAAATATCTTTGTCAGGCCAGAATTCAGAAGCATTTCAAGTGACTTCTTCGGTGCAAAAATCTTTGCCATCATTACCAGCAACTTCTAGCCTTAGAGTAAAAGGTACCTTAGACACAATTTCCACCACAGCGACCTTGTCAGACGCCGCCTCGTTCAACCACTGATTACATCATACTTGGGCATAATAAAACATGGAAATTCAGCTTTAAAGGCATCAAGCGCGCCTGCCAGGGGCGGCACAGTCCAAATCATTTTACAAGGATCCACGGTCACAGCCTCTTCCATTCTAGATGATTCTCCTAATCTCCCGGACAGGGTTCATGGATTTAACTGCTTAATATTTTAAACACCTAATGTGGTGCCACATTTAGCACCAGAGAGGCTCCCTCCCTACTCTTATTCTCACTTGACTTAACTGCTATTGCTGGAAAAATTGGATTCACCTACATCTATCACACCCCAATTTCAGAACCATGTTCATATTAAAGCAATCATTACCTATGTTCCCACTGAAAGAAAAACTTAAGTACGGAGTTTCAAATATGCCTCCCATCATTTAGTAACCTTAGAGATAGTGGGCCTATAGGTATATACGACGTTACGTTACCCAAACACTCCACTGCCCTAGTGTCGGATTATTATAGCCCACGTCTCACTCATACTTTCATATACGGTATATGAAAGTATGAGTGTGACGTGGGCTATAATAATCCGGCACTAGGGCAGTGGAGTGTTTGGGTAACGTAACGTTGCCTTGGGCCGTGGTCCGTGGAATAGCAAGTTTGCCATGGTGAGGTCACGCTGCTTTGTTTTATGTTTGTTGGCTTCCTTGCTTTTTCTTTTACAAAGAACAGTAGTAACAGGATAGGTGTGTATTTGTAATTAATCATGCATATTTGGGAATGTTGGCAATGTGGTGAATCGGGAGGCATGGATAAAAACGGGTTCAGTCCATGGCTGTAGTAACATGCCTATAATGCAATGTAAAACTTTCCAAGCCCATTCAAAGGAAAGTTCACATTCTACAAAGGGCGCGGAGAAGGTAGTTTCAGTGGGTACTTCTGTTCTGGTGAAGTTGACCCACATTGGGCTCTGCAGCTGCTGCTACGTTGCCTCTAAATCCCTGAGCAGTTCAGGATAAGGCTCTGAGCAGGGTAACTCTGAAGCGGAGGGAGAAGGCAGCCGGGCCCTCGGCATCTGGTTGAGGCAGAGTATTCCTCGAGGGAGCCGCCGCATTACTCTTGTTTCATACTGGCCTGCTGCTCCATGAGCTGACGTCCGAGTGTGTGTGTGTGTCTGTTGTGGTCCCTGTGGCTAGTGTTGTGATGTTCTGAGGACCAGACTTCTAAAGTTATCAGCTTTCGAGTGCTGCACCAGTTATCAGCTTTCGAGTGCTGCACCTTGGCTTGTCGGCGCAGTAGGTAGGGTGCCTGGGCTTCTACGGTGATGTATGGATGGAGAATGAATGTATGAGTGTGGTATGCTTCCTGGCTCAGGTGTTTTGAAGTTCTCTGCATGTGGCATAATCCTGCTTATATGTTGTCAGTGTGTACAAGTGGCTACACGTATGCAGGGCTGGCCCCGTGTCTTTATACAAAGGTTGAGCTGGGCACTGCCTGTCTTCTGACTCTACAGTAGAGCTGTGTGCTCTGGTGTTGTGCTTTGTGCCTGCTGGTTGGAGCTGTATGCTTCTAACCCTATACCTGAAGTACACAGTGCACTTGTATTCGAGGTATCTATAAATATTGCTGCACTGTGCATGAGTGAAGATGCGCAGTATATTGCCTGCAAATGTATGCAAGGGAGAAGCAACTAAAATGAAATGCCCCCCACTTGGAACCAAATCGCACCACATAAATGAGCGACATATGCAATCCCGACCCTTTTAAGAATGATCCAGTGCATTTGTTCTACCAATTCGTCCTTTCTTCCCTTTGCTTCTTTCCATGTTTATTTCATTCTTTGCATTCTTTCAATCCTTTTTCCGCATTGGAAATCCATATGGCTCTTGGTTATTTTTTCTGTGCTCTTTGGCTCCTTTCTCTTTCTTTAACTATCTTTATATTCTTTGCCATCCTTCGACCCACACCCCACAACTGTGCCATATCTTCTTCATTGTAGTGTTATTAGCATTGGTTTCTTTGTTTCTTTCAAAGACCAATATTAAGAAGAACTATTAAACCTGTCTACTGGTAACCCCAGCTGAAGGGTGGTTGCCTTGCTAAACCCTTGACTGTATGTAAGGTATTCATTGGCTTTGCAGATTTATCTCAGTTTTCCTAATCCTACACATGCATAATGGGAGCATTACATGCCGTAACCATGCTTATGGTTATAAAAGTAAGAAATATCTTTCTGTGCTCTTTTCAATCAAAGTAAAAATGCCCTCATTAAGCGTCCCCTGCATTCTCACACCCAGCATAATATTTCTTTCAGCTTTTTGGTGCATTTTCCCATAGTTTCATCAACATTTTTGCTTGTGTTATTAACCGGCAAGTTAGGCATACAAATAATTGTAGGAACGTTGGAAATCTGACCAAGAGTAATTAATAGTGCTATAGGACTCGAGCTGTGCCTCACTGATGAGACCCAAAAATCAGTCTTGGTTTGCTTGAGTTCTTGATCAGAGAGGATGTTGCCTGGTAGTTTGGTCTAGACAGTTCCTAATGGAACAGGACCAACGCTAATTTGTGTATGGTTGGTTCCTGTTTGTAGTGGCAGAGCGAACAAAATTCATTTTGGGCTGAAATGTGGGACAGATTATTGACATTGGTTGAGATTAATACTAGAATTCCATCCAGCACATTTTTTCTCAGCGAGATGCTCAAAATGTATTTGACAGGTATGTCTAGAAGTAGGTCTTTTAACTCACTGCATCATAAGAATTGAGCTGCTCTTCCCTGATGAAGCCTAAGAATGCTGTAAGTGTCTGGGGTTGCTTGTGTTTCAGTTAATATGGGACAAGGCACAGTCGTTCTGGCTGGAGTATTCATAATTGAGATGGACCAAAGCTGAGTTGTATATGTTTAATCCATATCTGTAGTGACACAGAGGTTTAGATTAACTGAATTTCCTTTCCATAACTTTTTTTTCTCAGTGAGACATCCTTTGTGGGTCTGTGGATAGCTCACTGTGCTATAAGTCTTAAGCTTCACGCCACTGATGAGGCCCAACAATGCTGAAGGCTGTGAGTGTTGACTTTTTAGGGGGTCTGGCCTAACAATTTGGGCTAGACTGTTTCTGTTGGAGCAAGACCAAACCTGAAATGCATAAGATCTGATCCTGTCGGTAGTGGCACGTTGAACAAAAAAATTATGGACTGAAAAAGGGGCCGAGTAATTTGCCCAAAGAAATTACCAATGACTGAGATTCATTTAAGTATTCCATCCATTACTTTTTTCTCAGTGAGGTGGTGTAAGTGTGATTTAGTATGTCCAATCCTGGTCCCTGTACCTCTCTGCACTATAAGACTCGAGGAGCATCTTAATAATGAGGTCTATCAAGGCAGAAATCAATTTCACTGCTCCATAGAACTCAAGATGTTCCTCACTGATGTAGCCTAACAAGTCTGAAAGTGGTCTGGGGTTCCTTTTCTTCCTGTTGAGAGTGGATGTGGCGTAGCTATCTGGGTTGGGCTTTTTTCAATTAAGCAGTACTAACGTTGATTAAGCTCTGCTTAACACCCTGACTATAATTGCACAGTGAAAAAAAGCTGAGGCCTTGAATGTGGCCCAGAGTAATTACTAGCACCAGTTTTGAGTGTGCCCAATGGAACAGGTCTAAAGCTGATTTGTATGTGTTTATTCCCTGTCTTTAATTCATGAACTTCATATGGAAAAGACATTTACAGAGACAGTAGCTTTACTAAAAATAGTAATTACCACTCCTATGACCACCTCAGAGGCAGAACGATCTTTTTCCACCTTAAATAGGATTAAGACATTCCTGAGGAACACCATGCTTCAGGAAAGACTCAATGCATTGGCAATGCTCTCTATAGAGAGCGAGCTTGTTCAAAATATTGCTGACTTTAACATTCAAGTAATTGAAAAATTTGCTGCGCTTAAAGACAGACGTGCTGAATTTAGATACAAAAAGTAAATATGTTGAATGGTGATAGTTTGTGACCTGTTTAGTTGGTTCTTTTGTTTGCTGTTTAAATAAAAACAATCTGTGAGGTTCTCAGCATTGTATCTTGAAGTCTGTTATAAAGCTCTGTGGTTATACTGAATAAGCAGCTACCTATGTTATATGACAGCTCTTTAATAATGTAATACCTGCACTTTCACAATTGCTTTATTAACCTTCCTGCTTCCTCAAATTTTCTTGAAACTGCACCATTTTTCCACTATTTTTTCAAAATTTTCTCGGGGGGAATTCCCCCCGAACCCTCCTTAGGGGGTTCGGCCTCGCTCGCTACGCTCGCTCGCTACGGTGCAGTATGCTGACAAGTTTCTGCCCCACCACTTTCAAATGTCACCAGCCGCCAGCCGCCACTGCATGCAGCACAGTGCAGCAGCCGCAGCTGCTGCACTGCACTGCGTGAAAAGAAGAGAGGAGGACAGTGCCATATTTACAGAAATAGGGCACTCTCCTCCCCTTTCCCTACACCAGCACTGAAATCAGATGCCATGCGCCACAGAGACACCTTTGTGCCATGGTTCAAGAGTGTCTATGTGAGTCTAGCAAAGGTTTAATACTGGGAAGATAGCCTTCCAGTACAAAATACAATGCTTAGACTAACTTTAACCCTTTTCGCTCTTTGTATGTGTGCTGTAAAGTACAGCACATGTACAAAGTCCGAAAAGGAAGGAGAAATGAAAGCATTTCTCCTTCCTTGCACCTACTTCAAAAGGGCGCAGTTTTCTGACGCTAAACCCTGTCTACTTTATTTAGTGAATAGGGTTTAGTGTCAGAAACCTTGGGTGGTTGCATGGGAACGCCCATGCACCACCCATGGTATCCCCCTTGGTGCTAAGTAATGCAAAACAGCGCTATGCGCTGCTTCGCGTTACTTTCATGTTATGTCCAGCACTGAACAAGTTTAACGCTGGAAAGTAAATCGGAAAAAAAGATTTTGCACCGATTTGTGTCACATTTGTGACACAAACACAGCATAACATCTCATTAACTATCACCCTGGTTCCTTAGCAAATTGGATTTCCAAACTCTTTAAAAGCTTTTTCTAAATATTTTATGTCCCAATCTCCTCAGGTTTTGTTTCTATGTTAGGAAGGTGGTCAAAGTCCTTTTGATCTTCCACCTGCAATCCATTCAACAATAGTGCATTTATTTGTCATGCATCTATGGCCACAAGATAATTTTTAAAAACCCTCAACCACTGTTCCCACCTAACTAGTAGAGTACCTGGATTTAGTAGGAATGGAGAAGAAGGCATAGCACTCTGTGCTGAATCCAAAGCAAAATAAGTCCTTCACAGAGTACTTGACAAAGAACTTGAATTTTCCAATGAACTATTTGCAAAGGTATTACTATGTGATAACAGGCGGAGAAGCAGTCTAAGGAATTCTCTGATAGAAACTTCCCAAGAGCCAAGTGATGGAAGATTTTGATACCATGAGTATGCCAACTAACTTACTCCTGCTGATCGTCAGTCTTTATAGTGACAATTATGCCAAAGTCAGATGAGGGAGGTAGGGGGAGCTGATAGACCGGATAAAGATAGAGAGAGGGGGTCTGTCAATGTTGTGTGCGGACCCAAACTTGTTTAGACTTTATATTAACAAGGTAATTGAATCCTTATAGGATTGCAATAATGATTCCCCAAAATTGATTGAGGAAAGATTTATTGCTCTATTGTTTGCAGACAACACCTTGCTAATATCTCGGACACCTATGGGTCTGCAAAACCTCCTCAACAAGTTTGTATCTTCATGCAAAAATCTCGGTTTAGGGATAAACCCCACCAAGATTAAATTTATGGCATATAATCCTTATAAAACATTTAGGGCCTGATTCCGACGCGGCTTGGAAGTCATTCCGACTGAATCGGTTTGGGAATGGTTTCCGACCGCCTCGTATCGGAAAATGGGAGCCTATGAATTTGATCGGAAAATAGACTCTCATTGAAGTCAATGGGAGTCCGACCGAATCGTATCTGGAAGCATCCGGATGCATCGTACTCGGTCGGACTCCCATTGATTTAAATGGGAGCCTATTTTCCGATCAAATGCATAGGCTCCCAATGAAAAAATGGGTGGGTGGAGAAAATCGGGCACCCTGTGGCGGGTACCCCCTGGTGCCTGCCACACTGTGCATGGCTGGTATGGGGGGACCCGATTGGGGAGGCTCTGGGTGCAGGGGAACTATGAGCCCCCAAGTCTGATTCCGACTGCCGATTCGAGTCGGACGGCACGAATCGGAAAGGCTGTCCGAATACAGCATCGTAATCGGTCATTTGGAAGTGCGGCCCATAGAGACATACGAGTCTGCTCCATATGCCTTGGTAATTCCGAATGCCGTCGGGTTCGGATTGGGATATTCCTAATGACTAACTCGCATTGTAATTGGTTTGTCAGAAACCTTTCCGATTCGGTCGGAAAGACACGTTCCCGATCCGATTCAAATAGAGTAAATGCTGTTAGGTGGCCTTCCTAACCACATCAGAATGGGGCCCTTAGAGGGAAACTGAGACTGGAGGAATCTACGCTGGAGCGACTGCGATTTGTTTACTATCTGGGGGCCAGGCTTGCCAGCTCATTACCCTGGTCACAACTGCTCGTAAACAGTCAGTTGACTTTGCATAATAGTGGTTCGGCTATAACAAAAAGACAGAAGTTTTCACCCTTTTGTCCATTGTCACCGGTAGTAGAAATCTATCGTTCCCAAACTGTGGGTGCTGCCTTATACAGTGCAGAATTATGGGGGAAATTGTAATCTGTCCAGTTTAGTTAAAACTGAAAACAAGTTAAAAAGATCAGTTTTAAATATGCCAATGAGTGCTCCCCTATAGCACATGTTGAAAATGTATGACCACTTTTATATTGGATGAGACTGTGAATTAACAACCAGTGAAAATGCTATAGGTCTTGTATGGAGCTAAGGGCAATAGATTGTAATTGTAAACTTCCCCGGTTTATCCATGTAAAATCCTGGCTTTACCAACTGAATACACACGAGATCTGGTAAGCTCGAAACCAGTACTAAGAATTGAATTGCACTGGTAAAAGTAAGATAATGATCCCATGTCTATGACAAACGGATGATGGAAAGGGAGTCACTATCGGGCAATTTGGTGGGGAAGTTTGTTATGATTAAAAATATGTTGGCTTTTGAGCTCTATTCTGATAAAATCAAGCCTCTGAAGACTAGAACCCTATATACACAATTAGGGTAAGGGAACTTGCCAAAAATTGCCTTTGAAACACATGGAGATCTTTCCCCAAAGAGATGGGAATGGGTCCTATTTGTAAGTATCTCACTGAAACAGAGATTCAATTGTTTTTCTTCTGTCAAGCATTCCATCATATCGGAAGGAAAGGGCTATTACCCATTTGTCGGAAATTGGCCATATGAAATTGCTTTTAAGATCTTAAAACAGATACAGATGAACAGAATGTTCCTGCCATATCAACATTTTTAGGTTGAGTCTAGCGCAGCGTGCATGCGCTGCTCTGCGAGGCTTTTTGTATCTACTCTGTGTGGGTCTGACTCCTCCAACGCAATGGATTGGCTTTTGCGTGTGTTTTATTTATTTTGTTTTGTTTGTGTCAAGGCATGGCTTGGCAGTTCGGGCTGGACTGTTCCCATGAGGCACAGGGTCAGACTGATTTGCATATAGCCATGTCTGAACTGGGGTGGCAGAGTGGGCTAAAGAACGGTGATGGATCAAACCCAGTTCTTTTGACTGGGTGTGAGTGTTTGATTGGTTCGGATGCTCCGTCCATCACCACCCCCTTTTGTACCGCTTTGGCCGCCATAAGTGTGGCAGGGTATGCTCAGACGTGAGTCCCTTGCTCACTTTGCCACTGGATTCAAGCAAGCCGGGCTGAAGATGGCTGGAATGCCAGAAACCGGTCCTCGGAAGCTTGTTTCCGGTCCAGGGAAGGCATGGCTTGGCAGTTCGGGCTGGACTGTTCCCATGAGGCACAGGGTCAGACTAATTTGCATATAGCCATGTCTGAACTGGGGTGGCAGAGTGGGCTAAAGAACGGTGATGGATCAAACCCAGATCTTTTGACTGGGTGTGAGTGTTTGATTGGTTCGGATGCTCCGTCCATCACCACCCCCTTTTGTACCGCTTTGGCCGCCATAAGTGTGGCAGGGTATGCTCAGACGTGAGTCCCTTGCTCACTTTGCCACTGGATTCAAGCAAGCCGGGCTGAAGACGGCTGGAATGCCAGAAACCGGTCCTCGGAAGCTTGTTTCCGGTCCAGGGAAGGCATGGCTTGGCAGTTCGGGCTGGACTGTTCCCATGAGGCACAGGGTCAGACTGATTTGCATATAGCGATGTCTGAACTGGGGTGGCAGAGTGGGCTAAAGAACGGTGATGGATCAAACCCAGATCTTTTGACTGGGTGTGAGTGTTTGATTGGTTCGGATGCTCCGTCCATCACCACCCCCTTTTGTACCGCTTTGGCCGCCATAAGTGTGGCAGGGTATGCTCAGACGTGAGTCCCTTGCTCACTTTGCCACTGGATTCAAGCAAGCCGGGCTGAAGACGGCTGGAATACCAGAAACCGGTCCTCGGAAGCTTGTTTCCGGTCCAGGGAAGGCATGGCTTGGCAGTTCGGGCTGGACTGTTCCCATGAGGCACAGGGTCAGACTGATTTGCATATAGCCATGTCTGAACTGGGGTGGCAGAGTGGGCTAAAGAACGGTGATGGATCAAACCCAGATCTTTTGACTGGGTGTGAGTGTTTGATTGGTTCGGATGCTCCGTCCATCACCACCCCCTTTTGTACCGCTTTGGCCGCCATAAGTGTGGCAGGGTATGCTCAGACGTGAGTCCCTTGCTCACTTTGCCACTGGATTCAAGCAAGCCGGGCTGAAGACGGCTGGAATGCCAGAAACCGGTCCTCGGAAGCTTGTTTCCGGTCCAGGGAAGGCATGGCTTGGCAGTTCGGGCTGGACTGTTCCCATGAGGCACAGGGTCAGACTGATTTGCATATAGCCATGTCTGAACTGGGGTGGCAGAGTGGGCTAAAGAACGGTGATGGATCAAACCCAGATCTTTTGACTGAGTGTGAGTGTTTGATTGGTTCGGATGCTCCGTCCATCACCACCCCCTTTTGTACCGCTTTGGCCGCCATAAGTGTGGCAGGGTATGCTCAGACGTGAGTCCCTTGCTCACTTTGCCACTGGATTCAAGCAAGCCGGGCTGAAGATGGCTGGAATGCCAGAAACCGGTCCTCGGAAGCTTGTTTCCGGTCCAGGGAAGGCATGGCTTGGCAGTTCGGGCTGGACTGTTCCCATGAGGCACAGGGTCAGACTGATTTGCATATAGCATGTCTGAACTGGGGTGGCAGAGTGGGCTAAAGAACGGTGATGGATCAAACCCAGATCTTTTGACTGGGTGTGAGTGTTTGATTGGTTCGGATGCTCCGTCCATCACCACCCCCTTTTGTACCGCTTTGGCCGCCATAAGTGTGGCAGGGTATGCTCAGACGTGAGTCCCTTGCTCACTTTGCCACTGGATTCAAGCAAGCCGGGCTGAAGACGGCTGGAATGCCAGAAACCGGTCCTCGGAAGCTTGTTTCCGGTCCAGGGAAGGCATGGCTTGGCAGTTCGGGATGGACTGTTCCCATGAGGCACAGGGTCAGACTGATTTGCATATAGCCATGTCTGAACTGGGGTGGCAGAGTGGGCTACAGAACGGTGATGGATCAAACCCAGATCTTTTGACTGGGTGTGAGTGTTTGATTGGTTCGGATGCTCCGTCCATCACCACCCCCTTTTGTACCGCTTTGGCCGCCATAGGTGTGGCAGGGTATGCTCAGACGTGAGTCCCTTGCTCACTTTGCCACTGGATTCAAGCAAGCCGGGCTGAAGACGGCTGGAATGCCAGAAACCGGTCCTCGGAAGCTTGTTTCCGGTCCAGGGAAGGCATGGCTTGGCAGTTCGGGCTGGACTGTTCCCATGAGGCACAGGGTCAGACTGATTTGCATATAGCCATGTCTGAACTGGGGTGGCAGAGTGGGCTAAAGGACGGTGATGGATCAAACCCAGATCTTTTGACTGGGTGTGAGTGTTTGATTGGTTCGGATGCTCCGTCCATCACCACCCCCTTTTGTACCGCTTATTTAGAATCAAGGCCTGCAAATGGCTAAAGGTGGGTGCATGTCCCATCTCTTCTTAAAGGTTCACTCCCACTGCGCTTTGCCGCGGGAGCGAGCAGCGGCGCGCAGGGACGCAGCTGCAGTGCCTCCTTGTCTCTGTGTGCCTGCCCCACCACTCCTCTTTGTGTCCCTGTGCCAATTACATTAAAAAAATACTTTGTTTTGTTTGTTATTTTTAATTCAACTTATCAGTAAGTATTACAATAAATAGTTTTTTTCATAACCATGCTTTCTTAAAATGAGGAGTGCATGGTTGGAAGATGGTGACTAAGCCCCCACTGCCCTCGCTTGCTCCCGGTCCGTGTTTTGGCTGAAAGGGGCGGGTTCCTCATTGTTCATAAAACAGTGCTAGTCGGTGCTTTCCCGGGGATGCGTTAAAATTTGAAAGCTGCTTTCTTGTTTATCTTGCCGCCTGCAATGGGTCATCTGCTGTCTGAAGCCGGGTGAAGTGCCTGCCTGCAGGGCCTCTAAAGTCCCCTGGTGGGATGGTGACTCTTGACTGTTGTCTGCCCTACTTCCGCAGGAATGGCACTGTATGCAAACCAGGCACACATTAACAGAACTGCTTCTAGGCGCTGCGGTAGATCGGTATTTCAATATTTAAGATCTATTTTCCTGAACGCCTAACTCCAGAAAAGCGGGCTGTACTTTTTCCAAACAATGGGGTCGATTAGGATGGCGGACGGACTTGCGTCCGTCCGCCACCCCTGAGTAGGAGGGACCGTCCGCATGGGCAGCGGCGGTCCCTCCATGGCAATTAGGATGTGACCGCCAGGGTGGCGGTCACATCCTGTATTTTTTACATTGCGGCGGGTGCAGCTTCAAGCTGCACCCGCCGCAATGTTAAAAATGCATGTGTTGCATTTACATACACAAAGCGGCAGGCACCGCACGGTGCCTGCTGCTTTGTGTACGCAAATGCAGGGGGGTACCATAGGTACCCCCCATGTGCACCCCCCACCCCCCATTCACCCAGGGGGCCCGCAACGGGCCCCCAAAGTGAATGTCCGTATGCTTTTCCATGGCGGAAAAGCCGCCGTGGAAAAGCATATTTACACAAACATCATAATATGGCGGACGGTGTCTCATAGACACCGCCTGCCATGTTATAGCTTTTCCGCCGCGGTCGGAAGCCGGCGGACGGAATTCCAGACCCACCAGCCATCCTAATTTGGCGGTGGGTCTTTGGAGTCTCCGCCGCGGTTTTTCCGCATCCTCCAGGCCGGCGGACACTTCCGCCGGCCCGGAGGATGCGGAACAACCGCCATCCTAATCGGCCCCAATGTTTTAGTATATAAGGAAGTGGCAGCAATTTGCGTCAAGCAGCAATCATTGGCTTCCAGCCATCCATGTGGGAGATAGTTTTGATTGCTGGCCTGAGACATTTCAGAGTTAAGCGCTGTGTTGTTTAAAAACTATTTATTGTCTAGCACGCCTCTGTTTTATTATATAGAGCAAATGGGGCCCCTGGTTGTTATACTTCACTACCCGCCTGCTGGTGGAAGGGGCAGCGTAGTTCAGATAGAAAGGGGAAGAGGTGTAAGAAGGACAGAGGTGTAGGATGTTTTATTATTATGTATATATCAGCAGTGCTCTCTATCAGGCCTTCCCACGTGCACCATCTCGTATCCCGCTACTGCAGGCCTTATTTCTTGCCATACTTTATGAATTAAGGTTTATTGTCTTTATCATGTGCTGCACGGCTAAACACTTATGCTGTCCCAAAGGTAAGACCTATTGGCTATGCCAATGCTTGTTATATTTAGCCTGGAGGTTAGGATATCGCCTATGCACACGAAAACAAGGGTTGCTTGTTTTTTTTTTTTTTACTTGGTTGAAACACTGTGATTTTACTGACTTGGCCTGCGATGAATTTAACGATGAGATGGAGGCAATTTTATAACGCTGTAAAAAACGTTTAACTAATGTAATGTGAAGGAGATAATTTTATAAAATTATTGACATTTTTAACCAAGGTAATCTTTTAATATTGTTATTTATACGTGTGTTTGAATGTTTTATGTTTTTTTTACTCTGAAATAAACATATTCTAGTACTACAAAAACATGAACTTTCCAGCGAACTGTTTGCTAACATATTACTTCAGGATAGTATGCCATGAAGCAGTCCAAGGTATTCGCTTATGGAAACTTACTGTAAATCTGTTTCCAAGCTTTTTTTCAAAAACTTAGGACACTCTTGCCAAAAATATAAAGTACCTGCAACAAATGTATTAACAATTCTATGTCAGGAAGCGGAGGCGAGGATTATGCATTATCTCTTTTCACTTTATTAACAGCAAGTTCAAAGGTAAAACAAAAAACACACCCCTTGAACTACATATCCGATGAACCATAGCGGTAACCATGGTCACCAAATAACCAATCACAGTCCATTAACCGAGTCCATATAAGCAATCCTCAAACGTAGTCCTTCCTCTATCTTCACTGCTCCCCCGTCAGTTAAGTCCCTTCACGCACCTATTTTGCCTTGGGGATTTGACGCATGGGGTTTCTCAGTTATTCAAATTTGTATTTACTGGTTTCGGCTTGTGTTGTTTCGGCTTGTGTTGTTTCGGGTTGCTCACCCACTTGGTTCATCGGCCCGAGCGTTTCTATTGTAATTATAGCGTGAGTGCGCTGGGTGGTGCTGCCACACGCTGACGGCGTTTCTCTGTTTCTCCACAGCGCCCTTTGCGCGCGTGTGGCCGAAACGTGCAGGTAATTTCAGCGCTTCATTCTCAGGTCATTTCTTTCCCTCTCTCTTTTACCTGACACCGCTTTTGCGGTAAGACTGACGGGCTTGGCCCTATATATATTTTCTTGACATAGTTACAGGTACTTCTGACGTTTTTTCAAGCATTCCTGTTGCTGGGCACTGGTGAAGGGGGGAACCCGTATATATTTCAACAGGGTGTGTTCTTTCCTTTTATGGGTGCCCGACCCTCTTTACTATGCAGTCTCGCAATGAGTACGACTATGTTACATTGCCCTCTCATGAGGAACGGCCCTCCCAAGGACACGTTCCTGCAGAGGTGGACAAGCTCCTTTCTTCGGCCATGGCCCAGGCGCTTACACCTCTGCAGGACAGTGTCAATAAATTGTCAGCACACTTCTATAATAGTTCTCGCATCCTAGGTGATGGAGGAGCCGGGCCTAGTGGCATGCACCCTGTGATGCCACGCAAGGCCGTTAAGCGTGACGCGGGGCACCTCGAAGGCTTCGGTCGGCTGACCGAAGTCTTCCATAAGAGTGCGCGCACGCTGCGAAGCGCACCCTACCGGGAGGAAGAGTTACCTGGGCTTACTGGTGACGATGTCACCCCGGAATTTGACCGTGATGACGGGTTTCCCGATGGCGGAGAGGGTGATGAAGTTGAGGACGAAGATGATTCCTCTGATGATTTGCAGGATTCTGGCAAGTCTTGGCGTCCCCAGTCTTCTTGCTCGGATATGGGGGACGGGGAGTCAGTTCCTTCTAATATGTTTGACCCTGAATGCATTTTAAGTCCGCGTTCTGCGGATTAGGCCCCTGACACGAAGGTGGCTGACTACGTAGCCCTTAAAATTCTGCAGCCCCTTAATCAGGAGGTTAGGTCCCGTCTCCGGTCAGAGTGCCCTAGGCCTTACCTACCCAATAGAGTAACAGCTACTCCGGAGATTGATCCGAAATTCTGTACCTTTTTTGCAAAATATATGAAAGACCCTAAAAAAGGAATAGATAGGTCTTGGAGGGCTTGCCAGGACAAGCTCCTGGGTATTGTCGGTCCCCTCACCAAGATTATTGAGTTGTCAGAAAGGTCATGTGAATCTGCACAACCTCTCTCTACGGATGACGTCGCAGGGTGGGAACAGAGGGCTATGTGCCTTTTAGGCAACGCCAACTGCACCCTCTCGACTGAACTTCGCCCTTCTCTTTTGTTAAAGATAGATCCCAAACTTGGAGAGTTGTCCTCTTCTGAGGCCGGACCAGTGGCGCAGGGCTCCCTTTTTGGTGATCCATTTGTTAAAGAATTGGGGAAGTTTGTCGCCACCTTTTCAGCTTTGGACAAGGCACAGGCTTCAATTAAAAAGATCTTTCCAAAAAAGGTTTTTGGTGGGGCTGGACGAGGCAGGGGTCGCTCTTCCGGACGCCAATTCAATCAAGGCCCCAACAGAGCGCAGGCCAAATGCACAAACGGATGGAATGATGGTCGTCAAGGCACCTTCTACCCCTCCCGTGGAGGCAGAGGAAAGAACAGAGGCCGTGGTGGAGGTCAGGCCAATTCTGGAGGATACAATGGTAAGACTGGAACTCCTCTCTCCTGTTCGGTTGGGGGGCAGACTTTCTCTATTTCTAGCAGAATGGGCGTCTCTCACATCGGACCCTTGGGTGTTGGAGAATGTCCAAGATTTTCATATAGAGTTCTACGGGACTCCCATTCAGAATTCCTGACCACATCCTTTAGTGTTTTCAGCCATAGAAGAGTCTCTGAAAGATCAGGAAGTTCGCGATCTTCTTTCCAAAGACCTATTTCTATTTCAAGTCTCCATCCAAGAGGCTTTCTAAGCAAACTTTTTCTTGTAGAAAAGAAAAACAAAGGCTTCAGACCGGTTATCAACCTCAGATCTGTCAAAGAGTGGCTGGTTTACCGTCACTTCTAGATGGAGGGGATCCACCTCCTCAGAGACCTCCTTCTCCGGAACAATTGGTTAGCTCGCTTGGATCTCAAGGATGCGTACCTGTCTTTCCTCCCCATTGCAGGTTCCTCCAGTTCCAGTGGAAGGATCAGATATTCGACTTCAGAATTCTTCCATTTGGTCTTTCCTCAGCACCTTGGTGCTTTCCCAAACTTCTCAGATCGGTAGTGGAACATCTCCGGACAAAGGGCATCCGCTTGATTATTTACCTGGACGATATCCTTTTGATGGATCAGTCCAGGGACCAGCTTCTCCTCCATCTGCGGATTACCATTTCCCTTCTGCAGATTCTGGGCTTTACCATTAATGCTCAGAAGTCGGATCTTGTTCCTCAACAAAGCATGATTTTTCTGGGTTTTTGCATCGACACGCAGGATGCAACCTTGAATCCGCCATCTCAGAAGATTTCCAAGATCAAAAAGGAGATTCAGGAAGTTCTTCAGTGAGACAGAATCTCCTTACGACAGTTGGCCAGGATTGTTGGATTGTTATCGTCTTCGATTCAAGCCATTTTTCCGGGGCCTCTGCATTACAGAGCTCTTCAGAGGTTGAAGGCCTCGCATCTTCGAAGGGGCCTCACCTACTCGGAATTTATCTTCCTAACCTTGGAAGCCAGTTCGGAACTCCAGTGGTGGATAGACCACATGGAAACTTGGAATTGGAGAGCAATTTTTGGTTCCCATCTGGATCTGGTGATAGAGTCAGATGCCAGTCGCATGGGCTGGGGAGCCAGGTGCGGTGCAATCTCCGTGGGAGGCAGATGGACGGAAGAGGAACTTCTTATCCATATCAATTGTCTGGAACTCCTGGCGGGCTCCTTCGCCATCTGATCCTTCACAACGAACAGGGTCTCCTGTTGTGTTCTCCTCAGAATGGACAATACAACGGCGGTGCAATACATTAACCGTCTGGAGGGTACACACTCCAAAATACTGATGGAGCTACTCAAGGATTTTTGGCATTATTGCCTTCTACGTCAGATTTCGGTGACGGAAGAGTATCTCCCGGGGGATCAGAATGGTGTGGCGGATTGGAATTCCAGACATTTCAGGGATGCCAGCGACTGGACCCTGTGGTGTTCCTTCAGATTACGAACCTTTGACTTCCTCTGGTGGATCTTTTTGCCTCCAGTTGGAATGCCCAGCTTCCCCGATTTTTCAGTTGGAGACCGGATCCAGGAGCGAAAGCTATGGACGCTTTCCTTCAGGATTGGTCGGGGATTCTGGCCTATGCCTTCCCCCCCTTCTTGTTCATCCAAAGAGTCGCAGCCCAGGTCCATCAGCAGAGAGCCTCTCTGATCCTGATTACCCCGATTTGGCGGGCTCAGATTTGGTTTCCGTCCCTTTTGGAATTGTCCTGGGACAGACCTATTCGACTGCCCTCATTCCGCAGAATCCTGTTGGATCCTCTGGGCCAGCCTCACCCCCTGGTTCTCCAGGGCCATCTACATCTTATGGCATGGAGGATTTCAGGGGACAATGGACTGATGACTCGCATTCGAGAGACGCTGAATTCCTTATCCAACAAGCCTGGGCCCCGGGTACTACCAAGCGATACAGATCCGCCTGGAGGAGATGGGTTCATTGGTGTGTGGCGAAACACCCGGATCCCGTGGGCGCCAGCATTGCAGAAGTAGTAAACTTCCTGGCGGAACTCTTTCAACAGAGACTAGCTTATTGCACCATTAATTCTTTCAGGTCGGCCATTTCAGCCATTTCAACGAAAGTGTATGACAGTTTGACATACATACTTCTTTCTTTCTTCTTCTTTTTTGCAGTAGTGTATTTCTAGGTCCTGATGAAAGCCAGTAGGGAATGTCCCTGTGAAATGGCAGAAACATGTTGACCACTATATCATCTAATTCTGACAGTTATTATGTCAAACTGTCATACACTTTCGTTTTAATATTGACACCATGATTGTTCCCTATTAAAATTTCCCTTGTTGTCATGGTAGCCAATTTTTAAAATGATACATTTGTTTATTTTCACTTTCTTTCACTGCAAGTAGTATCTCACACCATTTTACCCATTTTTTTGGTATTGTATGGTTGGATCCATCGCTGGTGGTCTTAGAGAAGTGGAGAATAACACACTATTTCAACAGGTGTATCTCCCTATCTATACGACTGTGCATATAAGTCCCAGATGATGATGCTCCGCCATATGGGTGGGCTGATGGGATTAATTTCCTGCACATGGTGACACATGCATTTTTTCAGACACATAGCCTCTGTATTCTACCTTTTTCGTAGAATAGACCGCTGACAGTCATATATGTTTGTTTCTACATGGTATATGGGGGTGTAGACTGTCTGTTGTGTCTATAAATATTGACTCCCCTTTGACCCTTTTCCACTCATTTGTTACATAACTAGGATATGCCTCTTGCCACAGGAAAGGCCTCACCCCTTATGTGGAACAGACTGATGGCCCAAACAAGGTTAGCAGAGACGAGGCAAAGTCATGATAGGGGCTCAACTATAAGACAAATGCTCCAAGTCCAATGTATTGTGTATGAATATGTACAAGAAATGTTTGAGCATACTATGAAAACTTAATAAAGTCTGTTTAAAAAAAAAAATCTAAGCCAGACTACTTCCGCTATGCCTGCAACGGCTGCCTCAGTTCTTGTCGGAATGTAATCCTTCATTCCTCCTTTCTACGCTCCAACAATTCCCCAGAAAAAAAGCAGCTTGTCTACCTCAACAATGCTCCAGAAGATTTGTGTCCACTGCCCCAACACAAGCTCAGATTTGCTTTCTACGGCGATAATCCCATCAATTTATCACCATATTTTGTAGTGTTGAATTTCGGAGGCGATGTGAAAAGCCATAAGGTGGTTATCAAGCTTTAATTCTGTCATAGCAGAATAAACTCTTCCGGAGAAAATAGAGCAAGATACCAACTGACAAAAGGGGCAATACTGGAATCCCCGTTCGGACATCACAGACATGCATAACATTCTACATTCTGTTCATATACTACATAACAAGCACTGGCAACAGAAAATAAAAATAGTATGCAAATTACAACACAAATGCAGAACACCACAATATCATTAACTCCTGTCTGGCAACATCATTGTGTCATCAGAAGATATTGAACCCTACTAGAACCCTGTATCATTGGTGCAGCTCAGCAAACAAACTTTAGTCAACTGCATTCACCATAATACACTTTGAAGACTGGTGCTAGCATGCCAGCAGGGTTCACTTGGAGGGTGCTTTTGTTGCTTGTAGAATCCATGGGATGAAGCTGACATTGGGGTGGTTCTTTACCAGAGAACCTTGAAAGCAGCATGTTAAGCATGAACAAAATGGGAAACAACCTTTACAACACAACGCACTACAACGCACTACCATTACAACAAAACTTTTACAACGGAACGTCCATTACATCGCATGCCATTATAACGCATGACACTACAATGCATACCACTACAACGCATGTCATTACAGCGCATACCATTACAACGCATAACATTACAACGCATAGTACCCTTGCACTATCCAACACTTACCCTACTGTTTTTTTTTTTTATTTAATATATTTTTATTGCAGAATCAGAAATAAAACCAGTCAATAGGCCAACCAGTACACTTAAGGCTCCCCACAGTGAATATGATGGAAATACAATACACAGCCATTTAGCCCACATCCCGGAGGCTGAGCGGCGCTTCAACGAACCAGTTTAACCGGAGGTGCCTCAGTGCGTGCCCTGGCCGGGCCATAGGTCAGCTATATCGTATAGTATCCGCTTTTACCCCATAACATCCATCCCCCCCCCCACACCGCCAAGCCCCAGGTTGCACCCACTGTCGCTCCTAGCAAATCTACTCTACGACCTCAATGGGCCATCCGGGGCCGGTAAGCTTCCCCGCGGTGTCAACCACCCACTCCACGAACTCCCCACCCCTCCCTCCCCCCCCCAACTGCTGCTAATGCGGGTTCCAATAATCAGTCCCTGCTCTGAGGTATGTCCTCCACCAGGATAGTCAGTCAAACATGTGATCCCCATGGAATCCCTTCCTATGCCTGATCTTCCTCCGCGCCGTCTGTCATATAGTCCCGTAATGCCTGTACTACCAGCTCCCAGGATCGCGCCAGTTCCAAACTTTTCTCGTTGCCAGTTCTAGTCGCCTGACGCAGCCTAAGCACACTCTCACATCCCGACCACTTCAACAGCTCATTCCTCCATCTCCGCACTGACGGGCCCTCCTTAGACTTCCAATGCCAAGTGATTTCACGCTGTGCCAGTATTATTCCCAAGTCAATGAATTTGCTCGTTACTTTAGTCTTCCTGGTATGCGGGAACCAGAGGAGCAGACATGCAGCCATATCAAAGTCCACCTCCCTGTCCGTGATAGCATTCAGGAGTTCTCCCACTTCCGGCCAGTATTCCCCTAATTTCGGGCAACCCCACAGCATGTGGTCCAGATCTACCTCTGGCTCCAAACATCTCGGGCAGATGCCGTCAGGCACCTGGAAGTGTCGTTGTAACCTCTCCGGGGTCAAATACGCCCTATGGACAATGAAAAAATGCACCTGCTGAAACCGTGCATTCCTCGTCCCTTTCCAGGTCCTATGCAACACTTGGCCCCAGATGGTGTCCGGGATCTGCTTACCTATGCTGACCTCCCATCTCGACTTCAGCGCCACCAAAGGTGTTAGTCCCTCATTCAGCATTCTGGTGTGGAGGCAAGTCACAGCCTTGACAGTGCCCGCGGCCATCACCACATACTGGCACGCCACGGTCATCTCTGGCTCCGCCAGCCCTCCCCCCCAATGCCGCTGCATCGCTGTCACCACCGCTGCGTGTAGCAAGAAGGTTCCACTTGGTAGGCCGAATTGTTCCTGTAAAGTCCGGTACGGGACTAGTGTCCCGTCCATATAGAGGTCTCCCACCTTCTGCAGGCCCAGGTCTTCCCACGCCAATAATTGGGACCAATCGCCCCCGTGCGGTAATGCAGTTAGCATTCCCAGCGGTATCTCCGGTGCATACGGCCGGTGCTTCTTCGTTCTTTTCAGGTTCCTATTCCAACACAATCGAAGCGTCCGTTCCTCTATCGTAAGATCTCTCACCTCCAGTTTCTGTTGCATCACGATAGATGACAAGACATGTCTCTGGATGCCAATCCCTCGGTCGCTATCTGGCCCCCTGAATTCTCTGGCCACGTTCTGCGTCAGAACCTGGAGTTGCGCTGCTAGATAATATAACTCAAAATCGGGGACGGCCATCCCCCCCTCGCTCTTGGGCCGTGTCAAAGTAGTCAGTGCCACCCTTCGCCGCCCATGGCCCCAGAGGAAGCCGGTCACCAACGTCTTCAACTCCCTAAAGATTCTCTGCGGGATCCACACCGGCAACGTTCGGAAATAATAGAGTAGCCGCGGGAGTGCCACCATCTTCAATAGTGCTACCCGACCCAGCACAGACAGTGGGAGAGAGGCCCAGAAATCCATACAGCTCCTCAGCGCACGAATACAGCGCTCCACATTCCCCTCTAGAAGGTCTGCTGCGTCGTGGTAGATGCGCACCCCTAGATAAACAAAACAGGAGGGTTCCCACACCACGGTTCTTGTGAGCTGTGGGCAGAGCGTAGTCTTCCGTAAAGGAAATACACAGGTCTTGGTCCAATTCACCCTGAGGCCTGATAGTCTCCCGAACCTGCCCAGCATGTCCACCGCGCCTTCCAGTGCCCTCCCAGGATCAGCCAGGTACAGTAACAGATCATCGGCATATAGCGATATATAGTGTGATTCAGGTCCCTGCGCTATCCCGTCATATACGGTGCCCGATCTCGCCTGCGCCGCCAGCGGCTCCATTGCCAAGGCAAAGAGCAGAGGAGACAGCGAGCAGCCCTGCCGCGTGCCCCTACAAACCGGATAAGCCGGAGAGACCATGGGCCCCAGCCGCACCCGCGCCTTAGCTGAGGAATAAAGCACTCTCGTCCAACTCCGAAACCCTTCCCCAACTCCAAACTTCAGCAGCACTCCATCCAGGTAATCCCATTCTAAGCTATCGAACGCCTTTTCGATATCAACTGCTAACACCACCGGGTCCAGCTCCACCGTGGCGGCATCATCAATGACCCTGACCAATCGACGGATATTCATCGAGGTGCTCCTGGTCGGGATGAATCCCGCTTGATCCCTATGTACTAAGGTGGCCATCTGCGGTAGGAGCCTGGTAGCCAGGATACGACTCAAAATCTTATAATCCACCGTCAACATAGACAATGGACGGTAAGAGGATACGTCTAACGCGTCCCTGCCCGGCTTCAACAGCGGCACCACCAGCGCCTCCCTCATAGATTCAGGTAACCGCCCTACCTGTTTCGCCTCCGCGTACACTATCAGCAGCCTGGGCGCCAAGACATCCACGAATTTAGCATAGAAGTCAATCGGCAACCCATCCACCCCATGCGTTTTGTTCCGTGCCATGTGTTTAATTGCCCCTCTTATCTCTGCTAGGGTGATGGGGCCCCCCAGGTCCTGCGCGTCCTCTTTATCCATTAACTGTAAGGGGATCCGATCTAGGTAGTCACCTATCTCCGAATCCTCTGCCTCGAGGTGGCTCGCGTACAGTCCCATATAGTAGGACTTGAAGTGCCCCAGGACCGCCGATTGCGAGTAGATCACTTCCCCATCCTCGCGTCTTATACTCATGATCGGGCACCCTCTACGTTCTGGATCAGCCAACTTGGCAAGGAGCGTGCCCACTTTATCCCGCTCCTCATGCACCCTGACAGCATACAACTTATAGTCATAACACCGCAGTCTTTCCGTCTCAGTCGCCACCACTTCTTTAGCTTGCAGCAATCGTTCCTGCAACTCCGGCCTCTCGGGTCTTCGCTGTTCCAGCCCTCTCAATGCTTTCTCTGCTTTCGTAAGGTCATTCAGCACCGTCCCTCTCACAGTCAGAAACCTTCCCATGCACACCCCTCTCACCATCACTTTCTTTGCATCCCATTCAATCGACCTAGTCGCTGCTGAGCCTGCATTATCTGTAAAATAGCTGTCTATGCCCTGGCGGATCGTGTCGGAGAACGCCGGATCTTCCAGCGTATCCGGACGAAGTCGCCATGATGGAACAGCCGATCTCGCCAGCTGCCACTGCATGGAAATTAACAGGGGATTATGGTCCGAAATGGTCCTGGACAGATACTCCGAGTGAGTCACTACATTCGCCAATAAGCTGCTGCACAGCACCGAATCCAGTCTAACGTGTAGGTCGTGTAGCGCGGAGAAGTAAGAGTAATCCCTGATCTCGGGGTGTTGCGCCCTCCACACATCCACCAAGCCCCACCGTTCCTGCCATTCCCGCCTATGAGTTGCTAGGCGGCGCACTGGGGAGTCTACTAGAGGTGGGTGTGATCTATCTAACAGCACATCAGAGATGGAGTTAAAATCCCCCGCCAGTAAGATAGGGCCTGCCAAATAATACGCCAGTGAGCGCGATAAATCCTCAAAGAAATGAGCTTGATCAGAGTTGGGGGCATAGATGCTGCACGGCACCACCTCCCTACCATACAGCCGTCCCTCAACTACCACATATCGACCCTCTGGATCTATTCTCTGACTCGTGACTTGAAATGGCGTGCCCGCCCGTATCCATATCAACACCCCTCTGGCGTATGCCGAGTATGTCGTGCCAAACACCTGACCCCGCCACCTCTTCTGTAAAGCTCCGCACTCCTTCTGTGTCAGGTGAGTCTCCTGAAGCATTGCAATCTGAACGCCCCGTCTCACCAAGTAGGCATGCACTTTGTGGCGTTTCACCATCGTTCGAATACCACGGACATTCCATGTGACATATTTCAAATTAGGTAACGTCCCCATAAAGCATCGTTCCTTTCAGTGGCCCTAGCCAATAAATGACTCCCGCATCGCAGCAATTGTACCCCTTCAGAACACTCCCCCAAACTCCTAGTAACCCCCTCCCCAGGACAGGACCTAATAACCCAGCTTCAGCCCCGTTCCAAACCTTAAACACCCCACACATCACACTAACCTGTGGTCGTCACCACAGAAGACCTTAAGGGTCTGAAAAGGGCTATGGAGCCCCGAACCAGGACGGCAGAGCCATCACCCCGCGCCCATAGTCCCATACTGCTTACGCAGCCCCATACCTGGCAGTCCAATAGAAGTTTGGAGTGTCCATACCGTCAGGCATCCCGGAATTGTTCAGTAGCCTCGAACCTCACTCGTTAAACATGCCATCCGATGTCTGTGGGGTGACCTCCGGCCCCCGCGCTCCCCCCACATCCGAGTCGTCTTCCCCGGTCTTCTCCCCTTCCTCTTCCGATGCCGAGCCTCTAGAGGTGTTCTCCTGCTGCGATCCCGTGATGGTCGCCGTGGCCGCCAACGCACTCTTCCTGTCAGCCAGCATTTGTGCTTCTCGCTCAGCCCGTTGGCGTTTATTCCGGGAGCGGATGCGCTGGGATTTCCTGATCTTGACTGGTTGTTGCCGGTCCCTGTTGGTCCTGTGTGCCCGATCTGTCCCCGCGCGATATAGTTCCAGCCAGGACCATGCCTCGTCGGGTGTTTGGAAAAAGTGAGTCCTATCATCAATGATTACCCGCAGCTTGGCGGGAAAAAGCAAGGAGTATTGGATCCCCTCCTCTCTCAGCTCCTTCTTCACTGACAAGAAAGAAGCCCTGCTCCGCTGCACTTCCTGCGTGTAGTCCGGGAATATCGTGACCTTGCTATTGTCCACCTGGAATGGACCTTGGGACCTCGCCTTTTGGATCAGCAGATCCCGGTCTTTATAGTGCAACAACTTGACCACCATCGGCCGAGGTGGTCGGCCCTCCAGGGGCGGCCTGGCCGGCACCCTGTGCGCCCTTTACAGAGAGAAGAAGGGGGACAGGCCCTCCGGCGCCACCACCGTTCGGAACCAGTCCTCCATATAGGACACCGCTTCACCTTTCTCAATTTTCTCCGGAAGGCCCACCACCCTCACGTTGTTCCTCCGGTTACGTCCTTCCGCGTCCTCCGCTCGACGCTCCAGGATCGCCAGTCGGCCAATAACGTCTTCCAGTTTATGTTCCACTGTGACCACCGCCGGTTTCAGCTCCTGAAGCAGTTGTTCGTTCGATTTCACTCTGTCAGAGAGCTTGGCGTGGTCCGCTCTCAGCAGGCCCAGCCCCATCGCCACCTGCGCAATGTCCTGGTGCAGCTCTTCTTTCGTAGCAGTCCAAAATAGCGTCAAGGCGTAGGTTCAGCCTCTGTTCCTGTGGTGAGGGCTCCACGGGGCCTGGGGTACCGCCATCTTTGGCCGTGGCATTCCCGTCCCCCTGCACAGGTGGTGCGGCGAGGTCAGCTCCCAGCGCGGCCATCTTGATTGCTGGAAACACGCCGCTCGAGCAGCCTCCACCGATGACAGCCGACCGTGGCAATCCCCCTGGCCGTTCCGTCCCCGGCCCCACTTGATGCCAGAAAGCGATATGTGCAGCTCTCCGTGCCCCAGACCCAGCTTGTCCATGCAGTACTAGCAGGTCCCTGTCTGCGTGTGGCCGCCTACCGCCGTTCCATAGGCGCGCTCTGCACAGCACCACCAACTCACGCACAGCGCCTCCAGAGTCTGCAATGTCCGGGGGAGCAAGCCCAGTGCGCCCCTCCTATAAGGCCAGCAGATGTAGTTCATTCAGGCCGTATTTCCGGGTAAACTGAGCCCACTGCCCCCAGCAGTACTACACCACACAGGCCCCAGCCCGCGCCGGCCTCCAGTCGCTGTGTCACCAGCCCAGCGCTCCACTGACCCCCATCGGGCCGATCCTGCCTCCGGTGTCCAATCCGCCGTCCGCTCCTCGGTCCGTCCGCTCCCCGGGGCGCCCAAGAGCCGTGGGCGGTTGCACCCTCAGTACGCCGCCAACCCGCTGCACGCTTCCACTGCGCAGCGGTCCTCAGTGAGGCACTCGGGGCTCTGACCGTGCTGACCCCGGCAGCCCAGCTCCAGCAGCGGCAGTCCCAACAATGGGCCGGCCGCACACGCCAGCAGCGCCGTCACTGGCGCAGTCCAAGGCCCGGTCCTCCAGCCAGGGACCGGGGAGCAGGGGGGGGAGGGGCACCGTCCCTACCAGTCCTCCACTGCTGATCTCCCCCGCCGCTCCAGACCTGCTCTCCCGGTCCTCACCCTGGGTTACTTCTCCGCCGGGACCTCCCAGGAGCCTCCAGCGCGCTCGCCGCTCCGTGATGCTCGGCCACTAGCGCTCTCGTTCCGACGGCGCCGCCATCTTGATTCCGCACGCCAGTCGGGCCGGCCAGGCCGCCAGGTCCGGCCGCGCTCGTCGCCCAGGGTCCTGACGGGGGTCAGACTCTCTGCTCTGGGCCAGCGACACCTCCGGAGCTCGATGTACGCCGCCAGGGGTTTTGGGGCCAAGTATATCAGGATGGAAAACAGGACTCGGCGCGGAGCAACTCGCTCACGCAGCCATCCCGGTCGGCGCCGAAACCACGCCCCTACACTTACCCTACTGTTGCACCTCCTGGAGTTAGAATAGTAATTTTTACCCCTACACTATCCAACACTTACCCTACTGTTGCACCCCCCTGGAGTTAGAATAGTAATTTTTACCCCTACACTATCCAACCCTTACCCTACTGTTGCACCCCCCTGGAGTTAGAATAGTAAATGTTACCCCTACACTATCCAATACTTACCATACATGCAATGTAATGTTATGCGTTGTAATGGTATGCGTTGTAAAGGTAGTTTTTAAAAATTCATTGTAATGGCATGCGTTGTAATGGAATGCGTTGTAATGGATGTTGCGTTGTAAAAAATGCGTTGTAAAGTTATGCGTTGTAAAAGTATGCGTTGTAACGTCATACATCCGAATAAACTGGACTACTGTCCTGATGACAACCTACTAACTGGAACACGTAAAGAGATGTCCTACTCTGGTAGCACGTATATTTGATGGCAAAAAATGTAATAACCATGAGTACAAATACTTGTCTTGCTATGCACTTGAAGGACTCGGGCTAGCATGCCCCCATTCTGCTCCCAGCCATTCAAACAGCATGTGAGCTTACATTTAGCAGATTGTGCTAATTGTTTAGAAACTGTTTGTGTGCTGCACACAATGTGGAAGGAATGATTAACATTTTCCTTTGCCTGGTCTGATGTGTATTGGTTCATAGCATGCAAAACGGCTCAAGAAATGGTTTATTGTCAGAAACCATACTTTTGTACATTTTTCACATATTAGTATATTCTACCTGGTTGACGTCAGACAGGATGAGGGGTGAAATGCCTATGTTGTGCTAGAGTGGGTAAAGGCGCACTGCTTTCCAAAACCATATACAGACTACAGAGTGCATGCCAGAGTGATGGTGGGAGCTTGTCTTCACAGTCTGGGAGCATCAGCACCAAGCCAGAGAGATGTTTTAGTAAAATCTGAGCAAGTCCATCTGAAAATGAGAATGTGAAGAACTGCAGGCGTTATTCGTAGTACCTTGGCAGGAATGGAGATTAGATAAGGGAAAGGGGTCATTGGGATCTCATTGGAGACTGTGATGAGACTTTTATAAGATATTGTCATAAGATTTGTGCTGCTTTCACTAATACTTTGGTATATCTTGAGCAAACAGACAGAGGGGCCCTGTGCACTAAATGTCTGGTTGCAAAAAGCGGTTGCAGTTTGCGACCAATCTTTTTGCAACCAGGGCAAAAGAATAAGCAATAACATAGGAAAACTTAGAATAGAGAGTTGAAACATGACCAAAAAGTTCTGGATTCAGTTTTAAAAATAAATACAAATACATCCCGTTGTAGCAAAGATAAAATGTTAGCAGGTGCAAATAAGCGCACACTAAGGCACAACTAAATTCGCACATGCTAAATTTATGTATGTGTATGCATTAAAAGCTATCCATGGGAGTAACATGGAATTCATAAAGAAACTGTTATTCTCAAAGACTCTGGTGAAGTAGCCTTGAATCCTTTGTGTAGTCCATGAAAGTTAGAACTATCTCCAAACATAGGGGTATATTTACAAGAGGATAGCGCGACTAGAACGTTACTTTTTTTGATGTATTGGTGGCGCTATGCCCTTCCCCTTATTTACAAAGAGGCGTTAATTCACCTTTTGTGGCTTAACGGCACCTGTAAATATGCCCCCTTTACCCAGATCACTTTGCATGAAAGGGTGTTGCTTTGGTCATTCCACCTCAACACCCATCGCTATAGGATGCTGCCCAGATTTATAAGGATGTGTAAATCGGAGGCAGCACCAAAAACGAATCCCTTGAAAGAGCAAGTATTAGAATGGTACAACTGCAGCACACATATAAAGAGAAAAAAAGCCATTAATGATTCTAAATGTGTTGCCTAGAGCCAACGCAGGCACCATGGCACCATTGTGAGAGTGTGCCTGCATTGCAGGGGATAAAGGTGTTCCTTCATGCACATAAACAATCATTAAACAATGACAATTCCTAAGTACTGCTGTGCAATATCCTAGGGTGCACAGCTTCCACCAACAGCTCAAACAGAATTTAGGGAACCAAATTACCCTGCAGGTTTAGAAAAAGCTTTGAGATTGTGAGACTCTGGAAGCAGCCTATCTAGGTGAAGGGCTGACACTAAATGAAAGTGGTAAATGTCTTGCTGCATTCCAGGCGTGCATACATTTTTCCTGTGCTGTGTGTTAGAGGCCAATCCACCGCAACATCTCTTTTTGGGCTTCTGAGATCTATGCAAAATGTATGTTTTTCTTTTTGGTTCTTAACTATGGCCACTGCTTCCGGCAACTCTGTGAGCTCAACTGGCTTTGTAATCTTCTCCTTACACTATGTCCTTTCCTCTTTAGTGATCTCATCACTTATATCGAAAACCACAATCCAATATAGTTTAAAATGTATTCTGATTGACTGATATTATGGGGCATATTTACAATGAAATGTCAGAGCACGGAGATGCGCCAAATTTGGCAGCATTGAGCACCGACATTTCCAAAATGCAGGGATGCACTGCATTTACATTCTGCAGCACACACAGAAGTAGCGAATTTAATATAATAATCTGTTGAAGTAATAATAGCCGAAAAAAGTGTGAATCTCTCTGGAGAAAAGGAGAGGAATAAGAGCAAACAAGAAGGCTTGAAAGAGAGTAGCAGAGAAAAGACGAAGCTCAGATAATTGAAAGCCTTTGGGGGTTGTTGATCCACAGGATTATTAGGCCAGCAGTGGACTGTCCATCATAGAGAACTGAGATACAGGGCCTGCTTAGGGCTGTGCAGCAGGTGCTGCTGCACCATTCTCTGAGCTTTCGGGCAGGTAGGGGGTGCAAAATGTCAAGATAACTCTAGTGATTAATGTTTCTGCTGGAGAGAGATCAGCGTTGTGTCTAGTGGCAGTTTTGACTCGCCATAAATTGGTACAAAGGGATGATAGGCCTGCTGCAAAGAACAGTATTGTATGTGGAAAGCTCAGTAGGTTACTGCTTTTTTCACAATAGATCCTTTTGTTACTTGCAGTTAATAAACTAGACTCATAATGTAGCACAGTGACCTAAGAAAACTGTCATCAAAGAGCTGAATCCAAGCTACATGGTATAGGTTAGAACACTAGGTGGCCTATTTATGGGATAGGCGTGCAGCGCAGCAAGTCACTTTGCTGCTTTGCGTGACTGGGGAAGGGCAGGAATGTGAAGTATTTAAAAGAATAAGGCGCATGTCTGCCTTTGTTCCTGCACTGGTGCCGTTTTGGCTGCCGAGCGCAAGCGCAGGCACCCTTGCACCATGTACAGGAGGGCCTGTGTTACATGCAGGATTGTTTTTGTGCAGGAAGAGGAACCTTTCTGGACAAAAACAATCCTGAGAGGCATTTTCCTCTTTCTACGAATGCTGCACAATGTAGCACACATAGAAAGAGGAAATATCAAGGAGAAATACAAATGTGTCTCCTTGTTACGCCTCCCCTTGGAAAGCGTACCATTTTGACGCATTCCCAGGTTTAACAGTTCTAGTAAATCTGGGAATGCGTCAAAATCCATGGGAGCTGCGTGGGAACACCCGCGCAACACCCATGAAACGCCTTCTGAGGGCAGTAACACAACGCCGCGATTTGCGCTGCGTTGCGTTACTCCAGATTTATGAAGCCACTCGGAGCCACACAAATCTCATGTTTGAGTTGCGTCGTGCATGCACTACATTGCGACTGGCTCATAAATATGGGCCCTAGATTCTTTCCCCAGTCTTTCATTACCCTAATGTAGCTAAAAAGGGTTTGTTTGTCTATTTGTATGAGTGAGAGGCTAAGGAGAGACAAGGGGCACATTTGGGAGGGTAGTGAGGGAATTCATGGAGAATGAGGTCACTGGGGGGAATATGTGATGACATTCCGTAAACCAACATCCCGCATACCATCACTCTGCAATTTTTATAACGCGGGACTATTACTCTGCAAAGCCATCATTTCTAAAACTTTTACAACGCATATGACTTCATCACGCGCGCCATTATAACGCAAATGCATATGTGGTAAAGTCATATACATTGTAAAAGTACATTATTAAAACATTAAACATATGGTTGTATATATGTGTGTGTATATATATATATATATATATATATATATACATTTTTTAAATTTAATTAAAACATTTATTCTTTTAAATTGCAATAATTAAATTATTTTTATTTATTTATTATTTTATTTTATTACCCTTTACATCCTAAAAACTAATCCCACCCTGGTCCCTTTAAATACCCCTGCACCCCATAATCATAACCCACCCTTACTCCTTAAAATACCCCAACACCCTTAAACACTAACAAATCTTAACGCTATAAATAAACCCTGTACCCCAAAACCCAAACCTATCCCTGAACCCTAAAATACCCCTGTACCCCAAAACCCAAACCAACCCTGAACCCTAAAAATACCCCTGTACCCCAAAACCCAAACCTACCCCTGTACCCTAAAAATATTCCTGTACCCCAAAACCCAAACCTAGCCCTGAACCCTAAAAATACCCCGGTACCCCAAAACCCAAACCTAGCCCTGAACCCTAAAATGCCCCGGTACCCCAAAACCCAAACCTAGCCCTGAATCCTTAAACACCCCTGTACCCGAAACTCAAACCTAGCCCTGAACCCTAAAAATACCCCTGTACCCCAAAACCCAAACCTAGCCCAAACCCTAAAAATACCCCTGTACCCCAAAACCCAAACCTAGCCCTGAGCCCTAAAATACCCCTGTACCCCAAAACCCAAACCTAGCCATGAACCCTAAAAATACCCCTTTACCCCAAAACCCAAACCTATCCCTGAACCCTAAAATACCCCTGTACACCAAAACTCAAACATACCCCTGAACCCTAAAATACCCCTGTACCCCAAAACCCAAACCTAGCCCTGAACCCTTAAAATACCCCTGTACCCCAAAACCCAAACCTACCCCTGAACCCTAAAAATACCCCTGTACCCCAAAACCCAAACCGAATCCCTGAACCCTAAAAATACCCCTGTACCCCAAAACCCAAACCTACCCCTGAACCCTAAAAATACCACTGTACCCCAAAACCCAAACCTAGCCCTGAACCCTAAAAATACCCATGTATCCAATACCCAAACTAGCCCTGAACCCTAAAAACACCCCTGTACCCCAAAAACCAAACCTACCCCAGAATCCTAAAAAAACCCTGTACCCCAAAACCCAAACCTATCCCTGAACCCTAAAATACCCCTGTACCCCAAAACCCAAACCAACCCCTGAACCCTAAAAATACCCCTGTACCCCAAAACCCAAACCTAGCCCTGAACCCTAAAAATACCCCTGTACCCCAAAACCCAAACCTAGCCCTGAACCCTAAAACTACCCCTGTACCCCAAAACTCATACCTATCCCTAAACCCTAAAAATACCCCTGTACCCCGTAACCCAAAACTATATCTGAACCCTTAAAATACCCAAACACCCCAAAACATATACCCCTATATCCATACTTACCTTATCCAAACATTAAAAAAAACATGCTTTTACCATTCATACATTTACAACGAATTTTGTTGTAAATGTATGCGTGGTAAAAGCATATAAAATGTAATGCCATGCGTTATAATGGCATTGCAGAGTCATGGTACTTTCGTAATGAAAGTATGCGCAGTGATGGTATGCGGAAAGAAAGTTGCGGAATAATGGGTGTTTACCCACTGGGGATGGGTGAGCTCAAAAAAAGATATTGCACTGGGCACCAGCACCACCAGCGCTAAAGCCGCCTCTGTAGTGTTCCCTCCCTGCCTGCCTGGCAGGAATCTCTAAAGCCTTGAGTGAAGCTGCCAGTTTGGGTGCTTGTACTGATGACAGAGAACTTTGCTGAGCCGACGCCATATTTGTTTTGCTAGTGGCGGAGTATTTTGTTTTTCAACTGCAAAGTCGACGGGGGGTTTTGAAGTGCTTAATTTGAAAAGCAATGAGTGTCAATGCCTAAAGCACTGCTTGAAGAAAGCGGCTGGTGATTTTAAATGTCAGTGCACAGAATACGAAGGCTGTATACTCCTGAGTCCACCTCAGGCCTCTTTAATCCACTGCCAGACAATTCCTTTCCCTTTATCTCACTACGACAGGTTCTTGCTGTCTAGCTTACTGACGGGTTTTCTTCACTTTTTCCCCCGTTTGGGTGTTTTCTCTCTCTTGCTCTCAGAAAATGTCTGATGAGGAAAAAGAAGTGCCCATCCACAAAATGGAGTACCGTTGTTGCTCACGGGCAACCACTGGCTCAAATTAAGCACTGGAGTTTTTTTTTTTATTCAAAAACAAAACATCATGGTCCTGACGCACGGAGAATTTTCTCCCAGCATATCGGGGTTATTTTTTATTTATTCCTGTTCTGATCTGCGTGGCCTTTCCTGGCAGTACCCAGCAGGAAAAATGTATGTTGAAACCACCAACGTCAATAGAGAAGGCCTTTTGATGTACATTCGCCCACGTCAGTCAAAGGTTTGCGATGGCAGAAACATAGCACTTTGACCCCCACTGAATGAGACAGACAAACCAGAAGTTATTATGAGGAAGGAGGTATGCGATGACGTTGGAGCTTTATCTAGGCAGATAACGTACTAGTGGGAGATGTTTACTACGCTTTTCCCCCCAGTTTTGTATACCACAAACTCAACCCGAAGGTATTGAGGGCTTTAAATGAGTACCAGCTACACAACTGGAGGTCACATTCTTTTTTTTCCAGGCAGGGTACATTATGCGATTTGCCCAGAAAAACAGGATGTTGAGCCGATTACAAGAGCCGAACCTGGGGGCAGATTTACAAGCCCCGTGCGCCACTTTTGCGTCACTTTTACATGTTAAAAGTGATGCAAAAGTGGCGCAAGGGGCTTGTAAATCTGCCCTGGTACCTAAATTCCAAAGTCTGCAGCTCCGTCCCAAATGCCACATCCTGTCCCTTGCGGCAAACTTTGAATTGACGTTCTTCTACGTTGCTTCTAAACGCAGCAAACATGAAGAAACTGTACTTTCTCTCTACTAGAAAATAGCACAACTGCTCAGAGGAGAAGTAACTCTCTAGCCTTTTGGATAAGCTCATAAAAGGCTCCTTCCCCTTTGCCCTACCTCCTGGAAAACACCTAAATGACTCAGAGACTGATCTGTAGGACGCGTCACATAAACAAATAGGAAAATCTATCAAATGGTTTAATTAAAGCTCTCCGGTGTTACTGCGAATCACAAACAGACCATAACCAGGTTTTCCTTCTGAACATATTCTGGGTAGCCACTGTGATTTATGATCTGTGAATTTGAATGTGTTATTGAAGGTCCCTGTGTGTGTCCATCAATGTGGGAGCTTTTAATAAGCAGCAAGGCGCTAGCAGGCTCCCATTGGTGCGGCAGGTGTATCGGCACTGGAGCTCAGAGCCAATTGAACCCTGAGAAGTGCTGTCTTTTGTTATCTCAACTGCAGTCATAGGGGGCATTTTCCTTGTTTGCTCCAGCTTGAATTAGGAAACTACATGGAAATCAGGGCTTTTTCTATATATTTCTGTCCTGTAGATTTTCAACATTACCTTTTTCCCACACACAAAAAGGAAGTCCTTTGCTCACCTGGCACTCGCTGGCTTTGGCATGGACAGGGCCTTGATGTCATGGTACTTATAGAGCGCACTGTCACCAGACGGTCACCTTGCGGTGTCGCCTATTTGGCTTTCTGGCACTGATACTCATACCGCTGTGGAACCCCTCCTGGCTTTCCCTGTGAAGTGTCTACTCCTGGGCACCCCCAGGGTGAAGACAGGCATCCTTAGCGCTGTTGGGGCCGGTGTGGAGGATAAGCAAGCTATTGCCCAGAGTTGCAGCGTGGGGCCCGTGATTAGAATAGGCACCGAGGCGAGAATTAACAGGTCCGAGGAAATTGAGCCCGAGACCACGCTGAAGCGGGAATCGAACCCTGGTCCCTGGCCAGAACTCTGCATCAGGGTCTGCCGCTCTAACAGTTGAGCCACACTCCTCTGATCTGGAGTAGGGACTGATAAAGAAGTCCCACAGACTGTCTGAGATACCTAAGGCCACATATCCGCCAGAGGGTAATTATTAGATCCTGCATCATCACGGTATTTCCTTTCCACAGTACTTGTCATACCCTGGAGCCACATAGCACGACAAATGACGTCAGCACTTCCAAGCACTCAATTCTCCAGGGGACACTTTCAATAGATGTCTCTAATGGGCAGCACATGGGGCAGCACATGGGGGACATTCCTGCTGGAAGGCTTGCGGAAAGCACAGGAGAGCTTTGTCTTGCAATCCTCCAAGTCTCACTTATTCCACATATAACTGTGTGCCACACTCAGGTGTTTATGAGGGATATTTCACAGAAGGTACAAGCTGACCGAACTTTGGGTACACCATGATGAGGACAACTTCTTTTGGATCTTCTGGCGGGAATTGTACCAACTGTGACTAAATCATATATAAATCTTCTCGTTTGTTGACAAGGGCGCTTGGGATGAACATGTAAACACGTCAGACTCTTGACTTAGGAGCACATTTACTTACAACTCACGCAACTCGGTGCCGCAAGACAAGCTGCTGCGCTGCGTGAATGGGAGAGAGCTGAAAAGGGCCATATCTACTAAGATATGACGCTCTTAAGCTCTCTCCCTGCACTTGCATACCTGTGGCTGCATAGCTCCAATGCTGACATCCTTGCACGTTAGTGCACGGGTGCTTGCGTTGTAGGCTGGATTGTTTTCGTGCAGGAAGGGCATAAAAACAATTCTGAAAGACATTTTCCTCTTTCTGTGCGTGCTCCAGAATACGGAACTCACAGCAGCCACAGCCCGTGGAGGGAGTTCCGTGGGGCAGAATGGCGGGGCGGGGGAGGGGCAGGGGGGTGCTAAACACCTGAATATGGATAATGTGAGGTAAGTAAACAATTTAATAAATAAAACGAATTTCGTAGTGTGCCTTGCATCGCGTTTTGAGATGCAGGGTGCAATACAAAAAATTTGTTGTATTTATTAAATTGTTTACTTCCTCACATTATCCATATTCGGGTGTTTAGCACCCCCGCCCTGCCTTTCTGCCCCACGGAACTCCCTCCAAGGGCCGCGGCTGACTCACAGAAAGACGGAAGTAAAGATATTTCTCCCCGTTACACCTGCTTCAGGGAGGCATATCTTTTTGACACGTACCCAGATTTGCAAGTCTTTGTAAATCTGGGAATGCTGCAAAATCAGTCGGTGGAAGCATGCTCCACCCATGTAATGCCTCACCTCTTTGCGCTGCCTTACGCTACTTTGTATTTTCTAAACCACCTGTATTCTGACTTTAACAGATGGAGGCCCATATTTGGTCAATTTTGTGTAGCGCAGTACTGCAGCAATGAGCTACGGGAAAGGTGAAAATATTACAGAACATTGTATATAAACGGTTGCTTGCCGATTATGTCATTGTTGGGCGTCTGCTTAAAAAAGCTTGCTTTGTCCAACACTAAAAATTGCATTTGTATGTATGGATTAAATGCATGTAAAAGTTGACAAAAGGCAGCAGCTAGCCAAAAGGTAGGAGAACAGTGTATGAGGTCAAAGACAAGCATACAGGCAGCGAGCATTAGGAGACGTAGCTGGTTTGTGGTCTGATAATGTGCTTTATGGTTCTTGGAAGAGGTGCATCTTCAACACTTTTCTAAACTGGTGCAGTAATGGGTGGTTCTGAAGGATATGGGGATGCTGTTCCAGATCAGGAGTGTATACATGGAAAAAGCATTAGGGTTTGACACATAGCCAGAACATACTAGCTTACTAGGGATTTTTCTTACACTGAATCCTAGAGGGCTTGGAAATACTGCCACTCCCAGCATACATCGTATAGGAAGTTGGCACTTCATGGAACTCTGTCTGCATCAGCTTTCAGCACTTGAAAGTTGATAAGCAGCCATACTTGCACATCCCTTCTACATCGCTGTTTTAGCAGCAGTTTTCTGCTGCTAAACGGGCGATCATTTTTAACGCCGTTCTTGATAATATGCCCTTTAGTTGGTTGTAGAAATGTTCTTTTACAGCTTCCATTTCTCTTAGTCAAACTTCCTCTTAAGCTTTGCACCACTCTTTTTCCTTGCATATCTGTTAAATAATCCTCTACAACGTATTAGAACAAGGATCAAGTCAATTGCACATATCATTATGATTATTAGGTAGGTTAGGATAAGGGGCTATGTACTTCCTCCTACAATATTTTTCCATTCACCAACCTTGCCAAAACAATTTCTTAACTCATTAAACGAGCCTTCAGTTTCCCACAAGACCTGCTCTTCAAAAGATTGAACTTCATGTGAAAGATTAGTCGGTGAACAATGAAATAATCAATAGCCCTACTGTTATAAGGTATGAACATGAAACACCTATTGGCTTATATAGCCTCAAAAATCCTACCTTTTTTCACCAGGAGGATATCTTATGTTAAATGATTCTGCATTACAAAGGCCCTAATGGCCATAATTTCAGCATTTACTAAGTTCAAAGAACCAGCTGTACTTGCTGCAAGCTTATCTATAACTATAGCAGACGTCTAATTTTCTACCTCTAGAATTGCTCCAAGTAAGCAATCGTGTTCCGCCCTCAGGCACCATCATTGTGAATGGCTCACTGCTGAATCATCTTTCAGAAATCAATGGATTCTATTGGTTCCCTGCACTATATGGCACATTGTTTTTGATATTTTACTGCAACACTGGAACTGAAGGCATTAGCATTCAAAATGATTTCTTACTTTGCATGCTATGTTCAGAATTTTAAACCATTGGGGGCATCATATTTCTCTGCATTTGAGGAACACCATCACCTTGAATACTGATGGGACGTTGATGACTTCCCAGTTTCCCTGGCCCAATTGTCCCACAATAGTGACACGCAGTATTTCTTTTCATCATTTCAACACTCACATTCATCCCATCATTATTCATCATTTATCTCCCACCTCCTTGCATCTGCACTTTTCAATTACCTATTGCTTTACCATTCCTTAGGTACATTCCAAAATGATGAAAATTCATTTTGAACTGATTTGGTTACGATATCCTTTTCAAGATTACTTAGGCTGACCAATCACCAGCTTCTCCTTCTTTTTTGTGCTTTGCCTTTGCGTCAAAGTAATCACTACTGTATTTTGCCAGCTTCAAGGCCTCTTTTTTTTTATTTAGAGTGTTATGTAGCGCGAACTAGACCTGGGACATCGGGTATCAGAGCGCTTTACATGAGCAGCAGTTTCGTTACATGCAGACACATTAATTTTTGTTAGGCACGGGGAGATTAAGTGATTTGCCCAGAATCACAGGATGAAGAGCTTCATTGCCAAGACTCGAAGCCGGTTCCCCAGCTTCGAGGTCGGCTGCTCTAGCCGTAAGGCTACATCCTCTCTCGATCCTCTTATCTATTCTCTTTGCCTGCCAACACAATTCACTTGACTGAATATGATTGCTAAGCTCCGGCCTCAAACCCATCACAAAACCAGTTATGAAACCACTACACCATCTTTTTCAGTGTGATCGACTCCACTACGCTTCTTGAAAAGTTTAATGAGCCTCTCATCGAAAGCATGCAGACTCTTTCAGCTTTTGAGAAGTTCTCAAAATCTTTAACCCAATTAAGATCTTAATTAGGCACCCTCTTTTCCAGATACTCGATCACCTGTCAGTATTTAGTGGTTATCTCTCCAGAAGGAGCATTTTGCATTTGGCCACGTAACCGCTGCTTTGCACTCTGCCTACAAGTCAGTAGGAACCACAATCTCAAACAATGAGTTCAAATCAGTCCACAACACCTGGGAAAACACTTGGCAATTTATGCATCCCTTCATGTCATTCTTCTGCCTCCTCTCACAACTTAGTAAACTTATTAGTAAAGGCATGGACACCAGCCCTTGCCCATTGCACATGCACAAGATTCTCTCGATGTACTTCTTTCAAGGGAAATTCAGAAGAATGTCCCAGCTTCTGAATCACTTACTGTTCCCCTTGTCACAGCTTGCTTTCCTTTCTTTTTGCTTACTGTTCTTTCTTTCTTCCATCTCTCTTTGCATTTCTTTGAATCACTTCAGTCTCTTGTTTTCTCAAGTAAATCTTTAATATGAGCTTTTATAGTAATCAAACCAATTTCTTTGATCTCATCATAAGTCAAATCCATTTTATAATTTAGCATTTTTCATTTTGCTATCAACTTCGAATTCATCAGCTGGTTCTTCTAGCTTTTCATGTGCTTCATTCGCACATTTGTCTGATAAACTATCTCAATTTATTAGCACTATATGCGAACAGCCAGTATAATAAATGTTCTCCAGTAGCATTTCGCCAAATTCTATTTTCAAAATACTAATGTTAATAGCCTTAGAAGGCTCCCCAAACATCACAATTGTTTTGGAGGAATCAATTTGAACCTGAGTAACAGTATGAACTTCCCTAGTAGTACTAGGCATTTCTGCCATTTCTATTTCAACTGGTGCACTCAGTAGTACAACTATAGGAGCCTTTACATTAGTACTATCTCCTTCCTCTCCTGTGGCAGGTTTTGAAACCAGAACCACCGGTCCCTGTGCTGACAGCAACAGCAGTATATGGAGGAGATCTAGGATTCAAAAGATCATTAGAGATTATCCTTCTCATCAAAAACATTATTCTGTCTCTTTTGCCTTTTTATATTGTTTTTTCCCTCTCCTCAACTATCGGAGGACAAACTCTCACTCAATCTATCACATCCTGCCTGTCAATCCCACTTCTTCTCTAATCATTGTTTAAATGATCCCTTCACCTGCTTTGACGTTTTGATTCTATTCTGTGCAAAAACAATCCCTTGAGGCATTTTCCACTTTCTGTATGAGCTCAGAATGCAGCACACATAAAAGGGGAAAAAGCTAGTAGAAATGATGACATTTCTCCTTGTTATGCCTCCCCTTGGGATGAGTAGCATTTTGACCCATACCAAGGTTTACCAGTAATGGTAAATCTGGAAATGTGTCAAAATCCAAGTGTGGTGCATGGGAACACCCATGCTCTACCCATGGAACGCCTCCCTGGAGCAGAGTAACGCAACACACTATTTTGAGTTGCGTTGCGTTACTCTAGATTTTTCAAACCATGCCTGGCCATGCAAGGTGGCCTTGCGTGGCTTGATAAATCTAACTTATAAGTTGCAGTGCTCTTGCACCCCATTGCGTGGCACAAGGGTGACACAACGCTTTGAAAGTAACATTCCTAGGCAATCTACAGGATCAATACTAATAAGAACTTTGTGAATATGGCACAATTTTTAATTCAAGAAACAACAACTGTTATCAAAAAGGGTACAGTTTTAATACTAAAAATAAAATACACAATCCCGAAGAAAACGGGATTTTCACAGTACATACAGTATTATATAATGACAAAAAATTAATATAATTTCATTAAAAACTTTAAAAAGTGGCAAAATTAATCAATATCTGTCTCAAAGGTGACACAACCCTTTGATAAATATGCCCCTTAGTGTACTGCAATGAGCAGTAAGAAATATACGCTGCTGAACTACACCCGAGTCCCATCCACAGACTTTTGGGAGCAACTCAGAACTTATCTCTTGCACCACAGCTCGTCGCCAGCTTCTTAGCGTATTCTCACTACCTTGTAATGGCCTTGTAGAGTGGAAAGACGGTGTGGATCTCTGCTTTGTTAAATCTACTATCTTCAAAGCCTGATGTTCTGTGCATTGTACTGACTAGCATATAGCAGGACCTTCTAGAGGATGGGTATGAGTTTTTTCGGTGTCATTAAATTCTGTACCTTGAAAAATTACTATATGAAATATATATATTTTTGTAATGAGATATCACACATGAGCAGGTTCTTCATCCCTCCCCCTCTCTGCTGACCATCAACTAGTGTGCACTCGCCAGTACCTGGGCCCCTCCCATATTATAGTACCAGCATTGCATTAGCTTGCTCTGTTCTACCTTTGCCCTTAAGTCTTGGGATGTTCAGATTGAATTTATATCTCCCAGTGCTGTTCTCCCGCCATCATGCCCTTCTGTTTTGAGTCCTCATGCGAATTGGGGAAACTGGCAGACCATCCACCAAATAACTCCAGTGGTGCACCTCGGAGCTTCAGTTAACATTTTGTAGTAGGAACTCCTTAGACTAAAAGCAGGGAAGTCATTTCATTTTTCAATGTTGACATACTTCCATGCTCTCGAGTTTGAGAGTTAATGACATACAAGGCAAAACAAAACACAATGTACTAGTTACGTGAATGGATGAATGAATGAGACATTTGCTGAACGTCTAATAAAAATAATTTCAATAAATAAAACCATTGGACTCTTTCTCATTTTCTAACTGAATATTCCCCAATCGCTCACCATAGAAACTTGAAAATGATTAGTCACTGGGTATTAGTCCATTAGAATTTTAAAAAGACTACATGTATTGAAAGAGGCAAAACTACCTTTAAAAATAGAATTATAAAATCCATGATTATACAAAGAAACTTCAGAGCACCTTTCGACAAATTCAACACCATACCAGACTGCTAACAACTCTTATATGGTGCTCCACCAGGAACGTTGTGGAATACCCTGTTTGCCAAGCTGATGGTCCACTCACTCTATTAAGTGTTGGGCAGGCTATGGTTATACCAGTGAAGCCTTTATAAGTACTTCCGTCAGTCTGCTGCAGTGGCAGCCAGAAATTAGAGCATGGGGCAAGGGAAGGGGGCCACACAAGCAAACACATTTTGTGCAATATTGAGTGATGGACAGCAATAAAATATATGAGCTTAGGTTTCCTTTTCATAATTTCCGAAGTAACAGCTTGCGGGTATGCTATAAATTATGCTAACATTTTTGTTGGTAGTCACCAAGATCAAAAGGGCACGGCGTACCCTTCAACAATCCACTTTCCCGCAATAGACAGGGATCCATTTAAAAATGGCAGAAGTTGCCCTGTTTTATGAGTGGACAATATGGTTTACACGTTTTCTTTTCAGAAGGGGATCAATATCTTCATCAAAATGTTTTCAATTAACTTGAAGTCTGTGGTCCTGATGCCTAGGATCTCATTCCTAAAGATTCCCACGCATTTTGGCTAGTGGTGCAATTCTTTTCACTCTAAAGCTTTCATGGTCCCTGGACTGCCTGTTCCAGTACCATATGAGAAGACCACTAGGTCAGCAATGCCTGCTTGCTCATACACCACTCATGGCATATGTATGCTTGGACAGGGTTTGAGGGCAGATAAAGCCGCTGCCCCAACTGCTGGTATTGTGATAGGTCTAGTAATCTTTTAGGCGCACCCATATACGCGCCACTCTGTATTTAAAAGTCAATAAACACTCAACTTTGATAATGTCGCAAAGTTGCTTTAACATGGCATCGTAAGGTCTTTTTGCAACGTATGCAAACAAACATAGATAATGTAACCTTAGGACTGGGGTAGGATGAGTGAGTCTGGTGGCTGGATCAGCTTTAGGGTGGTGCAAATTGTTCAGTGCACCTGGAGCTGAGTTGGGGGGCGCTGTGTTCAGAAATAATATACAGGTTTAAAAGCACTCACTGTAGAGTTCATTATGTGTCCAGCAGTTTTCGAGGCAACAATAATAATGTCATGAAAACCCTGGTGATTAATGTTCTGTCTGGAGAGAGATCAGAGTTTATCATTTTTATTAGTAAAGTCAAACCCCAACCACTGTAGAACATTTTACGTTTTAAATCCTGAGTTTGTGTAACTCCAGAACAAACACTCTTAAAGTATACTGCCTACTAGTATGGGTGACATATGATTCCTACACCTTGTAATCCTCATTGTTTTATTTAACATGTCCTAAAGACTGGTTCACAAATGTTTGATTCATTGTCTCTGTATAATGTGTGTGTAATGTAAAGTGCTCTGACATCCTACACTTGTGTGAGTAGTGCTATAAAACAAATTACATTCATGTGACACAGGGGCTATGGCAAGATGACGGGCACTGTTAGAGTGTGGTGGTGAGGGAATCCGTGGAGCGTAGGTCATTGGAGGTGGAGGAAACACCCAAAAAGATTGTCGCACTGTGCGCCACTAGCGCTAAGGCTGGCCCTGTTTGGTGGCTTCCTCTCTCGTGGGCTATGACCCACAGAATTTATACATATGAGCTCGGAGATTGCGACCGTCATTCAAGGTCCCACATCTGGATGGTTATGTGAGTTAGGTGACATTCCTACCTGAATCCCACTGCCTTCTGTTTAGATTTCACCTGAACAGCGAGCATGCTCTGTCACAAAATCTAAGGTTAATGAAGAAATAAAACAGGGTTAGAACCCACCCTTAACGAACAAAAACGTACTATGGGTTGCTTCCGCATCACTCTTGTTTCCTTGCTTCTCATTGGTGGTCATCCCCAGGGCCAAGAAGTCAAATTGGGGGGGGGGGGAGGGGGGGGAACACCATGCCATTCACATTGAGTACTTAAACAAGCAGGCTTGTTTTAGAAAATCCTTAAAGACTTGGGGGCAGATGTACAAGCCCCTTGCGCTACTTTTGCGTCACTTTTAACATGGGAAAAGTGACGCAAAAGTGGCGCAAGGGGCTTGTAAATAAGCCCCTTGGTTCTTTGCTTCTGGGGTTTAAAGTTTGTCTCCTGGTCTCTTGATTAGTAATAGCACCCGTTAGTGGAAAGATGCCTCTGCATTTACGTGCTGTTTGAAAAACTTTATTTACTTACTATCATTCCGCCCAGCTGCTCACATCCTCCTGCCTTCACTCAGACGCTTCTGTCCTTGCCGTGGACATCAGTCGTCAGGATTTTAAGAATGAATGTAGTGCTTAATTGGAGCCAGTGATTTTAGGGACCAGTCCTTATTTTTCCTTATCAGACTTTGTCCCTGTACAAGACAGAGAAAAACACAAGCAGGGGGGAAAAAGGAGGAAGAAAAAGATGGAAAAACAGTGACAAATGTGAAAGGAATGAAAAGGAATCTGAAAGAGTGAACTAAATGAACATGGATTGTCTGGTGGTTGATGAAAGAGAAATGAGGCGGAATCAAGGGTACGCAGACTTGGGGCCAGATTTATCAAGAGCCTGTATAGCTCTTGCATCATGCAGGGTGTTGCAAGGGCAATTGAATTCCTAAGTTAGATTTACCAAGAAACACAAGGCCACCTTGCGTGGCCGCGTTCTGCTTAGTAAATCTGGAGTAGCGCAAGGTAGCGCAAATCGCGGCCTTGAGTTACTCTGTCCTGGGAAGGCGTTCCATGGGTTAAATGTGGGTGTTTTCATGCATCCACCCATGGTTTTTGGTGCATTCACAGATTTACCAAGACAGGTAAACCTGGGAATGTGTCAAAATGCTACACCTTCTCAGGGGTGGTGCAACAAGGAGAAATATCTTTATTTCTCCTAATTTGTTCCTCTTTGTATGTGTGTTGCATTCTGCAGCACACTTAAACAAGCATTTACAATGAAACGGTCTTGCCTCTGTAAAAGTTAGAGCTATTGGCATTGTAAATGACAACATTTTTATTTATGTGTTGGTTTGAAAACCGATAAATAAATGGCATTGTCATTTACAATGCCAATAGCTTAATCTCTCGCAAATGCGAGACCTTTTGCACTTGCACCCACACACTCACACACACACACAGAGCCACACACACACACAGAGCCACACACACAGAGCCACACACACACAGAGCCACACACACACAGAGCCACATACACACACACACAGACACACAGAGCCACACAGAACTGACTAATATGGCGTTCAACATATCAAGCCATTTGGAAACTAAGGCTTATATTTTTTAGAATGTAGTCTAAATCACTTTAAGACAAAAAAAGGATTGCTTCACATAAATCCAAGAATATACTGCTCAGATTTTGTGACGGTTCACGCTTTCACATACACTAAAACAAGCTTTGGCAATCTGAATTCTGGGTCTGATTTACTAAGAAGTTATGCAACCCAATGCAACAAGATAACTTGCTGTGTTGCGTTGCATATCACAGTGCAGGAATTCACCATAACTACAATATAATCTGAGGCATTCTGCTCTCGCTGCACCGTGTGCCTCCTAGTGCCAATACATGCACCCTTGCGCCATGCTGCTAAGTCGCCTGCGTTACAAGTAGGCTTGTTTTTGTGCAGGAAGGGCTACCTTCCTGCACACAAACAATCCAAGATATTTTTCTCTTTCTACATGTGCAGCATACATGGAAAGAGGAAACAAGGAGAAATAAAGTAATTTTTTCCTAGCCACAATCCACTTGGGAAGGAGAAAAATCTTGAAACTCTGGTTTAACAACCCTAGTAAATTTGGGATGGTGTCAAAATCCATGGGAATACCCTTGCTCCACACATTAAAGCCTTATCAGAGAAACAAGGCAGGTTGCATCACTGTCTGCAACATGCTGTGTGAAAACGTCGGCTTGTGGTTCCCAAGAATGCTCTCCAGGAGATGCATCCAGGCTAGAGTGGAGCATGCGACTCCTGTACACCGTCCTTTCCTTTTCCATCTCCGCCTCTCCTGCCCAGAGTTCTGAAGGGGGATTAGAAACAACTGTGCCAAGGTCATCCTAGTGACTCCAGGAGTATAGTACCTGAGCTTCAGAGGTCAGATGCTCATACGCAGATCAGGCTACAGCTTCGGGAGATCTTCAGTTGAAGCAGCAGAGCAGGGTTCTGTACCAAAATCTGTGCAATCTACACCTCTAGCATGGAGGGTGAGATGGCAGTGGACTGTATTTTATCAACCAACTGAGGTTGGGGAGGCTATCCTCAGACACCATCAGGTAAATGATAATCTCTCTCTTTGTGGGGTTCTCATGGCTGAAGAAAAGTAAGGCAGTGTAGAAAAAGACTGCCAGGGTGGCTAGTGCATTAAGGCGTCCTACGCATTGGCTAAGAAGCAGACTCCAAAAGGACTGAGGTCTGGTTCTACCAGGGCCATCGCTGCTACCACTGTACTGGAACGTGAAGTGCTTGATTTTGATGGCAGGCTGTTATGTGGGCATGTTGATGAAGTACTACCGCCTTGACAGCAAGGGGATTTGACCTGTTCAGTCCAGCAAGATTTGGTGGCAGTCACATACAGATGAGAAAACAGAGCAATACCAATAATAAATAAACTATTCAAACGCAGAACACATGTACATATAGAATGGTATCAAATCCACAAAAATGGCAAAATGCCTTGAAATACCTTAAGCCATGCACTTGACAACGATGCACCTCAGCAGAACGAGAACACAGCAAGCAACACCCTTATGCACATGCATCCATGTAAAGAACACTACACTAGCATTCGCTAAAGTTGGTCCTGATGGCCAGATGCATGCCATAAATGTAGTTATCTAAATGGGGGATATACGAAAAATCTGGCATGGAGTTAGCCATCCAGGGCAGATTTTGGAGAACCCTGCTCTACACAGATACGTGACCGAATTCCAGCCTGCAACTATCCAAGAGATAGTCACTAAACTCTTACGTCCAACACCTTGCTGCAATTGCATCCAGATATATAATACAACAAGTAGAATTTCACCTACAACAAGCCAGGACTATTGACTTTGTCAAATGTGTGTTGCTTAAGATACGTAAGAAGCAGCTAGCGCTTTGTTGTATTTATTATTGACAACACTTCAGTTCTGAAGTGAGAAGACAGAGAACTAAAACTAGTCTCTGAAGTTACATCAAAGGTTTAGAGCAGTGGTACTGCTGCAGAGTTTAGGTCCTTTTCACCCTGAGGACGAGAGCAATAGAGGGACCCTTCTCAGAACCTGCTTTTAAGAACTGCCGTGCTGAGGGCGACATGACCCGGCCCACTTAAAGCACTGCATTTTTTACAAACACCATGACAAAAACAAGTACTGACAAAGCAAAATGGTTGGTGGCCAGCACCAGACCATTAACTTTGCTAACGCTTGTATTCAGGGCACAAGTTTAAAGAAAAGTGGGGGGGATGTTGACGTCACAAAAGTAAGTGACATCACAAAAGGTGGCTTGCACCATCACTCATTGCCTCCCCTCGCTCACCCCTTGGATGCGATTGCATCACAGAAGCCAGTGCGTGAGCAGCGTTCTGAATGGGCTCCGATCTCGCCCAGAGAGGCCAAAGAGTGAATGTGTGGCTCCATTTGCTCCAGTTATCGAGTTCCCGGTCAAATAAGTGGGGGGGATGCCGTCCACCCGCGTGGTACCACGACTTGAGCCTTGCTTGTATTTGTTCCTCACTTCCTCATTCCACAGTAGCCCATCTCAAAACTAAGCTCTCCCCCCTGCAGAATCTGATAATAAGCCCGAGACTCCTATATAGCTCAATTATTCTAGCTCTAGGTGCTACTGGAGGCCCTGAAGTGCTTACCCAACTGCACCAGGGACCTGCGCTATACCCCCATAAACTAGGTCTTCAAAAGGACATCAAAATGTTTGTACAGTAGATGTAACTCCTTCTGCCCCTCGCGTACATGAGGAACACACACACACACACACACACACACCCCTCCTATTGTACTGACTTTTAACAGCCTGAACAAAGCACTAGGAGCAACTCTGGTCTCTAAAAATGTAACTCAACGCAACACAGACTAAAAATAACTTTAACAACAAATACCTAGTGAACAGCAAAGCGGCTTTAACTCACCTGAACCATTATAGAGAAAGGAAGAAAGAAAAACGCCCCAGTGTCTTATCACCTGACGTATTGTACCACCAGTATAGCCTAAAAACCCCAGAATAACAACAGAAGGGAAGCCAACATACCTGTTAACAAACGGCTAGGCGCAGAGAGACAGACTTCCAAGAAGCGGAAACTGTGACTTTTGTAGCCAAAATAACCCTTTCCAGGTGAGATTGGTTTGATTAATTAGCCTGAAGGGATACGCCCCCAAAGAAGGTGCAGGGTCTCATAGGCGTTCCAAACGCTCTAAGAAAGCACACATACACAAAAAAACACACCGAAAAAAAATCTCCCCATTATAATGACCTGGCTAAGCAGTTTCAATGAGACGTTTTCACACAAGTCCACATCCAGAAATGCACGAGAGACTTCAAAGTGTTCACGGTGCTCTTAGTTCCTTCTCCAGCGCTCAAACTTTCAAGTGACTCAATTTCACGTGCAACAACTTCAGCCAATCCTGGATGTTTAACCCATTTTAAATTGTATTGTGGGAACAGTAATTTCATTTTTATGCCGTTGTAAATCATGGACGTAGGAATGCAGATATGGACAGTACTGTTCGGGTAAAAGCCCAGAGCTGGTGGAAGGTGTCGGCCCAGTGGCACTTATGACTCTTTTTTAACTAAAAGGCACAGCATGGACGACGACAGGACTGGGGCTCACGAAATAGTAGGTGGATTACTATTTATTGGTGGTTAATTATTAGTGGTATGGTAGACTAATAATAATAATGCCACCACCATGCCTGCCACATAAACACACTGCACACAGGCCCCGTCCTCCGATCACTCACCCGCTCCAGACATGGAAACACCACCATGTTTCTCCGAGGCGAAGCAGAAATGCCTCGGAGAAACGCAGTGTCATTTTGGGATTCGGGGGCATGTTTTTCTTTCTCTCCTCTTCCCATAGGCTAGAAGGTAAAAATCCAGCCAATGGGAAGAGGAGAGAAAGAAAAGAGAAAGAAAGTAAAAAACACACCCCCGAATCCCAAAAAGACGGGGCTTAAACGGAGTGATGACCCTCTCCTCCAATGGCTGGCCTCCGTTTAGGAAGCCAGCCAATGGAGAAGAGGGGCGGGTTCAAGCCCCACTCTGTAAAACATCAGTTCTCCCCAGCAAGACTGCGCAAGCGCAGACTTCGCTAGGCGGAGACCTAAAAAGGAAAATGTCTTTGAGGATTGGTTTTATGCAGGAAGGTGCTCCTTTCGCCTGCATGCTTCTGAGCTAAACTCTGTACACGGAAACGTATTCTTTTACAAATTTATTACTGGGTGAATGAACCATGAAACGTTAAAGTTGTCCACTTTGTCACCTTTTTTTCAGGTGAAAAACAAATAAAACCCAACACAGTTGCTTTCAGGAGCACCATGAGGGGTCAGACGATGATCATTTGCTTTAAGGTAAATACATTGCCCAGACCCCTGAAAGTGCACTTGAAAGCAACTTCCCCAGTGGAAATCTTGTGTTCCGTGCCCAACTCCATGGTCCTCCTGGCACTCTGTGGGAAAGGCGCCACATTCAGACTGTCCTGCTGAGGAACTTGTATTAATGCACGATCCGCTGTGGATAGTGTAATTATCTTAAAGCAACAACTCAATTACCATTAAGGTAATTACTTTGCCTGACCATGGCAGTGCCAAACAGCACAATAATTCCTCTTCAGTGCCTTCCTCTCTGTGAGGAACAAGGGCAAGGTCATTCTGCCTGCGTTTTGCCTTATTAGGTCGAGGACCGTAGGCTGCGCTTGCGCAGTCTCGGTCAGAGATTTAATGTTACTTAGTATGGGGGCATGAACCCGCCCCTCTTCTCCATTGGCTGGCTTCCTAAATGGAGGCCAGCCATTGAAGGAGAGGGGCGTCACTCCGTTCAAGCCCCGTCTTTTTCCGATTCGGGGGTGTGTTTTTTGCAGTTTTCTCGCCGTGACGTCATCTGTCACTCAACAGCAAAAACAACGCCCCCCAGTCTGAAAAGGACGGGCTTGTTACTCAGTCCTATCAAACCTTTCTCCCATTGGTCCGGCCGTTTTAGTCCTTCGTTAGTTTCACCTAGTTTGCTGCACCAGCTTTCACGTTTGTTTCTGCCGGTTCTTGTCATTTCCAGAACTTCCTGCAGACAAATGCATCCCGCGGCAGCTGGCGTTCTTTGCCAGAGGCACTGGACGCTGTTATGAAGGCGTGCGAGAAGAGCGTCAACGACAAACGAGCGGCTAAAATGAAAAGCGCCTAGGGTACGTGCCGTTAACATTCTCCGTTTAACATCGAATCATCCGCACACTCTGAGATTGAAAGGGTAGTTTGGGAGCCAGCCTCTCGTTGATTACTCATACTTAGGATGCCTGAGAATGCCTGCTCCCATTGCTCGCGAGGCTGTGTTTACAACCAAGCGAGGACAGCCTGTGACCCGTGAGTCAGGAAGGAAATGTTTAGGCCACGCATCATGTGGGGTGGGAGCGCGCGGCGGCCCGCGAACGAAGACAGGCTCTCTTAAAATATTATGATATAGCGGCCAAGGGTGAGGAGCGTCAGCCTGGGCAGTTATTGGACCAGCCAAGCCCGGCGTCTGAGAAAAAAACACATGACCGTGCCGAAATCAGACGGGGACCTCTCTTTTTACGGAAGCACCATCCATCGGCCTGCAGATACGGCCGGGCAGTCAGCTAGCACCCACACGTGCACGGTTTAATTCTGCAAGGATCCCGTGGCAGCTGGCGTCCATGGAAAGTCTTACCCAGGTACGTTGTGTGCTGAGATTCCTGGTGAACCCTGAGAGAAAGGTCTCGTGCCCAGCTAGACTGCCAGGCACGCCGGGACACTGCAGAAGGCGCAGAGACAGTTGTAAACCCCTGGAGCCAGGAGCCGGTTGGGCAGGGACAGCTCGGTCTCGTCGCTCTCCTATCCTTCACACCATGCCCGAGGAGGGGCAGGACTTCCATTCTCACATGGCAGCAGTTTGTTTGGGGAAACCAGGTAACAGGCTGTGCGACACCAGGCCGGTCACCCTACCTTGAAAGGAGTCTGAGCAGCTCACAAACATGTTCCCTCTGCTGCCTTTCCACCCAGGTCTGCCACGAGGGGGGGCAGGTGGGGCTCTTTGTCACCAGGCCCCCCTCTACCCCCATTCAGGGCCCGGTGCTGGGAGTGCGACCTGCATGGGACGGCGGGCACCCCCGAGCCCGAGGAGGGTGCCCTGGAGGGCTGACACTGGGAGCTGCTGCTCTTCAACCGCTTGATGCTCACCGCCGTCTGCCTGAGGACGTGCAAGAAGGTCGCTGGCCGCCACCTTACCCTTCTGCAGGCAGCAGTCGGCGGGACCCGTCGCCTGCTGATGCCCGGAGCAGCTGGTGGGAAACGTCGCCCTGTAAGTTGCAGCAGCGGTCCCGGTGAGTTGCGTACCTCCACTCTCGCTCTGGCACCTTCGGGTAATGTTCGCGCTATATAAAATCGCATTAAATAAATAAATAAAGTCCCTTCCTTGACTGAATGTTGGATTAGAAATGGCTGTTTTGTTAATAGCGAGTTCTAGCGACCGATGAGGAATAGCGACGGGTCAGCCAAACCGAGTGTTGAACTCACTAGGGTGGGGGTCAGTGAGTGGAAATTTGCACACCCATCTCTTCATGAGGTCAGAGGTGTATTAGTTTACTGAGTATAGCGCTGAAAAAAAAGTTCTCGGCCAACATGCTTTCCAGTCTTTACCATCCGGCCCGCTCTGCTCCCTTCTGTCCCCACCCACCATCACCCTCCCCGGTTTGCTGTTTACTTCTTCCACGTTGAACTCCCGACAGCTTCACTTTCGGTTTCGGGGAGGGTGAGGGCTGGGAGAACAGTCACAAAGGACATAGCTGGCTGCACGCACTTTTCATGGCCCTGTTAGATGTCTTCCAGGGGTCCCGGGACTGGACCCTGCTCCAGGACAGCAAGGAGAACGAGAGGCGACAGGAAGCTGCTCGGGGGCCACATGGATCTGCCTAGGGGAATGGAGGTGAGGAGAGGTGGGGATTTCGGGGCGGGGCAGGAGCTCTCGACCAGCTGAGCTGCTGCCAGGGGGCACGGAGGACGCCACCCGCAGGCCTGGCTGTGTTTCTGGGATTGCAGCATGTATGTACATTGTAGAACAAGCATTTAAATGTATATGTTTACTTTCCTGGTGCATCTGAATTGTAACACTATACGCATTTAAATGGAATTTGCGTTTGCTATGTTCATTTGGGTTAGATTTCGAGTTCTTCTCTTCCATAATTATCGTAAAGCTTTATCTGGCTTGATTCTGAGAAATAAGCCGGGTCTGTGTGCAACCCTTTAGAAGCAGAGCCGCCTTCCAGTTACCACAGCTGGTTCCAACCTGTCAGCACCACCGCGCCATCCTTCCACAGCACCACCACGCCATCCTTCTACAGCACCACTGCGTCATGCTTCTACAGCACTACCGTACCATCCTTCTACAGCACCACCGCGCCATCCTTCTACAGTACCACTGCGCCATCCTTCTACAGCACCACTCCCCCATGCTTCCACAGCACCACTCCCCCATGATTCCACAGCACCACCTCTCCATGCTTCCATAGCACCACCACTCTATCTTTCCACAGCACCATCCTTCCACAGCACCACCGCACCATCCTTCTACAGCACCACTGCGCCATCCTTCTAGTGGAAGAGGTGTGGCGCCGCGGCCAGGGCGACTGACTCCGGAATCTGGGGATCACGGTTCGATCCCCGGCACCGGTGGCAGATTAGCCCAGCACCATGTGACTCTGGGCAATAGCTTGCTTAATCTTCCCGACGGCCCCCAGCGCCTAGAGACCCTAACGGGTGATTGTGCGCTTTACAAATGTGGATATTATTATTATATTATTCTACAGAACCACTCCCCCATGCATCCACAGCACCACTCCCCCATGCTTCCACAGCACCACTGCCCCATGATTACACAGCACCACCACTCCATGCTTCCATAGCACCACCACTCTATCCTTCCACAGCACCACCTCTCCATCCTTCCACAGCACCACCACTCCATCCTTCCACAGCAGCACCGTGCCATCCTTCCACAGCACCACTGCGCCATCCTTCCACAGCACCACTGCGCCATCCTTCCACAGCACCAACGCGCCATCCTTCCACAGCACCACCGTGCCATCCTACCACAGTCTGTGTGTGTGCGTGGCTCTGTCTGTGTGTGTGTGGATCTGTATGTGTATGTGCGTGGCTCTGTCTGTGTGTGTCTGTGGCTCTGTCTGTGTGTGTGCGTGGCTCTGTCTGTGTGTGTGCGTGGCTCTGTGTGTGTGCGCGGCTCTGTCTGTGTGAGTGCGCGGCTCTGTCTGTGTGTGTGTGTGCGGCTCTGTCTGTGTGTGTGTGCGCGGCTCTGTCTGTGTGTGTGTGTGCGCGGCCCTGTCTGTGTGTGTGTGTGCGGCTCTGTCTGTGTGTTTGTGTGCGCGGCTCTATTTGTGTGTGTGTGCGCGCCTCTGTCTGTGTGTGTGTGTGTGGCTTTGTGTGTGTGGCTCTGTGTATGGGTGCAAATGTAATAGGTCTCGCATTTGCGAGCGATTAAGCTATTGGCATTGTAAATGACAATGCCATTTATTTATATGTTTTAAAAACAAAAACATAAATAAAAATAATGTCATGAGCAATGCCAATAGCTCTAACTTTAAAAATGCCGAGACCATTGCATTGTAAATGCTTGTTTTTTAACTTTGGGAGGGGAATGGAAAATCATCAGAAATGGGCAGAATTGCCCAAACTTTTGCACCTGCTTGTGGATTAAAACAAGGGAATTCACCCATCCCTGCTTAGCAGTCACGGCCCGTGCAGGTAAGAGCGGTAAGGCGGTGGGGCCGGGTGTGGGGGCAGGATTTCGACAGACAATGACGAGGGAAAATGAATTATTTATTTAATTTTCCCTCATCATCATCCGTCGAAATCCCCCCTCCACCCGGCCCCAACGCTCTAACCTGCACGGGTCGCGCTGCTGCTTAAAAACACACCTGAAGAGACCCAGTAGCAAGTGGTTTTTTGCATGTACTGCAACCTGTGAAAGTCTCTGACATGTTGCTTCCCATTTGTGGCTGTCTATGTCCTCTATTTGATCTTAAAACCACATAGAAATGGGTGATTGAAGCACTGGTGCCCATCACGAAAACTAGCCACGGGGTTGGTATATTGTGGTTTGCCGCAGTGCTTAACACTCAGAATCAACAGACCACAGAGGCGGTGTTATTTCAGCTTACCTACATCTTACGTTCTGATACTATGTTAGTCACCCATGAACTCTGCTGCAGTGTAAGTGCCTTTCAAGTCTGTCAGTTACCTTTAGGAGAGCAGCATTAATGATCTTGCCGTACTCCATTTATGCCAAAACGGAAACTGTTATCATTTCCACTCAGTAGATGGTTGGTTTGGAGAAGTACAGGGATTTGATGTCATCGAGCTGCAGTTTTATCCTAGCGCGCCCTCTGGCGAGGCACACACATAATAACTGTGGGAGTCATTTCTTAACAGTAACAGATGCTTCCAGCTGCTCTGCAGTGTCAATACAAGGTAAACAGAAGGCGCGTTTTAGAAAATAACTGATATGTACTGAATAAATGAGGCGCACCTTTTATTAGATGTCTTGTGAACACCTATGCTCGTTTTCTGCAACTCAAAGGTTTTACATAATCTCTTTGTATGGGCTGTGTTAATGACATTGAGTTCCTTTTTTACCACGCAGTAGAAATTCATAAATTGTTGGTTAAAATCATTTTGCAAAGTACCAGCTGGTTGTAACGTATATACTTCCTCGCAAACCTTTTTCATTTTTAGTAGGATCGAGTAAGAGTAAGATTCTGTATCAGTGTAGTTAAGATGTCACAGTAGCTAGACAAAAATGCAGAGGGCCTCGGTTATGAGAAGTGATGCATTGCTGCTTGAAAGCAGCGATGCGTCACTTCTCAGTGCGCCCTCCTTGCGATATGATGGATGCGTCATATTTACTTTATAACGCATCATGTCGCAAAGAGTTACAGATGCGTCAGTATTTCTGCCGTATCTGTGGGTGCAAAAGTGACGCATTGCTGGAGTGTGTCACAAAAGTGACGCAACTCCAGCAATGTGTCCTTTCACATGGGGCAAGCCCCATCTGAAGGGACCTGCGTCAGTCTTATGCTTGCTGTGAGGGAGGCGTACTAGAACTGCCGCAGTGAAATCTACGAGGCTTACTTACGTGGGAACGCCCACCCTGCATAGATTATACCTGACGCAGGGTTATACAAAGTGACGCGTCTGCGACACTTTGTCACTTTGTAATTAGGGCACAAGAGGGGGCATGTTTTACCCTGCCGAAGCGTTACAAAAAGTGACGCAACGGAAGATCAAAACTGTCCCAAGGCCTCATAAATAAGACCCAGGATGCTTACATAATATGTCTACGTACATTAATCTGCATTACTTGTCTTAACTTGTTACACAATTTTGTCAATCCTGCTGCACAGCTAATGACCATGATCGCACTCAAGTGCATTGGAAATATAGAAGGTTTTTAAAGTGTTGTCAGTTATTGTTTTTTAATTGCAAATTAACTAGTAAGAGCAAAAAGGCAGTCTTTTGTAGAGAATTTGGGGCAGATTTATAATAAATGGTGCATCCCTGCAGATCAGCAGGGATGCGCCAGTTATTTTGCATGATGTTAGGACCTCCCTTGTGCCACCATGGATGTGCCGCATTTACAATGCAGCGCACCATGGCGCAAGGAGAGACAGATGCGTGACGCATCTGTCAGTGTATAGGTGACGCAGTGCTGGAATCGTGTCGCAAACGCAACGCACCTCCAGCACTGCTCAGGGGCATTCTATACTTGCAATGCTGCATCACTCCTTATGCCTGCTGCAAGCAGGCGTTAGGTTTTGACGCAGCATGGACGTAAAAGTGACTCTGTGAAATCTTGCAGATTTCACTGCATCACTTTTACGGGGCTTTCTTGCGATGGAACACCCACCCTGCATACATTATACCTGACACAGGTATAATGTAGCGCAGGGCTTTACAACATGACACATCTCACTAGATGCATCACGTTGTAAATCTGTTGCATAGTGGCGCATGGTTTACAACGCTGCTGCATCACAGAAGTGACGCAACGGTGTCGTTAAGATGATGCAAGGGGCTTGTAAATCTGCCCCCTGATTTCTTTCATTATTACAATTTAAAAAGTTGTGGCCATTTCAGTATGTTGCCAACTCCAACTGATGTGCTTCAAACATGCCTCTGAGAAGGCCATGTATTCAATGAAAATAAAATGCAAACAATTGGGACAATGACGCCATCTAGCGGCTCCATATGGCAGTACAGTTCCATTCGATATATTTTACTTCGGGACAGTTGACCGCTACTTATTTTCTCAAAAGTACAAAAGCGAATGGTTACACAATTAAATAACTTTTGAATTCACACAGATTAACACAACCCATTAAATAAACAGGGATTCTACTTTAGTTTAGTAGTTTCCCAGTCTTTCGCATACTTCTTTCGTTCACTTGAAGGAGAGGTGCTTTCTTATCGTGTTTCTCCTAGGATCTGCCACACAATTAAGGAGAAAAGGGGATTTTTTTTCCAAGCTCTGTTGAGGGAAAGAGGGAGGCAAATCTGTTTCAGCATATCCATTCCAACTAAAAGAGGGGCGCTTGGGGTTCCCTGGCAAGCAGAAAAGACCTCTCCTAGAAGGCTGGGACATCCTCACGTACATCAAACTAGATCAGCAACGCTTGGTAAATTTTATGGCACTGGCAAGGGCCAAAGCCCAAAGGGGTATGGGCGTACACCTTCCTGTGCATAAACAATAATTAAAGGTGTTTTGTTCTTTCTATGTGTGCTGCATAATGGAGTACACATAGAAAAAGCAAAAATGAAGAGAAATAAAAGTATTTCTCCTCGTGCGACATTCTGACGCCTGCTCTTGCATGTTGTTAGTTTTTGCTGCTGCCTCAGTGTCAAAAAGCAAAGGGTGTTGCAGTGGAACGCCCACAGCAACACCCATTGCACGCCCCTTTCAAGCAGAGTGATGCGTGTAAAGAGGCCATATTTTCAAGGCAGTATTAAGCCACAACAAATGGCTTAATGCCACTTTGTAAATATAGTGAAGGGCTTAGCTCCAGCAGAACGTTTGCTAACATTAACATTCTAATGGTGCAGTCCCCTTGTAAATATACCCCTATACTACTCAGCAGAGAGCAGTGTCGTAGCAGGCTGATGAGTGCTCAGCATTGAAAGAGTGATTTATCTTCTTGGATGAGGATGCATTTTGAGTCGAGAAAAGGACTTTCCTGCTCATGAAAAAATATGAGATGTAAATTGTAGCTGGAGCACTAGCCTTCGACGACAATGAGAAAAGACAGGAAAAGTCAACAGGATGGAAAGCAAAACCGAGTACACAATACATTTATACTTTTTCGTTGAGTTAGGAAGTGTGTCACGTGCGTTCAGGCTGAAACTCAACCACAATTGCACGGCACAGCAAAACTAGGGAGTGTTGGCCTTTGACATATTGTTCTTTTAAATGCCAGGCCTAGGTGGGGTACAGATATTATTGTTGATGCTAGAACCTCTGCAGTACTATTGAATCTTTCATTTCTGCCCAAAGCAACTGCGTGGAGAACTTCGGACCTGTGTCCAACTTAGACTTCGAAATGTTATGTTATGTGCAAACTCTTTTATAGCGCACGGCTACCCCGAAGGGTGTCCCGGCGCTTTGGCAAAGAGACCTGAGACTAAAAGACACAAAGACACAGCAACTCACAGTGGTCAAAGAATCATACAGAGAAAAGCCAAGTCTTCAGCTCCTTTCTAAAAGAGAGGAGGCTATTGGCTTTCCGAAGGGTGACAGGGAGCTCGTTCCAGCCGCGTGCCGCCAGATAACGGAAAGACCGTCCTCCCATCCGAGCAAGTCTGATGGGTGGGACATCAGCCTTGGCCAGCACAGCCGACCGCAGAGTCCTCCTTGGCGCATAAAAGGCCATGCGCTTCCTGATGTAATTCGGGCCCACAGAATGAAGGGCCTTAAATGCCAGGGTCAGAATCTTAAATGTGATTCTTTTCGAGATGGGTAGCCAATGCAACCTCATGAGCAATTCAGATGCTTTTGCTCTGCGTGGAAGGCCAAAAATGGCTCTTGCCGCCGAATTCTGCACAATTTGCAGGCGGGCCAACAAGTATTTATGCAATCCTACGTATAGGGCATTGGCGTAATCCAATCGCGATCCGATTAACGCTTGAACAATGGTTTTTTGTACTGTAAAGATAGAAGCGGAAGAAACTTCCGCAGCATCTTCAAAATGCAAAAGCATTTCCCCGACAGCCCCAAAATCTGGGGTCTAAATGAAAGACTAACGTCACACCGCACACCCAGGTTTTTAGCTTGTGTCGCAACCTTATCTGGAGGAAACATATCCTGAGGCCACCAGGTTTTCCAGCATGGATCAGTTGCACACCCAAAGAAAAGCAACTCCGATTTATCAGAGTTGCATTTCAGGCTATGCCGCTGAAACCACGCAAAGACCGCCCCCAGGCAGTCTTTGATCCTATCGCCATCAAAAGCCTCTCCCTTCCTGCAGGTAAACAGGAGCTGGGTGTCATCAGCGTAGGATATGATCTGGGCACCAAAAGCCTCCGCTACCGCCGCCAGAGGAGCCATATAGATATTAAAAAGGGTGGGGCTCAAGATGGACCCTTGAGGAACCCCCACCTCTAGCGGCGGCATCTCAGCGGAGAACGGGGGTGCCCAGATCACCTGCCGACGACCGGACAGAAAAGATTTATACCAGTCCAACACCGTCCCACGAAACCCGGTCTCCCAGAGTCTTAAAAGGAGACCGTCATGTGGGACGGTGTCAAAGGCCGCCGACAGATCCAGCATGACTAAAATAGCCTTTCTCCCAAGATCGAGAGTTTCTCTGATAGCTTCGGTGACCTCAAGAAGGGCTGTCTCCGTGCTATAGTTTGCACGGAAGCCAGATTGAGAATCATGGAAGATGTTGTTGCTCTCGATAAAATTGGTAATCGAGAGCTGCACATGTTTCTCAATCACCTTCGCCAGAGCAGGGAGCAGGGAGATTGGCCTATAATTAGCATGCACCAGGGGATCTAAGGTGGGCTTTTTGAGTAGCGGCAGAATCAGTGCGTGTTTCCATGCCAAAGGAACCGTGCCCGTACTCAAGGAAAGATTGAGCAGAGGATTAACCAGGATATTACCTGCCGACGCCACCTTACCTAGGCACCTCGCTGGACAAGGATCCAGTGGAGAGCCAGAGCGAAGCCCAGACAAAAGATCCAAGGAGGATCCACAGGACAAAGGTGGAAAGACCGATAATACGGGACAATTCTCTTCAGCTAATGCCGATGGGGAGATCGGTATACTAACCGTCCGATTGAAATCCATAATATGAAAGGAGTCCTGAATCATCTTGATTATGTGTACAAAGAAGTCTCCCAGTTGGCTGATCCAAGCTTCAGAATGTGAATGAGAAGGTGCGCAGGCAGCCGGGGAAACAAACTCCTTAACCACCGCCTAGGACCCGGGCCACAGAGTTCTTTGCTAATATTTTCCGCCTTATCGATTCTGCGCTCAAGATAATCTTTTTTGCCTTCAGAAATGTGCTTATGATACATCTTAATTGCATCACGATATTTTAATTTATCCTCAGACTCGTATTTATGCCGCCACACTCTTTCGGCCTTTTTACAGTCTTGGCGCATTTTCCTTAACGCAGGAGTAAACCAGGGGGCCGAGGCATGCCTATATACAGATTTCGCTGGCTTAGCTGGAGCCAACTCATCAAATCTGTCTAACAACCACTTGTGAACCAAATCTAGGTTTCTTTCCAAGTCATCTGTAAGCTCACAAGGATGAAGACGGAGAGCATCAGAAAACATTTCCGACGTGAATAAATGAAACGACCTCGATTGTTGTTTCAAGTCTTTCTGCACTCTATGGCCACCCATGTCCACATAAGGAATGCAGAAATGTATTATAAAATGATCCGACCATAGCACTGGCAATGGCGAAGACACCACAATCTGCCTGGTGGAAAAAATTTGATCAATTGTATGGCCTTTATTGTGGGTTGGACTGTCGATATAAGGAACAAGCCCAAGCAACGCAGTAATATCCTGCAGCTTAGACGCATCCAGATCCGCCGCGATGTCCATATGCAGATTTAAATCCCCCAGTAAAATACAGTGCTCCGATCTCATGCAAGGCACAGAGAGCGCTGCCTGTAAATCGTCAAAAAACGAGCCAATGGGTCCCGGCGCTCTATAAACAAGGAGCCCAGTGCAAGTCTGACGAGATGAGAGGCCAAGCGTAAAGCCTAGTGCCTCACAGCCAAAGATGTTCTCAACAGGGAACGTAGAACACACTAGACCATTATCCACAATAAGGGCCACTCCCCCACCCCTACCGCCAGCTCTATCCTTCCTTAAGATGGTGTAGTTTGGCGGTAAGGCACTAGCCACGTCAGGGCCTGAGCCTTCCCCAAGCCAAGTCTCGGTTAGAAACAGGCAGGATATTTTAGAGTCAGATAATAAATTCCAGATGTCAGTGGAATGTCTGGCAAGGGATCTGGTGTTTAGGAGAGCACACTGACAGTACTGACTGGGAGGTGGCGACGTCCTCCCCGTTGAAACATCTGGCCGCCAGCCACACAACGGACATCCTTTCTTCCAGGAGCGCCCTCCAGGAAATCATGCTGGCATAAAAGGGAAGGATTACGAAGAGCACACAGCTCGGCGGAACTATACACAACCATCCGAGCCAATGAGCGACAAAAGGCAAACAGACAAGCCGTGAGTCAAGGCCAGGGTCCTACCTCGACCGCCTCCGAGACGCTGACGAGCGCAGACGGGCAGGACTCTGGCACGACTCAGGCACAGTGAAGGCGCTTCCGCTGCGCGATTACCGCTGCGCGCTAGTTGGCGAGCTTTAAATAGCCTGCACTCAGCGTCCCCGATCACATGGACGCTCCAAGATGGCGCTCAATAACCCTTCCCAAAGCAAGATGTCACTCACCACCCACAGCCTCCCTGGCACCGGACCCGCAAAACAGCGGTGGATATTCCTTCCGATTATTGTGCAAGGTAAGGGGCAGAAGCAAAGATAAAAACAAGGGATAATAGAAATTAAAGTAAAAGAAATCAAAAAACGGGCAGTTAAAATATAGCAGTGCAGCGCACTAGCAGCGCGCGACCAGCGCGACCAGCAGCGAGGTGCCGAAACAGCTTCCAGCCACAAGACACCTTTACCAGGCTGCACACTCACTGTGCTCGCCCTAAATAGCCTGCACTCAGCGTCCCCGATCACATGGACGCTCCAAGATGGCGCTCAATAACCCTTCCCAAAGCAAGATGTCACTCACCACCCACAGCCTCCCCGGCACCGGACCCGCAAAACAGCGGTGGATATTCCTTCCGATTATTGTGCAAGGTAAGGGGCAGAAGCAAAGATAAAAACAAGGGATAATAGAAATTAAATTAAAAGAAATCAAAAAACGGGCAGTTAAAATATAGCAGTGCAGCGCACTAGCAGCGCGCGACCAGCGCGACCAGCAGCGAGGTGCCGAAACAGCTTCCAGCCACAAGACACCTTTCGAAGCGAAGTAAAAACCTCTGATGACTACTATAAGTAGATAAACAGAAGCTCTGAGGTTAATTTGTGCAGGTGGTAGCATGTGATGGGCAACGCCATTTATTTTTGGGGGCCAGGACTAATTTTTCATGGTTATCAGTTCACCCAGAGGAAGAGAGGAAAGAAATGAAAAATTAGGAAAGAACGATGAAAGGAACGATAGGAAAACAGTGATGAAAGAACGAAGTAAAGATGAAAAACAACCTTCATGTGTGAGAGAAAGATAGAAATCTAGTGGTAAAGAAGTGAGAAAAAAGAGAAAATAGGGCAACAGACCTTCCCTATTTACACACCTGCGGACCGCCCTAAACCTGCTTCCATGTAAGGAGAGGACGAAGACGCACCTCTGTAAAGAACACTACATCACAGAGCAGTAACCGCCCACTCCTCACTTCTGCTTCCAGAGCGCAGCTAACCAGTCTATAACTTGTTGACTGTGTCTTGGAAATTGACTTTGTACAAAGCTCTGCAGCCCTTAGGGTAGGTTTGTGCTATACAAATATCACATACATACTGAAGGGTGATGAAAGAAAGAGGCAGGAGGTAGAATCAAGGCTAGACATCCTTCATATTCGATAACCCCATAATTCCGTAGGTATCCTGTAAATACTTAGGTTGTGCACTTGTTATTTTACAGAGTAAGCACTGCAAACAATGGTGGCAGACTGAGACCACTGAGCCCACATTCTCTGCCCACATACCTGCTGGTGGCCCCACCATCAGCAATATATCACCTCCCGCTTTGTATCTGCTCGAAACCAGTGCTTTAAATTGGCCGGTACTCATGAGTACAGAGTCCAGGGCCGACTGGCCGTAGCAGGCATCGGGCATTTCCCCGGGAGGCTAGTATAGTGGGGAACGGACTTGCAGCGGTCAGGGCTGGTTTTGTTACTGGGGGCAGTTTTTGCAGCAGTGCTGCTATATTGGCCCCCAGTAACAAAAGCAGCAAGCAAGCATTTCCAGCCTCCTGGGTCCAGGCAGTGCTTCCCCAGGGGCTGGTACCTAAAAATTGCCATGGCTGCTTTGGGTTTCCAGTCCAGCCCTGAGAGAGTCCTGGCACTTCTAAATCTCCCCCTTCACCCTTGAGTACCGCATGCTTATGTCCGCCTAGGACCCGGGCCTACGATGGGGGCAGCCGGGTGGGCTCAGAAGTGTTGCTGTGTGCAGTGCAAGTGCTGCGGATAATGAGGATTTCAGAATGAAGTGTGCCTCTGCACCCCTGACAGTGCCACGGCCGCCCTCATTGGTTATTGCCGATGGTGCGGACACATGCAAGCAGAAGCCCTTTTACAGAGGTGTGAAAACCTGGAGAGGAATCAAGGATGATTTTACGTTTTTTGTATGTCAGAGAGACTACTTCAATGCTTGTTCAAGTGTGGACATGTGGTGAGGATGCTCTCTTTCCAGTTTCAATCACAAGATAAAAGACCACGGTAGAGCGGAGGGCGGAGGAGCGTCACCCCACTTCTTTCTCGCAGTGCGAGAAACAAAAACATAAAATGGAAATAACTTTCAATTATTACCATTTTATGTTTGGTTGTGGGTGGGCAGGCGGGCGGTGCTGTTCTGCGAGCAGGTCAGGGGAGGAGTGGTGTGCCCACTCCCGAGTGTGCAAGGACTGTTTGGTCGGCCCAACCAGTCATGCACACTCTGCCGTTCTCCATGCAACTGCAATGCAGCCCATAAGCCCCTGGCTGGGCGGCGTCCCAACCAATCACAACAGTGGTTGCAACATTGGGATTGGCTTAGAGGAGAGAGCCTGGCGGCCTGTCTCCTGTTCCTGCCGGAGGCAGGAGAGCAGGAGCAGAAAAGACGCGTGACCCAGCCAGTGGAAAGGATATATATATATATATATTTTTTTTAATTCAATTAACCCCTTCAGCGTGACCACCCCATGCAAACCTCCCGTCCCAACCACCTGTGAGCCATGCCGGCTGCAACTGGTTACAGAACGTGTTTGTGAGATGAAGAGGGAGAGACACTCTATGCTTGATAAACTCTGTGTTCGATGTGATGTTATTTCTTCGTTGTGACGGTGTTGGAACATTTTCACTCACCACATGTTAAGATTCATGTATGGACACATTTCTTTTTTTGCTAATTCTTTACTTTTTATTTTTTTCTGTGGTTCCTATAGCTATTGCTGCTGGTGAGAAAGCTCAGTGGATAAGTGCACTTGCTGAAGAAATCTGCATTCAGCCAGTAGGTGACTGGTTAGAATCCAGATAGGTCAGCTTCAGTCTTTCATTTTTCCAATCTGAAAAATCATTACTATTGAAATACTAAGCTTTAATGTTATAGCTGTTAAACCAATAACAGCACTGTGAAGCAGCAAGGTCTTTGCAAAAAAGGGCTACAATAAAATGAATGAGTGAGTGCTGTCTTGGTACACTGTGGTGCAAAGATACCACCATTTGTGTGGGTTGCTACACCTAAGGAATTTTTTTCTATAAAATGCTCAATGAAATGGGCAGTAACTAATCACAGTATTTGTGAAAGAAGTTATAAACAGGATACATGTGCTCTAGATTTCCAGAGTATGGACAACATATATTATGGGGCCGATTCCGATTTGAGTCGGAAATCACTCCGACCAAGCCGGATCCGGGGTGTTTTCCGACCGATCCGGACTCCTGGAGTCCGACCGAGCGAGTACGATGAGGCCGTATGCTGTCGGACTCGTTTCGGTTGGACTCCCATTGAAGTCAATGGGAGCTGGTCGTACAACGCGTACATGGGCTCCATTGACTAAATGGGTACTTTCTGGACAAGTGCACCCCCTACAGTGGGTACGCATCAGTGCCATCCGAACCGTACATGCCTGTGTTGGGGAGACCCATGGGTCTCCCCCTGTGTCTGAGCCGTAAGGCTGCGGGTACCAGGGGGTCCGATGCGGACCCCCAAAGACCAGCTCCGGGAGCTATTGCAAGCCGGAAGCTTCGACTCGATCCGGCTGTCCGAATCGCGCATCGTACTGGCTCGGTCGGAATTCGCCTCCATTGCACACCACGGTTAGCTTATGGTTGAGACATACGGAGCAGTTCGGACCCAGAAACGATTCGGCCGGAGATTTCGCACTTGTTCGCATCGTACTTCGTCGTCCGGACCCATGTACGAACCGGACGGAAATTCAGCCTCCAAATCCGACCCTCTAATCCCGAACCCGATTTGAAGCCCTTCCGACGAGATCGGAATCTGCCCCTATGTGTAGCATTTTGTACAGGCAGTTTGACATTTCTACACACGTTAATAAAGAGATAATAGTTACCAATATATAAAGCAAGGGTACTTCATTTATCCCCTTCAGAAGGATGAAAAGCGGAATCAACCACTCTTATCTCCTGCAAACTATATAGAGATCGCAGAACTGGCAACTTTGATAATGCTGAGTTTTCTTAGTAGCCTAATGATGTAGAAGGCCACAATCCCAGGGCTACCAGGAGTGGATATGGAACATTACCACTTTTGCCAAACTATGAGTGTGCTTACAATTACTTCAGCCTTTTGTTCCCACCTAAATAGCTATTTAAAGCAATCACTATAAGTTTGCTGCATAGTGTCTGGCAATATGTCAGGCCTGGCCCTGTAAATAACTGAATATCATCTCAGAGGTGTGCCTGACAGGTAGCATTTAAGAATACGTCACAATAGAATACCATAGGAGCCCTATGTGGATCAGCTTGGGGACAGGTAAGTAGAAGAAACGCTTTCTTTGCTTCAAGGTGGGTTGGAGTCAGGGGTGTGCATGTGTGAATGTCTTTATGGGTGAACAGTCTAATATGGAGTTTTTAATTTCGACCTATAATAATATCGAGTTGGAAATATCGTAGGGACACAATATTGAAATCAAGAATATCGACGACCAGAATATCGACCTGAAGGTTAGAAATACAGTTATTGTTAATATCTAAGTTAGTAATGTCGATAGTAAAAATATTGATGTTACTAATATCGATATTTATATTAGTGTTATATATTTTATTATGTATTTTATATGTTTGTCTTGATATTTTTTGTTCATTATTGTACTAGTTTTAGATATATGTATAACATTTTTTGAAGTTAGTAATTTTTTTAAAAGTAAATGATGTGTTTTAGTACCATAGCGGGTTGTGGGTTTATAGGAGTATAGGGTGGGAAGTAATTTAATTATAGTAAATAACTAAACACTTTTAGGAAGTAGCAATTATTTTTAATTACATTTTGTGTTTTAGTTCTGTAGCGGGTTGTGGGTTTATAGCGGAATAGGGTGGGAAGTAATTTAGTTGTAATGAGGTAATTATTTATTTTTATTTATTGGTATTGATAATTAATTTATTGTTAATTAATTATGAATTGATAATACGTTTTTAATAATATTTTGTTTGTTTTGGAAATAAATTAATTTATTGTTCATTAATTAAGAATTGGTAATTAATTTTGATTAATTAATATTTAGTGGCATTTATCAATAATTTATTGTTAAACAATTATTAATTGCTGAATATATTTTAATAAATATTGTTTTTTGGTATTGAAAATTAATTATTTGTTATTTAATTATTATTTGGTAATTCATTTTTAAAAATTATTATTTATTTGTATTTATCATCAATTTAATTGTTAATTAATTATTCATTGGTTATTATTTTTAAGTAATTATTTACTGGTTGCCCCCACGCTCCCCGCCTGCTCTGCCTGCCTACCTCTACCTGCTGCCTGCCAGACGCCGATCCGGTGCCCCAGCCGCCGCAGGGCCGCCCACCAAGCCCGCCGTTTTTTCCCGCCGTTCCTGCCGCGACCCCGCCCCCCGCTTGCCGATTGGCCCACGCGCTCCCCGCCTCCCAGCTGACCCTCCCTGATGGCTCCCTTCTTAAGGGGACCCAGACCACGATTCAGGAGCGACCACTGCGCCCTCCACGGCCTGGTTTCCCCCACGCTCCCCGCCTGCTCTGCCTGCCTACCTCTACCTGCTGCCTGCCAGATGCCGATCCGGCGCCCCAGCCGCCGCAGGGCCGCCCACCAAGCCCGCCGTTTTTTCCCGCCGTTCCTGCCGCGACCCCGCCCCCCCGCTTGCCGATTGGCCCACGCGCTCCCCGCCTTCCAGCTGACCCTCCCTGCCGGCTCCCTTCTTATGACGCCCCCAGAGCGACCGCGCAGCGAACGCGCGCAGCGGGAGCACCGAATGAGCGCCGAAGGTGCGCCAAAGGTAAGCCCGTCTGCGCCCGTCTGCGCCTGGACCGCGCCCAGTGCCAGGACCCCTGGTCCCCACCACCGGAAGCCGTCCCGACGGACCTACGACGCCACCGACCTCAACGCACTCAACACCGGCCGAACACCGGGCTGCTACCGAGCCACACCGAGACGCACCCACGGACCCTTCAGCTGCCACTCCTGCAAGTTCACCTGCAACCGGACCCACGCCACACCAGCACCCACCAAGCCGAACACCAGCAGCACCCACCTGAAGTGCATCCTGCTCAACACCCGCTCCGTCCACAGACACGCCGTCGAGCTATGGAACCTGCTCGACACCACAGACCCAAACGTCGCCTTCGTCACGGAAACCTGGATGAACGCCTCCTCAGCGCCCGACATCGCCATCGCCATCCCAGAAGGCTACAAGATCATCCGGAGAGACCGCGTCAACCAGACAGGAGGAGGCATCGCCATCATCCACAGGAACACCATCCGCATCACGACCAACACCGACGACACCCTCGCACCCGCCGAACACCTGCACTTCCAGATCCACGCCAACCCCAAGACCACCCTCAGAGGCACCCTCATCTACAGACCCCCGGGACCACGCACACAATTCAGTGAGGACATCGCCGACTTCATCAGCCCACATGCCCTCCACTCCGCCGACTACATCCTCCTCGGGGACCTCAACTTCCACCTGGAGAACAACAACGACCGCAACACCACCACCCTGCTGGACAACCTCGCCAACCTCGGACTCAAGCAACTGGTGACCACCCCCACCCACTACGCCGGACACACACTCGACCCGATCTTCTCTTCCAGCAAGGACATCGCCTTCAGCCACGCCGCGGGACTCCACTGGACGGACCACAGCTGCGTCCACTTCAGCTTCAGAAGGACCACGCTCCACCATCACCAGCAACAGGCTCCCCGCAGAAGCTGGATCAAGATCACTTCAGACCAGCTCGCTACTTCCCTGAGCAAGAACCCTCCCACCAGCACAACCAACCCCAGCCAAGCAGCCACCAACCTCACGAAATGGATCAGCGACTGCGCAGATGACCTCGCCCCGCTGAAGACCCCGCCGAGCAGACCCGGCAGCAAAAAAGGCCCATGGTTTAACGACGAACTCAAGAGCTCCAAGAAGAACTGCAGAGCACTTGAGAAAACCTGGCGCAGAGACCCAACACCGGACAACATGACTGCCCTCAAGCTCGCCACCCGAAAACACCACCAGCTGATCCACGCCACCAAGAAAACCGCATTCAAGGAACGACTGGACAACAACGCACACAACAGCAAGGAACTCTTCAACATCGTGAAAGAGCTCTCCAACCCCAACGCCGGTAACAACGACATCACCCCTTCGCAAGACCTCTGCAACTCCCTCGCCTTCTACTTCCACAACAAGATCGCGGACATACACAACAGCTTCAGCACTCAACCGACGCACGCCACGACCGAACCACCGCCCCCCACCACCACCCTCTGCGCCTGGACCCCGATCAGCACCGAAGACACCATCCGCACGATGTACTCCATCCACTCCGGATCTCCGACAGACCCCTGCCCTCACCACGTCTTCAACAAGGCCGACGCTGTCATCGCACCCCACCTGCGGGACATCATCAACACCTCCTTCGACATCGCCACCTTCCCGGAGAGCTGGAAGCACGCCGAACTCAGCGCTCTACTCAAGAAACCATCAGCAGACCCAACCGACCTCAAGAACTACCGCCCCATCTCGCTGCTCCCGTTTCCGGCAAAAGTCATCGAGAAGACCGTCAACAAGCAACTGGCCGCCTTCCTCGAGACGAAGGGCTCCCTCGACCTCTCGCAGTCTGGCTTCCGGGCCAACCACAGCACCGAGACCGCCCTGATCGCAGCTACCGATGACATCCGAGCCCTGCTTGACAATGGAGAAACAGCGGCCCTCATCCTCCTGGACCTCTCCGCGGCCTTCGACACTGTCTGCCACCGTACCCTAGTACAGCGCCTCAGCAACATCGGAATCCAGGAGAAGGCACTGGAGTGGATCACCTCCTTCCTCGCCGGAAGGACACAGAGAGTCCGCCTCCCCCGTTCAGATCGGAGGCCACCAAAGTCATCTGCGGCGTTCCTCAAGGCTCCTCGCTCAGCCCAACACTCTTCAACGTATACATGAGCCCCCTCGCAGCCATCGCACGCCAGCACAACCTGAACATCATCTCCTACGCCGACGACACCCAGCTGATCCTTTCCCTCACTAACGACCCCGCCACCGCCAGAGCCAACCTGCACGAAGGGATGACAGATGTAGCCACATGGATGTCGAACAGCCGCCTGAAACTGAACTCGGACAAGACGGAAGTCCTCATCCTGGGATCCTCACCCTCCGCCTGGGATGGCTCCTGGTGGCCCCCCGCCCTGGGCAGCGCACCCAAACCAACAGACCACGCACGCAACCTGGGCTTCATCCTGGACTCCTCCCTCTCCATGACCAGACAAGTCAACGCCGTCTCCTCGTCGTGCTTCAACATCCTGCGCATGCTACGTAAGATATTCTGATGGATCCCCACCGAGACCAGGAAGACGGTCACCCAGGCCCTCGTCACCAGCCGTCTGGACTATGGCAACTCCCTCTACGCCGGAACCACCGCCAAACTCCAGAAGAGACTCCAGCGGATCCAGAACACCTCAGCACGACTCATCCTGGACATCCCCCGCCGCAGCCACATCTCTGGACATCTGAGAGACCTGCACTGGCTCCCGGTCAACAAGAGAATCACCTTCCGGCTCCTCACCCACGCACACAAAGCCCTACACAACCAAGGACCAGGATACCTCAACAGCCGCCTCAACTTCTACGTTACCAAACGCCAGCTTCGATCGACCAGCCACGCCCTCGCCGCCGTCCCCCGCATCCGAAGAGCCACCACAGGAGGAAGGTCCTTCTCCTACCTGGCCGCCAAGACTTGGAACTCCCTTCCTACCCACCTCCGCCTGACCCAGGACCACCTCGCCTTCAGGAAGCAGCTCAAGACCTGGCTGTTCGAGCAGTAGCGGACCCCCTCCCCCCAGCGCCTTGAGACCCTCCGGGTGAGTAGTGCGCTATATAAATGCATTGATTGATTGATTGATTGGTATTGTTAATTAGTTTATTGTCATTTAATAATTACATTTTTTTTATTATTTTAATTATTAGTAAGTTATTTTAAGCACTACGGTATCCAACATTTTCCCTGCTGTTGCACTCTTTGGAGTGGGAATAGTAATTTTTACCTCTACGCTATTCAACACTTTCTCTACTGTTGCACTCACTGGAGTTGGAATAGTAATTTTTACCCCTATGCTATCTAACACTTTCCCTAATGTTGCACTCTTTGGAGATGGAATAGTAATTTTTACCCCTACGCTATCCAACACTTTCCCTACTGTTGCACTCTCTGGAGTTGGAATAGTAATTTTAACCCCTACGCTATCCAACACTTTCCTGACTGTTGCACTCTCTGGAGTGGGAATAGTAATTTTTACCCCTACGCTATCCAACACTTTCCCTACAGTTGCACTCTCTGGAATGGGAATAATAATACCCCTATGCTATCCAACACTTTCCCTACTGTTGCACTCCCTGGAGTTGGAATAGTAATTTTTACTCCTACGCTATCCAACACTTTCTCCACTGTTGCACTCTCTGGAGTTGGAATCGTAATTTTTACTCCCATGCTATCCAACACTTTCACTACTGTTGCACTCTCTGGAGTTGGAATAGTAATTTTCATCCTTACGCTATCCAACACTTTCCCTACTTTTGCAATCTCTGCAGTGGGATAGTAATTTTTACCCCTACGCTATCCAATATTTATTGCTAATGTAGTGTAAAATGTATTTTTTTTAAATTTGTTATATATGTATATTTTTTTATTTATATTATTGTTTTATGTGTATGTATGTATTTATAAAAATATTTTTTAACAATGTATACGTTATTACAATAATTATTTGTAAATATTATTAAGCAAGTCTATATATTATATTTTATATGAATATGTTTTTAAACACTTTATTTTTCAAACGAAGAAGAGAATTCACATTGCATTGCATATAATCACTTTACAATCAAAGCAATTTGTACCTGACATTTTCAGTACAATAGTGGTTATGATGTCAGTCTGTACAGTGGTTACGTATAATATTTCAACCTATCACCAACACGTCCCCCCACCCCCTCCCACAGTCCCAATCCAAGTTGTAAGAAATTACAATCAATGCATCGCAAGTAAAGCCCAATGACTGTTTCTCCCCAGGGTCTTGCTGTACTATAAAGAGCCTCCGGGGCACAAGAATTACCCCATCAGCCCACTCCCTCCGGTACTACGCCATTGTCAGCCTGCTTGGCGGCGTCTAAATGTGCCTTCAGCGGCCCCCATATGTCTTTGGGCATGATGCCGGTGGCATAAGACTAGCATATATCTCTGCGTTGGTGTTGCAGTACACTAGACTTCCCAGCCAATCTTGTAGCTTGGGGGCGGTTTTCCCACCCCAGTGGATGGCAACTTCCCTTTTAGCCAGCAGTAGCCCCAATGATGGTAATCGTCTTACTTTTTTGGGGATCTGAACTGTGTATCCTAAAAGTGCAATTTCGGGAAGGGGAGAAAGTTGAAGCCCAATTATTCTCACTAGTGTCTCATGCACCGCTGCCCACTGGGTCTGCATGCGGGGACAGGACCATGCCAGATGCAGAAAGTCAGAGTGTGGGGAAGCATATGTTAAACAGGTGTGAGGCCTATTAGCATCTATCTTATGCGCAATGGCTGGTGTAAAGTAAGCGCAGTGGAGGAATTTACAATGCAGCAGCTTATGGCGTCTGTTGAGTGAAATGTTCTTGGTGGCCTCACAACATTTTGCCCATTGCTCATCTGATATAGACCCTCCCGTGTCTGCTTCACAGGCCTGTCTGAGTTTTGAGTCATCCACAGGGAGCATTTGGGCGCAGGCTTTGTACATTTTAGGAATGAGGCGTGCGCCCTTTGGGTTCTCACCAGAGTGAGTGGGGGAAAGGAGTCTGGCTCTACCGGGTATGTGAGGAGCGCAACGCGTAGCACGGATCTCACTCGGCTCATTAGGAAATGGGTCATGAAGCTGCAGTCAGTGAACCTGGCGGACTCATCTATGGAAAAAACATGACCCCGCGGAAAGAGATCGCCCATCTTCACAATGTCTAATGCAGACAGTGTACGCTGTACTATCCCTTCCCCAGTGATTGTGAACCATCTGGCATTGGGTAATGGCAGGGCGGAGGAGAATAGAAGTGCGGCACCTGTGCACTTTCTCAATTTGCCCCACGCCCAGGCGGTTGAGGATACTGTTTGGATGTCGCGTCTGTCTCGCGGGAAACCCCCCCGCAGTACCTCGCTCAATTTATCTGGGAGAACCAGGTCCGCCTCTGGCTGTAGAAACAAGATGTGTGCGTCTGGGTGAAACCAGGCGTACACATAGTGGCATTGCGCTACCAAATAGTACAGTTGGAAGTCCGGGACATTGAAACCGCCTCTGTCATATGGCAGGGTCAATATGGACCAGCGAACGTGTGGCCGTTTTCCGCCCCAGACCAGGCGGGTCATAAGTGTTTGCAGAGTGCGGAAGAAGCCGTCCGAATATTATTAAAGCATTATAAAAATTTGGGAGGAACCACCATTTTCAGTATAGCCACCTGGCCCGCTAGTGACAAGGGCAATCTCAGCCATCTGTCAACCTGCTCCTCTAGCTTTTGGAAAGTCTGTCCATAATTTAAGCATATGATTTGAGTGGTGTCCAGGTGAATATGTATACCAAGATATTTCACTGAATCTTGGCACCATTCAAGAGGGAATTTGCATTCCCATTTGACTGTGCTCTCTGTTAGCGGGAATACGATGGATTTGTGCCAGTCGATACCCAGACCCGAGAATCTACAGAAACGGATGATTTTCTGGATAGGAGGTGACAGATTGAGGTGTGGCTCCCGGACGTACAGGATAGTGTCGTCCCCGTCTAGGGAAGCTAGGAGAGGGCCGGTGTTAAACTGCAGCCCTGTGTTAAGGTGGCACTCTTGGAAATGTCTGATTAGTGGGTCCATAGCTAGAATGAATAAGAGCGGGGACAGGGGGCAACCCTGTCTAGTCCCTCGATATAGTTTAAATGGTCTGGACAGAGTACCATTCAAGCAAAGTCGTGCCGGGGCCCACTATATAGCAAGGAGACTGTGGCAAAGAAGCCATAAGGCAGTCCCTTGTGCTGCGTCCCTTCTACGAGGAACGGCCACTCCAAGGAATCAAATGCTTTCTCTGCGTCAAGTAATACAGCTGCTGCCAGCACTTAAGGCTGTATTCTGTGTAACACAGCAAACAGCGTTCAAAGATTTACGGATGTCGAGCGTCTGGGGACGAAGCCAGATTGCACTCGGGAAATGATGTTCTCCATCAGCTGTGATAGCTTGTTTGCAAGCACTTTTGCCTAAATATTTATAGTCCAGGTTCAATATGGACAGCGGCCGATATGAGCCGCATTGCTTGTAATCTTTGCCTGGTTTTGGAAGAAGTATTATCACGGCTTCTCACATTGTGGGGGGGAGACATTGCTTCTCTAATGCTACCGCATCAACCTCAATTACCTGGGGGGCCAAAATATCCTTGAATTCTTTATAAAAGTCCCCTGTGAAGCCATCTAACCCCTGGGCTGTAGACCCCCGCTGGGTGTCAATGGCTAATGTGACATCGGCAACAGATATTGGTTCCGCCATAAAGTCTAGCATGTATTTTTCCAAAAACACCAATGCAACTTCACCTAGGTATGCAGTCTGGGCCGTGCCGTCGGGTTCTGCCCTGCATGAGTACAGTGTGACATAATAGTCTAGGAACTCGTCCCGGATAGCCACTGTAGAGGTAAGAGTGGTGCCAGTAGCTGAGTGCAGTTCAGTAATGTAATTTTTACTGTAAGGTAGTCTCAACATTTGCGCAAGCACCCTGCCAGGCCGCTCACCTTCACTGTATCTTCGTGCTGTGTGGTATTTTCCCATATAGCATCTCACGATCGGACGTGTCCCTATATTCAGACAATAAGGTGAGTCTCTCAGCATTAACCGCTGGGTCAGGGAGGGTCGCGAGTTGGGAGTCCAATGGGGCTATTTCATGTTCGATGCGGATCATCGTTTTGCGGAGATCCCTAAGTACTCCCGCCTGTTTGGAGATGCATACCCCTCATATAAAGACCTTGAAGCCCTCCCACAGTACCACCATGGTATCTACCGAGCCTGTGTTGAGTTTGAAATAGTCCTCTATTGCTTCCCGAACTTCTGCCTTGAACAAGTCGTCTTGGAGGGCTTTACTAGGGAAACGCCATTGTCTCTCATACCCTTTCGGTCATGGGAGCATCAAATGTAAAGCAATCGGGGTGTGGTCAGAATATGTGCTAGGGAGCGTAGTGTGGGAGTCAAACCAATGGACGAGGTGCCGTTTGGGCCGGAGTGATGGGTGTATTTGGTGAGGGTGGGATTATGCTGTCACCAAAAGTCGATCAGTGTATGTTAATCACAGAGGTCCCTCAGGGCGCGCCTCGCCCGCGGTTTAGCGTCAGGTGCATTAGATGTGCTGTCCAGTGTGGGATTTATCAATAGATTGAGGTCGCGTTTTGTAATCCGGGCATTCAGGTTGTGAAAAAACTCAGGGGCATCTACATTTGGAGCATACACGTTTACCAAGGTTTACCAAGGTGACTTTATGGCCATATAGATTGCCCGTGACTATTACAAATCTGCCCACCGGTTCTCGGGCCACGTGTATAAGTGTGAAGGGGATTCTCCTATGAATCAATATTGCTGTGCCTCTACCATAGTTGTTATAATTAGCGAAGAATCTGTGTGTGCCCCAGCTAGCATCAAAACAAGCCAAATCTGTGGGGGGGAGGTGTGTCTCTTGTAAATATGCTATGTCGACCTTGTGTCGGTGTCGGGTAAGATAATGAATCACCTGCCTCCTCTTTTGGGTGTTATTGAGGCCTCTTACATTCCAGGACATCAAGGTGATGGCCGAAGGCCCCTGTATGTTACCTAACCGTGACATCTAAACATTGCGGGGTCAATTCCGATTCAGGAAAAACACTCCGAATAGCCGTACGGAGAGTTTTTCCCATACGAATCGTACCCTGCAACATCCCCCGTACGTACGCCGAAATACGATTCGTACCAGGAGCTGGACTCCATGCGAATGGTACAGAGACCGTACGAATCAAATCCCCGTACGAATCTCCCTTGGAACCCGCTGTACGCGACATCTGTACGGATCGCGGCTGGTTTTTCCGACCCAGCAAGTACGATTCGTGTCGGGTACGCACCGTACAACGCTTTTTCTACGGGAGCCGAAAACATCCTGAGAAGCAGAGCTCGCCTTGAAACAGGTACGGAACGCCCCCCCCCCGGGTACGGTGCGTACCCCCATGATCGCAGGGGTACGGTGCGTACCCCTGTGATCATGGGGTGTACGCACCGTACCCCGCAATCATGGGGTGTACGCACCGTACCCCATGTTCGCTGGGTGTACGGTGCGTACACCCTGCGATCGCGGGGTATGGTGCGTACACTCCATGATCGCAGGGGTACGCATCATACCCCTGCGATCATGGGGTGTACGGACCGTACGGTGTGCATGTGATTGTGTGCTTTTACGTACAAATCGCCCTTACCTGACGTGGACCGTACAAATCGCGTCCTCATACCCTGGTCCGGATCGTACTCGTCGGGTCGTACGGCATGTTTACGATTCGTACGGAGAGGGCTCCGGATACGAATCGTACGGACGTTTTTTTTCCAGGATCGGAATCGACCCCTGTATGTGCATTTCCTTGTCAGGACAGTTATGCAATGGGAACTTGGCAAGCAATGCTATACTAAAGAGTGAATAACAACAAGTACAGTGTACATGTGATTGTGTGCTTTTACGTACAAATCGCCCTTACCTGACGTGGACCGTACGAATCGCGTCCTCATACCCTGGTCCGGATCGTACTCGTCGGGTCGTACGGCATGTTTATGATTCGTACGGAGAGGGCTCCGGATACGAATCGCACGGACGTTTTTTTTCCAGGATCGGAATCAACCCCTGTATGTGCATTTCCTTGTCAGGACAGTTATGCAATGGGAACTTGGCAAGCAATGCTATACTAAAGAGTGAATAACAACAAGTACAATGTGCGGAGCTTCCCCCCCTCCCCCACCCAGCCGCCTTCCAACCCCAAGGTGGCCAACCCCCAGTAACTTTTCTCTCCCGGGTGTCAAAGGGACCACCGGGCTAGCAATTGAGGTCCAAGAAGTGGGCCACAAGATGGCAATGAACCAACACAGTGGATTCACCAAAGGGGGGTGGCAGTCAGAAATCAGGCCAGAAAAGTGGCATATCTGTGAACAACACTAAACAATACAATTTCCCCATTGTGAATCGTTGATAATGTGAAATCAATCATAAAGCATCACCCAGTGCCCGTGTTCGAAAATAGTTCTGCACTTGCATCAGAGCCGCTGTGAGGTAGGGAAGCGAGTGCACCCTCCATTGAGTTTAGCATGTTCCGCAGCTTGTGCATATGGCAAAATTCCTGGGCCTCTGCCGGAGGCTCAAATATTCCGGACCTACTTCCAAAGTCCACTTTCAGTCTCGCTGGGTATAACATGCCATATTTGAGCCCAAGGTTACGCAGTGTGGCCTTTACCACCTAGAATTTGCGGCGTGCCTCCTGGACCATTGGAGTGAAGTCTAGGTAGAAGGACAGTTTTGACCCCTGCCGTTCAACTACACCGAGTGCTACCAAGTCCTCATTTTTGATGGCTACCTCTTTGAGCAGGCGTTCTGCCCGTTCCAGCCTCTCCAGGGACTGGGCTGTCCCGTCCTTGAAGTCTGAGACACGAGCTTCCGCACTTCGAGACGCTGATCGTGGACCTGTATTTTGGCGCCCAGTGACACGATGGTCTCGTCTAGAGTGTCGAAGCGGGAGTCCAGCACCTTAAATCCTGCCTTCATCTCGAGTAGCAGTGAAGCGACAGAGGACCCGAGGGTTCAGGCGATTCCATAGCGGGCGCCTTGTCCGCCATTACAGAGGAGTGCGACGATGCTCCCTCAGCCACTTTCTCAAAAGGGAGGGTTCATTGCCTGGGATCCTTACGCAGAGAAGGCACCGCTTGTGAGGAGGATCCGGCTAGGACAGTGAACTGTAAGTACCACGTGGATAAAAAAAACTGTTTTTTTGATCCCCCTAACACTGTGGGCACTCAGGAACCCAAGCCTGCAGCGGCGTGTAGCCTGGGCTAGATAAGTGACCTGGCAGCAAGTGAAATCAAATGGTGGTGGTCTCGCAGGGTGATGTGCGCATTATTGAACGAGACTTGTGATCATCAGAACAGGTGGGCCTTGTGTGATCATTTTACAGGCACCGGCTGGCCGAGTAGTGCTGTATTTCCATTAGCACTGGCGCTGTGCGGGCAGTGAAGGAGCACCCCGGTACCCCTGCAGCATGGCTCTAGATGAGCGCGTGATGTCCAGGGAGGTTCCGCAGCTCCTGGGGGAGTCTTGCGGGTGATCAGCTGTGTCAGCTGTGCCGGGCGTTAGGAGTGTGCGCGTCCACCCCACTGTAACCGCCACAGCTCCAGACCAGCGCCCAAGACCCCGAAGGCAATATCGCCCGGGTCCTGTCCCCACCTGTGCCAGACTGCAGCACGCTGGGGTCACGGGGCAGAGCAGCCGGTCCGGCAGCCGATAGCGGGAGCTGGCGGCAAGGGAAGGAGGATCTTCAACCGTGCGGCCTCAACTCACCCGGTCTCACCCGGCCTCCTGCTGTTTCCAGCTTGCAGCGCCTCCGCACGTACTCGGGACCTTGTCTCATGCAGGCCCGCAGAGGTGCCAGATGCGGTAGTGTCGGCAGGTCCCGGGTATCCTTCGACACGATGGCTCCTCAGCACGTACGGGAACCGGCTCCCGGCGCCTGGATCATTAGACGCAGCACCGCTTTCGCTGTCAACAATGCCGGTTTTGGCACAGGATAGTGTGCATTTTCCAGGGGAAATCACCGCTGGGCCCGACTGATTTCAAGAGCTTTTCTAGCTGGCGGCCATCTTCGCCGCCGGCTCGGCCATGCCCCTCTTATATGTATATGTTTCATTTTTTTTCTCCATTATATGTATTACTTATAATCTTAAACATATGTTTAGCTATGTTTATTTTAAATATATGTATTAATTACTTTATTTTACATTATTTTTAAACATTTTTAAAAAACTATATTTTTAACAACGATATTTTTGACAACAATATTTTTTGGGGGATATTTTTGTACTTACCATAATGTAGATAGGACTTCGATATTCTTGATCTCGAGATTTCGGCTCCGATATTTTTGACGTTGATATCTTTGTCGTCGATATTCTGTCAGTGATTCATCTTTATGTACGTGTATAACAGTATGTGCGAGGGCTTGTTTCCTGAATCAGTTTGTGTCTGAATGAGAGTGAGATTGATAGTCCAGTTCCAGATTGTCTCACATTGTGATGTCCCTTTTCTCTCTTCATCTCCCGTTGCCCTCAGTTATCGGAAAAAGCAGACAAACAGGAAAGAAAGAGGACGAGAAAGACGGGGAAAAAAGTCACTAAAGGAAAAAGCAGGAACCTGTAGGAGTGGGATAGAGAGGCAGGGAGTGTCTGGCAGTGGATTAAAGAGGCCTGCGGGGGATTCAGGACTACATAGCCTTGGTATTCAGTGCTCTGACATTTAATAGCGCTAGCAGGGCTTCTAAGCAGCGATTTGGGCACTGGGCCTTTTTATTTCAACTATAAGGCACTGCTAAGTTTGAAGTTTGAAGTTTATTGGTTTGTATAGCGCTGAATCACCCATGAGGGTATCTCGGCGCTTGGGATGGTGAGGAGCATCAGAGACCAGAAAAATTGAGAAAAGGTTAGTTTTTAGCAGCTTTCTGAACTGGGCCAAATTTTGACAAAAACCTAGATGAAAGGGCAATTTATTCCAAAATACCGGGGCAAGATAAGAGAATGCTCTGCCCCCGCTGACCATTTAGGGCTTTATAGATAATACAGCCTATTTTGAATTTGACCCTCTTTCTTACTGGGAGCCAGTGGAGTTGGTTCAGGAGGGGTACCGAGGGTGTTCTAGCGGGGGCGTCGACAGTGAGACGGGCAGCAGTATTCTGCACCACTTGAAGTTTATTTATGGAGGTTTCGTTAGCTGAAAATAGGAGGGCATTACAGTAGGAATGTTAGCATGCGACTCAAGGGTGAGTTTGCGATCAATCCTGACACCTAGGTTCTTAACCACTTCTTTAGGGGTAGGTTCAGTACCAAGTTCTTCCGGCCACCAGGAAGGCGACCAATAAGTGGCAGCTCCTCCAAACAACATGATTTCAGTTTGCCAGCATTGAGCTGTAAATAGTTGGCCTGCATCCAGGCAGCGATGGATTTCATGCCTTCTGAGAACAAAAGTTCGATATCAGGTCTGTTTTTATCAAATGTGAGGAGGAGCTGAGTGTCGTCAGCATATGAAATGGGGGTGAATCCCAATGATCTCATGAGTCTGGCCAGAGGGGTGACACAAATGTTAAAAAGGGTTGGGCTCAGGCAGGAGCCCTGCTGGACCCTCTTGCTAACTTTAGTCGTGGAGGATTTGAAGGTTCTCATAGTGACGGTCTGCATTCTGTCTGTCAGGAAGATGGTAACCCAATTCAGTGCCAGCCCTCGAACACCTATATCATGGAGTCTATCCAGTAGAATCTGATGGGAGATAGTATCAAAAGCCGCTGACAAGTCAAGCAGCACCAAGAGTGCTGCTTGACCCTTGTCCATGGCCATGCGAATGTTGTACGTGACCTCAATAAGGGCGGAGTCTGTACTATGTTTAGCCTGAAACCCAGATTAAGAAGCATCAAGATGGTGGGAGGTCTCCAAATACTCGGACAAGTGTCTATTGATATGTTTTTCAATAAGCTTAGTCTGTAGGGGTAGAAGAGAAATAGGTCGGTAGTTGCTGAGGTCAGTAGTGGGAATCTTGGGGTTTTTATGTATGGGTATGATTTGAGCATCTTTCCATGCAGAGGGGAGGCGACCAGTACTCAGGGAGCTGTTAAGGATCGAGCAGATAGGAGGGGCGAGCTGTTCAGCAAATTCGGCAGATATCTTGGCGGGGATGATATCCTTAAGGGAGCCAGATTTGATTGTCTCAAGGAGGGATGTGACTTCCATCAGACAGAGTTGCGGGAAGGTGTGAAGTAGAGCGAAGGTGACATGTGTAGGAAGGGCTAATAGTGGTGGGGAGGAAATGGTATTGGTAGAAATGATGTTCTGATAAATGGAGTCTATTTTTTGAGTGAGATATGACGCAACATTTTTGCATAGTGACTGCAAGGGGGATTCCGCAATATCACATACATTGGGGTTCGAATAGGACTTGACTATTTTAAATAGTGTCCTGGAGTTGGAACCAGCCTGCTCCAATTGATGAGCAATGTAGATTTTGCGTGCGTTTTTGATGTTGTTATGATAGGATGCTAAAGCGCTTTTGTACCTAGCTTTATCTTGTTCTCTGTGGAGAAGTCGCCAAGTACGTTCTAGCTTCTTATACCCCCTCTTTTCGGTGCGTAGGGCAGGGGAATACCAGTCAGAGGCAGTGGATTTATGGGCGTGGGTGACCGGCCTCAGTGGTGCGGTTTCATCCAGAATGCTGGAGATGATGTTATTAAAGTGCAAAAGTTTGTGTTTAACATTGAAGTTACGAGTGTCAGTATCCCAAGTCAGAAAAGGGGAAGTAAAATGATGGGCCTTGATTTTGTGCCAGGGTCTATACCATCTGTCCGTAAGGGATAATGGAGTTGGTGTGGTGGAAGGGCTCGTCAGATGGAAGTTTATTAAGGAGTGGTCGGACCAAGTCAGAGGAAGTGTATCCCCACATATGATGTTTGGGGAGTTAGAGAGGATGAGATCTAGGGTGTGCCCAGCTATGTGGGTAGGGTCACTATTGATTTTAAGGAGACGGGAAGAGGCCAGATCCTCCAGACAGACCACTGCTTCGTGATTATGGGTGTCCTCGCTATGAATGTTAAAATCACCTAAAAGTAGGAAATTGCGGGTAGCGATAATATGAGGGGAGATGAATTCTAATAGACGGCCATTAAAATCATGCATCAGGCCGGCGGTCTGTAAACCAGGGGCCCTTTCCAACTATGTTGGGAGTGTAGATCAAGCTTAAAAGTAAGACATTCAAATAGGTCTTCGCAGAGGTGGTCGAGTATAGTGATAGATAGCAAATCCTTATGGATAATGGCAACACCTCCACCAGCTCGCTCCAACCTATCAAGTCTTTGGATGCGGAAACCGGGTGGAAGAGCCAGAGCAATCTCCGGTATATATGATGGTTTAATCCATGTTTCCGTAAGGAATCCAATATCTGGATTTAAAAAGATCCCAAATGGCGGTAGGATGTCTGGGGAGGGACCTGACATTGGCTAGAAGGCCATGCCATAGTTTATGATTGGGTGGGTCAGCGGGGGGATTAGTGTAAGGAACCGAGTCAAAGTTGGAAGGTAAGCCAGCAGTTGTAGGGTTGAGGGTGATGTTAATATCCGGGGAAGAGATAGCCTGATACTTACAGGTATTACATAAAAAAGGCCCTTCTGGTAGGCAACCAAGGCCGGTCCGTAGACCACAGGAGGTCTGTCTGATCCTAAGTAGGGTGTCTCTGGTATAAGTATACTTAGGTATGGGCATGGAAGGGTTTCTGGGTTCAAACTGCCAGGGGTCCTGGCTCCTGGTGACAGACAGGCGCGGACGGGCGCAGACGGGCTTGCCTTTGACGCGCCCGCTGCGCACGTCCGCTGTGCGTTGCGCCAGGCATGGGATAAAATAGGTATGGCTGCTAGAGCGCCAACCTCCTTTCCGGTCTGAGCCGGAAGTGCCCTGGAGACCCGGAAATGTCCCTGAACACTCCCGTCAGCACTGCCTCTCTCCACGCAATGGGCGGACCCGAGTTGGAATGGAGAGGAGTGCTTGGAAGGCGGCGCGGGGTAAGTGCGAGTGAAACAAAGTTAAAAGCATCTATTATTAAAAACAGTGATGTCAATGGCGGTAAAATAGCAGCCAAAAGGAGTTACTGTTAGTACCTGACATTCAGCGCGACCACTGCGCGCCTGCCAGGCAAGGGATTAAATAGGTATGGCTGCTAGAGAGCCAACCTCCTTTCCGGTCTGAGCCGGAAGTGCCCTGGAGACTCGGAAATGCCCCTGAATGCTCCCATCAGCACTGCTTCTCTCCACGCAACGGGCGGACCCGAGTTGGAACAGAGAGAAGTGCTTGGAAGGCGGCGGGGGTAAGTGCGAGTGAAACAAAGTTAAAAGCATCTATTATTAATAACAGTGAGGTCAATGGCGGTAAAATAGCAGGTAAAAGGAGTTACTGTTAGTACCTGACATTCAGCGCGTCCGGTGCGCGTCTGCCAGGCAAGGGATTAAATAGGTATGGCTGCTAGAGCCCCAACCTCCTTTCCGGTCTGAGCCGGAAGTGCCCTGGACATTCAGCGCGTTCAACAAGTGGAGTCACAATCCAGTCACAGTCACAATCCAATCCAATCCACACCAAAACTTCACTCCTGCAGGTGTTTAAAAATCAGGGGCTAACCCTGGAACAATGTTGTTATTTCCTGCCATAAAGTAGGCACCCATGGCAGATGGGTGTTGCCCACACCAGATTAAATTCTGGCCCAGACAGTAAAGTACTAATTAATGAAAAATTGTGGTCACCGATTGCTTAATCCTGGGCTAATGGAGCCAATTGCCGGCATATTGTGGGCATTAGATGTATAATGGTGCATAATAAGGGCATATGTGATATAAGATTGTATGATACGTGGGCTTTGGCCTGGCCTGAAAGAATCAACCCATGTATGTCAGTAGTACATACAAGTATTTTTGAAAATGACAAATCAATGCTTTGGCACTGAAACGTATTTACTAAAGATGGAAAATTGCCATTTCAAGTAAAAAATGACAAGAGTAACTTTTTGTTTGAGAAAATCAAGTTTACTTTCCTTAACTGACAAGCTGATGTTTGGCAAAATAACTATTGCGCTCTTTTTATTAATTTATTGCATTGCTATATATTGGAATATATTATATGAGCAATAACCTCCCAGGTGTTCGTTACCTGAGTGACATGCAGAACTGCTGAAAAGCATTTTCTGAACAGCCTGTACACCCTTTGGCCACTTAATTGGGAAATTGTCCTTAAAAATGTACAACTTTTTCCTACCTTTTAAGGTCCAGGTAAACGTCCAACATACCACACCATTAACTACTGGAATATTTCTTAAGCGCCCTTTAAGAATGTATTGCTTTTTTCGAATGGTTATGAAAATTGGACTGTAAAAGGAACGACCGGGATCATAGATCACTAGCCATGGAAGCATACCAAGAAAAATGCACCTGCCTCATAGCCATGCACTAAGCCACACTCTTAGCTGCCAAGCTTTGCCCACCTTTAAAAAAACTGTTTTTATTGATTTTTAAAACAAAATGAAATCAGTTACAACGCAACAAAAAGAAAAAAGTCGATCACATATTCCACATCCATCAGTGTTATGATAATCATAAGGTAACAGAGGCAGAGAAAATAACCCAGATAATTGACCCAATACACCACAACACTTCATCTTCTAGGCAGCAGCTTATGAGTACCCCTGCAAACGCACGGCGTTGCCGAGATATCCATAAACCTCCAGGGAGGTGTGCGCAGTGAACAGCATTAACAGCACTTACAGCATCAGTCCTACTCCTCATTGTTGTATAATCTTGACATTTGATATTGCGTAAAGAGGCCCCAGAATTCCCTCGGCTGGCTGTGGGGGGGGGGAAGCAATTCGTTATAAACTTCCGATTGGGTGTTACAATACACCATATCTTTCTCCCACTCTGCAATTGTAGGTACAGGGCCCGCATCCACCTTTTTGCTAATCTACGCTTTGCAAGGAGGAGACCTATAGCAATCAATTTGCAAAAATTTTCACAGATGGGTTTAGTATAGCCCAGCAACGTCCATAGAGGGTCCGGTTCAAGGGAAAGCCCACATTATCATTAAAGACCTTAAAAATATTTTTCAACAACTCCTCCACTGGGAGCATTGCCAAGCTAGATGAAAAAAACGTCACCTGGCATGTCACATCTTTCACAGCCATCGGAGTCTTGCAGCCCATATCGATGGAGGCGCTGTGGAGTGTAGTAGACCCTGTTTAAATATTTTAAATTGGCTAACCTGTGACGACCATTGAGGGAGACCTTGCCCGTGACTTCGCAACAATAATGCCAGATATCGTCTGTGAGAGGAACCCCAATGTCCGTCTGCCAATCCAGCCGAGCCTTCATGAAAGTCGTCTTAACAAGTAATGTCGAGGCGTAAAGACGGGAAACCAGCTTAACAGGCGACTGTGAACACAATAGTATAGACGATGGTGGGACTTCCATTGGCTCTAAGAGCCCAGTATAGCGCGCATAGCATGGTGAGTTCTAAAGAAATGGAATTGCGTTAGTGCAGAGGGCTCCGCTAATCCAGCAGCCACCTCTTACCAGGTCCCCACCCGGCCGTTTTTAAATAGATCCCCCATCTCATTTATGAGTAGGCTATTCAATGAGCTAAGAGCCCCGCATTCTGAGCCGAGAGCGAACCATTGACACCATTCCACTTGCAGCCGAGGTGAATAAAAGAGAGCACCAGAATATATTCTGAGGATTGCATGCCAAGCATGAACCATAGAGTTCACCAAATCTAGTGCTCCACATCGCTTGATCGGCGCTTTAGTCAAGAAGCAAGGTAGGGGGTCTGGGACAGCCGCCACTTTTTTGATTTGGAGGTAAGGTAGGTCATGTGGGCCATGAATGGGCATGTGAGGCCTGTGCAATCCTGTAATAAAGCTCTAAATCTGGCGCGCCTAGTCCCCCGCTGAATATGGCAACATAAGAGTGTCTAATACAATAGGCGAGGGCTTACCCGCCCACGCCAGCTTGTTCATCAGAGCGCGCAACTCCCTAAACATATGCTTAGGCACCACTATTGGTATGTTGACGAAGAGAAAGAGAAAGCGAGGGAGCACAACCATTTTCATTAAATAAACCCTCCCTACCAGTGAAAGCCGGAGATGAAAGCACTTGGTCTGCGTCAGAATGAACTTGGATGCCCAGGTACCGAACCGGGTCAGTCGTCCATTGGAGTGGGAAATAAAGAGGGGTCAGCACTGTGGATGGAGTCAGCGGGAAAATAAGGGACTTGTCCCAGTTGATCTTTAGGCATGAAAGACCACCAAAGCGTAACAGCGCGCAAATCACAGGGGCCAGCTGGACCTCTGGGTCACGAATATACAAGAGCATGTCATCAGCGTAGGCTGAGACATTTGGGCTGTATTGTGGGAATCGAAGTCCCCTGTGTCCATGATATTCCCGTAGAGCCCTCAGCAGTGGCTCAGCAGCCACCGCATACAGTAGTGGAGACAGGGGCCATCCCTGATGAGTGCCCCGCGTTATTTGATTTAGAGCAGAAACCGTGTCCCCAGTGCGCACCCGGGCCACCGGTGAGTTATAAAGTACCGACACTAGTTGTATGAAAACCTTGCCAACACCCATGCGACGCAGCACTGTGAGCATAAACGACCATTCAATCTAATCAAACCCCTTTTCTGCATCTAATAAGACCGCCGCCGCCTTAACCTCTAGTCGGACATGCTGGAGGGTGCCAAACACAGTCTGAAGATTGTATGAGAGGTTGTCTGCCTGGGATAAACCCGGCCTGTTCGGGCCTATCAGTTGGGGTAATAACGGAGGTAGGCGGTTAGCTAGTATTTTAGCATAGATTTTTGTGTCCACATTAAGCAAGGAGAGTTTGCGATAGGAAGAACATTTTCTGGGATCCTTGTCGGGTTTCAACAATGTTATAATCAGGGCCTCACGCATGGAAGGGGGCATGATCCCATCCTCTCCCATCTCATGAAATAGGCTGGCCAGATGGGGAATCAAAAGATCACTAAATCCTTTGTAAAAATATACCCTTAATCCCTCCTGGCCCGGGGCACTACCTTCCCGCATAGAATTTAAGGCCAGATTTATCTCCGCGGTTTCAATAGAGCACATTAAAAATTCACTGTGCCAATTCTGTAACCAGGGAAGCTCAATATATTCATGATACTGCAAGATATCAGCGTCACTGGGGGTGACCTTAGAGCAGTACAACTGATAATAAAGACAAAACTGGTTGTTGATATCCGCCTGCTCTGTCAATATGGAGCTCTCATCGTCTACCACCTCGGCCAGGCTTCCTGTCTCTGATCTATGGCAAGCCAGTGCCGCCAACACCGAGCCTGGCCTGTCGCCCTCTCCATAAAATCTAGCTGTAGCGTATTTACCCATGTGTTTGACTACACTATCAGCCTCATTATGGTAGTCCTCCAGCATGACATTAAGCTGCTCTCTTATATCAGGAGTGTAACTGAGGGTCAACTCGGCCTCAAGCCAAGCCATCTGGGATTCTAATAAAGCAAGCCTGTCTCTAATAGAGCGAAGTACCCCCGCATGCTTACTGATGGCAACGCCTTGGATATAGACCTTAAACGACTCCCAAACCGTGGCAATGGAGGCAAAGAGACAACATTAATGGCGAAGAACTCAGAGATCTCTTCATGCAGCTCAGATTTAAAAACAGTGACTAGTAGCGAATATGGTGGGAATCGCCACAAGAAAGGAGGAGGACTTCGCGATGGCACAGTAATGGGCAGTAAAATGGGTGAGTGGTCCTAGAAGGAGCGGGCTAGCACCGAGCAGTCCTGAACCTTGGACAACAGCATTTGTGAAATGAGCCAGTAGTCTATTCGTGTGTGAATATCATGGTGCGCTGAGTAGTGTATGAAACCGCCCCTATCAGTGGACAGCTGCGGCCGGCAGTGGGAGTAAATGCAGGGCAGTGGGGAGGGGGAGGGGCAGGGTGGGGGATAGTAATGTATGGATTACGGAGCTTTACAGGTAAGTAAACATTTAAATAAATAAAACGAATTTCGTTGCACGCACTGCATCGCATTTTGGGATGCAGTGTACTCAAAGAAATTCGTTGCCACTCCCCCTCCCCACGTCATCGCCCTGCATTTACTCCCACTGCCAGCCGCGGCTGTCAGTGGATCTAGCCCGCCATACATCTACCAGCTGTAGTTGTAATGCTATATCAGCAATGACCTGAGCAGCAGCCGACGGGGGTCTAGGTGGGCCTCTCGAACGATCTAGGGCAGGATCTAAAACACAATTAAAATCACCCCCCTAAAATTATGGCAATGGAGAGTGGCCTTTCAGAAGCGTGAAGATGGACTGGTAAACGTTAGGGTCATCAAAGTTCGGGCCATAGGAGTTAACATTAAGAAACTTCAGCTCTTTGCTATAACATCTGGATATAAAATAGTTTCCAGCCAGGTCGGCCTCACAGTGTTCTAATTGGAGCCCCGATTTAGGATTCACCCAAGTCAACACACCTCTACAGTGAGAGGTGAAGCACACAGCATGAAAATGACCAGATAACCTACTGCCTTTGAGTAATGCACATCCAGGCTGAAGGCGTGTCCCCTGAAGTAGAGCGAAATCAACCTCTCCGTCTTAAGTACTTTATGCACCTTTCTATGATCATTTAGGCCTCTAACATTCCATGTCATGAGGCTCAGTCGCTTAATATGCCCCATTCAGAGATGCTAACATGTCCTTCAGTGAGTATGCCCAAGTAGTGTTGCCATCTAGTAGTGCATTGAAGTCTACCCTGCTCATCAAGGTCAAACAAAGACATGTGATCTGCAGCAAAAAGAAACAACAAAAAGAACCCCGGTCCCTCCCCTCACCCACGCCTTGCATTCCCCAACTAAGCAAAAGCGAATATTCACCCTCCCTTTCTCGAAGAAGACATTTAAAGATTAAATATACACCATACATATACACCAATAAACCTCCAGAAATGCAAGGAGAAACAGCGTGTAATATATTGGGGCAGATGTTACCCAGCAGAGTCACACTAGCTTACCCTCCGCCCCGGCACCAAGCACTGAACATAAAACGCTTTTATAGTAACAACCAGCAACAAATAAGAGATACCTAGGGTACCCAAAGCCCTCAGCCCTCCTGCACCAGGGAGGCAAACAGGGTGCCCTGCACGTTTTAGCTCTAAGAAAAAAAACAAAGGTGAGAAAACAAATACAAATATATATCCCGAGGCTGGAATGTACTTATTAATCAATTCAAAAGAACAACTGCTCCCTCAGCATAGTGTCTGAGCACTAATCTCTCAACAATGACAGCTGGAACAGAGAATCCGGAGGAACCGGGGCAGACCAGCTTCGGCATCTGCCGCCAAAACAGCATCATTCAAGTTACCATTCACAACCTCAGTTTGAGAGATCTAAGTCTGCCCCCCACATGTGCCCTACGTGAGCCAATCCCAAGAACCTTCTGTAGTAATTATAGACCTAAAAAAAGAGTTGTTGTTATCCTATCAGTATTAGAGCGCCTAACGGGGGACCCTGCACAGCACAACCCTGCGCAGCATAGACAAGTCAAACCCATTCAATAAGACTGTAGACGAAGAAATCCAAACCATGCAGCCCAACATAACCTCAGTTGAAACAGCAAGAAACCTGAATCCCTTCTGAACATCACATATACTCGAGAACTAGGGGAGGCCTGAACTTGACGAGCTCCAAGATCCACTCCTTAATAATTATCATCAAGACTGACATTAGCCCCAATAGACCTGGGGCCCCCAGTCTGCCCCTTCCCATGCTTGCCAGCTTTCTGAAGGGATTGTGGGTCTGTGAATATCCTGGCTTTTCCGTGAAACATCACCTTGACTCATGCGGGGGACAGCATAGCCTACTCAAGTTTCTGATTGCGCAGCTTACGTTTCAGGGGAGTGAATTGCCTCCTGGCCTCTTGAACTTTAAAAGTAAAGTCAGGGAATAGGGAGAGGGAGAGAGGGAGAGAGAAGACCCCTTGTATTGCAGGCTGCCCAGTTCCCTTGCCCTCTGCAGCGTTATGATAATTCAAAAGTTTGGCAATTATGGGCTGCGGTGGGGCACCAGGTTGAGGCCTGGGGCCCAACAAACGGTGCGCCGTCTCAACCACGAACATAGGTGAGAAAGTATCAGCATCCAGCATCGTTATGAGCAATTTCTCCAAACGGTTTCCATATTGCCCGTCGCAGTCAATTCAGCCAGGCCCGTTATGCGGAGATTACTACGACGCGATCTCTCTTCCAAATCTTCGGCTCTGTCCTGCAAGGCCAACAAGGCTTTCCCCACTCGCTTCTGGGCGCTGTTGACGTCATATTGGGCCTCCTCCACCTTTGTGATCCGGCATTCTGCCATGTCTAGGCGTTCTGAATGTTTGTCAACCCTCTCCGACATTCTGTCCATTCTATAGGCCAAGGTGCATTGATTGCCGTCAGCCACTGTTGCATGAACGCTATAGTTTGCTTAATATTGCCAACAGGATCCTCCACCGGGTTATCAGGCTCAGACATCATGGCTTCCGCTGCGTCCTCACAGTGCCTGGATTTCCTCTGCTCAAAATTTATTTTCGGCTGAGTCTTATCTGGTTTACCCATCTCAGCACCGTAGGCTCGCGGGACTCCCCGACTCTCGTGCAGCAAGCACTGGCAACCAGAGGTTCCAGACCCAGTGTGCGCAGCTCACTCTTAACAAGGGCGCCAGGCCAGGGCGCAGTTCACCAACACGGGCAGCAACAGTAGTGGCTTGCATGGTAAGTGGGTTACCTCCGGTTCCCTCCGTGGATTGAATAAAGAGACTGCTCCTTCCCTCTGAAGCAGGAGGGGGCCGCACGCCGATCAGGCGATGCAAAGCTGGCAGAGTTCAAGACACAGCGGCAAGTCAGCATCAACAAAACAGTTCACTCAGTGCATGGGGTGCCTGGGCAGGGACACAAGGCTGTAAGTCACCGAAGGCAGAGGCCGAGCAGCGCGATCCAGCCCCCAGAGCAGCCCATGCGTTAGCGGGTCATGGGAAGCACCCAGTGCATCAAGTCACCAGTGCGCCTCTCGTAGCAGTCAAAAGCACACCATATTTCAAGCAGGAGGTCTGCCAAGAAGGCCCACCACGCACCACAGCCTCAGCACTCCAGCAAGCTGTAGGACAGCACCGTGTACGTCTTCACCCATGCCAGCCACGTCGGCAGGCCGTGCGCCGGTGTTGATATTTCGGGCTAGATCCCCGGATGCGGCAGGGCAAATCGTCTTGCGGGCACAACGGCGGGATCAGCAGTTGTAGGTCTACAGATACCCTGAACCTCCGACCAGGAGCAACATGAGTGAAGCGGCAAATTCCTGCCGGATAGGATTGATGGCTGGCGGAGCACTATCACAGAGCGGCCATCTACAAGCCAGGCAAGCTCCACCCCCCCCCCCTCAGGCTTTGCCCACCTTTCTCAATCTGTCGAGTACCTATACTTTTTGCCCCCCATTTAAAACACTGTCTAGAAATACGAAGCGGTGACCTGACATGGCCCCACTGGAGATAGAGGAAAACCCATTACGCCGGAAATATTAAAATATCAGTCAGTTTGTAGAAATGTGAGCTTATGGCGACCCGGTACGACTATTATTATGTAATCTATCAGTCTTGCCCGACAGATTGAATGGCTCCCAGAGAGACAGGAACTTAATCAGTGAAGCCCCCAAGATGCATGCAGGAAGGAAAAACCTAATGTGTCACTCTAGCCTCTTCCAGACACATACTGCTGCTGCCTCTCCAATGAGTACCCAATTGCTTTTGAAACATCATTGGTGAGTCAATATCCGCATCATTTCTCATCAGGAATTTTCAGCAAAGTAGTATATCGCTTCTAATAGATTTGAGTGTGATCCAGCGCTCTGTTTGAAAAACGGTCTCAATAATACTACCTATCACCTCAATACTCACCATTAATCATAAAATACTCATAAAGGCCCATAATACCAATGAGACAATTTTTGAGCAACTGAATCATGTGGTCTGATTAACTAAGCTATTCACATAATATTTACAAAATTATATACAACTGCAGTTTATCTATTTTTACCATGGTTTTTAAACATTTATAATTCATTAATCAGGCCATCAAGGCGAATGGATCAACTGATGGAAACTAGACCGTGAATAAACAAGACCAGCTTGTCATTTCAAATCTAATTTTATTAACTTTATTTTTCATAAAGAAAATCACATTTACGTTTTTAAATCTTTATTTTATAAGAAATTAAGGAAGCAGCATTTTATTAAGGAAATTAATTAATAAACTGACATTTTCAAGGCAAGCTCAGAAACACAAATTATTAGCAGAATAACAGTTTCCATTCCCATAAATCTATTTCCCTGTCTATTTCTCACTTCACCTAGAAAGGAAAAATCATTTAAAGTCTGCTGTCCTTACGTGCGCCAAAAGTCCAACAGCATGTCACGTCATTCAGGAATCGGAAAGCAAGAGTTTTTTCCCTGATCACAGTGTCAGGTTTTATACCTTTCTTTCTAACTAAACTTTCTACATTTTACATTCTTTTAAAGAAATCCAAGCTTTCTATTGGCTGTCCTGTGTCAGACCACGATTAGGTCACCTCCGATTCTTGACCAAGTCCGGGCTTCACATAAGCCCTATTGTCCTTTACTTCCACATCCTTTGGCTTCCTCAAGAAAGTTACTTTTTCCCCGAGTTTAGAACATTTACTTCCTAGTCTTGGCAGACAGTTTAAGTTTCTGTCCTTGGGCCTTCTCTCCATGAGCACGTTTCAACACAACCAGAGAACTGCTTTTTCAATTAATGATGACAATGCAGTAAAAAATCTTCACAGCTACGCATGTGCGAAGGCTTCACTCTGGACAAGTTTTGCGTCTGCAGCTCTGTCAGCCATGTTTTCTGAACCATCTTTAGGCCTCACTTTGGAAACTATTATTAAACAAACACAAGACATCAATTAATTAAAGAATTGAGACCCATTCTGTTACCCACCCCCTTTGCTAATTAATCCTGTTAATTATGTTACCTAGCAAAAAGCACAAACAAGCAGCATCATATTTACTACTCCTTCGGAACTGCACGAACTCCAATTGCTTTTGTCACAGAAAAGACACAACATAAGCACACAAAAAAAGCACATGCCATTAGTCAAACAGCCGCATTTAATACTGACAAAGACAATAGACAAGGTTAATTATTATTTTTCTCTTTGCGTTTGCAACATAAAGCACATTAGTTTATCCCGTGTGTATCAATGAATGTAATCTTAATCTAAGTTGATTAGTAATTTCACCACAAGCTTATTAATTTTATTATTATTATGGGAGATTAACTTCACAAGTTAGAACAAAATTTTGTTCTTCACCTTGCCTCATCAACTCCCTCATCTGGTGATTTTAAAATCACCAAATAATACCCAAAATTTATAAATTTTCAACCTTTGAACATGTTTTGGACTTTCTTAATATTAGTATTTCTAAACTTTAGATTCATCTGTTTCTCTGAAATTTTCATATTGAGTTCTCCGAAACTCTTCTAATTCTATTTCTTTTTCTTTTTCTTTTCTTAGTTTGCAAATTCTTTTCTTTTCTACTACATGTTTTCTTCTCTTGTGTATCATGCAACTAATTTTTAACAAAAGTATCACTATAGCTATGATTATCAAAGGATAAACTATTTTACCTATAATTGAATTACCAATCTCTTGAAACCAGTGTTTAATTGCTGCAAATCTTTTACTTAAATGTTCTGAAAAACTATCATCTTCTAAAGGTTCAACCTCTTCGTGCAATTCAGTAATATTTTTTATATACATTTCTATATTCTGACTTTTGTCAGGTATGTTAGTACAACAATGTTGAACATGCAAAATTCCACAGACACCACCCTCTTTTGCCAGCAATATGTCTAAAGCAAGACGATTTTGCATTACCATGGTTCTCATAGCAATAAGCTCTGTATTTACTAATTGAAATCCACTTGCAGTATCTGTAGACAATCTATCAACAATTGTAGACATTTTTCTAATTTTGTTTGCATTCAGGGTTATTCCTACCATAGGGATTAGTGCACCAAATATGTCTCCCATTATTTCTGTAACACTTTCTCTTCTAAATCTATTCAGGTGATTTCTAATTTCAAATGAACCCTTTGTATTTCTATCTACAAGAAAAATCTTTGGAAAAACTAAACCTACGTAACATGTCCCATACCAGTGGTTGGGAAGATTATAATAAGCTTTATTCCCACAAACAAAATAAATTCCAGGAAAAATTACTACATGTTATGCCAGATGTAAGAGGAAGCATATTATATGTAACACCTTCAGACACAGAATTAGGTAACTTCACACAAATGTAGGAATCTTTTGCGTCCATCACCTTAACATATTCAGATAAAAGTCTTGAAAAGGTATTACTAGAAAAATCTTCTACAGATCTATCTTGATGAATTTCTGGTTTATGTACAATGATTTTATCAGTCACATCAATTTTTTCATGATTAACCACAATTTTTCTAGTCATGTTGGTTTTATACACCTCTTTATCTATTCCAAAAGGAAAAATAACAGCTAAAATTAACCAAACTAAAATTATCAAGATTACACACATTGAAGACAATTTGCAACATCTTCTGAAAATTGAGCATCTCGAATTATTATTAGTATAAGAAGGCATCTTTACTTTCAAACAAGAGCCTTAAAAAAAATTAAAAACAAAAAATCACTAAATATACTTTTTTTTTTTAACAGATAACTTTATTTTCTAACAGTTTTTCTTCGACCTTATGTCATACATCAATGTATTTCTTTGCTAACACAGTTTCTTCGACCTTGTGTCACCTAACACAATTTCTTCAACCTTGTGTCACCTATTGAACAAAATCAATCATTATCATTGGCATCATCTACATTTTCTTGACTACTATTTACTTCAACTACTGGTGGAATTATTATATAAGTCCACTCAGGTGATTTGTACTTCTGATTTGGTTTTATTATTCTTTTTGCTCTGCTGTTTATCACTTCTATTTTCTTTCCTGCTTGTTTTTTCTTATTAGAGTCTTCTTCTTTTTGACTTGTGATCTCGTTTACCTGGTCTTTTGCTTTATTCACTAATTTGAATTTTAGGCCTTTATTTTCATTTGGCCAATTATCTCCTTTTCTTGATAATTTCTTTTTTGGTTCCGCCAAATTATATTCCACTCTCCAAGCTCTTTTCCTTGATCTTTTCACTTTTGATTCATCTCCACTATCATCTGTTTCACTTTCTGTGTTATCAGCTGATTCTTTTATAATCGGTTTTATTGTATCAGATTTTTCTTTAGATTCAGGTACTTCTTTACTCTGCAGTTTCACTCTGTTAGGAACAACATCCTTATAGCTGGTACTTGGAATTTCTTCTTCTTCTTCCTCCTCAATTACTTCCAATTTACCAGTTTCAGAATTTTCGTTCCTGCTTCCAAAGTTTCCAATCTGCTTTTCAATACTTTCCTGATCTTGATCTTGAATCACTCCTTGTTCAGTTTCTTTTTCTGCTTCTTGATCTAGCAGATCTTCATCATTTTCATTTTCATCAGAATCTTGTATCACAATCTCTTCATTCAATGCTTCATTTGCATTTGAATTTTCCAGATATCGACTTTCTTGTCGATCTTCAGGATCTGGATTTCTTTCAGGTTCTTCTTCTGAATCTGAATCAGCTGTTGTATCACCTTCGTCTGGATTCTCAGGTGCTGGCACACGTATGGTGTGGCTAGCATGTATCCATCTCTTCAATCCCCTACACTTTACTGCATTTGTTGTGACTAATATCACCTGTCTTGCCTTCTGCCACCTTGGTACTAGGCAGTTTCTTCTTCGATGTACTTTTGTCCTCACCCAGTCTCCTGGTAACAGACCATGAGCTTGTTCTTTCTCTTTTGTAATTACTTCAGTTCCCACCTGATGGAACACAGAAGTCACCACATCAGATAGATTTTTGCAGTAATCCATAATGACGCTATCATTAATGGCAATGCTCAACAGTTTATCAACTGGAACAAATGCTTGCCTCATGACCCTGCCCATTAGAATTTCATGAGGGCTCAATCCTGTTTTTCTATCTGGAATGCTTCTCAAAGACATCAAAACAAGTGGAAGTGCATCTGTCCACTTCATTCCTGTTGCTAAACACATGTTTGCTATTCTGTTTTTTATTGTACTATTCACTTGCTCAACAACACCTGGTGCTTCTGGACTGTAAGCACAATGTAATTTTTGCTTTATATCCAGTGCTTCACAAATCAATTTTAGCAATCTGTTTTTAAAATGTGTGCCACGATCTGTCTCGACCGTCACTGGAAATCCATACCTTGGTATGATTTCTCTCAAAATCAATTTTGCCACAGTAATTGAATCATTGCGGCGTGCTGGAAATGCTTCCACCCATCTTGAAAACAAACAGATTATCACCAAGACATATCTGAGTTTGTTGTGAGGTGGCATGTCAATGAAGTCAAGCTGTATCCTGGTAAATGGACCACCCTCCCGTCCTAAGGTTCCCATGCTCACAACAGTTTTTCTGTTTGGATTAATCTGTTGGCAGATAAGACACCTTTGACAAAGAGATTCTGCAATTATTCTGAATTTTGGATTGTACCATGTCTGTCTAAATAATCTAATCATTGAATCTCGCCCAATATGTCCTGGACCATGGTACATGCGTGCCATGTCAGAAATCATACTATCTGGCATCACTGGTCTGTCATCTTTGTAAACCCAAACCTCATCTTCTTCTCTCTGTCTGCATCCTGCTTTCAACCATGTGATTTTCTCCTCATCATCTGCCTCATCTTGCAACTGTTTTACTCCCTGCCAAGTCTCAACTATAGATGTTAGCATAAGTGAGTTCGAAACATGTTCATTTTCTTTTCCCGATTAATTGATACATTTTCTTTTGCACAGAATTTTGCTATTGTATCAGCATATGAGTTTCCTTTTGTTATGTAATTTTCACCTTTTTTATGTGCTGTGCACTTTACTACTGCAATTTTTTCTGGTAGCTGAATTCCATCAATCAATATTTTGATCAACTGTGCATTTTTTATTGGTGATCCCGCAGAACTTAAACAACCTCTTTGAGACCAGAGCTGGCCATAGTCATGGACTACACCATAACCATATTGACTATCAGTCACTATGGTAATTTTTAACTCTTTTCCCAATTCACATGCACAAATCAAAGCAAATAATTCTGCTACTTGAGCTGAACAAATTCCTTTGAGACAGGAAGCTTCAATTACATCTGCAAATGTGCACACTGAATATGCCGCATTCAGAACACCTCCATCTGTTCTCAAACATGAACCATCAACAAACAAAACATAATCTGATTCAGCTAATGGGACATCTTTAATATCTTGCCTAGGTTTTGTGCAATATTCTAATACATCCAGGCATTCATGATCAACTTCATCCCTGATTTCTGTTTCAGAAGTGTCAGGCAATAATGTGGAAGGATTTAAGTTCACACATCTCGGAATTGATACATTGCCTGAACCAAGGATAACCTTTTCATATTTTGTCAGCCTATTATTTGTCAAATGTCGTGTTCTGCTTCTAGTGAGGAGAATATCAACTGAGTGTGGTACATATACTTTTACAGGAAATCCCATTATTATTCCTTCACTTTGTTCCAAACTTACACTTGTTGCAGCTACTGCTTTTAAGCAACATGATAATGCTCTTGCAACAGGGTCAAGAACTGCTGAGAAATATGCTATTGGCTTTCTCAGTCTTCCATGTCTTTGAATCAGAACTGATAATGCACATCCTTCTCTTTCACTGCAATACAGCTCAAATTCTTTTTCATAATCAGGCATTCCCAATGCTGGAGCTTCACACAAACTTTTCTTTAACTGTTCAAAAGCTTCTAATTCAGTTTCTGTTAGACTAATTGGGTCTTTTATGTCTGGTTTTGTCAGTCTCTGCAGTGGCTTTGCAATTACTGAAAATCTAGATTTTCCAATGATTTCTTTAGCAATTGATTAAAAATAGATGGACTCTCAGTGTACCCTTGAGGGATTCGACACCATGCTAGAATACGCTCTTTGAACCGAAACACAAACATTTGTTGGCTTTCTGGATGCAATGGAACAGTAAAGAATGCATTGCACAAATCAATAACTGTATACCATTCTGCATCATGCGGAATCTGATATAAAATTACCGCTGGGTTTGGTACAACTGGGCAACATGGAACAACAATCTAATTAATCTTTCTCAGATCTTGAACAATCCTGAAAGTTCCATTTGGCTTTTTAATTCCCATAATTGGTGAATTATATGGGCTACTCTCAATTTCTTTTAGAACACCTTGTTTTATGAATTTATCTGATACAGGAATAACTCCTTCAATCACTTCTGTTTCATTTTATACTGAGGAATGTTTGGATAATCTGCTCCTTGTTTTACTGTTATTTTTACTGGGTCTAAATTTTTCATCAAACCCTTTTCATTTCCAGTGAAATCCCAAATTTTTACATTCACTGTGTCTTTTAATTCTTCAGGTAGATTATTCTTATCAAACACAGGAAATAATTTACTTTCTTCTGCCTCAACCATTGACATTGTTAATTTTTAAAGCCCATCTTCTTCTGGAGTTTGAAGCTCTGTACCATCCGGTGAGCAATATATTTTACAATTCATTTTACAAAGGATATCCCTTCCTAACAGGTTTACAGGACTGCTATCACAAACTATAAATCTATGCATGTCCTTAAATTTACCTATTTCAACTTCAACTGGTTCAGTTAGATCTGTTTTTATTTGCTGATTTGCTACACCTACTACTTGGATTTGGTCACCAGAGAGAGGAATGTTTTCTATTTCCACTGATCTAACAGTAGAACGGGTAGCACCTGTATCCACTAGGAAAGTAATTATTACATCATTCACTTTACCATTTACAAATGGACCAGATTGATCTACCTCAAGAGTGGCTCCAAGCACACACTCTTCCTCCTCTCTCAGGCACCGTCAGAAGTAATCTTCAGATTCACTCCCTCCATCTTCTTTCAACCAATATTGTTGAGACACATTCGACACATTCACTCTTGGCGATCTGTTTACCTGTTCACCTCCGCTGAATCCTGTTTCTGCATTGTATCTCTGCACATTTACACAGTTTGGAAATGGTGGTTGTGGTAACTGACTTTGCTGAATCACTACCTGTCGCTGTAGCTGTTGATGCTTATTTATCACATTCTGCATCTGTGGATTTAATGATGCCTTTTTTAAATAAGCTCTGGGCGGATTCTTGCATTCACGTTTCCAGTGTCCAATTTCGCCACAATTAAAACATGGGAGTTTCTGTTTCAACTCTTTTATATTACCAATCAATTTTGGTTTATTATAATTACTTTTAAATTTCCCTTGATTCTGATCAACATTTTTATTTCCTAAAGTTGCTAATTGTTGTTCAGCCACTTTTACCTGTGCCCACATAGCCTTTTCTTTTAGTTTCTTTTGTTTAGCATCTATTTCATCACTACAGTATTTTGCTTTTCTCAAAATATCATCTACTGAGCGTGATTGCCAACCAACTATTCCAGTTCTTACCATTTCACTGGTTTCAGGTTTCAAGCCATATACAAATCTGTATATGAAATGGCTCATATCTTTCTCACTTAAATTTTCATAACCACTGTATTGTTTAAATACCAGCAGTAATCTTTCATAAAATGAATGTACTGATTCTTTTGGCTCTTGGGTTGTTCTATCTATTTTAACCCAATCTATCTCTTTAGGGGGAATCTTGTTTTTCAAAAACACAATTACCTGGTCGTATTTTCACATTACCTCTGGTGAAGGAGCACCTGTTACTATATGTCGAGGGAACTCTTCTTTAGGCTAATTTATAGTAGTTTTACATTCTGTCCAAAGATCTGATGGGACAACTATGTCAAAGAATCCATCTAGATCAACCCACAAAACTTTTGAAACTTTCACAAATCTGTCTACCTGTCGATACCATTCTACAGGTTTTTCTCTTAATCGAGGGAAATCATTTGTAAAGAGTAAAATGTCCTGTCTTGTCCATGGGACATGCACATATCCTCCTCCCGGTATTTCTCTAATTGGAAACTCATTTACTACATTTTCCTTTTCTTTGACAGGAAAAGCTAAACTTGTCTCTTTTCTTTGCCCATTTTCTTCTCCATTTACTTACTTCACCCCATTTTCTCAAAATCACGATTAAGTCTTTTATATGAGTTATTCTTCCTGTGGTATTCAAATTTTCGATGTCTTTTTCAGAGAAATCCACCCTATACGTTTTCTGCAAATTCTTCTGCTTACTCAAATCTACTTCTAATTCAAAAGCTATTTCCTCTAATTGATCATATTTGTTTTTCATTTTGCATGTTATGCTTTTGCAAATAAATAATAATTCATCATCCTGATATGCCTTCAAACTGTCAGTTCCAATTGTTCCAATTATTAATTCCTCCATATCTGCTTTCAATTTTGCAACATCAAGTAATTTACATTCTGGGGTTTGTGTTAAATCTATTTTACTCAGACTCTTTTCCGGAGTTCCAGAGTCAGATTCTTCACCTGATGGAGTTTTACATGACGAACTTTGATTAAAAGTTAAATCAGGCATCATTTTCTCTCGATGTATTTCCGACAAATCTGAATATAAATTTTCTGCCACTTTCTATATTTCTGAATTTAATGGAACAGTTAAAGCTGAATGTCTAACTACCCTTTGATCAAATACTGGAAGAACAGGTCCAATCGTTACAGGTACTGTTACTGCTTCCATGCTTTTAGTTAACTGCTGTATTAATTCATCTTTAGAACGAAAATATTCTGAGGTATTCGGTAATTCCTCACAACTTTCTGTTCTGTTTCCATTTCTTGGAGTTTCATTTCTTTGAACTGGGGTTGCAGGATAATTTCTATTTTCTCCTGATATATTTGAATTACATCTTGTTTCTACTCTTTCAGGTGTTTTTCTACTATTTGAATTTGTTTTCGGAGATGTCTCATAAATTATTTCTCTTTGAGGGGCACTTGGAGAAGTCCATGTACAAACTGGTTGATAAGGTGGCGGTCTTCTAGTATAAATTTCTTCTAATACCACATCCTCTGAATACCTTTCTACACTATTATTATTTCTCTTTTGGGCACTTTTTTGTCCAGTTACCTCATCAATTAGTCTCACTGGGTACAAACCATCACACATGTCTGCTCTTCTCCATCGACGCATTCTATCTTCATGTGTTTCTCTACCAAGACCTAATCCAGTTCCTCTTGATATTCCTCTACTCTCTTGTTCTAATTCAAACATTTCATCCTCCCATTCAGCTAAAGCTTCAAATTGAGTAGGTCTAGGCTTCAGCACAAGTTTCATCATTTTTTCTCTTAAGTTTTTCAAAACTGCTATGTTAAATGATCCATCTTCCGGCCAAGCTAATACACCATCATTTTCAGTATACTTCATCCAATTCTCAATCCAAAGACAAGTATGATAACCATATTCACCTAACATATAAGCTGCAGGTGTTTTGTACTTATGAAGTAATCTTCCACCTCGCGTTGAAATCTTTTTGTCAGGTTTAATTTTGTTTTTCAATTTCTGAAACCATGAAAACTTCTATTTCTCTTTTATATAATAGTAATCCATGTTTTTAAACAATTTCCCTTACTTCGGTAAAGATCGTAACAACTTCCTTGTTATTCAGCACCACCAACCAATCCGTGTGCGAAACTCACCAACAAACCAATCAGGTTAAGTCTTGTCACTATTTTGCTCAACCAATAGGATTACTGTTTTTTCAGGATGAGCCAATCAGCTTTAAGCTTGTGTTAGTCACGTGAACCAATCTGTGTGCGAATACTGTGACGTATGTTAGCCAATCACAGCGTGACACTTGTGACGTATGCTGCCGCTGCAGCTTCTCTGTCCCTCACTCCGCTCCTTAAACTAACCCCTCCTTTACAAAAAAATTTCACAGCGCCATATTTACAAATCTTTCAATTGAATTCGGTTAATAACTCCACAAAAAACAAACCATTTGTCTGTTTCACTAAAATAAAGTGATAGCTTTCCCAAACATTCAAGTATTCTTTTTACGTGAAATAGACGACGCTATTTTCACAGAATATTTAAATTCGTTGATAAAGTAAGGCTACTTTACCCTTCTAGCAGGTAATAACAAATTTGTTTCTCTCTAAATGCACATACAGAGATATTTTACACCTCCTTAGAGACAATTCAGAGATTCACTCGATCGTATATTACAAATTCATTTACGCACATTCATACAGAAAAATCCCTAACCATGTATATAGAAATCTTTAGTAGGACTTTAACCCACCAATAGAAATCCTCACTCGCCAGTAAGATAGACGACGCTTCCTTACCCTTCACTCAAGCTTAGATAAATCTACTACTCTTTTCACAGTGAGTTTTAAAACAGGACAGAAGTCCCTATACTCGAAAGCTACAATTTCATAGACAATCCTCACTATACATTCTACCTAACACACATAAAATCCCTAAACTTGTGCTGTACGACCACAATACTTGTGATATACGGCGATATCACTATTTTGAAACAGAACAAATGCACTGTGTAACTTCACCTGTCACACTTCTCATGCCGGCACAAACCAGGAATTTTCACACTGCTGGAAAAGACCTTTCGACTACATATAACAACTGAACAAACTTAACATGTTTTAGACATCAATCCTATGTATTACCATGTAACATGCTAGTTACCATAGAAACCGTAACTCTGCTACCAAGAAATTGATCCAGCGCTCTGTTTGAAAAACTGTCTCAATAACACTACCTATTACCTCAATACTCACCATTAATCATAAAATACTCATAAAGGCCCATAATACCAATGAGACAATTTTTGAGCAACTGAATCATGTGGCCTGATTAACTAAGCTATTCACATAATATTTACAAAATTATATACAACTGCAGTTTATCTATTTTTACCATGGTTTTTAAACATTTATCATTTATTAATCAGGCCACTAAGGCGAATGGATCAACTGATGGAAACTAGACCATGAATAAACAAGACCAGCTTGTCATTTCAAATCTAATTTTATTAACTTTATTTTTCATAAAGAAAATCACATTTGCGTTTTTAAATCTTTATTTTATAAGCAATTAAGGAAGCAGCATTTTATTAAGGAAATGAATTAATAAACTGACATTTTCAAGGCAAGCTCAGAAACACAAATTATTAGCAGAATAACAGTTTCCATTCCCTAACTCTATTTCCCTGTCTATTTCTCACTTCACCTAGAAAGGAAAAATCATTTAAAGTCTGCTGTCCTTACGTGCGCCAAAAGTCCAACAGCATGTCCCGTCATTCAGGAATCGGAAAGCAAGAGTTTTTTCCCTGATCACAGTGTCAGGTTTTATACCTTTCTTTCTAACTAAACTTTCTACATTTTACATTCTTTTAAAGAAATCCAAGCTTTCTATTGGCTGTCCTGTGTCAGACCATGATTAGGTCACCTCCGATTCTTGACCAAGTCCAGGCTTCACATAAGCCCTATTGTCCTTTACTTCCACATCCTTTGGCTTCCTCAAGAAAGTTACTTTTTCCCCGAGTTTAGAACATTTACTTCCTAGTCTTGGCAGACACTTTAAGTTTCTGTCCTTGAGCCTTCTCTCCATGAGCACGTTTCAACACAACCAGAGAACTGCTTTTTCAATTAATGATGACAATGCAGTAAAAATCTTCACAGCTACGCATGTGCGAAGGCTTCACTCTGGACAAGTTTTGCGTCTGCAGCTCTGTCAGCCATGTTTTCTGAACAATCTTTAGGCCTCACTTTGGAAACTATTATTAAATAAACACAAGACATCAATTAATTAAAGAATTGAGACCCATTCTGTTACCCACCACCTTTGCTAATTATTCCTGTTAATTACGTTACCTAGCAAAAAGCACAACCAAGCAGCATCATATTTACTACTCCTTCGGAACTGCACGAACTCCATTTGCTTTTGTCACAGAAAAGACATCACATAAGCACACAAAATAAGCACATGCCATTAGTCAAACAGCCGCATTTAATACTGACAAAGACAATAGACAAGGTTATTTATTATTTTTCTCTTTGCGTTTGCAACATAAAGCACATTAGTGTATCCCTTGTGTATCAATGAATGTAATCTTAATCTAAGTTGATTAGTAATTTCACCACAAGCGTATTAATTTTATTATTATTATGGGAGATTACCTTCACAAGTTAGAACAAAATGTTGTTCTTCACCTTGCTTCATCAGTGTCAGTGCCCAGGGGGTAACAAGGCCACAGCCAGTCTCCCCCTGGGTGACTTTGTACAAATGATGCAGGTCACACTACTTGGGACTCTAGGATAGGATAGGCTAGCAAGGTGCAGGGCTTAGAGGTATGTTAATAATCAGTGGCGGCATTGTGTTGTGACCTCTTGCTGAATCCATTTCAAGGGGATAGGAAGGGGCGTTAGGTTTTTTCAGGTTACCTGTGGATACTTTTGCTATGATAATTAAAGGGAGTTGGGTGTTTTATACATCCTAAACATGAACAGGGATACTTGTAAAGTTGCTAGGTAAGTGGTGTACATGCTTTGCACTCACGGGAGAGAGGATTTAATTAAACCAGGGAGTTAGGCCTGGGTGAGTATTACTAGATCAAAGAGGGTGGCCTCGGACAGTGTATCAGGGCCAGTTGCCGCTTGTTTATCTCTGCAGGGGCCTAATTGGGCAGGGTAGGAAAGGTCTCTGGTGCCACTGACATGAATGTGGTGAGTAAAGAAATTGAGAGCTTACCGTCACTAAAAGAAAATTTGGCTGGGTGCGGTAGCTCCATGAGCAGAGGTCAGCCTAGAGGGCGAGGCCTTGCAACTAGGAGCGTTGTCTTAACTCGCTGTGAGAAGGGTGAGTTCATTAGGGCAGTGCGTTATATTTACAACAATATGCTGGATCCCTGTGCTCTCCCCTTCACTGGCGCAAAATTGGCTGCCATGTGCCAATGCATGCACCCTTGCACCATGGTGCAAGGGTGCCTGCGTTGCAGGGATGATTGTTTTTGTGCAGGAAGAGACACCTTCCTGCCAAAAACAATCAAGCGAGATGCTTTCCCCCTTTCTATGTGTGCTGCAGAATGCAGCACGCATAAAAAGAGGAAAAAGTGAAGAAAATAAAAGTATTTCTCCTCTTTGCGCTTCCTTACGCCTCCTCTGGGGAGGCGTAGGATTCTGACACATTCCCAGGTTCATGAAACATTGTAAATTTGGGAATGCGGCAGAATCCATGGGTGATGCGTGGAAACACCCACAGCAATGCCCATGGCACGCCCCTTTCACACAAAGTGCTGCATTAAAAGGGGCTGTATTTACAAGGCCACGAAAAGGCAAGCAGTATGGCTTTACGTGGCGTTGTAAATATGGGGCACCAGACTGCGCCGCTGGTGCGTCAAAACAAGTGACGCACTGGCGGCGCAAGGGGCTTGTAAACATGCCCCTGGGTTTCAGAGCTGCAGAACTCGTTCAGGATTTAATTTGTCACACAATACAGCCAGTCACAAATTCTTTCAATTTCAGTGATGACTTAATGGTTTATGGGGCCATATAAAGGAACATGATAAAGCTCTTACACAACAGTATCATATATTTTCTGATGCAGGTCTCACTTTAAATGCAGCAAAGTGTGAGTTTCATAAAACAAATCTCAAGTTCTTTGATCATATCTTTTCTGATGTGGGAATGACTTCAGGTCCAAATAAAGTTCAAGCTTTGTCATTCACTTCTCCCCCCACAAGCTGTGATTCTTCCTTGGTAAGGCCAGTTACTGTTCAAAGTATATATGTGACTTTGCCATTGTAAGCGCCCCATTGAGAGATTTAACAAACCAAAATGTTCCATTTCGATGGCCCCATAAATAAGAAAAAAGCTTCAAGAGAATCTAACATGTGCTTGAGAATGCAACTAAAATGTTGTACTTTGATCCAAAACTACACACTGAGGTTGTTTTTGATGCAAGCCCAGTGGGGTTAGGTGCCATCCTTGCTTAGCACACTGGACATCCAAGTGCACCAAGACACATTGTGGCTTATGCTAACAGGAGTTTGTCACCGACAGAACGTGCCTATTCACAATCTGAAAAAGAAAGCCTTGCTGTGGACTTGTGAGCATTTTCATGTGTTGCTGTATGGAAAGCACTTCACTGTTGTCATCGACCACCAAGCATAACTCACCATTTACGGCAATCTTAAAAGCCAAGATACCCTCTCTCATTGAGAGGTGGAGGTTGCAATTGCAGGGGTATGATTATACGAGTGTGCATCATCCAGGAACGAATCAAAACAGACTACTTCTCAGGTGCACCAATACAGTGTCATGGCACCATTTCTAAAGCAGCTGATGCTTATGGTAACTTCATTATGAAATCTAGTACCCCCTCTCCCATATCAGTGGAATAAATCATTGCTGCCACAAGCACTAACAGACATTTGGTTATTCTCAAAGACATTATTGCACACCAATCTTGAAGAAAACATACTTGACCCCTTTATGATGTCCTTGACTACTAGATATTTAAAAATGAGCAGGAAGAACTTTCAGTTCCCCCAGAAGGCATTTTATTATGAGGATTTGGAATATTCATACCTGAGAGTCTGAGACAACAAGTGATATGGCTTGCTCACTTGGTTACACAAGGCACGGCAGCAGGTCTCACACGACTCCCTTACCCCTCCTTGGATTCTGTTGTCCTCATTTTGTTGTACACTATGTACACAGTTTGGTTTACGATGTGCCATGTATGAAATGTTTACAAGATGAACAGTGGTCATATTTTTTGAACACCGGTACACCATCTCTACAGGCGCTGTCCTTAGCTCCTCTCAGTCTCGGTTGAACAACTCATCTGTCTCTTATCTCTTACAGACTGGTTCTGGATAATGTAAAATTTGCAAGTAACTATCCAGGGCATACATGCATTGTTCTGGTTGTATGCTCAAAATAATAAAAAGATTTAAACAAAAAAAACAAGCCCTACGGAACCTCAGCAAGGGACAGGCTTCATTGGGAGAGGGCAAAGTTTTAACTCAGGAGCATGTTGTAATTTTAACAAATATTTTTGCTCCAGACAATTTTGCCAGTACAAATACAAGCGTACTGAATGTGGGGTAGACATTCATTCGCACAGTATTTTGCCTCTGTAAACAATGGAACACAATGGAGACCGGCACAGAGGAGAGGCTTTCAGCAACAACCTTCACCAAAAGGCTCTTACTCGGGTTAAGGTGGAAAGGCTGAATTGGTGGCTTCAGTTTCATCCTAACAAAGAGGTAGATTTAAAATTGGAGTGGGATTACAAAGAAGGTTTTCACTTGGGATATCATCAACGGCCCAGGTTTATGAGGTGGGCAGATAACCTTAAATCAGCTATGGATTTTACAGATATAGGGAAACAGAATTTAACTAAGGATTTCAAGGAAGGGAGGATTGCCGGACTATTTTGGGATTGTCCATACCTTACTTAAGGATTTCTCCTCGGGGTGTTGTTCCCAAAAAGACCAAAGGTGAATATCGTGGTATACACCATCTTTCATGGCCTGAAGGAGACGCAGTCAATGATTAAATTGCAGAAAAATATGTTAAGGTGTCATATCGATCAATATATGATGCATTATCAGGGGTAAGCTGTGGTGGTATAGGAGCTGAATTGGCAAAAAGCGACATTCAATCTGCTTTCCCTCAGCTACCGGTCTCCCCAGGCGATTTTTCTCTACTAGGAATGCGGTTTAGAGAGGATATGTTCATTGACAAAATATTGTTGATTAGTTGTGCTGTTCAGCTTTCTGAGATAATTAGTACATGTTTGCAATTGACCTTTACACGGAGAAGTGGCCACAGGTTGGTATGCTATTTTTTGAATGATTTCCTCTTTATCGGTAGAAAGGGTAGAGGTGAATGTCTGCAGGCACTACAGTGTTTTGAGCATTTGGTCATCGATTTGGGAGTCCCTTTGGCTCCGAACAATACTAAAGGTCTAGCAACAACTTAATATTTTATTTTTAGGTTTGGAACTGGACACAATAGAAATGGTGGCCAAATTGCCAGACACAATGGTACAAGAAATTTGTTAATTTCTGAGTTACATAATTGTCAAAAGGAAGGTAAATTTAAGGATGGTGCACAAATTGCTGGGCTATTTGACTTGTGCCTCTAAGGTGGTAGAAGCAGGATGGATTTTTTGTAGGAGGCTTGGTTTGGCACTGTTCAGAGCAACACTGCCTCATCACCGAGCCAGGATCTCCATGTCAGCGAGGGCTGATTTGTGCATGTGGGTGTGTTCCCAGATCATTTTTAACACAGTTTATATACATGTGTTAACTAATGACACACTTTATCAAGGGCAAAATTTCTCTGATGGAGCAGGGTTTTTTGGCATCTTTTGGGATGGCAGGTGGTGCACAGAGAACGTTTCCAGAGCATTGCTTGTCTCAAGGAAGGAGCATCACTTTAATGGAATTCTCTCCATTTTTGGTAGCTTCAACAGTGTGGGGGATGGAGTTGGCAAACAGATCAGTGATGCTTAATATAGACCACATGATTATTGTGGACTTTGTGAACAGCCATAAAGCAAAGGATTTGACAGAGACTTTTAACTATTGAGGCTTTTCATGTTAAAATGCTTGCAGCTGGGTATTACATTTGAAGCTAGACATGTTCCTGGACTGAACAATAATATATCAGATGCAGGGGCATATTTACAAAGAAATGTTGGTACATGGAGCTGTCCCAAATTGGTATCTCACTCTTTGGGAATCTTTGGTGGGGTTGTGACCCAGCAGACAGTAAGGGGCTCATCAGGATGACGGGCGGGCTTTGTCCGCCCGCCATCATGTCGGAATTCGGAACCGCCCGCCATTAGGGCAGGGGTCCCGTGGGGGGTATTAGGATGTGCCCGCCACAGTGGCGGGCACATCCTGCATTTATAGCATTGTGGCGGGCGGTGCTCTCTGCACCGCCCGCCACAATGCTATAAATGCATAAATGCATTTGCATAAACAAAGCGGCAGGCACCGCACGGTGCCTGCCGCTTTGTTTATGTAAATGAAGGGGGGTACCACAGGTACCCCCCGTGTGCAACCCCCACCCCTCCTTCACTCTGGGGGCCCGCAGGGGGCCCCCAGAGTGAAGACCACATGCCTTTCCGTGGCGGCATTGCCGCTACGGAAAGGCATTAGAAAAAAGGCATCCTAATATGGCAGGCGGTGTCTGACAGACACTGCCACCATAGAAACCCTTTTCCGCTCCGGCCTTGCAACCGGGGAGGAAAAGCGGCGGACGGTCTTTCCGTCCGCCACGGTCCCCCCCGCCATTCTAATATGGTGGTGGGGAATTCTGTAGAGGATGTCGGGTGGATTGACCCCGCCAGGCCGGCTGTGGCTACCGCCAGCCTGGCGGGGGCAATCCGCCCGACATCCTAATGGGCCCCTTAGTTTGTAAGGAGAATTTTGTGTGGTTGGGGAAGGGAAAGGTTGGGGAATACAAGCTACAGGAACCAATTACAGTTCATATGCTCAGGCGTTTAGTGGCAGTGTTGCCATCATGTTGTTACGATGTGGGTGAGGTACAAATGTTCAGTTTGGTAATGGTGTGGATGTTCAATGAGGCTTTTAGAGTATCTGAACTATTCAGTGCTAAAGGGAGGCCTGGGATAGGACACATCAAGGTGTTTTTGGATGGTGGACATTTAGGAATATGGCTGAGGAAGTCCAAAATGGAGCAAACTGTAAGAGGTAAATGGATATGGTTAAGAAGGAGTGGTGAGGAACTAATCTGCTCAGTGAAAGAATGGTTGAGATTTTTCGACTGGCCAGCTAAGAGGAGCAAATTATTTTTTTTTCCCCAAGGTGGGTCTGGGATTATTGCTTCAACCTTGATGGCAGTATTACATATAGCCTTAGCATGGCTAGTTTTGGACTTAGAGAAGTATAGTACACACTCCTTTAGAATAGGAGCAGAAACAGAAGCAGTAAGGTTGGCTCTTCAGTGGCATGGCATACAGAGAATTGGCAGATGGGGTTCAAAGTGTTGTGTGAAATATGTGGGGAAATGACAGTGCCAATTTAGTATGTTAACATGCACTTGCTTGTATATCTTAACTTTATTCTTTCTTTTCTGCAGGAAGTTTTAAGAGACCCATCCTGGCAAACCAAGCAAAATGAGCCCATGGATAGTTGGTTATTCTTTGATAAGATGGCCACTGGCATATGCAGACCAGCAGATTCCCATTAACAGACATGAAGGGCATCATTTATGAAAACTGTAACATCGCTGCAACAAAACAGTGATGCAACAGTTTTCACTACGCCCTCCTTGCAAACCCTGCCATGAGGCAGGCGTAAGGTTTTGATGCAATGGTGTCCTAGAAGTGGCAGACTGAAATCTTATAGATTTCAATGAGCCACTTCTACCAGGCTTTTATGTGGGGGAATGCCCACCCTGCATATATTATGCCTGGCACAGGTGTAATGTGGCGCAGGGGTTTACTAAGTGACCCATCTGCCTAGATTAGTCACTTTGTAAACAGGGCACAACAGGGCTCATGTTTTACGGCACAAGTGGGTCACAAAAAGTGGTGCGCCACTGGTGTAAAAGTGTTGCAAGGGCTCATAAACAAGCCCCAAAATGTCATGGTGGGGTAAAAGTGGTTTGAGATGGTCAAACCTTTTGCCATTCCTTGCAGATTTGTTTTCCAACAGGGGAGACCCAGATGGGATAATAATACACTCAGAGGGAAATGATCTAGCTCAGCTGTCTAGTTTGATTACACTACAACCAGGCGCGGTGCGTCCATTGGGGCATGGGGGCGTAGCCCCCCCCCCGCCCGCAGCTCCGTCGGCGTCTTTGAACTTGAGTAAACTGAGCAGGTTACTCAAGTTCAAAGACGACGAGGGAGAACTCACTGACAATCATGTACGTCAGCATGACGTCGGACCGCACACCCCTTCAGAGTCTGAAGGGGTGGGCAGTCTAGCGTCATGTTGATTGACATGATTGTCACAAGGACAATACCCAGCAACACAAGGGCGCATGAGTGGGGACGGAGGGCAAATTTTTTACCCGTGCCCACTCATGCGCACTTGTGTTTCCCCTTTTTTGCGCATGCCCATTAGGAGCCCCTCGGTCTCCTAATGGGTGTGCTGTGGGCGAAGAGAAACCTGTGCCCCAAGCCGCGCCAGGATTGGCTGAGATACTTCCAGTCCACTTCAGTGAAGGCGCCAAGCCAGGGGAGCAGCAGAGGTGGCTCGGATCGGCTGTAAGGTACGTTTTGTATTTTCATAATGAATTCCCTCGCACCCACCCATGCACGATCCCCCCCCTGCCCCCCCCCCCCGCCCCCGGCAATACCTCCCCCCCCCCCCCCCCCCCGTGAGCCGCTACTGAAGGCTGCGCAGACTCAAATTCCGGTGATTTCATCCCGCTTCCCACAGTGTTAATTAATCCTGGATGCCATTTTCGCTCTGGGCCCAACATGTGTCTGTTCAGAGTGACACATGATTTATTGCCAGGCCAGCATAGAGTTGTGTTGGTGGTGACGGCGGGGGAGCAAAGGACGAAGTGTACCTTGCACACTGCAGGCAAGGTTTGTGTTTTTTGTGTTAAAACTGGGGTGAAAATAAGTGTGAAGGTGAGCAAGGAGGGAAGTGCTCGATCGCACAGCCGGGGATCCTGTCAGAGTTTCAAGCAGAGCAGATGTCAGCAGTAAGTAAAGGGACCTTTATAAACACTACAGGAGTGGCTGGCAAAGCAGTAAGATAGTTCTGTGCAGAGCCAGCTTTTGAGTAAGTGACAGGTATAACGGTCTGGGGGTATTGTGTTTAGGAATAACTTTAATGGGAAGCACCTGCTGCAGGGTTCCTCCGTGCTACTGAATGTATGTTTTTGTGTGCCGTATCATTGGTATTACATTTCTTGTTGCTTTCTGTTTCGGTACATGTTTCTCGAGTGTCACACACTTGCTGGTCATGTGCAGGGGAAAGGCTCCGTCACTGTTTTATATATGTGAGTCCTTCAGGAGAGTCAGGGTTTATTGCTTTGTTTGGCTAATTCAGGCGGGTCAGCAATTGCTCTGTAGACCTATATGTTTGATGTTTCAAAGGCAGTGGAATTTTCACTATGGGCCTTTGATGATCCTTAGAAGATGGGTGGAATGTTTTTAAACTCGTTTGCAACCCAGTATTTATTCCCATTTTGTGATCACATTACTATCAATATTATAAAAAGTGCAATTATTTTATTAGATGTATGCAGTTGCACACTGCAGTTCCTGGCGCCTTAATTATGAAAACAAAAAAATGACAACTATAATTTCTTGCCAACTGAATTCATGTTAAGCAAAAAAATGGTGAAAACTGCAAGGTAAACGTCGTTTATAACGCGGTGTTTACACCGCACGACCTTGACCACGCTGCCATTACAACGCAAGTCGTTACTACGACTTGCGCTGGATGGAGCTGTTGGCTTAGGAATATTGTAATTTTATATTCCAACACCTTCCCTGCTGTTACGTGGACTGGTGTTGGAATATAAAATTATAATATTCTTAAATCCGCGCCCTCCAACGCAAGTCGTTGTAACGACTTGCGTTGTAAAATCCGCGATGTCAAGTACCGCGATCAAAATGATTGCGTTCTACTGACATACATCAAAACTGCAACGACTCTGAAAGGGGGGAAAAGTTTCCTGGTATGCACAGTGCTTTAAGTGGAATGAAAGGGGCAGGTAGGGGGGGTTCTCTATGGAGCGAAGAACTGTGAATTAAGTTTTAATAAGGTCTGTGTAATTGATAATAGTCTTCAAAACACCTCAATCACTTCCATTTCTCTCTTTCACACCACTTTTCTCTGCATTCTCTCTCTGTTGGAAACGTGCACCTATTTCTCTCCACACATTTTCCTGGAATCCAGCATCTGTATATTTCTCACATATTCATTTTGCTCTTCAACACAGTTTATACTCTCTCCTTTTTGCTCATACTTCCTTTCATCTCCTCCACTACTCTATGTCCTGTGCTCAGACAACATGCCCACTCAGTACAGTACTTCAAACTCATCCACACATTTTACGCCTCACCACTTTCTAATGTCACCAGCCGCCCCTGACTACGACAGATGAAATATGATTTGCAGTTACTATGATCTATGCAGCTGGTAACTGCGTGAGTTGACTGAATGTTTTGCTGAGGAGATGTTGTAAAGGGGCTTTAATACATTTAGCAATGACTAAAGCTCGACACAGGTTGAACAGGGCTATGAAGGTATTTTGCTAATCTTTTTGGGTTCCGGTTTTGGCACACAAAGATATAAAGGTAGAAAAAGAGCATTTTTTTGCAGTCCGATGGGGTGCATTTATCAAAGGTCGGGATTGCATTCTACATGTTGGAAGTGAGGGATATGTTGACTAAATTATGGTAGGATAAAATATTACGCTCCAATGCCTATTAAATTGATTGATTCGACAACGTTGCTTGATGGGGCAGGAAAACACCTTAGTAAGGTTTTCCTTGGTGGCAATATTTTAGGGGGTTGGAGAGTTAGGTACAGGTGTATCCACCCCTTGTGGACCGAGGGGGGCCCATAAGAGGGGAAGAATAGTTTGAGGAGGTAGAGCAAGATAAAGGGGAATTCGCTTAGAGATGATTTGAAGGTGTGTGAAATAGAGAGAGATCGGGAATGCAAGTGAAACAAGAATGGAATAAGAACATTATGTTGTAGGACAAGATCATTTGTTGGGAAATATTAAAATGTTTGGATTTTATTGGAGGGAGTTTGGTTTAGGAACTTTGTGTACTAGTGAGAACTTTTTTTTAGTAACTGTAATTGTAAAAATAAAGATTACTTAACTACAAGCCTGTCCTAATAAAGTGGTGTTTTATGGTATACATGCTTATTGTGGTCTGAGGTTTTTAATTGCATGAAGGACAGAGGGGGACAGTCCAGTTGGCACCATGGTGCGTGTTTGGAGAGCTAGTCTCTCTAAAATACCGGGGCATATTATCAAGGCAGACGAAATTACATTATCGACGCTTTTGTGGCCGTTTTTGGTCGCATTGCGGCGATAATTTCATCGCCCTATTAGCAAGCTGTCGCCAACATCAGTTAGCGACAGCTTTTAGGTGTTAGCGAGCGGTTTGGGGCCCGCTTTGCATGTCAGCGATATTTATCGCTAATGACATGCAAAGTGGGCGTACCCAACCATTTAGCGACTGAAAGCAGTCGCTAACGGCGCTATCGCATATTAGCAAGGCAGGCGTAGCAATAAAAAAATTCACGCTAAGCGCGAATATAGCTGAAAACTAACGCCTGCTCAGACCAGTTCTTAGCCTGTATATCCAATGAAAGGTGGATATTCAGGTTAAGACCCTATTGGCGATGATGCGTGAATATCACTGGTTTTCCAGCGATATTCACGCATTTCGCCACTATCGTCGGTTATTTTATCGCATTGGAGATATACGTTGTTAATAGTACGCTATCTCTGCGATAAAATCCGTCGATGCTTGGCGATAAAAAAAATGTCGCTAAGCTTCTTTAGCGATAAATATCGCTAGTTGTTGATAATATGCCCCACAGTTTACACTGTGGGAAGAGTTGAACGCACGTCTTACTCTGCACTATATACCCTGGTCCAAAATGACTGCTGTGGGGCACAGAAGCATCTCTGCATTTGTAGTGTCTTAAACCTTTAAATATAGTAAGTAAGCACTGAAAGTGCTTTGGTGTTGGATGGTTTTAGTCAGGCTGACAATCCTAATTATTTATTTTGGGCAATAGAATTCTTAGATATGTTTTGAATGCTTAATTTCCCAAAATTTAATTTTTTTGAAGTACTTATAACGCCCTCTTAACTCTAATCCCACCTGCATGCTACCAACATGAAACTGCATGTCCATGAATTTAGTGCTCAGCCAACTCCTAGCCATGATGTACATCTTAGATTTTCTATATGCTTAATAAGCCATTCTGCCTTCCCCCTAAACCACTGCTGATCATTAGTTTAGATTGGTACCACTTTTCTTCGAAAACTCTCCCTATTGGATCAAATATTCATACTAAGAAAAAGTCCATTCCTCTCTGAGATGTCATTTTTCTCCGACTTATCAATGGCGCATCGATCTTTGTGATCAGTCTGAGTTTCAGAGAGTTTGTACCATTGTTCAGAGCGCTGTGCAAGTGGGACTGGCTTACAATGGTACAGGAGAGAATCAGCTTTATAGACTGAGATTCAAAATTACATTTTACTGTTTTGGCCCTCACTTCCCCTGGCATTCAGGCATTTTTTAGGAACTTTGTTTCAATTGTGGCCATTTGTGGTGACGCTCGAAGGTACCTGCCTCCCATGGCACTAATAAAGCACTGGCCCTAGAGAGAATGTGTTTTGTGAAGCAGTCCAGAGACTAGGAGCTGAAAGGAGCGAAGATATTCAGGAATATCAGTAGCTTCCACAGTTTTACCGGAGAACAGCCTTTATCATGAAATGTTTACTACAAAATACAATTACAACTCATTTTTTACATCGCAATTACTTTTACCATGTAAGTCTTTACCACGCAAGTCTTTACAATGCATATATGTTTCTATTGGTGAGTATGTGGTGAGTAGTTTATATATTTTTAAGGGTAATTAAAAAAGGGAGGGCTGGGGGAGTTACCCCCCAAAAATATAACATTTTAAAATATCAGCAAACCTGTACACAACATAAATGGAATTTGTTAAAAATATAAATTAACAATAACGTTTTAAGAATTAATGTATAACTTTTGAACACTAGGTGGCAGTGTAAGACTGTGACTGTATTTTACACTAACAGTCAACGTGGTAAACATGTGCATTGTAGTAGATTGCGTGGTGAAGGTATTTCAAAAGTGAGTGAATGTGTGGTAAAATCTTTGTAGTAAAAACATGCAGGGTGAAGGAACATGTGCTAATGTCATTGAACCTATTTGAGGATCAGGGACCATGCGGGATACATCACCATTACTTGACAAACAGGTTGCAGCCTAGCTTTAAACATTGGTGGGTGTCCTCAGATGACATTACTGTCCATAATAATTTGTTTGAGTGGGGAGTTACCAGTTCTATTGGGTCATGGTGACACTAGAGTCAGGGGCACCTTAAGTGGGTTGCTTGACTGGGTCCCTAAAGTGCTACTTATTTATTTATTTATTTATTTATTTGTGAAGTTTTATATAGCGCTTGCTAGACCCGGAATTATCAGAGAGCTTTACATGAGGACCAAAGCGTTACAAGTTACATATTTACATCAAGTTACAGGCTTCAAATAATGACATTGGAGAAAACAAAAACATGAGATGCGGGGAGGGAAGGAAACACAACGGGCGATGAGGAAAACAATGTCAGATGTCTGGCTGGGTAGGTGTCGGCCGAGGGGGTGAACCAGAGCCAAAACTCTTCTATAGCTGCATAGGACAGATCCAACAGGCATCAGCCAAGGTTGCTCGGGCTCCGAGGTAAGTACAAACAGTTAAGTTATCCACCCACGGGGAATCGTCAAAGTTCCATCGAAAGGCACTGGTCCTGGTGCTACTAGAAAGCACCTTCCACTACATTCTCCAGTTGGCCCCCAGGACAAAAGTGGTGAGAGCAGTGGTGGAAGGGACAGATTCCAAGGTCAGCAGATTGTAGGACAACCCATCGTTCTTGCCTTCAAACCTCTTGGCGGGGTAGGATCTGAAGAGGAATTGTGCCTAGAGACCTGATCATCATCAGATTTTGGGGGCATATTATCAAGAACGGAGTTAAGATTATCGCTGCTTTAGTGGCAGGAAGCTGCCGCTAAAGCGGTGATAGTGGGCTTGATAATATGCCGTAGAGAATTCCAATAGAAGCTCATGTTCACACCAGAACATGGGCTTCTATGGGAATTCACAAGGGCATTTTATCAAGCCCATTATTGCCACTTTAGCGGCAGTTTCCTGCAGCTAAAGCGGCGATAATCTTATCTCCGTTTCTTGATAGTATGGTCTTCTATAGCCCCCCCATAGCGACATTGTATATTTGTTCTGGGAGCCATTTTAGAGTTAGGCAAGTCTGGGCTGACCTATTCTTTGAATAAGCAGGTCTCACTATGCCCCAGTATAGAGCGCTGATAATAGGGAGCCACTTGGAGTGACCCAGCCGATGTCTATGTTTTGTGGTGCTTTCTCGCTGGAGACCTTGTTGTGCACCTTTGGGTTTCACTAGTGTGAGAGGGTGGTAGCTTCCCCCAGTCAAATGTCCCCAGTGGTGGCCATCTTAGGGTCAGGCAGAAGTTGCATCTCTGGATTCTCCTCACATATGATTCCCACGCTGCATCCTTTATGGACTTGGGGACGCCTGTTTAAAACCTCCCCATCAACTGGCACCTCCCATGCTACTTCAAAGGAGATCTACCCACTGGGGTGCTGCACCCGCCATCTTGGAGTCAGGCTGCACAGAGGGTGTACCCCGGTTACCCCCGTTACCCCCGTTGCCACACACCTTCTTAATGCTGCTCAGTCCCAGTTCAGTCCCAGGCAGCCCGGGGGCCCACCAGGCAAGGTGCACACCAACCCTGCCCAGCGGTCTTGAAATCCCATGTGCTGTGTCTCCAGCATTCGGTTCTTCAGCAGGGCCCTGCGCTCGCCTCTGCCACACTCGATCTGGCCATGTGAGTCCCTGCCACTTACCCTAAGGGCAAGAAGAGCTTGCATTGCCATGTACCTTGATTAGCTAAGTGGGGAATCAGGGAATCAGTTCTTGTACATCCTAGCCTGTGCTCGAGTGGTGGACATGTGAGTGGGTACAGACGGAAACTTCTAACATGTGGTACGCTGATCCTTAAACCCAGGAAGAGGGTGAAAACACTCCCCAGAGATCAGTTGAGCAGGGTTGGATCAGGCCTAGTCTCCTGTGTCTAAGAGAGTAACATATATAAAAATATTTAGTATGATAAGTAGAGGGTCACTCAGGCCATTGTGTATACTTGAGTTCCCTTTAAGAATAATATACCTTGAAGGAGCGGTCAAGTTTGCCACTTGAACAGATGTACATCGCATTCGCTGCTTCGCACCACCATATTGAACCCCAATAGAGTATATTATCTGGACCTTCTTCACCTCCATGAGTCTCTGATCGCCTGTGCTGGTGCCATAGAGCATGACTGAATTCCTGATAGATAACAAATTCCGGAGCGGATATTGGGAGTCTACCTTGGATGCAATAATATTGGGCTCTGGGAGTGGGCAGCTTGGTTTGCCGCATTGAATCAGGGGCTGTTGAGCAAGGTATTCTTTTCTGATACCAACCATGACCCAGAGAGAGAGAGGAGGCTAGTGCATGACCGGTGTCTCAGTCATTACCCAGTTGCTTCTTTACTGGTCAACACTGCATCAATTGCTGAGTGCTCTGCACCGCCAGACCCGAACTGCAGGCAAGCGTTGAGGTTCAGCGGTCACTTCAGAAGTGATGTCCTCACAACTGATCACCTGCTGGGCTCTGGCTAAGCAGAAAGCATGCCGAGCTGCCAGTCACAGGGTGCTTCTCGCCCAGTGAGTGGCAAAGTTAACCTGGTGGTTCAACAAATTGGTTTTAAAGTGCATGGGCCTGTACTGAGCCTTCAGAACCTTGAAAAGAAAGGGTGTGAATTGCCAATCTTAAATTACTGAAGTGGTTTGTGTGGTAATGTTGTGAGTTCCTTATAGGCTCAGTGTCATTTTTTCTTACGATAGTCTAACTACATACCTAATAGGCTGTTTTTGCTTTACACCTGTTATACAGTAAAGAAGCTTGTTTTTGTGCCACACTGTTATTTTCGAAATATGCTGCACATCTTTTGTTATTTTGCTGGGATTTTGTCTGTACACCATGCAAGGCCAAACAACATTGTGCCCTATTTTTCTCTGTTGTCGGACACTAACACCTAGGAGTGCTGCTTTTCCAACAGAAGGAGTCTTATCATATAAGCCAAGACTTGCAGTTCTAAAAACAGCGAAGCAAGGCTTGCAGAGAAAAGGTTCTGAGATGAATGAGCTACGTGCCTGAGATGTAGACCAAATGATTATGACTCTTGAGTATGACGTCGGGCTCTAACCCCAGAGACCTTTAGCATAATACTGTAATTACACAGTAAGGGTAGGCTTAGGCAGATCAGTCATCACTATGACAAGCTTTTCACTGTGTACTGTTTATTGTGCACTGTTTATTAATTGTACTAATGCCATTATTGGCTTGCTTATGGCTCCTAATTGCAGCACAGATTTTTCATGATAGAGCTCGTTAATTTCAATAAATGTTGTAAGCTTTCTTTGTGTCTCTTTTCCTTTATTGTGGACACGTGTGAGTGAGAGAACGAAAGGTGATGACCTATTTCCATGGCTCCGGAGACAGTTCAGAGTGTTGTATTCTGGAATGCTAAGTTACCTGCCACTTTGGAAGGTTAGGAGGGCAGGTAAAGCACTGTCAGTTAGTCTGGATTTGGGCCCATAGGAACTGATGTGGTATGGTGACTGGGTCCCTACATGCTGACGTCCCATGATCTCAGGCATAGTTCTGTTTCTAAGCAGAATCCCTGCAACTGTAACATCTGAATCTCTTTGGTGCAGTGTCTTACACACCCATTTGCTCACCTAGAAGAGCGAGAGGATGTCACGGTCAATCATATCAAATGTTAACGATAAACCAATTGTCAGAGGTAGGATAGTTGCTCTGTTTATCTGTGAGTTTAATAATGCATCATCTATCATGAAAAGGCTTGTTTCTGTACTATGGCAACATCTAAAGCCTGACTAGAAAGGGTCTGGTCCATGTATTCAATTAAACGCCTTACCACACATTTCTAAGTTTACTTTTCCAATTGAAGGATGTTATTGGTGCGTTTGAGGATTCCTGTAGGTTGAGATTCCCATATGCTTTTCTGAGTGAAATTATACATAGCTGATTTTTAGAGGATCAACCACAATACAACTTAGGCCACAATTATAAGGTGGGTGAAATAGAATTCCTCAGGTGGTGTTCCTGCATCAAGATTTCTCAGTTGTCGGAACACCAGACCAGTCCCAGTTTTAGTAGCTGAAAAAAACAGCCGGTAGAATAGCCTTGGGAAAGGGCGGCACTGAAGCCCAGCCCCTGTCCCCGGTGCCCACATAAACCCCTTCCATAGCTCCCCGTGGTCTCCCCTGAAAGGCAGCTTCCACATCTCAGCATCAACACCTTCCTCATCTCAACTCAAACTTGCACCGGCCCCCTTGCACAAAGAGTTACATCTGCTGAGAGCAATAGTAAATGTGTGTGTTAAATCCTATGGAACTGGAAGTCACATACAGAATTCTGGATGGAAAAAATAGGTCTGCGCAGTTATTCCCCCTTCCATGGACATTAACACTTAATAGGAATACTTGCAGAGATACTGGCCAGAATCATTAATTTTAGGACATTCAACCTCCTAACTTGTAATAAAACCGAATGTAATGAAGTGTTGAAGTACCCAGCCCTTTCAAGTGGCCCACTTCTCAAGTTAGACAACAGCATATTGATAATATTCCTGCATCCCTGCAGGGACTGAAATAATCACATAAATATGTAGCAGTAGACAGGGCTGTACACTCAGCAGATCACCTTAAATCAAGGAGACCAGATTGGCTGGTTTTGATGCATTCAAGTGACAGGCGGGGTCTTGGGACACAGCATGATATCATGAAAGCTCCCTTTATTCGCAACGGCCTGCACTGCTGCCCTGGACATCGCTAGAGGACCGCCATTCTTTGCATATAATATTTAGTGTGTTGACAATTTTTTATTGTCCAACCCCTGAATTTGCCCCTAGCCACCGTCACAGACCTTAATTAAAACCATAAATAGAAGCACAGGTGAGAGTTCACCTTGCCTAGAGTCAGACAGTTTACATTGAGAGGTGAGACGGATTTAGGATTGAGAGAGGGAGGCTTTTGGCGCACTGTGGGCCTCATTTATGAGGCCATGCGTCACGTTTACTCCGCTGGCAGCATAAAAAATGTTCCTTGTTGCACCATATTTACAAAGTGACGCATCTAGGTAGATGCGTCACTTTGTAAACCCCTGCGCTACATTATACCTATGCCAGGTATAATGTATGCAGGGGGGCGTTCTGACACAAGACAGGGTCATAGAAATGATGCAGTGAAATCTATAAGATTTCACTGCGCCACTTCTAGGACACAAATGTGTCAATTTCTTATGCCTGCCTCACGGCAGGCGTAAGACTGACAAAGGCCCTTTCACATGGGGCTTGCCCCGTGTGAAAGGACACATTGCTGGAGTTGCGTCACTTTAGTGACACACTCCAGCAATGCGTCACTTTTGCGCCATACAGATTCGTCAGAAATACTGACGTATTCGTAACTCCTTGCGCCATGATGCGTCATACTGTAAATATGACGCATCATTGGTCTCGCAAGGAGGGCGCAGTGAAAAGTGACGCATTGCTGTTTTCACACAGCGATGCGTCACTTTTCATAAATGAGGCCCTGTAATTTCAACATCTTGGAAAAGCAATTTTTCCCTCACTGCATTCTTGTAACTTTTCTAAGTGATGTTTAGCTTACTCGCACAGGGATGCAGTGTGTTAGAGTGGGACCTCAGCTGGAGTTATATTATGCTATTTTATGTAGATTTGTAAAGTGCACCCTCACCCGGGAGGGTATCCTGGAACTGAGCAGGTGTGAAGTTCAGTGGCGGCTGGTGACATTTAAATGTGGTGTGGCGTAAAAGTTTGGTATGACATTTATGCTGTCAGCGATGCGGGCAAACTTGATGGACAAATGTGGGGTCCAGGCTAAATCCTCCTCCATGGAAATTGATTTAGTGATAAAACAAGCCCTATAAGTCAGTGGGAACGTATGGTTTTGAAATATTAAACAGATGCAAAACTTCCCTAAGTCTTACCTCATTAATATGTTCAAAAGTTACTGTAATGTGAAACTTGTACAATGCAACAACTTCAACCTTTTAAAGTGTGTGCTTGCACAGTGTCTTGAACTGCATGCAGCAACAACTTTGGAAGGAAATGCTCTAACCAGGCTTCGGAAAGGACCCACAGCTGCTGACTGCAATCAGTTATATAGACATATGCGAAGACAGGACTTTAAGTGGGATGATAAATGTGTTGACTCTCTAAATGAGAACATGTAAAATACATTTCTGTGATTCCCATAGTGTGCTACCCAACCAGTATTTTGGTTTCTCTGTGAGATGCAATTGCATCCAGATATATAACACAACTGACCTATACCTAACACCTGTCAGTACGATTGGCTTGGTCAGTGGATGTTAGCTGTTTAACATATATGAGTAACAACAAGGATTTGTTTTAAATAATTAACCTTCAAATTGTTTCAGTTCTGATATTTCAATACTAGTGAGGCCTGTCAAATAAGTTTTGGCCTTCAGTTATGTGTGCTTTATGTTATATATACATATACATATGTTCTTTTTCTCTGCACATCTTGTCCATCTGCACATCTTCAACCACCCTCTTTTCACTCTACCCTAAATGCACTTCCTTGCATCTCCCTCACTTCACCACTTCCAAACATTCCCTGCATTCACGCACATTTAAGCAATTTATTTACTTTTGATTTTGCCCTGTAAGTATGTTACCATCTGTCCACCCCATTCACACACATTTTAACACAATTTCAATTACAACTGGAATACATAATGACCATTATTCTGTGGGCCCTGCAGAGCGGCCAACCCACTGACAGGCACTTTGCTTTGGCTTCAGCGTCAGTGCTCTCAAACAAAGCCCCTCATAAACATAAACACCTGCACAGCTCAAAGTATGCACGAAAAAACATAAAGAGAGAAACCCATGATTAAACAGCTAACTCTTGAGGAAGGGAGGATTAAGTAAAACTTCAAATAAGAGAGTAACTAAATAGCTGATATGCATTGCCTAAATGATTTTAACACTCATTGTTTGTAAATCAATCCATATTTTTGGCATTCATGTTCTTAAGGGCATGTCACTGGCATGCAAGACAGCGGTAATGTGGGCTGAAGGGCCATGGTTCGGACTACTATTATCGCTAATGTCCACTTTTATTTTGTAAATCAAATTTAAGAAACTACACACAATGCTTTTCTTTTCAGAGTATAATTTCCTCAAACGTTGGGAACATATAACTGTGCCATTAATGCCATGTTATTGTTAAATGTTGAGTCTGGAGACTAAGCAGCATGACCATGCACCTGCAGGAATTTAGTACTTGCAGTGAGGCAGGTAGCTGATTTAAAGACACTCTGCCGGCAGATCGCATTAGAACTGGAATGCTTTTATATCAAATGAACCAGCATATGCTGGACCGGAGAGGCTTTAAGGCGCATAGTATGCACTTCTCTGCAGGACTTGGTACTCAGGGCCAGTTTTAATGTCATACAGCAGATAACTGTCTACTCTGTAAGCACATTTCTCTCACTTTGCCCTTGACTTAGATACTTAGTTGCATCAACTTCACAAGGGAACAAGAACCCAGGCTTGCTCGTCTTTTGGATCCATTTTACCGGGGGAACAATTGCAGCAGCTCAACTACTAACGGGACTAGAGACGTGCAGCCAGGGCCTGTGGTGTCACAGTGGGGGAGGTTAGGGTCGGGAGGCTTTTCAGAACAATATAAATAAGAGAAGATTAGCATTCCTACACATACCATTACCAAGAAGAAGGCACAAGATCACACAAGCTTGCATCCACTCCTATGTGCGACGAATGGAAAAGGGTGGGATCTATGCCTTTAAATGACAGATGCCTGCTCTCAGGCAGGGATGGAGACTTCAACAGCTGCAACTATGATGCTGAAAGTGTCACTGGCCTACACTGGACACTGCCTTTGAATACAATGGCAATGGTTCATTATGAAGGGCTTTGGAACAGTAAGCTCTGCTTCATGCATCACAGTTCAGGAAGTTGGTTTACTGCCTGGATTCCATCTCCTGGGACACACAGCCAAGACTTAAACACATCGATTTGATTAGAGACATGATCTTATCTCTAAATAAATTGATCTGTTTAATATTTGTACAGGAATGTGAAGGAATATCAGGGGGGTGAAGTCCCAGAGCCCTAATGGAGAATCCACCCCTGATGAATTTATCTAAGCCTATGATCTAATGTGGTTACTTGAAAAGCCAAGTCTTCAGCTTCATGCAAAATTCAAGAAGGAACGGAGAGGCTCAGATTTGTAGTGATAGGTTATTCCACACTCTAGGAGTGACGTAGAAGACTTGACTACCAGGTTTGAAGTTACAAATTAATGGGATGTGTGCAAGTAAGAGTCTGGTTGAGCAGAGGTGTCTGAAGAGTTTGTGGAAGCAGATGTTATTGTTGAGGTATGCTGGGACAGTTATGTAGTGCTTTGAAAGTGTAGGTGAGGAGGTTTAATTTAGCTTTTTTGTGTATGGGTTGCCAGTGTAGCTCCTTAAGTTGAGGTGAGTTGTGTGTGGCTTCGAAGGTTAACAGTGAATCTGGCCATCGAGTTTTGAATAGTCTGCAGCTTCTCATGAGGTGTTTGTGGATCCCAGCGCAGAGGGCGTTTCCATAGTCCGGCTTGCTGGTGAGGAGGGTGGAAGTAACTGTTTTCCGGGTGCCGGTTTGGAGCCATTTGAAATTATCTCTTAGCATTTTCAGGGAGTGGAAGCATGAGGCAGTGATGGGGTTGATTTGGGTAGTCAGGTCAAGTTTGAAGTCGATGAGCCCGATGATCGTTGCATGGTGTTGAGGGTGGGTGTTGGTCCTGGCTTTATCAGCCTACAGGTGGACTCCCACGATGAAGATCTCTTCTCGGAGTTCACGACATTGGTCTTGTTGGAGTTCAGCTTCATATATTTGGACTACCTTTTTTTTGTGGCAATTATTTTTATTGGCATGAATAAAGTACCATAAACTACAAAAGAGACAGACACAGGCAAGTCCAACAGAGATCCATAATATAATACAAATGGTGAGTGTGATACATCCATTGAAGCCAAAAAGAGAGTTTGACTTCATCCAGTTAGTGATTTTGGTCATGCTTGCATTAAACTTGTTCCAGATGCTGGGCATCTTATCTGTGAGGAAGAAGATAAGTTGTGTGCCATTGGTTTAGGAGAGGAAGTTAATATTAAGGGAGAGGATAATATTGGCCAGGGAGATGATGTGAATGTTGAAGAGGGTCAAACTAGGGAAGGATCATTGCACGACTTCTCAGATGAAGTCACGAGCATCGGAGGTGCAGGGTGCCAGGATGACTGACAGAGTCCATCCAGTCATTAAGGAGCAGATTCAGGGGTGGGAGATCGTGTCATGTGCGGCAAAGAGGTCCAAGGATGAGGGCTGCTATGTCTCCTTTGTCCAGGATCATGCAGATGTCATCTGTGGCGGTGATGAGGGCAGTTTCAGTATTCTTACTGGGTCTGAATCTGGACTGGGTGTTTTTTGTCAAGGAGATGGTGGTCCTTGAGTCATTCATTGAGATGTTTGTTGATGATTTTCTCTAAAACCTTGATGGGCTATGGAAGTAGGGAGATCAGCCTTTTGTTGGAAAGCCTCCAGGGGTCCGCTGAGGGTGTCTTCTGCAATGGGAGGACTGCTTCATGTTTCCGGGTGAATGGAAAGGTCACTAAAGAGATAGAGGGGTTCAGGGTGGGTGTGAGCATGGCACTAATGTGTAGAAGTCCTCTGGAGAAGACGTGTTGGGGAAAGTATCTACTGGGGCCCAGAGTGGTTGGAATTCATGATCGTGGCAGTTTCTTACTTTGTGGTTTAGGGCAATGCAGTAAGTATTGGCTCTTTGGATGAGGTTGGAAGTTGATTGGCGAGCTCTGTCGGGCCGGTTGAAGTTGATGTACACTGTGGTATTTTTGCTGCGGAAGAATAGGGAGAGGTTGTTGCAGTGGTCCTGTGAGGTGGCGGTTAAGTTAAAAACAGTGATTGGTGAGGTGAAGTCTTTCATGGTGGCGATTATTTTCTTGCTTCTATTGGTAGTGGAGTTGATCTGATCTGCCAAGGCAAAGCATTTAGTGATCAAAGTCAGTTGGTGGCAGTGTCTCAGAGCAGACTTGAATGTGCCCCTATCTTCGTTGCTGTTGCTCATTTCCCGTCTGTGCTCCAGTCAATAGATCTGGGTTAAATCAATTGTTCTTTTGCTCACAATGGCTTCCCACTTTAGACCCAGTCATATGCAAATCAGCCTTAACCCTGTGCCTCATGGAAACAGTCCAGACGAAACTCCCAAGCCAGGTCCTCCCTGGACCGGAAACAAGCATCCTGGGACCGGTTTCAGGGTATCACCCCTCATCAGCCAGGCTAGCTTGAATCCACTGGCACAGTGAGCCCAGGACCCACGTCTGGGCATACCCGGCGCACTTAGAGCAAGAAATCAAAAGACACACAGATGATGGACGGAATGCAGAGCAAATCAAACATTCTCCCCTAGTCAATAGATTCGGGTTAAATCCATCATTCTTTTGCTCACCATGCCACCGTAGGTTAGACCTAGCCATATGCAAATCAGTCTTGACCCTGTGCCTCATGGAAACAGTCCAGACCAAACTGCCAAGCCAGGTCCTCCCTGGCCCAGAAACAAGCATCATGGGACCAGCTTTGGGGCATCACCTCTCAACAGCCAGACTAGTTCTGCATTCTGTCCATCAATTGTTGTTTTGAGGTCCAGCATCAGCGCGCATGCACTGTCTGCAAGACCTGGTGTAATCACTCTACTGAGTGTAATTACACATGCTGCTTGCCATTGGTTCACAAGGCCATCCCTCTAATTTCCTGGCTCCCTATTGGCCGGTGCTCTGATACATCACTTCCGTTTTCAAGCCAGGAGCACTGGCCAACCACAGTTTCCCTACTCCGTAGGTTTTCATGTATTTGTATGGGCACTCCGTATGTATTCATTACTATGGCATCTGCTTCACTGGTAGCCAGCACATCCGTTTTAAGTGCATGGGCGCTGTGCTTTGTTTCAGCCCCCCACCCGCCTTCAAGTTAGGAAAACATTTTCTATTCTGAGTGGGGGCTCCCGGCCACGGACCTCAGACAGTGTGAATACTTTAGCTACACTTTATTTTCCACTTTACTTTGAACTTTTGGTCCGTATGCATGGCTTAACTACTTTCATGTTTTTAAATCACATTGAACTTAAACATTTCTCCCTGTGTGGTGCCCTCCTTCTCAACACCAAAATCTACACTCCTCCCACCCCCACTTCCGGGATTAAGTAGACTGCCCTTTGTCATCGGCTGCCCAGGCTCAGACTCTCCCGAATCACCTCTATAGCTGCAGGGGCCACGGTGATCAGCCCACCCCTCCTCCCCCCCCACCCCCCACAGCAGCTGATCTACCACAGCAGCTCACACCGCTCTGAGGTAAAGCCCTTTAACCCCTCCCATGCTGATGACGTTATCAGCCACAGTGCTCGTGTGCTGATGACGAGCTGAGCTCGTCATGGCCGTTAGAACGCTCACACTCGGAGATAATTCCCCTGCTGTGCTGAACGTTCTAAGGAACGGGTGTGGCCGTGACGAGCTCAGCTCGTCATCAGCACACAAGCACTGTGGCTGATGACGAGCTGAGCTCGTCATCAGCACCGGGACGCTGTGAGCGCCCCCCCGCCCACCAGCACAGTGGGGGATTTACCCCCGCAGAGAAGGGGTTATTGCCTTTGTGCATTTAGAGGTAAATATGGTTTTATATTTTTTCTTAAATAAAAGTCCTTTTTAACTTAAAAATAATAAATGCATGTGATCTGCGTAAAACACGTGTAAGCATGTAACTCAATTGTTTGCTCCTTTAAAGAGCTGCACACTTGTAAAAGCAAGCAATTCCTTACTCATAATGATGTTTGGCCCTGGCAGCGGAGATCAGTCGGGGGTTGTGACAGACCATTCAAGAAGCACTGCTCGCCCTGGCGATACATGCAGCAGACATGCTCTTTGCTACTTAATAGTCATTCAATAGATAAAGAAGCCAAAAGCACGTTTTTTAAATTCATGTGCTGGCAACGGGACTCTTTGTTAAATTCCCCTTTTTATGAAATGTGTTTTTGTCCTTATTTTCCCAATACTGGCTGTAAATGGGAATGCTACGATAATGTGCAAAATCATACTTTTTTTTAGAACGGAGTATTTGCAGCATGTGATAAGTCCCATGCATTCAGCGAACCCCCAAGGGTTGCAAAGTCCCCGCCCACCCCTCCCTGCTTTTTTTCCCCCCTAGTGCTGAACTGATATCACCTTGTATTATCGACAGTTGTGTTTTTTTATTTTTATTTTAAATTGCCAGTTAAGGGAGCACACTGCCGCCGGTGTTCAATGTGTATGCTCATTAGTTACATGTATTGTTTTCACGCGAACTGCATTCTCAGATCTATCAGACCGAGGCTCATCTCCGGGCCCTTGAACCTGTAATGTAACATAAGTGACACTTCCAGTCTGAGGTGTTCTTACACTGTGTCACAATAACAGCACATCTGGATCCCACTGCAGGCAGCAGACAGGACACCCAGATGGATCGAGGGCACTGGCTAACTGTCTAATCTTTAAAACAGTACCCATTTTGTCACTTGGAGATCTGTCTATCAACTCTGTTTTTTTGGTATCATTTGTCACTTGGAGTTCTGTCAACGATTTTGTGTTTTTTGTACCGCCAAATTTCTGGCAGGTCTGGGTTTTTTCCTAATGAAAGAGCTGCGTCTGAGCATGCTTTTGGAACATGTCTGGGCTAACATTTGTTTTTCATTTGGCTTGACCTTTTTTTTGTTAAAAAGTCAACAGCAGCTGGTGACTTTATTTCCTTGAAGGAAAAGTACAGTTAGTTGTGCACAACTTTACCAGCGTTTTCCACAATGTAAATGCCCTGGAAGGAAACTATCGCAGATTGAGCTAATGGCCCCTAAATAGGACACGTGCATCATGCATGGTCCTTAGCGGATTTTACCCAAGGAAGAACTGTGGGGCATATTATCAAGAATGGCGTTAAAATTATCGCCACTTTACCGGCAGAAAACTGCAGCTAAAGGGGCGATAATGGGCTTGATAATATGCTCTAATAGAAGCCCATGTTCACACCAAAACATGGAATTCCATTGGCATTCTCAAGGGCATATTATCAAGCCCATTATTGCTGGTTTAGCTGCAGTTTTCTGCTGCTAAAGCGGCAATAATTGTTAATGCCGTTCTTGATAATATGCCCCCGTGAACGTTATGGGAATGTTGAAAGTGTTGAAACTTCCCTTATATGATGCATGGCACATTCTACACATTTAGCCCTCGCTGAAAGCCCAGACGGGATCCTTAGTGCAGATGAGTACATGCGGGCCATTCATTACGGGACATCTAAAAACCACACCTCTTGGTAGGAGTTTGCATTTGTCCTCAATTGAAGTTTTCAGCATGAACCTAAATGGTTTTCCAAATGACCACTTTGAATGTTATTTTCTCCAACCACACACCTTCTCATGTTAGAAATGTTGGCAAAGAAGCTGCTTTATAAACTTTGAATGTCCATTTTTTCAGGAAGGCCATCAAGCCTAGTTTAGAACATCATTCGTGGCTTTAGTGGTCTGATTTTAATTCTTAATTCACCTTAAATCATTTGGGTTTTTAATGAGAATTCAGGATTGATTTAAAATGTTGTGCACTATATGGAGATCTTATGTTATGGAGATTTGTGGAGCACACTATCACCCTGGATAGTATTCTAGTGCTGAACAGGTGTGAGTCTAGCCAGACCTAAGACCTAGTGGGACTACTCGAAAAGCCAGATCTTCAACTTCTTGCGGAATTCAAGAAGTGAGGAGGAGGCTCTTATATGTAGCAGCAGGTCGTTCCACACTTTAGGAGCATTAAAAGAGAAGGAAAGCCCACTGGAGCTGAATTTCCATATGAAGGGTTTGTGCAAGTGTGTGATGAAAATAGCTCCAGCATTTTTAGTTCTGTTCATATATAGAGTGACCAATTCTAAGAATCAAAAAGTGGCATATTTAATAAACTTAGAAGAAGGGCTACAATTTTTAAACTGAACGAGAGCCACAGAATGACTAATGACAGAGCTTGCTGACATAAAAAGCACAAAGAGTTCAAGGTGTATAAATCAAATGTCATTTTTATGCAGAGAATCGCATGTTAACTTAAATTAATTCGTGAAAAGGCTATACACAATTTGTGCATTGGAAGACATATAAGCATGCCTTCCACTTTTTTCACTTAGCACGCCATAAAAACTGGGACATGAGTTGGAATCAGGGAAATTTGCCACCTGCACTTTAGCTTTAAACATCTTAATCTAAAGCGCAGGTGATACGATTTCTTCAAAAGTAAATAAATACAAAAGCAATCAATTGCAATGCAATAGGTCTCGCATTACTAAAAGTTTTGAGGTATTGGCGTTGCATTATTATTAGCAATGCTAATAGCTCAAACTTTCACTAATGTGAGACCTATTGCATTGCAAATGCTTGTTGCATTTGTCACTCCGAGTGGGATGGGTATGCCCAGACTTGCTTCCCGTACTCTCCATGCCACTGGAGTCAAGCTATCCTGGCTGATGAGGGTTGATACCCCAAAACCAGTCCTAGGATGCTTGTTTCCAGTCCAGGGAGGACCTGGCCCGGCAGTTCGGGCTGGACTGCTCCGATTGGGCGCAGAGTCAAGACTGATTTGCCTATGGCTGGGTACAAACTGAAATGGCATGGGGAGCAACAAAACGATGGATTTAGGCCCAGCTCTCTGTACTGGAATTAATGCATGACATTGTTCTGCATTCTGTCCATCAATTGTTGTTTTTGCTAATAAAATGTATGGCAGCTTTTCCAGCCCTTCACCCAACCATTGCTTATATGTAAAGCAACGTTTTGTAACATTTGAGCTACAAACCCTACAGTAGCACATCCTCAGCTAGCATGTGTGACATGTCCTAAGAGTTCTGACTGTGTAGCCAACAGTCTGTGTAAAGAGGAAAACTACAAGCCCCAAGGTGCAGCATGCTGGTGGCTAAAGAAAGCCATGTGTAGTATCCTGGTTCACTGTCCATGTCTAAGTAGACCTTCTTCCACCACATGCTCACCCAGTGGAATGATACTATGATGATGTATTATGGAATGTGTGTACTCTGTCAAGTAAATGCACAGTTGAGATGGGCTGAGAAGCTTGCTAGCTGCTCCTGGTGGAGCTAGATCTGGACTGATCCACATTTCCTGTAACTAATTACAAATACACCTCTTCAACTACGTCTACCTGCGTGGAGTCAGTTACTCCACCATGATTGGCTGGGCATTGCACATATGTCTGTGTTACTTTTGACAAGTATGGAGGACAGCAGCTCACCTGCCTTATTATGAATCACTGCTGCCTTACAGGAAATGAAAAATCTTTGCAGTTAGTGTCCAGTTTAGCACCCAAAAACAATTCTGTTGAACGTTGCATTCTATAAATATCCTGACTGACTAACTGCATGTCAGTCAGGATATTTATAGAATGCAACATTCACCCTAATTGCTTTTTGAGAACTGAAATAGAAAGCCTATTTACAGAGTGGATTATTAACTGAAGAGAAAGGTTTTTAAAGCCTTTCTAAAACAAGTGAGAGAAGGTTGCTCGTGAAGGGAAACAGGAAATTAATTCTGGGCTTTTGCTGCAGCTGCGGAGAAAGTTTTATCTCCATAGCTTGTGGTGCATGTTTTTAGAACCTGAAGACGAAAGAGATGGTCAGACCTCAGGTTCATAGAAGATCTGAGCAAGCGGGGGCGGCTCCTCAATAATGGTGGAGGAGCATCACCCCACTGCCAGCAAATGATACATAAAACAATAATAACACGCTGTTATTATCGTTTTATTTATCTCTGTTGAAGTTACGTACATCCAAAGGGAGGGGCCAGGCCAAGGCAAGGAGAAGTACTCTGCACTTATAAGTGCGCATATGTGTTTGGCTGGCTGTCTCAGGCTGGCCAAACACACATGCACACCTATGTTTCTCCATCCCAACTGTATTGTACAGCTAAGTTGGAGAAACCCCACAGGCTCCCAGGCACCGTCTAAGGGGCAAACGAGGCCACTCAGACCAATCCTGGCGCTGCTCTCCTGCCACTTACGGGACACGAGGAGCTGGAGGAACAAAGCGGCCGGCAGCATGAGCAGAGTGGAGTGTCAGGTAAGTGTTTTTAATTTTAATTTTCCAACCTCTACCCTCTCCCTCCCGCCCCCCAGCCGCCCTACAAGTTTTAATTGGCGGCAGCCACCACTGTGTGCAGGTGAATTTTATTGTCCATGAAGTCTGGCAATAGGGAGTACATTGCTTAGTGCACTTTAGTCATGGCCTTGACCGTGACTAGACAATGCACTGGAAGCCATTGAAGGCTTCTTCTTGCTCCTGTTACTGAGTGCATTTTTTAAGCCACATAAAAGGCATGCAGCCACATTCTGAACTAACAGGAGACAACCTAAATATTTTTGGGAGCAGCAAGAAGTTTGGAATTAACTTAGGAAATCATAGATTGAATTAGGGCATTAACTACTGACACTCTGAGATTGTTGCCTAAGAGTGGAAGGATGTGGCTCAAATGTTTCAGTTTAATAAAACCAGTTTTTGGAGATAGTTAAGAACTGCGAGGCTTAATCAAGATTAGCATCAATCTAGGTCACCGAGTTACAAATAGATTTTGCTGGAAAAGTTGGAGGTTTCATAGTAACAGGTCAATGGAGACCTAACCCCCTGATTTCTGGTGGAGTTACCAAGAGTTCTGTCTTGTTAGGGTTCAGTATTAAATAATTCTCATGCATTTACCAATGGGTTACTACAGGCTCTCAGGGATATCCCACATTGGTTTCTAGATTAGGAGACACTCCAAAATTAAGTTGTGTGTCATCTACATACTTGAAAACTGTAGTTCCTAGCTGATGCAGCAGTTATCTAGGGCACCTGTAAATATTAGGGAATGGAACACCAAAAAGCATATGTCTTTGGGAGCAGAGAAATAAGGTGGCATTTATTTCCTATTGGCTGGAAACTGTTTTAACCAATGTAAACCGTTGATGCCTAGAACAGACAGTCTTGCCAGTAACATGCCATGATCTATGGTATCAAAAGCCACCATCAGGCCCATGCACACTAAGGACCCTGGTCTTCTGGCATCCATTCTCCGGCGAAGGTCACCCAAGGCCGAGACAGCAAATAATTTGGTACAATGGCGTGACGGAAACCCTGCTTGCTGGCAATCAAGAAGAGCACTGGATTCCATATATTTCTATTTATTGGCTTTTCTAGAATCGCATAGCTGTCCAAAGAGGGCTTCCCAGCGCTAGCAGGCAGAGAAATGAATATAAATCCAACAAACTGACTCCGTCTCTCTTGAACATCCACGTATTGAGCAGCTTCCAGAAGCTGATTTCGTCAGGGGAACTACAAGTTATGGTGAGTGAATTCCCATGTTTGGCTGCCAGGTATAAAAGACCAGCCCTGCATCTGCTTTTATTGAATTTTCGGAAACCTTGCAAGCAGCGCATTAAGCGTTTTTAAAGGCACATAGGGCTTAACAAGACACATAGTAAGATTGGGCCTTTGTTGTGTGATACACAGTGCTTTAAATTGAACCCTTTTATTGATTGGGAGCCAATGAAGTTTGACAGGTAACTTGGAGGCAGAGTGATGTGTAGCACCCTCATCAGCAGGTGTGAGGCCAAGTTTTGGCCAATCTGTAATCTTCTCATCATGGATTGTGAAGTACCCAAGTAAGGTAGATTACAGTAGTCTAAACTCGAGGGGCCTCATTTATGAGGCCGTGCGTCACTTTTACGCCGCTGGTGCGTCACTTTTTGTAACGCACCAGCAGCGTAAAAAATGTGCCTTGTTGCACCATATTTACAAAGTGACGCATCTAGGTAGATGCGTCACTTTATAAACCCCTGCGCCAGGTATAATGTATGCAGGGGGGGGGGGCGCTCTGATGCAAGACAGGGTCATAGAAGTGACGCAGTGAAATCTATGAGATTTCACTGCACCACTTCTAGGACACAAATGCGGCAATTTTTTATGCCTGCCTCACAGCAGGCGTAAGACTGATGCAGGCCTTTTCACATGGGGCTTGCCCCATGTGAAAGGACACATTGCTGGCTCCTTGCGCCATGATGCGTCATACTGTAAATATGACGCATCATTGGTCTCGCAAGGAGGGCGCAGTGAAAAGTGACGCATCTCTGTTTTCACGCAGTGATGCGTCACTTTTCATAAATGAGGCCCGAGGTCACAAAAGCTTGAACAACTGTCCCATTAACTCCTTCACTGCGGGGCTGATTCCCCTGCTGTGCTGGGGGGAGAGGGGGGGGCACGCAGCACCGCGGTGCTCATGACAAGCTCGGCTGTCGTGCAGCATGGTGGCGCTGTGCTCATGAAGAGCTGAGCTCGTCATGGCCACGCCGGTTCCAATGCACCCAGCGCAGCAGGGGAATTATCCCTGCGTGGGCGTTCCGCAACGGTCATGACGAGCTCAGCTTGTCATGAGCACAGCGCGACCGTGCCTAATGACGAGCTGAGCTCATCATGAGCACGAAACGGGTTAACATTAACTTTCTGATAGTTCTCACCTGACTTGGACATTAAAAGACAATTTGTCATCCATCCAGATCCCTAAATTCTTGACTGAAGAGTTAGGCTTCAGCTGAGATCCAAAACTATCAGGCCAGCAGGTTCTGTGTCCAACAACTAGGGCTGTTACCTAGGATCATGATCTCTGTTTTTCTACCATTCAGTTGAAGACAGCAGTTGGAAATCCAATTGGAAAAAGACTGTTCTCTCAAGCAGCTTAGTCAGGAAAGGAAGGATGACATTTGGCTTAAAATTGGCTGATCAGTGGGGTCCATTGAAGATTTTTTTCAACAGGGATATGATAACTGTTTCTTCCAGCAGGGAGGTATTTGACCCACGTTAACATAAGAAGAGAAGATAGTCTAAACTTCCTAGCTTAAAGTTAGTGCAAGCTGCTGGAAAAATTTGCTGGACAAGCACACAGTGGTGTTCCAAATGGTCGGCTTTGCTAGATAGAAGCAATAGGGTCAGATTCTGGAATAAGTTAGAATTTTTCTAGTGTGGTTTAAGTAGGGGTGTATGAAATTTGCATAGTTTGTGTAATTATGCAAAGCTAAGGCATAATCATGCAAATTTATGGAAAATGCAAATCCATCATTTTAGGCCATATTTTAGCAAGAATTTCATGCACGTGTACATTTTTGGCATAAGGAAGCCTTTAAACAAGAGTGCCTCTAACAACAACTCACGTTCTGTTGTTCCCACGCACTCACAGTAATTTTTTTATGCAAAGACAGCATAATCACATTGAGTGGTATAATGGTATAATTTCGGGAATTCTATGTAAAAGGTGGACCCCCCCCCCCAAATTTACAACATTTACGCTGGTATAATTTCAATCCAGTCAAGACCTAGTTGTACATTTTTCATTAGAAGATGAGGCTGTCTTAGCCTGCAGAAAGGAGTCAAGACAGTAAGGGTGTGTAATAGTTTCGCCCTCAAAATCATATCTGTATTTAGAAATGTTATCAATAAAAAATTATGCAAGTTGTTCACTTGTAGGGTAAGGAGGAACGTCAGAACTGCAAGCAGTAGGTTCTTAAAGTTCTTTTGCAGCTTTAGAAAGTTCTTTAATAAACTTTTGGATGTGGACATTAGATACAAGACGTGTACACTTTTATTTTTATCACAACGTTCTTTCTCTATTGTAACAAACGGGGGGATATTCTCATGGACCGGCAATACCTACCGCAAACGCCAGTTAGCGCCAGTTTTTTTATCCCCGCCTAACCCTGAAAACTATCAACGTATTAGCGATGTATTACCAAGCCGTCACTACATGGCGATAGTATCAGGGAACGGTGGTGAAAAGTGCAGCTAACATCAGCGCAATGGCGATAGGAAATCCGGCGCTAGTGGGCGATAATTACCGATAGGCAGATTAGAGGTAAAATAATTCACGTTAGTCAGCCGAACGTGAGTGTTTTTTGTCTCTAATGCAAAAAATAGCCTATCAGTCAACCTCCATTGTAAAATAGGCATACAAATCAATAAACCGCAGAATGGAGCAGCCGGAGCCAAGTGCAGCACACATCAACAGCCCCTACAAGCCAGCCAACATCCAGGATGACCAGGATGAGAGCCTTGATGCCTCGGTGGACCTGCCCCATGTGCCTGGATGCCTCGCTGGACCTGCGCCTGGAGACTGGATGCCTCGCTAGACCTGCTTCTGGAGCCTGGATGCATCACTGGACCTGTGCCTAGAGCCTGGATGTCTCCTGGACCTGTGTCTGGATCCGTGATGCCTCGCTGGACCTGCGTCTGGAGCCTGCAGTGGGATGCGGAGAAGCTGTGGAGTCGATGAGCCGTGGCGGTAAACATTGATGCGCGACAATAGCCCGTACCTGGTGGTGAAGTCTGGCAGGTCGCATGGAGACACGTTGCTGACCTGTGTGAGAAGACCACATTGCGCACCTTGGCGCTGTCAATAGTAGAGGTGCTTCTGCGCTCCAATGTAGGGAGGTCTGCATCGCATACTACGATCCACCACTACACTGGGTGCACAAAGGGGATTGCCAATGGTGGGTGCCGCCTCTCGGGAAACATCCTTTACAACGCAACTTTTACCACGCAGTGCTATTACAACGCAGGTTTTACAACGCATTGCGCTGGGGGGTGCTCTAGGATAGGGAATAGATTTAATTTACTATCCAACACCTTCCCTAGTGTCCACGGGGACTGGAGTTGGAATAGTAAATTAAACTATTCACTATCCAGCACCCCAAAGCGCTATGCATTGTAATGGTATGCGTTGTAAAAACCGCGTTGTAAAAGCATGCGTGGTAAAAGCATGCGTTGTAACGTCATACATCCTGCCTCTATGCATGACAGGCCAGATGATGTTGGGCTGGCCGGACATGTGGAAGGTGAGGTCCCTGAGCTGCGCCGAACTTGTGTGGTGTGAGCGCTGCAACTTCACGCCTAAGGGGACCCTGCTGCATCAACTACATTGGGAGGTCCACCAGCGGACTTGGCGGCCACTACTGTACCCAGGCTTGTGAAATCCCTCCTGGCTGAGGCTCCTGCTGGCTGAGTCACAGATTTGGAGAGAGTGCAGCGGATTGCATTATGGTGTCAATGTCCAGGTAAGGAGAAGGTGGGCCGCATAGCGCAGGACGCCTGGGCAGCGAGTCCCCCAGGCCTAGCACACGTAGATGACGCACCCCCAGTGTCGGCTCATCCACTATGGTGGAAGAGTGTCGCCCCACTGCTTCCAAGCAGTGCAGAGGAGGAACAATCATCACATGATGATAACTTACTGATGGGGGCGTGGCTACGCGCGCAGCGAGACTGGCTGCACACTAGCGGAGCTCCGGCGTGATCCCACACTCAGGGGTTAAATTATCCAGCGAAATTAACTCGTAGGTGGCCCAAACTTGCAGCGAGTGGTCATGAGGCGCTGACACAGCTTCGGACCAAATCTTACGGTCCACCGAGCCCCGGGACCGCACCGGCACCAGTGAGGCCGCCATAGCCGAGGAAGAGATCGCGGACCCGGCCAGACCCGACAGGAAAGCCCGGTGCTGGAACCGGAAGAGTGGGCCTCACGGACGAAGCGCCCGAGTGACGCGAGCTGAGGCGGCGGCACTGGGACACACCAAGCGGACCGACCACCGGCAGGTCATCGGAGGCGGAGGCGACTCGACAGGCAACGCACGGAGGGCAGAGGAGGGGCGCATCACCGGACAACTGGGGCCGCCATCCGGACTGCTGCGGCGGACCTGGACGCGAGGAGGAGCCCATCCCCCACTCGGCCCAGCACTGTGATCAACGGACCCGGGAACGGTCGGGTCGCCTGCTGGGCTGGCCGCCCACTAGGTTCCGGCGGAGCAGAGCCCGGCGGAGCAGAGTGCCCCTCGGATCGGAGATCGGATTCCTGCCGCCGCCTGCTGTGACCTTGGGTGGTGAGTGCCGCGGCGCGCAGCATACCAGCAGCAGCAACTGCCTGACGGACACAGGGCGTGGGCTCACCGCGCCACAAATAGCGGAGCCTTAGCAGCGCCTGCCCGACGGACACAGAGCATAGGCGCACTGCGCCCAACACAGCGGAGCTTGCCGGCCCGGACTCGCGCGGCAGCAAAAACCAGGCCTGGCACGCAGGCACCCAAGAGACACCTACCGGGGCGCCCGGTGGGCCGTGCACGCGATCCACAGCGCAGGACGATCGCAGGGTAGCGCCAGAGGGAGCCGCTGACCAATTGCAGGGCTCGGGGTCCGACTGACCACGTCATCCGCCACAGCCACGGACGACCGGAGGGCACTACTGCTGACCACGCGCACAGAACTGTGGGGGCTGCTGGGTGTGGTGAGCGCCGTGGGGAGACACTGCCTGCCACGTGCTGCACACCGCTCAGGTGCCCTTGTGATCACGGCGTACCTGGACGCCCGACGCGGTGGGGAGTAAGCACGAAGCCCAGAACGCACCCAACTGCGGGAGGGGCACAGCATGGCCCATTGCCAGAGCCTGTAACTGTATTGAGCGGACTAACGGCCACCGCCGAATCACGCTGCGCTTTAGACGGCTCGACCACACAAGAGGCTCTAAGACGACCGTAACCCGCTTTGGAAACGCCACCGAAGCACCAGTCAGTGGCTCTGGTGATCGGCGAGACCACGGACCACCCCCCCATCCGGATCCTCCGAGAATCAGTTCCCTCTCATGTCTGGAGGTGCCGGGAAGCGCACAGGAACGGGGAGCACGTCCCAAAAGGGCAAAATGGATAAGCTACAGAAGCAAACGGACCCGGATCCGGTAACGGCCAGACTGGACTCGGTACTTGCGGCCATGGAACGCTTGGAAAATTCCATCCAGTCCACCCGGACATCCCTGGAGGCGAAAATAGACGGAGTCGCCATAGACCTCACGCACTTGAAGGAGGACCATAAGAAACTAGCTGAGCGCACCAAAACCCTGGAAACCACAGTGACGGGCATGGAACCTCGTGTCGCCCAGTCGGACAAACATATTAAAGACCTCCTCAACAGGGTGGAGTTCCTGGAGGACAGGGCAGAGGATGCAGAAGGGCGGGCGAGACGCAACAACGTCCGTATAGTAGGTTTACCGGAAAAATGGGAAGGCAAAGATCCGACCGCCCGCGTAGAGGACTGGCTACGCACCCTGTTACCCGAAGGCACCCTCTCGCCATATTTCGTGGTGGAACGGGCGCACAGAGTCCCGACCAGGCCACTCCACACCGGCTCTAACCCACGCCCTTTTCTGATCCGAATCCTGAACTATAGGGACCGAGACACTGTACTACGAGAAACGCGTAAACTAGGTACCATTCAAGTTGAAAATGCAAACATAATGTTTTTCCCGGACTATACAATCCAGGTGCAGCGCCAGAGACACTCATTCCTACTGGTAAAGCGGAGGCTGCGCCAACTGGGACTTACATACTCCCTCCTCTTCCCAGCGAAACTCAGAGTGATAGCGAATGAGAAAACACACTTCTTTGACTCCTCGGACGACGTGGAAGCCTGGCTGGACAATGGGACGGACAAGAGTACGGGAAGATCAGGAAACCAGGACAGGCCTAGGAGACGCAGGAGGTCCAGGAGGAGACGTGGCGCCAGGTCACCCTCCCCAGCGGCCAGCAGCATCCAGCACGGCGCAAGCCCACCGGAAGAGGAAATACGCAGGGAACAGCGGGAAGCCCTACGGATGGTCTCGGAGCTCAGCGGCTCCCCGTCACAACGTTCCCCGCCCTCCGCCAGCCCTGGGGTATTACCGAGCGACGACGAGGCGATATATGGTCTCCCGAATTCGCAACTCTCAGGTGGGCTACCAGACGTCACCCCACAAACGTCGGACCTGTACGGCTGAAGAGTGCCGCACTGAGGGGCTCTCAGCGATGGAAACATTAACACGGTACTGCCTGGTGGTGACGGACGATGAACACGCAGTGAGTTAAGATATCGTCACGCTTGCAATGATCAACTGCGGAGCGGACGCCCCTTGGTGCTCACACCGAATGGACCACCACATTGCAGGGTCCCTAAGGGTGGGCGATGGTTATCAGCTACAAACTTGACCAGGGTGGTGCCCCCGTGTCGTTACGAATACACTGCTCCATAAACGGTGGGCCAACCTGTTGGCCGCTCAGACCTATAATCACACCCCCCTGGGAGGGCACTCACGTCTTCACGCTCAACAGACACTCACTGGCTGCTTGGACTGCGTGATGGACAGCAACCCCCCAGAACGGATTGTTCGCATTTTTCGCAGAATGTTTGGACGGCTGCCCGTTTGGCAACCGACCCGATGGTGTTATCCCCAGTTAATGTTTACCCCCCTTTTCCCTATTGTGAATCGCTGCATGTATGGCCCACAGGAGTGCTTGCTAGACTATTCAAGAGGTGGCTCGGACAAGGGTGGGGAGGCTCTGAACCGGGATGTTGGAGGGCCCATTGAGAGGGTGCTTGAAGCGAGGGGGAGAGCGGGAGCGACTGCCTTGTTGAACGCTGATGGCTGAAGTCATAATGTGTACCTGGAATGTACGCGGAATACACACACCCGCACGCAGGTACATGATTTATTCATACTTGAAGAGACACAAGGTGCAGATAGCACTCCTACAGGAGACACACCTGACGGCCCCAGAGGTACACACCCTGCGCAGGCGGTGGCGAGGTCAGATTTATGCGACTGGGTTCTCCTCTTATGCCAGGGGGGCGCTGATATGGGTGGGACCAGGGCTCCCGTTTGAAGTTGAGGACTCACACATAGACAAGGAGGGGAGGTTGGTGGCAGTGAAGGGACGCCTAGATGGACGACCGCTGGTGGTGGTGTCGCTCTATGCCCCTAATACAGACCAACAGAGCTTCCTCGAAAAGGTGTCCACAACCCTGGCGCGCTGGCACGGGATCCCCTGGATATTGGGGGGGGACTACAATAGTGTATTGGATACCACACTGGACCGCTCATTCCCACCTCTACCCAGCGCACCAGTGGTGGGTGCCATGAAAGCTCTTATAGCCTGGGCCTCGCACTGGAACTTACATGATGTGTGGCGTCACCGAAATCCAACGGCCAAGATATATTCGTACTACTCAGGAGCCCACACCCTGCACACCCGATTAGACAGATTCATGCTCACAGATGATCTACTCCCGCTAGTGACGGAAGCGCTTTACATGGGTAGGACACATTCTGACCATAACCCACACATGTTAACGGTCTCATGGGCGTACACCCGCCCCCCTGTCCCCAACTGGAGGCTGCAGCCGGACCTCCTGCTAGACGCACCCTTCCGGGGCTCACTGTTCGCGCATATTGTACACTACTTTGAGGATAATGCAGGTTCAGCCACCTCCCTACAGATGGAATGGGAGGCGTTCAAAGTGGTCATTAGGGGTCAGTGCTTGGGCACTCAGGGGAACCTCAAACGGCAGGTGGAGAGAGACTTACATAGGGTGGAGGAGGAATTGAGTCGACACGAACGGGACTCGGTGGGAGGACACATCACTGGGCTTCAAAAAACGCAGGCGACCCACGAAAAACTGCTAGAGAGGCTCAGATGTCTGAATTTCGCGGCTCATGCGGCGCGCACACACGATAGGGGGGACAAACCCGGTAAGTTGCTGTCGTGGCTCATCGCTAGGGAAGACCGGTCGAAGCCAGTCACAAAAGTACTAGACGCGAATGGGGTGCCCTTACATACGCAGTCAGAGATTCACGGAGCATTCACCACACACTACAAAATACTGTATCGCTCTAGCTTGCCCACACCCGCCCCGGACACGGAGGAATACCTTAACCAGGTACTGCTGCCGTCCCTTACCGATGCCCAACGTACCGTCCTAGCGGCACCCATTGCCCCCGAGGAGCTCCGGGAAGTCATAGCGGCGCTCTCCAACGGAAAGTCCCCTGGCCCAGACGGACTCCCAGCGGAGTTCTATAAAGCATACCAAGACCTCCTGATTCCTGAACTCGTCAAACTGTACGAGACGGCTCTGGAAGACTCCTCCCTGCCCCCATCTCTGAGTAAAGCTACCCTGGTCTCCCTCCTGAAACCGGGTAAAGATGAGACACTCATGGGCTCATATAGGCCCCTTGCCCTCTTAAACACGGACTACAAGATACTAGCCTCTACACTAGCGAGGAGATTGGCCCAATACACACCTACCCTGGTCCACCCTGACCAGAACGGGTTCGTACCCACACGCAGCACATCGCACAACATCCGCCGGCTGTTCAGAGTGCAGGAGTATGCGAGAGGCCCTTGGCCACTATCGGGTTGCATAGTGTTAGACCTGGAAAAGGCATTTGACTCGGTGGAGTGGCCGTTCCTTGGGGCGGTTATGCAAAAGTTTGGACTGGGAGACGCATATCTGGACATGGTGGGACTCCTATACCAAACGCCAACCGTTCGGGTCCGGATAGGGGGCCTGATATCGGAGGCCATAAAGGTGAGGCGGGGCACACGACAAGGCTGCCCGTTATCGCCTCTACTCTTCTCGTTGGCCATGGAACCGCTGGCGGAGATACTGAGGATGCAGGGCGCCGAGTGGGGCATCCCGTTGATTGATGGGGTACACGCGGTTTCCCTATATGCCGATGACCTACTCCTCTACGTCAGAGACCTAACACGGATACCCCCGGGACTCACCGACGCTCTCCGTGAATTCACAACACACTCGGGACTGAGGGTCAACTGGGGTAAGTCCGGGGTCTTCCCCTTCCACCCGGATATGCAGGAATGCGCAGTACAGCTAGGAGACACAACCCTGACATGGTATGCCGGTACCTTCAAATACCTGGGAATCCACATATATAGGAATGCAGCAGATATACTGGATGGCAACCTGATTCGAGCCATAAATTCCTTGCGGGCCCAGATCCAATTCTGGGGCACACTCCCGCTCAATGTCCCGGCCAGAATCACCCTGACCAAAATGATAGTCCTACCTAGACTCCTGTACTATTTTTCGAACATACCGGTGTATGTCCCAGCTCGGGTCTTTAGAGACTTGGAGACCCTAACGCGAACACTAATCTGGAATGCGGGGGGACCAAGGGTGGCCCTGACGAAATTGTATGCCCCGGCGTCCTCGGGGGGGCTAGCGGTCCCGAACCAGGAGCACTACTACCTTGCCGCGCAGCTCCAATGGGTGGTGGCCTGGCTTGCGGGTAGGAACCTAAATGACACGGCCTCAACGGTCCCAGCCTTGACTCACGCGGAAGCTCTCGCACTGTTCCACCCCCTCAGGGGCGCGACACGCGAGACGCAACTACACCTAGCAGTAGCACTGAGATGCTACAGGCGTGCACTGCGATTGACCAAGGAAACTACCCCCTACGCTCCAGCCCTGCCGCTGGAGGGACTGCCAAGGCCTGGGGGAGTGGTGACTGCAGCGCGCCTACATGACTGGGTGCAGGTGGGGCTTGAGACACTGGCGGATTTATATGACGACGGGGCCATGGTACGGTTCGAGGGGCTAGTGGAGAACCCAGGACTGCCAGCGGGACACTTCCTGATGCATGCATCAATGATACGGGTCCTAACGGAACACTGGGGCGATATGTCCGTTGAACCCGAGACACACCTCTTAATACAATACCTGCACGTTATGGGGGCAGGGTCGCATGTTGTGCACTGGTTAACACAGGCGCTGAGAACCCACACAACAGCCCCCCTTCAGTCGCTCAGGGACAGGTGGGCCACAGACAGGGGGAGGGACTGGTCGGATAAAGAGTGGGAAAGGATCCTAGAGGGCCCGCAACACGTTCCCCGCAATTCGAGGTTTAGAATCATACAGTTCTATATCATGCACAGGGCATATCTGTCCCCGGACAAGATTAACCGCTACTTTGGTTTGGATACCTCCAAATGCCCGTGATGCGCGCTACTGAATGCGGATCTCCTGCATATGCTGTGGGCATGTCCCAAGCTGCGGACGTACTGGTATGATGTTAACACGCTGTTGACGAAAGGGACGGCACTGGGCCAACGTCACGGCTGGGACACCTGTGTGCTGGGCCTCCTCACCAGGACAAAACATAACAAAGCACACATGAGGTTCTGGGACCTGGGCTGATAACCGCCAAAAGACTCATAACCCGTCACTGGAATGCCGCGGAACCACCCCTGACGAAACATTGGAGTGCCTCCCTCATCTACTGGGCAACCGCAGAGGGAACGGTGCTCCGTAGGGAAGAGACGGCGGGACGGAGGGCCATACCGATAGCCCAGACATGGGAGGGCTTCCTGAGAGCGTTCACCAGGGCCTGCCACGATAAAGGGGTGTTGTAAGGAGATGGCTCCTCCACAGTGGAACGGAGGGGACATGACCGGGCCACAGGCTGCGTAATGAGAAAGGGGAGAAACGGGAGTCACACGCATACGGACATGCCTCTTCTCCCCTCTCCACTCCCCCCCCCCTCAACTCCTCCGCCCATCCCGCCTTGCCCTGCCCCCCCCCTCCCCCCTCCCCCACCTGTCAGCAGAGCCCGCATACGCAGTCGGCCCCACCGATACGCCCCCACCCGAGACCTAGAGCTACCACACACCACTAGTACCTCCTACCTGAGCACACTCGAAGCCAGCACCCTGCAAGACTATTACACCCGAAACTGACTAGACAGGGCCCATACTGCAACACCCCCCCCCCACTTACCCCGAGATCGGAATCTTTACACCCTCACCTACTCTCCTGTTTTTCCCCAGTTTGCATTGGTGGTAACTACGGCAAGGACACCCCCAAGTTGACCACGCTGGGTCCGCCTTTCCCACACACACCTTTCACTTTTGACACACGGCGACGAGACACAGGAGTGCAGCGCACATGCAAGCCACTGCCGCAGCCTATTACCTCGCGGAGGCGTCCCACTGCACCTCCTAGCCGACCACAGCACACATACAAGATGCCTGGAGCCAGGCCCGGTTGGTTATTCACACTACTGGGGGACATCATGCTATATCGCTAACCAGTGAGTGGAGAACAACGGGGATGCGGCTGGCCATCAGGCTACCCGCCTTGACGGGTGAGGTCAGGCACCTTAGTAGGGCGGGCAGGGCGCATTGCATTATACAGTAGCAGTGAAGCGAATGGTTTGTTGAATGCAGTGACCGCCCCATGACAACGAATGGAGTTCTTTAACAACGAGTGCATTTATTGACTTTCAACCGTCGCCAACATTCGCATTGATGATGTACGTGCTACTCCAACTGTTGTTTCCCCTTTGATTATGCACACAAGACTCGTAACTGTATGCCACGTGTACCAATAAAACAGATTTAAATAAAAAATGATGATAACTTACTGATGTAGCCATGCTATGTTTCCCTCGTGGGTGGGAGGGTGGGTAGGACTGCTCCAAGCACGGGGCAAGGCATGGGCGGATTGGCATGCCCACTCAAGTGCACAGTGATTGTTTGGTCAGCCCACTCAGGCCGCCCAAAGTAGTACTTCCCTGTTCGTAATGCAGGTTGCATTACAGCCTGCATGGAGAACATGCCCACCCCTCCCGCACCAGGCTTCATACCTTGGCCTGTTGCCAAATACCAATCCCACTGCTGCATCGCATCGTTGTGATTGGCTCAGGGGAGGGAGCCTAGCTGCCTACTTCCTGTTCCTGGAAGCAAACGCAGGAGAGCAGGAGCAACGAAGACACGGGACTCGGCTTTGAGGTGAAGCTTCCCTTATTAATATTTTTATTACACCCGCTCACACACACATCCCCGCGTTCACACCCCATCCAGTGTTCTTTCCAGCTTTTACCACAACACAGCTGTCCAGCCCCCCCAGCGCTTCTGAATGGTAGCCGCTGTGCACCCATGTAGACGTACCACCCGTGTGCCAAAGGTGCATATGTGGTGGCGACGCATGCCATAACATCGCATTCCATTCCCATGCATACTTATACTAGGCACATTGCAAAAGTAGAGTAGGTGTTGCATAGCGGAGACATCAATATCACTATTCCCACATCAGTGAGTGCAACCTAAAACTAACCTTTGCACCACAAACCAAACCGCAAACCATGAAATTCCTTTTTGAGGCCCCCATAACACACCCAAAAATCAAATTTGACCCACATGCACACCCCAATTTCAATATTATACCCCAAAACACAACCCAAATTCCATATTTTACCCTAAAACACTCTCCAAATTCCATATTTTACCCCAAACCACCCCCAATTTTCATATTTTACATCTGAAACCCATGCCCACCCGAAAAACGTTAAATTACCCCATTACTGACCTCACAATGCATTGTAATCAAATGCAATGTAAAGGCACCTGCGTTGTCGGAGTTGTGTTGTTGACGATGTACTGCCTGCATTGTAATGGTAGTATCCCGTGCCAAAGACAACTCATAGGCTATGCCGTTTGCGTCCATCTGCCCCTGGGCCTTGCTCTGCACCAAGGAGCCTTCCTCTTGGACACTCCACCACTACAACGCCACCACCCTCCTCGCCATCAACCCTGGATGCCACCTCGCCTACCTGGACCAACCTCTGCTCTGGACCAGACATCGCCATCGCCATCACTGACGGCTGCTGTTTGGCCGCAAGGAGCACCCGACCATCAAGGAGGAGGCATTGGCATCTCCTACAGAAGCACACTCCAACTGACCATGCAATCTAATGACCTAAGGGTGACCATGGACCACCTCAACTTCCAGATCCGGACCAAGCCCAGGCACATCATCTGCGGCACCCTCATGTGCAGGCCCCCCTTCTCCAATACAATTGTAGACCTCATTGCAACCCATGATCTCCCATCCACCGACGACATCCTACTCGGTGAACTCAAGTTCCAACTGGACAACCCCAGTGACCAGGACACCACCCCCTCCTGGGGAAGGTCCCCTACATCCGACCCAAGCAGCAAGTCACCTCAACAAGCCACATAGCAGGACACACGGTCGAGCATGTCACCTCCGCCAGCGGGAACTTCAACTACAGCCACAACACTGGACTCTCCTTGTCGGACCATCATTGGTAACATCACGTCTTCACCTTTCCCACTGGACGCCACCGCCATCATTGCACCTCCTCGCAGCTGGATAAAGGCCACCAAAGAAAATCTCATCCACTCCCTCTGTAACAACACTCCACCAATGCTTCCAAACGATGACACCGCAGCATGCAACCACCACCGATGGATCTCCAACAGCGCCCACATTTGGGCACCCCTGATGAATGGCACTGTGTCAGTACCTTCCGCCTGCCTGATGGCGGGCGTGAGGGTGACAAAGTGCCACAGGGATAGGCTGGCCCTATGCATTTCTGGAGTTGTGTCATGGTTGTGACACGACTGCAGCAATGCATGACTTTAGCGCAGACACGTCAGGATTCCTGACGTATCTGTCATTACTTGCGTCATAGAGCGCTGTCCAGTGAATACAGCGCAACCATGTTTTCGCAAGAAGGGTGTAGTGAGAAGTGTTGCAACGCTGTTTTGTTTCAGCGCTGCAACACTTTTCATGACTGGGGCCCAGGAATGCGCACTATTTTGTTGATGGTGTGCATTCCTGCACTGTAGTTTTGTCGCAGGGCAGCGCTGGAACATTGCTTGCAGCGCTGTCCAGCACCAAAACATGCTGTGATGTGGCCCCAAGCGTTATTCCCATTTTTAAGACCAGCTATTTTCTGGTCTTAAATAACTGGCTCTTAGAGCCAGTTTTTTTGGTCTTCAGAAGTTCAAGGATCCCCTTGTGAATATAGAGTAGTGTTGTTTGCGGGTGTTTTTGCACAGCCTCTCCTGCATATAATTATCGTTAACAGAAGCAGCGATCCTTATAACGGACGTTTTCGCCTAAAAACTGTTGCTAGCAGCTGTTAGCGACAGCTTGGTAATAGGGCGATAAAATTAACCCTGCATTAGCGGCAGAAAAGTGCCGCTAATGCAGTGATAAGTCCTTGTGAATATGCCCCCAAATGTAGTTTTAGCTGAGGTCCGGACGTTTTTCATCAGAATCTTTTGGTTCATATACGTCCTGATGTGCAGTCTGATTACGCTACTAGAAAACTAATTTGAAAGGAGTATGACACATTGCAATTTACAGGTCCAAGTGATGTAAAAAAAAAAAAAACATTTAAATGAATAGAAAATGTGCATTTTTAGAATTCATTCGATTTGATCACGGGGAAGATTTTTTATAGGCAACACTTGCTTATAAATAACATTTTGTGCATCGAGGAGTCCTAAATGTTTGTCTTAAGACCACAACACCGCTGCCAATTTGCCCGTGTGTTGCATGACAGACACATTTGACTAGCATTTATTGCCAAAAGTAATTTGCACTATGTTGGTTGCTCGCACCCTCATCTACCCCTGAATTTCCAGTGTGGAGATGAGATCAAAAGTCCCACAGCCAGTGACAATAATGTTACAAAAGGATCATTATTTACTGTTCTTGGATAAGTGAATCAAGAGCATTTCCAAACTTTTAAAGTCATTTGTAGCTCATATGATTTCCCATGAGGTGGAATTCTCTTGAATGTGTCTAATTACACTGTCACACAAAGTGTCACACAAAAAAACGCTTTGACATGTCACACATATAAGGACATGACAACGAAGAAATGTTAGATATAAGCAAATTAAAAACTTGGCCGGTATCAGAAGGTTCCATCCGCTATGGGAGTGGCTGTTGCGCCCTGAGAGCCTGTGAACTCTCAGGGACCTGCATATACTGAGGCAGGAATGGGAAGACGTTATCACTATTTTCTTTCAGTGGTCTGACACCGAGCCACCATATTGAACACTAGGTGGTGCTACAGAATCATAAATGATATTCTAATGCTGCTAAACAGGGCAGGCGATGTAAACTTACTAGTTTTATTGTTTCTTCTTTTTTGCAACTAAGGTTTCAATTATTGTGTTCAACAATCATCAAAACTAAAAATGAAAAATATGAAATGGATTAACACCACTTAAAGGAGTTTTATGAAACATGAATGAACAAAAGCACCTAGGGCCAGATTTACCAATTTCTCACGCGTCGCAGTGCAGCTGCTGCAAATGCTGCGCTGCGTGAGAAAGAGAGATCAGGAAAGCGCCAGATTTACTGAAATATGACACTCACCTCCCCTCTCCCTAGCACCTGGCTCTGAAATAAGCTGCTGTGCGCCATGGTGACACCTTGGCGCCATTGTGCAAAGGTGTCTCAGTGAGTCAAGCATAGGTTTTGTACTGGAAGGATAACCTTCCAGAACAAATACTATGCTTAGACTAAGTTGAAACATTTTCCCACTTTGTATGTGTGCTGTACAGTGCACATGCGAAGTCGGAAAAGAAAGGAGAAAAAAAGCATTTCTCCTTCATAGCGCCTGGTAGAAGGGTGCGCTATTTTCTGACGCTAAAACCTGTCTACCCTGTTTATAAATTGGGCTTAGTGTCAGAAACCTTGGGTGGTTGCATGGGAACACCCAAGCACCACCACGGTTGGTACACCCCATTGGCGCTAATTAATGCAAAACAGCGCTATGTGCTACTTCGCATTACTTTCACGTTATTTGCAGCGCGAAAATTGGACTAAAGATTTTGCACTGAATTACGTCACTTCTGTGACACAACTACAGTGTAAAATATCAGTATATATGCCCCTAAGTGTATTAACAAGAATTGAGTACCTATCTGGGCAAAATAGCAAATTAGAGAGGACCAGATTGGCTCGCAGGAAAATTAAATCCTCCACAGCAGCGTGATCCTCCATCCTTCCACCTTTGACCCAACAGACATAACTCCACTGTAGGATCGGCCTGATTACAAGTCAGGCCGAAGACCAACCCTGTGTGGGATACCGCTGCCCCGATATCAACTGGCCCAGTATTCCTGCATTACTGGGTTTGGGAACACCAGGCCTGGGTTAGCCTTGTGGTGTGATGCAATCGTATGGGAGTGCATGGAGAGGCTGTGGGCAGAGGCACAGTCGAAAACCTAGCTGCTACATGCCTGCACCAACCAGTCAGGCCAATCTCTGGCCAGACCGCAGACACACTCCCAACCCTCCGACTCTTCATCTTCGATGCTGAGGCCTGCATAGGCCTGCTTCTACTAGGCCACATTTGAAATGATACTTACAGTGATTGTGGTGTCCCATGAGGCACTGAAGGCCAAAATAGATGGAGTGGCCATAGACGTAAATCTGTTGTGAGTGGATCAAAGTTGTCAGACAGAAAGGCTGAAGTCGAGTCAGCGCTACCGATGACCAGCCAACAATAAAGGGCCTATGTTTCCAAATTATGGACCTAAAAGCCAGGATGGAAGTGTTGTAATGGAAAGCGGAGGATGCAGAGGGACGCTTCAGGAGAAACAATCTACGTACTATAGGTCTTCAGAGACTGATTGAGGGACCCTCAATAGAACTTTATTTGGAACAGTTGTTCAGGAAATGTGTGGCCCCAAATGGTCTCTCTAAGTTTTTTTTACAGTAGAAAGAATGCATAGGGTGCTGGCGACACATCCAAGACCGGGGCTACCCCCTAAACCAATGGTGGCAAAACTGTTAAATTACATAGATAGGGACAACCTTCTGCAGCTGGCAAGGAGGACTGGTCCATATGAGGGGTTTTGGGGGTGGGGAGTATCTCTGTATTGAGACTATGCTATAGCAATGCAGCATCAGACGAACATGTTGCTATGCTCTAACCAATGAAACTTAAGGTGGTGGACAATGGTGCAACACACTTATTTCTAGACGCACATGAAGCTGCCACGTGGGCAAATAAGGTTGAGGCAGAACGGAACATAGTATTAAACACCAACCTGAGTGTCTGAGCTAGGTACCCCTTCTGCATTTGACTCTCAGTGGTAGCTGTGGTCGAGCAGTCAATACTCCCTCTGGGGGCTGTAGATACAGGTCAGTGAACATGACTCATAACTCAAAATGCAAACAGTGCAAACAAAAAATCAATGTCCAGTCTAATAATCACTTTTTTAAGAAAATAAGTATTTTTTTTTGCTCTACATATGAAAAGGAATACAACATTCAGAAGTAATAACACAATCCCCCTTGAGGCCAGGCCACTAATAGTTATCAGGCAAATCCCTGTACCACTGTCTATCTTGTAACGTGTTCGGGGTTATTCCCATTCACCAGTGGACACAATCAGGGAATGAAAACTCTTAGGCCATACTCACGAATTCTCCTCTTGACTCTTTAGGATTTAGTTAAAAGTGTCTATGGTGCAACAGCACCATCAGCAGCAAATCCCCCGATGCCCCAGTGGCTAGGCTTCCTTCTTACCCTCTCTGGTGGTATGCCAGTGTTCAGCGGTGCAGTAAGTGCCCTCTCCTCGTGCACTCCCAATACCGGATCCTGTACTGTCCAGTACAATTCATGATGGGCGAAGCAGCACCCGGAGGCACAGGTTCTTCCTGTGAAGCAGCGCTGCCTTTCATTTTCCAATGATCTGAGATACTTGCTCTTGACAGACACAAAAGGTAATTTGCTCTTTCCTCTAGCAGTGGGGAAGGAAGTGCTGGAGTCAGCCCCTGGCTCCTGACCGGAGCTCCAACGAGGGTAAGACTTCATTGGCAGCATCTGGGTGACCCTCTGGGTCTTTGTCAGGTGCAGATCACAGCAATTAGGCTCAACCCGCTAGTCACAGCAGTAGTCCTTTGGCCCGGGTCACGACCTAAACCCTGAGCCAAAGTGGTACCGGCACCCCCTACTAGCATACACGGTGGCCGCAGTAATCACAATCTGTGCGCAAACTCTCTTTATGCGATCACCCTCACTATGGTGCCTTCCCCACCCATAGGGGGTTGCAGATTTTCGGCAGTCACAAGTCCTGTGCACCGGGCCCGACATCCGTTCACCAGTGACCCTCTCTGGCATATGGGTTCACCAAAACACAGTGGTGTGACTTGGTGCTTCCTGCTCAGTACTTTCAACATAGCACAGAACAATGCAGCCATCTCCTGGCAAATGAAGCACATGGGAAACTGCCCGATCGGCGTACAGCCTCACACCTCACTCAGGGAATCCTTGTGCAGGACTCCCTCTACTCTTTGCTCACTTTAGCACTCTTTTCTCCCTCACAGGGCACACTGGTCTGGCAAGCAGGCAGGTAATGGTGCTCCAGGCTCCAGGGCAGGTGATCTTGTAGTCCTGAGTGATGTCTGTTCACCCAGCAGGCAGACTAACAGTTCTTAGCCCCCAGTCCTGGCCACGAGCAAAAGTCTTGCACAGCCCATCTAGCTACTTAGCAGATGACACATTTTGGGGTCTCATCCTTCCCTTTTTTATAATCCTTTTCCAAACACCAAATGTGATTTAATGTCTGGGTCCTTGAAGTTTTGCTGGGGTCCGGCTTCATTTGGCGGTCGCCAGTAGGTAGTTATAGTTAGGACCTCGTTTCAATTCAAATAGCTTTTTTTCTTATCCCAATATCTTTGGTGCCGTTTGACGAACCTTTGTGAAATTTTCAAAACTAAAGGCCCACTCCTGTCTTGAAAGTTTCAGGGTGATTCGTTAAGTGGTGGCCGAGAAAAAAGGGGGGTCCCAAAACGCGTTTTCCCCATGTTAATTTCCATAAGAATTTTGAAACAGGTTACAGACGAACTGCTGACTGGATTTACACCAAATTTGGCAAAAAGGTAGCCCTTGGTTAAGAAAGAGACCTTTTTTTTTAAATGGTGTAAATCCAATCCATAGTTCCTGAGAAATAAAAAAAAATGAAAAATATTGATATCTGAGCACTGAGGAGGGTTTGCGAATCCTTCAGCCACGAGCTTCACTCTCATTGGCTGCCAACACTCCAAACCAGGAAGTGTTGGCAGCTATTTTGTGACTCAGTAACCGAGTCACAGGAAAAAGGGTGAAACAAAGTGAAAAATGAAGAAAAGGGTCAGGGTAGAAACACCCTGACCCCATAGGCCTGCTCAGGACCCGCAGGACAAAAAAAAAGAATTCCGTCGAATTTGCGCTGGGGTTGACAATCCAGCCGTGAAAAAAAATAAATAATGAAGCACGGGCTCCCGCGTTTGTTATTGTTAAGCCCCCGGGTAGGCCAGGTCCTGGGTGCACTCACCAAATAATTTGCAGCCCCTAGCACCGCCACCTCCCTGGGGCTAAATTAAATGTATGGGGGGCACTGCGGACCCCGCATCCCCGGGGACCATCAAATCCCCGGGGCTTGAAAAAAAATGTGTGGGGGGTTCCAATCCCCTCCACGCTGCCTTGGGGACCGCCACCTCCCCAGGGCTCTGTTTTTCATTTTAAATGTTGTGGGGGAAGAGCCCCCCACACGCCCCGGGGACCACCACCTCCCTGGGGCACAAACTGATATAAAATGCAGGGGTCTGTAGTAGACGCCCTGGCCCCGGGGACCACCACCTCCCTGGGGCTTTAAAGACTTGGGAGGGGGGCTGCGTGGCCCCCCTCCTAGAGCCCTCGATGGCCCTGGGGACTGCCACCCCCACGGCCGGCTCCTGCAATGTCCCGGGGTGCCCACCCCTGGGTCATTGCCGTTTGCTATGGCAGGGTGGGAGCACGGCTCCCGCCCTGCCATAGCAAACCCTGCTTTGCTTCATTGAAGCGAGAGAAGGAAAACCTGCTCTTACTTCAATGAAGCAAAGCAGGATTGCTTTTGAGCAAGGGGAGCTGCATGTCGGCAGCTCCTCCTGCTCAAAGGCAATGCCGGCTCCCCGCCTCCTGCATCGGGACCATGGGGGCATTGGGACTTCCCCCACGGTCTTCAACACAAAGGGCTAGCCACGGGAATGGGGTCCCCGGGGCCATAAGTGGCCCAGGAGGGGGGCCACGTGGCCCCCCTCTGTGATAATAAAAAAAATGGCCGGGCCCCGGAGGGTGGGGTCCCCGGGATCAGAAATGGCCCAGGGGAGGAGGCATATGCGGCCCCCCTCCCTGAAAATATAAATAAAAAAAACATAAACCAGGCCAGGCCCCGGGGGATGGGGTCCCTGGGGGGCCACAGGACCCTCTTCACGTTTCTTTTTTATAAAAAAAATGAAAAAGAAAATGCTCAGGCCCTGAGGGATGGGGTCCCTGGAGCCAAAAGTGGCCCAGGGAAGGGGGCCACGCAGCCCCCCTCCCAGAAAATAAGAATAAAAAATAACAAAAAGAAACCGTCAACTCACCAGAGGCCCGCCCCCACCCTGCAGCACTCTGCAAACACAAGGTTAAGTCCCCTTGAATACTGAGGGTCCCTGGGGGCCAACTAGCCCACCAGGGATCTTCAGTAAGCGCCATAGAGCTGCCTTGCAGAGAGGTGGTCTGTGGCCACGCCCCTTTTTACACCTCTCTGCAACGCAGCTCTGTGGCGCTTACTGGAGGTACCTGGTGAGCTAGTTTGCCCCCCAGGAACCCTCAGGATTCAAGGGGACTTAATTCCCCAACTCACAATGCACCAGGGGGAACGTTTGCACAGTGGTGCAGGGAGGGGGAGGGGCCTGATATAACAAGTGTGCAAACACGCCCCCTGGTGTGTTGTAAATTGGGGGATTAAGTCCCCTTCAATCCTGAGGGTTATAGTTAGAAATTAGCATTAAAAAACCTTTGAGATTCACTGAAAAAAACATAGGTTTCAGGCATATTATAGTTAGAAATTAGCATTTAAAAAACCTTAGAAATTCACTGAAAAAAACAGAGGTTTCAGGGATGTTATAGTTAGTTGGACATTTCATTCATACAAAACCTGAGAAATTCGGCCGTTATAGTTAGTTCAGCTAACTATAACTCGCTCCCCTGCAATGCACTGCTGTTAACATCACATATTACATTATTCATTACATGGTCAGTGATATCACTGATGACATCTCAAATGACATCATTCATGTGATAATCTGATGCACCTCCTCACACCCAAATAACCTTTCATACACCCACTCTAAAATACAGAGTACCATTTCTGAAACTATAGACACACCAACACCAGTTACTACATACTCACTCACTGATTCCTAGGTCTACACACATGTCCACTCATTCACCAATACAGTCACTCATACATGCATGCAGTCATTCATCAATACAGAGAAGTGTGGCTCAGGGGTTAGAGGCAGCAGACCCGGAAGCTGAGATCGGTCCTGGACCAGGGTTCTATTCCCCGCCTCGGCGGGTCTTGGGCTAAAAAATTCCACGGACTCGATAATTCTCGCCCCGGTGCCTCCTCGACTCACGGGTTCACACTCTGCGACTCTGGGCAATAGCTTGCTTAATCTCCACAATGGCCCCTCGCGTCGGGATGCCTGACTTTCACCTTGTGGATACCCTGCTATCTCACAATGGAATACCAGGAAGGGTTCCCTAAGCAAGCGCCGGGAAACCCACTGCGGGTAGCTGTGAGCTATATAAGCTCAACTACATTTACATTTACATTTACAGCACCATCATATGCACTCATACACCTATACAGACACTCACACACCACCACTCACCCATACAGCTACTTACACACCTAGTCAGTCATGTAAAGAATCAATCACACTCCCATTTACTCACCTATACAGTTATACACACACCACCTCACCTATTCATACAGATACTAACACATACTTACACTCTTATTCAATAACTAATACAAGCACACCCTCATCCATACAGCTACTCTCACAATCACTCACTCTCACATATAGCATTTATATACTCCAACACTCACATATACTGCCTTTCACATATGCAGTTACTCACACATGTACCACTGAGACATCAATTCACTCACCAACACACCCATACACACACTCACCCACCCATGCAGCCCTGCACAGATGCACTCTTGAATCCATACACCCAGTGAATCACCCACTCACACATCTATGTACTGAGTCACAACACACACCCACCCACACAGACACTTAGGTACGCATACAGATACTCAGACAATCAATCAATAACCCATATAGACCATCATTTAGCTACTCACCAGCCCATGCAACCGCTTACACACCAACTGCCAAACTAAACTGTGTGAATGTCTGTATCAGGGGATGATGGACAGAGTGTTGAACATTGCAAGCACTCACCCCCAGTCAACTGATCTGGATTGAATCCATCATCATTCTTTAGCTCACTTCGCCACCCCAGTTCAGACATGGCCATATGCAAATCAGTCTGACCCTGTGCCTCATGGGAACAGTCCAGCCAGAACGGCCAAGCCATGTCTTTCCTGGACCGGAAACAAGCATCCTGGAACCGGTTTCTGGCTAATCAATCAATCAATCAATCAGGTCATTTGTAGAGCGCACTACTCACCCGTAGGGTCTCAAGGCGCTGGGATGGGGGGGGGGGTGCCGTTACTGCTCGAACAGCCAGGTCTTGAGCTTCTTCCTGAAGGAGAGGTGGTCTTGGGTAGCAATGATAGCAGGGTCAGCCGGCAGCGCGGCTGGCAGCGAGGCAGAGGGCACAGCAGGGGGGCACACGCAGCAGCTGGTGGCCGTGCGGCGCGGGGATGTCCCACAAGTGGCTAACCAGCCTTCATCAGTCAGGCTAGCTTGAATCCAGTGGGAAAGTAAAATTAGCATTATATATACCCCTACAGAAACCCTGTAAAGCAAGGTTTCTCCTTAAGTGACTGGCAGATCATAGATTAACATGGGCTGGCTACCAAGAAAACTCAAGATGACCAGCTCCATTATGGAACACCTGAATTGTGTTGTGTTTGGTGTCAAACACTGTGCTATTTCACCCATAATACAATTCTCATGTTGCGTGTGAGCTGGCATGCACAAGGGTGCAACAATAAGTGGGGGCCCCCTTAGGCTACAATGGCCCAGTGCTTTCGAAAGCTTCCCGAGCTGTTTGCACCAAGACAAGAGTCAGCCCTCCTGGTGGGATGTGCTAGCCCTTCTCTAAGGATGGAGACAAAGGCCTGGGCAGGAAGGAGATCGCACCTCCTCCCTCCCAGGATGGCTAGTATTTACAGAAGCGGTATGCCTCAAAGGCTTTCACTGCCCTTTATGTGTAATTTTCTGTCTCCCACTTGAGGACAACACCTTTCCCGCCCTGTCCAGACCAACAGGTGGGAAAATTAGCTATTCAGGAGGCATACACCTCCAAAAGGCCCTCTTTTGTGCCTTGGGCCATGGAGACTCCCGCTGCTAGCTGTAGGAATAGCTGCAGGCATAATGATTGGCCAAGAGTCTCATGTCACCTTCTTACACGCAGATGACATCCTGCTGTAGCTTAACCCCTTCCGTGCAGGGGTAATTCCCCCACTGTGCTGGGGGCGCACGCAGCGCCCCCGTGCTCATGACGAGCTCAGATCGTCATGAGGCACGGCGCTCGTGTGCTCATGACGAGCTCAGCTCATCATGAGCCCACCCGTTCCCGTGGAACGCTCAGCACAGCAGGGGAATTATCCCCGCATGCGAGCGTTCCACGGCTCATGACGAGCTGAGCTCGTCATGAGCACCGGAGCGCCGTGCCTCATGACGAGTTCAGCTCGTCATGAGCATTGATGGTGTAAGAATGTACCTGAGAATACAGAACAGACCATGCTGGAACTAAGGATGTTCGAAAGAGTGGCAAGCCTGAAAGTAAACATTAATATGCAATGTTTATTCCCTTCAGAGCTAGGGCTGGGTCTGCTGGAAGTGGGTTCTCCAGATGTAGATTGAAACAGAGCACATTTAAATAATTAGGTATGGAGATTTATCAGGAGGAGGTAGATCTGATAGCCGATTAAGCAGCAAACATAGCAGTTACAAAACGCTGTTTAAAGATTGTTTATGTGCAGGAAGGCACACCTTCCTGCACATAAACAATCTTGCCATGCCAAGCAGACACCGTTGCACTATGGTGCAAGGGTGCCTGCATTGGTGCTAAGCTCTAAATTTAGCGCAAGTGCAGGAAAAAACGCAGGGCTGCACCATATTGTTGTAAATATGGTGCAGCACTGCATTTCAAAAGTGGCATAGCGCTGTGTTTGAAGTAACTATGATCCAATGTGTCCAGGTGTCAGATTTATGATACTCCTCTGTAAACTTCTTTGGATTGTGATCATGGTTGTGATCTTGTTGTCTGGACCTGTGTCCACCGCTAATTATTGCCGACAATTCCTGCCGCCACCATCTGCGGCGAGGCTGCTAGCCACGCCCACTTGAGGCCACGCCCCCCGCCCACTGGCTTTATCTGCGCTGATCTCGAGCGCCAGGTAAAATTTACTTCTCCTGAGGCGGAAAGCCGGGAGGAAGCTCTGCTGCAATTTACTTTTTTAAAAGAACGTGTATTTGATTTTAAAAATACCTGTTGTCTTGTTGTCTGGACCTGTGTCCACCGCTAATTATTGCCGCCAATTCCTGCCGCCACCATCTGCGGCGAGGCTGCTAGCCACGCCCACTTGAGGCCACGCCCCCCCCTTGTCTTCCATCTGGCTCACATATATAAATGTGCAACCCCAGGAAGCTCAGCGGATGAGCGCAGCCGGTGCGCCGTTTGCGCGCCAAAGGCGCGCCTAAGGCAAGCCCGTCTGCGCCCGTCCGCGACGGGCCGGGACAAGGGACCACAACCCCTGGCCCATTCCCGCCAAGGCCATCGTACATCTACTCTAGGGAAACTCTCCTTGGTCTCATGCCATTACAAAACATCCACTGCATGATCCTGAACCCGCACCATACCCCTTGTAACTGCCAGACGTGCCTGCTCCCCCTTACCTCCCTCCCTTCGACCACCAACATAGCCAACTCAAATTTCCCTCCCCTACGTCCCAAACCTACAGCTGCGGATCAGGTCCAAACCAGGACCTTGATCAGTCTCAACTGCAGATCACTGGGCAAACATAGCAGAGAAATCTTCGATCTTCTTGTCGCTGAGAAACCTGCAGCTCTCTTTCTCACAGAGACTTGGTTGAAAGATCATTCTGGCCCAGACATTGCTGATGCCCTCCCCGACAACTACACCTATGTGGGGAAGAATAGGCCAAAGAGAGAGGGTGGAGGTATAGCTATAATCTATAACAGGTTATTCACCTGTAAATGGGAAGACTCTGCAATCCCTAATTGTGAGGCCGGCCAGTTTAAGCTGTCGCTCTCCCCCAACTTTACTCTCTCGGGTCTACTTATTTACCGCCCTCCAGGCTCAGCGACTTCATGGGCTACCTCCCTCCCCGAATATATAGCACCACTAATTCAGACCTCAACTAATTTTTCCATCATAGGTGACCTCAATTTGCACCTGAACGACCCATCATGTACTACCAGTAGCAATCTCTTACTGGATTTGGCCGCTTTAAATGTCTATTTACATAACTCTGGCCCCACGCACAAAGCAGGGAACCTCTTGGACCCCATCTTTTCCAACCTGGAGGCCATTGATTGTAAGGTTCCAATACCAACTGAATGGTCCGATCACTACATGGTGACCTTCACCATCAAACTAGGTCAGCAAATTAACTCCTCCCCTATCCCCGCAGAACCTAGACCATCCAGAAATTGGAATAAACTGGACTTAAACAAATTTAACAGTTATCTCGAAAATACTAGACCTCTCTTGAAAGGTTCTAGCATCACTATGTCTGCTACTATAAACACCTGGCTCTCACAGGCTGCTGATGCATGCCTACCTTTGCGCATGCAATCGCACAACCATCAGCATCCACCTGCACCCTGATTTACTGAAGCCTTAAAAAAAAGAAAAAAACATTTGCAAAAACTTGGAGCGCAAATGGCGTATAAAATATGACGCACGTTCCAAACAAAACTACAAAGTTGCCATATTGAAATACCACTCTTTATGTAAAGCTGCCAAAATAGAACATGTTAACTACTCTATACTTGAAGCAAAAAACCGTCCAAAGACACTCTTCAAGGTAGTGCAAAAACTCTTGGGTGCCTTATGCCAGCCCAAAGCTCCCAGTCTTAACACATCCCAATGTAATTCATTGGCTGAATTCTTCATCGCCAAAATTGATACTATCTATACCAATTTTGGGACTTCGCCCCCTCTCCGTTCTTTACCTCACTCACCGGCCCCAATTTCACCTCTCGTTCAAGAAATATCTGTAGACAACAGCCCTGTTCTGTCATCATCTCTGCCACCCACACCCTCCCGTAACTCCAGGCCACATCTGGCTTCTGTCCGCCGATCGCTCAGTCGATCGACTCGTGGGTTCCACTCAACTTCGAGACCCTCTCTGACATCATCAGCATCATTAAATCTGGTTCCCCACTGGACCCAATTCCCCCCCCTTATTCTAAAGAAAATGGATAACTTCTCCTTAGAAATCATCCTGGAACTTTTAAACTCCTCCCTAAGAGAAGCCACTGTGCCCTCCGCATGGAAGCATGCGATGATAGTGCCTCTATTGAAAAAGGCTAATGCTGATCCCAGCATTTTAGCTAATTTCCGCCCCATCTCACTTATCCCAGTATTCTCTAAAATACTAGAAAAACACATTAATTCTCAACTTTCCACCTATGTTGAGTCACGAGGAATCTTACATCCATCTCAGTCAGGCTTCAGATCCGGCTTCTCAACAGAGTCCACCTTGTTGGGAGTCTCGGAAAACATCCGTCTCCGAGTTGACAGAGGGGAAACTGTGGCTCTCATTTTGCTGGATTTGAGTGCGGCATTTGATACGGTCTCCCACTCTATCCTCATCAATGCCCTCCGTTCAGCAGGCATCACCGGATCTGCCCTCAACTGGCTTGTCAGTTTCCTATCCAACCGCACCTTCCAAGTTTTTTCCTCCTCATCTGCTTCCCAATCTTTCACGTCTGCGTATGGAGTCCCACAGGGTTCCATCTTGAGCCCCTTACTCTTCAATTTATACGTCAGACCTTTGGCGTCTATTGCGGAGCAAGCCGGGCTCACAATATACTCCTACGCAGATGATACCCAGATCATCTATTCCCTCTCCTCCGACCCTCACGCCACCTCCTCCACCCTTCGCTCAGGACTAAGCAGCATCGCAGCTTGGATGTTGGACAATAAACTCCAACTGAATGGGGGAAAAACAGAACTTCTGCTGTTCGGGCATAACACAACTCTTTGGGGCCCCCGACACTGGCCCACTCAAATGGGAATGCCACCCGCTCCTTCTAAATCAGCTCGCAACTTAGGAGTGATCTTTGACGATCAGCTATCCATGAAAAGCCATGTGATCAAAACCTCTTCCACCTGTATAACTATTATCAAATGGCTACGTAAGATCATATGGATGCTACCAGTGGATACCCAGAAAACGGTGGTCCAGGCTCTAATCACCTCGAGACTGGACTACAGTAACATCCTTCTCCTGGGCGCTAGCAAAGAGGTAACCCGAAAGCTTCAAACTGTTCAGAACATGGCAGTTCGGTTGCTCTGTAAACTACCCAACACTTCCCCCACCTCTAACGCTCTCCGCTCACTTCACTGGCTTCGCATTGAAAATCGCTCAAAATTTAAAGCCCTCTGCATTATGCACAAAATAAACAATGGCCTGGCCCCACCATATCTCACCTCTCTGGTCCATCATCACTGCCCCCCCGCACTCTACGTTCATCTAATCAACACCCTTTTTCAGTGCGTAGAATTAAAAAAGCAAGAATGGGAGGCCGTTCATTCGCCTGGCTTGCCCCTTCACTCTGGAACTCTCTCCCCATTCAGTCACGAAAAGAACCCAATTACCTCAAATTCCGAAAACAAGTGAAACACTGGCTGTTCAATATGTAAGCTTCCTTCTTGCTCTCCCCTCTGTCCAAGTTGATTTTAGCGCCGGGAAACCTACGGGTAGCTGAGCGCTCTATAAAACCAAATATAATAATAATAATAATGGTACCTCTCTGTATTGTAGTCAAAGCTGTGACTTCATCTTTTAGATAGTTGCATCTGTGTCTTACATCGCTTCTGGTATCTCTTACCTGCCTCCACTTTTATGTGCAAATCAATACTCTGATCTGTTACAACATTTCGTCTTGAATTTCTAGTAATGGTTCCATTGGAGATGGAGCTAATTGTACAATGAAAATCAGGTATTTTTCTACCGCAGAAAGAAGTGTTTCATCTTTCCTAAGTGTGTGACATGATATGTAGTTTCCCAGGTCCAACTGTTTTTGGGGTTTTTGATTGATCCTATAGTGGCATTTTGGCAGCTGGATGCCCAACCTTTCAATTTGGGGAGGGATAAATGATTTGGATTGCCAAGGATCACAAGCAGTGCCTGAATCGCTGTGAGGGATGAATAATTTTCTGTATGTAAAGAAACATGAGCACACACATTGACACAAACCTTTTTCCACTGTTTGGAAGTAGACTTGTTCAATATCAGACATGGTGCAGCTGGCATTGAACACAATCTGATATTTAATACCTCCACCCAAATGTGAGAAGAGGGTCATCTTACATTGGGCAACAACATAATCATGCAACAGTTGACTGTGAAATATCATGACTAACTACTTTGAAATCAGGCTATGCTCAATCTTCAGATATTAGCAGACATCTTTAAGCCTGGTTGCAAGAATAGGAACTGCCTCTGTTCCTTCATTGAACAGTCCCACTCTCTTGACCCCCATCAGGCGGAATTTCGACCTTTCCATTCTACAGAGGCTGTAATTTTGATGGTCCTAGACAAACTCAGGAAAGGGGCAGATGAGGGCAATACGCAGGCCCTGGTGCTTCTTGATCTCTTCGCTGCATTTGACACGGTCGACCATGTACTTTTGGTTGAACGTGTTAGCAGGGCCGGGGTCAGTGGCGGCTGGTGGATTTTATAAGTGGTGAGCTGGCATAGCGGACCTTCAGGTTTTTGGGACCTGGTGCCACTGCACCTGCTGCAGTTATGGGCTTCTTGCCATCATAGAAGATACCATTAGATTAGTAGCAGCAGAGGTCCCCAATCGTCACCTCTTGCAGGTAGATGTTGCTGTGGTCTATATGTTGCGTGCTGGAAAATATATTTGGACTTTTTTAATAGCAGAACTGCAAGTATAAGTATAGAACTGTGCAACAAAACACCAAAACTTGGCGAGCTGCTCTTGCATGACTTTGAAGTGCCTGAGAGCTATCTGCTGTGCAGCGCACAGTGTTGGGGCATGTTTGTTACATGGCTGCACCAGTGCAGGCAGTTTCTATTTATATATACATATACTTTACATGGGCATCCTGGCAGTAACACTCAAGGTTGTATTTGTTTCTCTTGGGGGGTGTGGGGTGGATACAGGAGATTAAGTGATTTGCCCAGAATCACAGGAGGCTGAGCAGTCGCAAGGACTCGAATCTGGTTGAAGGCAGCTCTGGCACTTTGTATCTCATTTGGGATTTGGTGTTTAAATGGGAGTTGAGGGATTCCAAATATTCATATGTGAAATAACATATAAACACATATTCCATACTGCTAATACTGAAAGGTCAGAGAAAAAATAGCTCCCCCTCTTTTACCCCAATCAACATTTGGCAGCAGCAGTAGCACAACCCTAAATCCGACCCTGCTTTACAATACACATGATTTGGCAGGGCAGGGATTTAGCTTGCGGGATGCTTTAGGGAGCCTAGTGGTCCACTGAGGTAGGTGCAGACAAACAACTGTCTCCTGAGGCAGCCTTCCCGTTCTGCTTCAGAACAGTCTCACAGTCATAGGCGGCGCTATGAAAATAATGACCAGAAGTTTTCCAAAACACTGCTTTTTGTCTTTTTATAGTGCACCAACATAAACGATTTAAAAAATCACAAACAACTGTAGCGCTTTAGGCAAACCTCAGAACATTATTTTTTATGCTACAACCTCAAAACAAAAGCTCACAGGGTACTGTATAGTGGACCCTGGCGTAGGCAAATAAAATGAGAATGTGGCGGTTTCATTTTCTGTGAAAGTTAATACAACATTTTAAACATGAACAATGATGCCCCAAACACCATGTACATTCAGGGCAGTGCTGATTGCAGCATGCACTAGGCCCAAGCTTGGAGACCTGACTGCTCTGAAAAGTACCTGCTTTACGCACCGATTCAATCCTCTTGGCAGCACTTGGTGATGAGACAGCACGTGAGGTAGGGGAGTCACTTCAGATGGCTGAAGTCTGCCTGTGGTTTTTGGGGGTGCCGTGAGCTGGATTATGTGTCAAGCAGCACTTTAGGAGGGACAGACAGGGACTCGGTAGGGTGCTTCCTGGGCAGACAGCACTCTGCAGTGCAGCAGAGCAGCAGATAGAGAACACTTGGTGTTCCCGCCTTGTACACTGGTTCCTTCCTCCACGTACACCCAGGATCGGTTCATCTGCCCAGCACAACAGTAAACGTGCACTGTCTGACAACAAAACCACCAGTGCAGACAGGACAGCAGGACTAACATGGTTCACAAACATTAACCAATGACATGGACACACTACTCTGAAGAGTATAGAAGACACGCTTCACCGTTAATAAAGCACACAACTCCAAACACCGGACCGCCATTTCCTGTCTAATAACAGCATTTATGCACGCATGACGTCCACGCACGGCACCTCATTGGAGAAGGAGTTTCTTCAATATACAAAGGGCGCTTTCCTAAAGGAGCTTCACTATTGTTCTACAAACGAAGATTGTATGTGACCACAAATGTACATTGCGCATTAATCAGTGGTAACGTGATGGCTATTTTCATTTTTTTTTTTTTTACTTGTTAGCTGAGTCTTGGTATGGTAGACACAAATGACGTGAAGAGAAGTAGTCAGAATCGATTTCTGCAGGGACTCTGTCTGAGGTTCGCAGCAACCTGTTTCCTTTTATCATGCAGACAGGTCACTTCGTGGACAGCCAGCCTCGTGTTCACTGCAAACCTCTTCCAGAGTGGGGTGGGGTCATGGAGGCTTGTTCCCACCCCACGCTGTGACGAGTTAGGAAATGGGTGGAGTGCAGTGCTACACCCTCGCTGATTGACAAACAGACTTCGAAACCCAGGGCTTTTGCTTAAAGCGCCCAGGCTGTTTTCAATCAGCGAGGCTGTAGTGCGTCATAAGGGGCAGTGGCTCACAGTGTTATCCGCCACCGAGGATCAGGGCTGAAACCAGGTAAGCCCTCCAAATCCTGCGACGGCACATGCGCTTTAGCACATGTGTCTATATTGAAAGTACCCGAGTTTGCCTGACCCTCGTCACACTCTTTTGAAGTTTAACGGATTAACTGTTTGTTAAAAATAAATAAATAAGAAGGCAATTGATGCAGACATTGAAGTGGGGGGCGGAGCCCTGCCGCCCTAATGAAGAAACCGCCGCTGGCCGGGGTACAGGGCCTGGCTCTTAAGTGGATCACTTCCTTCGTAGAGGATCGCTCGCAAGCTGTTTGCCTTGCTCAGTTCTCCACCTCCAAAGTCAAATTGACATGTGGGGTGCCGCAGGTCTCCTCCTTTTCACCGCACCTCTCTAATTTATATTTGTATCCCCTTATTCAATCCTTAGGTGAAAGGAAGGTGTGTACCTTCAATTACGCTGACGATCTTCAATTCATCTTTGTCATTAACGAGTCAGCCGCCTCTGTCTCTGACTTTCAATCTATCATGCGCCATATAAACAGCTGGCTGAACAGTAACCACCTGAAATTAAATCTAGAAAATCCAGAATTGATTTTAATTGGAGTGTCTTCAGACCCCTGGAATACCAACTTCTGGCCGATAGAGCTGGGAAACCCTCCCCTTCTGTTTAGTTCTATTAAACGCCTTGGCACCATAATTGATTGTGAGCTTTGTATGAAACCCCAGATTGGGGCAGTGGTCTCTGCCTGCTTTCTTCAGCGTCGTAGGATCAGGAAGACCAGCAGATTCCTTACAACTGAAGCTCTGACCCAAGTAGTATTAGCCTTAGTCATCTCTCATATTGACTGCGCTAACTCACTCTACTTTGGTATACTAGCACTTCAATCTAAAAGGCTGCTACTGGTGCAAAATCAGGCCGCTAGATTAAGTTATCGCCAGCCTACGTGGCACCATGTCACCCCTCTCATGAAAAAGATACACTGAGTTCTGGTAATTGAACACAGCAAATTTAAGCTGAGATGCACTGTTTTTAAAGTGCTGCATGGCAAATGCCCAGTGTTTGTATCTATTCGGGTTCAGAGATACTCTCCTACTTAGGTCTTCCCATCTCAATCTTTTAGCTATCTCACCTTTTAAGCACAAACACCTGGGGGGGGGGGCATAGATTTGCTATCCTGGCTCCTTAATTCTGGAATTCTCTTCCGCTAGATATTAGATCTATGGCATCATATCCACAATTTAGGAAACTCCTAAAGACCTGGCTATTTCGCCAGGTATACAAATTAACATTTATCGGTAGCACTCCTTGGACCCAGCGCCATGAAACTGTATGGTGTGTGTGTGCTTTACAAGATTCTTTAATATAACATAATATAACTAGAATAGACTGTTCAGGGTCTTCATCAGCAGCCTAAAAACTAGTAGTTCTATGGAAAAAGTAGGAGTCCTATAGATAATCCATCAACATCTTCTAAAATCACCTTTCAGAACCACAAAACATCCAGGGGCAGATTTACAAGCCCCTTGCTCCACTTTTGCGTCACTTTTCCCATGTTAAAAGTGACGCAAAAGTAGCACAAGGGGCTTGTAAATCTGCCACCCTATTGTATCTAGGAACGTCCTGATTGTAGGTTGAAACGTTGGAGAAAAAGGCCCCAGTTGAGGGGGTCTCTTATTACTACCTAATATTTAAAAAAAAAAAAAAACACTGACTGGATACTCATTCCACAAGTGGTAGAAGGACTTATCCATTGGTTGGACTGGTTTTCGAATGATAAATCCAACGGCTCACTCACATTAGTGATGTAAATCGGCATTGTCACTTCTCAGTGGAGACAGACTGGACAAGACAGATTCAACATCTGGAGGTTGTCCAGGAGACTTTGCAGAACCCGGTGACAGAAGAGACCTCCCGCTGCAGCCAGCTAAACCAGCAGGTAGTTATCTTCCAGCGTGCCAGAGGTGGAGGTAGGGATGCAGACACTGGACACCCAGAATAGGAAAGACACTTTACTTTCTCAGAGAAAGATTGGACAACAAGAGGTGAAATTATTCCAGATTCCAAGCTTAGGAACATGCGTTATGTGGGAGAAGCAGGCAGTGACACATACTGCTCTGAACCAACGCTAATGCTTGTATTAGGCTTGAATTGTACTAAAACACCTTAAATGCACCTGATTTCTTGATTACAGCAAGAGTGTGTTGCTAATCAATGCCCCCCATATGACATGTGGGCCCCAACTACAGGTGAGTTCTTCTTAGAAGAGTAAGATACATTGACCACAGTATGTGTTTGGTGTTGTTTTTCGCTCTTCTCAGGTATTAAAATTAACATGAATCGCGTTGTTTATAACATCATGTGCGATTTTGTATACGTATATATATCATAAACGCAGGGTTCAGTGTACAGCACTATAGAGAATTACTCATTTGGCTGGATATACTCAACCTGTCACATGTGGATCAAGCATTGAAATATCAAATAACTTATCTTAAACTTATGTGGCAATAAAACTTAACATTTAAAACCGCCAGCTGCGTGTGTACCTATTTTGGGGTGCAAGCGCCACATGTCTGTTGTATGGGTGATTAGGGGCAAGGATGTTCTCAGGGATGTATGACGTTACAACGCAGGCTATTACAACGCCTGCCTTTACAACGCAGTTTTTACATCGCAATCCATTACAACGCATAGTGCTTTTGGGTGTTGGATAGTGAATAGTTTAATTTACTATTCCAACTCCAGTCCCCGTGAACACCAGGGAAGGTTATTGGATAGTAAATTAACCTATTCCCTATCCTAGAGCGCCCCCCAGCGCAATGCGTTGTAATGGTAGTGCGTTGTAAAAGTTTCGTTGTAAAGGTTGTTTACCGTTCTCAGTGTTAGACATAGTCAGCGGAGTCTGTGAGAGTATCAGGCTCAATAAAATCTGACTGTCACATTCATAATTTCAATGCTTGAGTGTTTAACTTTGTAGGTGTTTCATCGTCTGTTTCAGCATTACAGCCTTTATCAGGGAGGCCTCAATTTAACACTACCATTTCACCAGCAAAGTAGCCACTGACTCAACTAATGGTATCCATTTCATTTAATTTCAAAATCTTTATTCGGAGACAATGAATATCCATAAAAGCACAAATCCAAAAATCACAACCTATAGTAATAATACATGGGTCCAGTAAAAGGGGACACAATTAAAATTAGAACAAATCATAACACAATTGATTTCTAATTGAGTATCAAACAAATACATCATACATTTTGTTACAGTTAAAAATCCATACTAATATTATAAAGAGAGAGCCCAAACCTTTGAGGCGGGTAATCTCAGTAACCACAGCACCAATCACAACACCCAATACAGCGTTGGAAAGGGCAGTTGCAGCAAAAGGACATAGGCTATGCAGGTGGCCACCATATATATATATTTTTTTTGCAGAGTTTTATATAGCGCAAACTTGACCCGAACTGAATCAGGTGTCAGAGCGCTTTACATAGCAGCAGTTATGTTACATGAGGACACACCTTCATTTTTGTTAGGCACGGGGAGATTAAGTGATTTGCCCAGAATCACAGGATGTTTGGCATCGTTACCAAGACTCGAACCCAGATCCCCAGGTCCGAGGTCGAGCGCCTTAGCCGTTAGGCCAACTCCTCTATACATTTAAAAGGTAAAAGAACCGTGCCATCAAAGTAGTCCCTTGTGGGCGTGTCTGCTTGGTGCTGTGGGCGTGGACTGGGGGTGTGACTAACGCTGGGGGCGTTTGGTACGGCCATCACATCTTGGGATGTGGGCGTGTGCTGGGGGGCGTGACAAACGCTGGGGGCGTGTGTCCGCCCTTCATGCCATGTGAGTCATACATACAAGCGCCAATTACGTTGCTGCGCAGCATCAAGGGGCACGCTGGGGACGTGACACGCTGGGGGCGTGAGAAACGCTGGGGGGCGTGTGTCCGGCCTTCATGCCATGTGAACGCAATTGCGCCGCATCAAGGGGCACGCTGGGGGCGTGAGAAATGCTGGGGGTGTGTGCTACATTCCGCCCTTCATGCCATGTGGGTCGTACATTAATCAGAAGATCGTCTGCTGTGGCCGTGTGCTGGGGGCGTGACAAACGCGTTCACCTGGAGGCCTGGTAAGTAACGTTACTGCAGCCTCTCCTGCGTGCTGTTACTGAACTCTCTCATTCAACGAAATTGCACGCGCCTGCTACCATCAACCAGGGCTCTAGCCGGGCTCAGGCGGCGGATCAGTACACTAATTACACGTGCCTGATAACATCAACCAGGGCTGCAGATGGGCCTCAAGCGGGGGAACACGCGCCTGCTAACATCAAACAGGCCTGCATCTGGGCCTCAAGCGGGGGTACACGCAAATGAGTGTGTCTGCGGGGACAATTACTGCAGCCTCTGTCACTGAACTCTCTCATTAAACGGATTTACCCGCAGCTGATAACTCTCTCATTCAACGACATTACACGCGCCTGCTAACATCAACCAGGGCTGTACCCGGGCTCAGGCGGCGGATCACTACACCAATTACACGCGCCTGCTAACATCAACCAGGGCTCTAGCCGGGCTCAGGCGGCGGATCAGTACACTAATTACACCAGGGCTGCAGCTGGGCCTTCTCCGTCCCTATTCTAATGAAACAAAAAATGTTGTCTACCGCGAGATTTTAAAACAAATTGCCCTTGCCAAATACACACATTACACACATTCTATTTCATACCCGGACAACGTCGGGACGGGCTGCTAGTACAATATAAAAAGAGAACTCGACAAGATGTATCTACAGTATAAAATATAAAATTAGCAAAGACAAGCTTCAGAGGGTACACATTGAGTTACAATTCGGTAAAATTTGGTAAATACCAATTCGGCATTTACCAAATCGGTATTCCCCATTCATTCCTATAAGCCTGGAGGCCCATAGGAATTAATGAGAATTACAGATTGGTTAAATACCGAATCGGTAATAGGGAGTAGATCTACAAGGGTGCCAGGGTGTCACATTAACACCCTGTTCCACCCCTGTATAGTGCATCGGTGCACATGTGGCAGACATACATGCCCTAAGGGCATGTATGTCTGCCACATGGCACAGAATAAAAAGCTAAAATTTGCTTTTTTAAAGGTATTCGGAATTTACCACCAACTAATAGTTGGTGGTAAATAACAAATCCTTAAATGTAAAAAGCACTCACTTGAGTGCTCTCTACATTAAGGATTCGGTAATTTACCGAATCGGTATGTTAAGAATTTGGTAATTTACCGATTCCTTAAGTTACCGATTCGGTAAGTTACCGAATCCTCTAATTTGGCCACCTACATCTGAAAAGCCTAATTCCGGTCGGTAACGTCCGTAATTCGGTAATTTCGGCCATTACCGACCGGAACTAGGCTTCCTACATCTGGCCCAACATCTCTGCTCTATCAACTTTATTGCAGCACTGGAAGAGATGGAAAAACACAAAAATAATCAAATATCTGAAGAATCTGGCAGCTGATCTGGTCAAGGAGGTCTTCAAGAAACTCCCAAAGAAAGAGGTACCGGGAACTGAAGGATGCCTTTGCCAAGAATTTTAACCCAACAACCAATGTGGACTACAACAGATACACATTCAACATGGCATGACAACAGCCAGGAGAAACAATGGATACATTTGCAGAATGACTAATAAAGCTCTGCAAACACTACAAATTCAATGGGTTCAGCCATGAGGAGGTGATGAGACTGGGGATAATAGACAGATACCAGTCGGTATCATTCTAAAGCAGAATACTAAAGGAAGCACACACTCTGAGAAAGATGCTGGCCATCCATGGCAAAAGCAGAACAGTCTGAAAAACAAACTGCTGCCATGGAGTAAGGGGCAACACCCAAGGAAAGCATACTAGCTATAAGAAGCAAACCCCAAACAAGCACAGACAAACACAGTTTGGCATCTGGCTGGCCTACCCGGATATGCTACCACTGTGGACGCTCATACACGCTTGAAGGAAAGTGCTGTCCCATGGGGCAAATATGCAATTGGTGTGGGAAGGAAAACCACTTCAAGTCCGTCAGCACATGACTGACAGGGGGGAATGGATGCCCAAACAACAAAAGGGAAATCAGAAGACACACACCAGCATCACCATAGGTTGAAAGACAAAGAGTGAACCATCTAAACCAAGTTCAGGTGATGATCCTCCTCATCAACTAGCCAGTTGGCCACATTAGCATTTAGTCATAGTGATGATGAACGAACCCACCCGAGGACATCCGCATTCGGGCTGGGAAGTCTGCCCGCCACAGTCAGTCTCAGGATGGGAGACCATGTAGCAGACCAAGAGCTGTCACACCTGAAGCCTAAGCCTCAACTAATCAAAAACACATTCTCGAATATTTACAAGTGAGAGAGAAAGAAGCCCCTGAAATGCACAAGCAGATTCACGATGACCTTCAATCACCAACGACAGGAAACTGCTGCCGACATCTATGTATTGGAGAGACCAACACTGGCACCCAGCATCCTCTGCCTCACCACAGCAACAATCTTGGGGATAGTTGCTGTACACTAGGAGAAAATACACCAGGTAAAATCGAGAAGGACAGAAAGCAAGTATCAGCAGGAAAGTAAACAATCACCCGATAATATTCAATATTCATACTTGGCAATGGAGCATCAATCAAGGTAATGGACATAGAAACATTCAGAGAACTCAAGCTAACTCTAAGCCTGAAGCAAATAGACATTTAGGTGTACACATGGGCTGCTTCCACCACTGCACAGCCTGGAACATTCAAAGGGACCGCACAACATAACACAACAACTACTGAAACAACCATCCATGCACTACAAGGAAACGTGTTAAGGGCCTGCCTTCTCGGTTTCGCCACAACAGCAGAAATAGGACTAATATCAGTCAATTACCATCTACAGGCCAGCCTGGTGGTTACTAAATAATTCCTATTACTCAACATAGGGGAGAGAAAGGGTAATAAACCAAGAAGGTAGGGAGGGAACTCCTGGTCCCCTTAACTTAATATGTAACAACAAATGGAGGAGTGCCCCCTTGAGGTCGGTTACAACCTCTATTTTATAGGTTATGTAGTTAACCTATAAAATAGAGGTACTAAATAATTCCACCATCTGTTCTTTGGACTAGGAAAATCAAAGACGTCCATGTCAAAATCCACATAAATGAGACAATTGTCCCAGTCTCACAAGGATAAAGGTGAGTGGCATTCCACCTGCAAGAGCTGTGGAAAAAGAAATGAAAAACCTTCTGAAACTGGACATCATCAAAACCTCCAAGGGTCGGACCCCATGGGACTCCCTTAAAGTAGTGCAAAAAGGACACAAAGAGAGATGCACAGATTTGTGTCAACACACATCAGTTGTACAAGCAATGGAACTGGAACTCCACCCTTGCCCCTTCATCTCAGACGTGATCACACAACTGAACGAGGTGAAGCTCTTCTCCAAACTAGACCTGAACAAATGACGCCAAAGAACAAAGGGTGTTGCTACATCACAACATTTTCCAAACACCTTGGGCTCTTCTGGAACAAGTGGTTAAAATTTGGCACATCTTCAGAGTAGAGATCTTCCAAGAGGTAATTCACCAAAGCATCCGACAAGTACTAAATGCATTTAATTACAGTGATGACATACTAGTGTTTGGGAGGCATGATGGAGACACGATGCAGCACTACATTAAGGATGGCAACTACTTGTTGAGGCAAGCTTCTCACTCAATGCCAGACACTGCCATGCCCTCATGCAAGTACCTTCTAGAACTGAGGGACACATACTCATGGTTTCCTTTGGTCAAGATAATCTTGTCAGTTGTCACAGTGAAGGTAGCCCAGATGCTAGGTGACATATTTGCAGTATGGGGGCTTCTGCTGAGCCTAAAATCAGACAATGTCTCACCCGTAACAAGTGGAAGGTTGAAAGACTTTATAACCCAGCTAGCAATTGGGCACTGAAGGTTAACGCCACTGTGGCACCAGACCAATGGAATGACAGAAAGATTGATGGGCCCACTGAAAAGAACTGTGCAGGGAGCCATCAGAGAGGGCGTGACTGTCGCGATCACACTGTGACAGGTCCTTGTGCCTATACAACAACTCTGCACTCAACACCCTTGACCCCACCAGGTAGGTCGCTCCCCCTCCGCACAACACCGCCTATGTCTCCCTGCCCCAGCTGCCACTGCTGACGAAGTTTGAGGCCCTCCACCACCCGCAGTCTACCACTTGTGCCTCATCCCTGGTGGCCAGTGGTAGGCCGTAGGTAGGTTTGTTCATCCTCCACTTTATTGCTTTTATTGTGTTGCCTACATTTTTGTTGTTGTGTCTGTGACTGCTGTTGTCTGTCTTCCCCCGCTGTCTGTACGTGGTCTGTGACCCTTTTTCTTCCCTCTGTTCTTCTCGCTGTCCCCGTGCTCTCTCTGCCCGGTGTTTACTTCTGTACCCCTCGCTGCCCCCGTGTCTCTGCCCGGTTTTCCCTTCTATTCCCCTCGCTGCCCCGTGCCTCTCTGCCCTTTCTGCCTTCTGTTCTTAGCTTCCCCTGTATTTCTGTGTTCTGTATTTTGCCTCTGTGCCACTCGTTTTTCCGGTTTTTCTGTGCCCTTTTGCCTTCTGTGCCACTTGTTTTTCCCTCGTTTTTGTGCCCCTTTTGCCTTCTGTTCTACTCGTTTTTTGTGCCCTTCTGCCCTCTGTGCCACTCGTTTTTCCCTTGTTTTTGTGCCCCTTTTGCCTTCTGTTCCACTCGTTTTTGGTGCCTTTCTGCCCTCTGTTCCACTCGTTTTTTGTGTGCCCTTCTGCCCTCTGTGCCACTCATTTTTCCCTCGTATCTGTGCCCCTTTTACCTTCTGTTCCACTCGTTTCCCCCACGGCTGCTTCCCCTGCAGTCCGACCCCCTGATGGCCCACTGCCCATTCGTTGCCGCCGCCTCCCACCTCCTAGCTGCTCCTCCCTCCCACCTCCCCATATATGCCAGCCGCTGTGCGGCCACGCTGCTGGCGGCCGGAAGGTGCGCCTAAGGCAAACCTTTCTGCACCCGTCCACGCCTGGACCATGCCCATCGCCAGAACCCCTGGCCCCCGCACCTGCCATGACGACCGCCGCCACTACGACGCCAGCACTCTGCACGCTCTCAACTCCGGACGGAGCCACACCTGCTTCAAGGAAACCCCGAAACGCACACACGCCCCTTCACCTGCCGGAACTGCGGCTACACCCGCCTCAGAGCCAACAAACCACCCGCTAAGAAAGACCCCAACCACCTCCGATGTATACTACTGAACACCCGCTCTGCACGCAAGCATGCCGTTGAGCTCTGGGACCTGCTCGATACAACATTCCCTGACGTCACCTTCCTGACAGAGACCTGGTTTAACAACTCCTCCACATTCGACATCGCCATAGCCATCCCAGATGGCTACAAGATCACCCGCAGAGACTGCACCAACGGAGTCGGAGGAGGAATCGCCATCGTCCACAAGAATCAGGGTCTCCAGTAACACCGACGATGCGCTCAGCACTGACAAACACATGCATTTCCAGATCCACACACACCCGAACTCCACCCTCTGAGGCACCCTCGTCTACCAACCCCCCGGACCCTGCCCCCAGTTCAGCAACTCCAACGCTAACTTGATCAGCATGTACGCCCTAACCTCCACCTACTATATTCTCATTGGAGACCTGAACTTTCACATTGAGAACAACAACTGCAACAACTCCACAACCCTGATCGATAACCTCGCCAACCTCGGACTGAAGCAACTCATCACAACGCCCATCCACCCCCGCCGACCACACACTCGACCCCGTCTTCTCCTCAAGCCCGCACGTCACCGTCAGCCACACCACCGAACTCCTATGGACCGACCACCGCTGCATCCACTTCGCCTTCCAGAAGCCCACCGCACACCACCGCACTCAACAGATCCCCAACCGCTGCTGGAGCAAAATCATCGAAGACCAACTAAATGCAAACCTCGCTCTCAGCCCACCCACTGAACCATCCAACACCGACGATGCTGCCCACAGCCTCAGACGCTGGATCGAGGACTACGCCAATACCCTCGCCCCCCTGAAGAAACCCCCCACAGAGACACCAGCAAGAGGGGCAGCTGGTTCACCCCAGAACTCCTAGCCTCCAAGCAAGCCTGCCAGAAACTAGAGACGAAATGGCACAGAGAACAGACTCCGGACAGCCACGCAGCACACAAGGACGCCATCCGCAACCACCACCACCTCATCAGGGAGGCCAAGAGGACCTCCTTCAAAGACCACCTTGACAACAACGCACAAAATAGCAAGGAGCTCTTCAACATCGTGAAGGAACTCTCCAACCCCAGCTCCAACACCAACGACATCCCGCCGTCACAAGCCCTGTGCGACTCCCTCGCCACTTTCTTCCACCGCAAGATAGCAGCCATCCCTGACAGCTTCAACACCCAGACAGCCCCAACAGACAGCAACACAACAGACACTCCCCACAGCATCGACCAGGACCCCCTGCTAGCCAGGGCCAGCATGCGCATCAATGACACCATCAAGACCAAGCGCACAATCCACTCCGGCTCTCCGTCAGACCCATTCCCGCACCACATCTTCAACAGAACAAGCAGCTCCATTGCATTCCACCTTCGCAACGTCAAATTTCTCCCTCGAGACCGTGACCTTCCCAGAAATCTGGAAACACGCAGAGATCACGCCCTACTCAAAAAACCTAAGGCAGACCCAAGAGACCTCAAGAACTTCCGGCCCATCTCTCTGCTCCCCTTCCCGGCCTAGGTCATCAAGAAAACCGTCAACAGACAGCTAAACCGATACCTCGAAGAAAACAGAATGCTGGAGCTTTCCTAGTCAGGGTTCCGCAGCAACCACAGCACAGAGACTGCCCTCATTGCCGCCACCAATGACATCAGGACCCTGCTGGACAAAGGCAAGACCGCAGCACCCATCCTCCTAGACCTCTCTGCCGCCTTCGACACCGTCTACCACAGCACACTACACGCACACCTCCACGCCGCAGGAATTCGAGACAATGCTCTGGATTGGACCACCTCCTTCCTCTCCGGCAGAATCCAGAGCGTTCGCCTCCCCCATTGCGTTCCAAAGTCTCCGAGATCATCGCAGCGTACCCCAGGGATCCTCCCTCAGCCTGACGCTGTTCAACATTTACATGGCCCGCTCGCACACGTAGCCCGACAGCATGACCTCAACATAATATCCTACGCCGATGACACTCAGCTGATCCTCTCCCTCACCAAGGACCCCATCACTGCCAAAGCCAACCTCCATGAAGGAATGAAGGCCGTTGCCGACTGGATGAAGACCAGCCGTCAGAAGCTGAACTCGGACAAGACAAATGTCCTCATCCTCGGCTCCAACCCTTCAGCCTGGGACGACTCCTGGTGGCCGACGGCACTGGGGGCAGCCCCGACACCCACCGACCACGCACGCAACCTGGGAATCATCCTCGACTCAACGCTCTCAATGACCAAGCAAGTCAACGCCGTCTCCTCCTCCTACTTCAACACCCTCCGCATGCCCCGCAAGATCTACAGATGGATCCCGACAGATACAAGAAAGACAGTCACCCAGGCCCTCGTCAGCAGCAGACTCGACAACAGAAACGCCCTCTACGCGGGAGCCCCGACCAAGCTCATCAAACGACTTCAATGCATCCAAAACGCCTCAGCGCGACTGATCCTCAACGTACCACGCCATGGCCACATCATCCCCACCTGAGAAACCTACACTGGCTCCCCGTCAACAAGAGGATATCCTTCAAGCTCCTCACCCAGGCACACAAGGCACTCCACAAGACCGGCCCAGCCTACCTCAACAGACAGCTCTCCTTCTACATCCCCAACCACCAGCTACGCTGCGCCGACCTCTCACTCTCCACCGTCCCGCGCATCCGAAGAACAACCACCAATGGGAGATCCTTCTCAAGACCTGACTGTTCGATCAGTAGCGCCCCCCTCCCCCCCAGCACCTTGAGACCCTCGTGAGTATGTAGTGTGCTTTACAAATGATTTATTGATTGATTGAACACCAGGGGAGTGACCAGTCACCCTCATGTTTGGCCAGTCAATTCAAACCATATTCACCCAGGGGACAGTGCCTCACACTACAGACACTGACAAGTTTAGAACTCCAGGCAAGGATAAGAAGAAGGGGATGAAGGCCTGTCTCTGATGGCCAACGATGGGAACAGGAGACAACCCTCACTAAAGAGGACTTGGTAGTGGTAAATCGGACACAGAAGAGGAAGGCAGACATCCTGTTATGTCATAGAGCCTCTGAAAATGATGGAAAAGAAAGGGAGAATGTTCATAGCAACACGATCTGGGAAATCCATCACAAGGAATGCATCACACTTCAAGCCTGTCAGCAGGCCAGCTTTGGATGGAAGCACCATGAAAGACCAAGCATATAAGACAGAGTGACCTCCAAGAACGGGAGATAAGTATGTTAACCCCAAACCGAGACAACCACACCCTCAAGGTACCCTATAACTAAGGGAGGATGGAATTCACAGAGTTTGATTCCGTGGAATGACACAAAATCACATTAAAATTCCACCAGATTCAGTGGAATACCATGACAGGGGACAGTGGGCATTTGGCACGATTTTCTTGGCTCAAACCGCACTGGTGCATCCAAACAATTAATGCAAGGACACATTTTGCACTAAGAAAATAGTGCAGTAAAGTACCACTTGGTGCCCTTGCATTATCTACAGTGATTAAAACTTTAAATCACTGCAGAGTATGTAAGGGCGCTGAGTGGTATGCAGTGGTTTCTAAGCTTTAAAACCACAGCATATCACTCAACACCCGCCCCTTTCATACTCAGCAGTATAAGTGTAACACAAAATTACCAAAATTCCTCTGGGGGAAGGCTAGGGAACTGACATGAGGGGACAGGACTACACTCATCTTGAGCAAGTTCTGCATTTTTAGCCAATTTGCATGCTTAGTTGGTTGACTCAATGTTTATCGTGTAGAACGGAAACTCCAGACCCCAGAATGCAATGTACTTATATCTGACAAAACCAAGACTCGCAAAATGCATACTCTTGGTTTTGGTCACTCATTTATAAGCTATGGGCTGTCTGCAGGCTTTCCCTCCCATTGTACAACAATCTCATGCTTTCCCTTGCTGCAGTCTGTCCCAAGTCTGTCTATCTTTCCTCGTGCATGCCTCTGTCGCCTGCCTGCAGCCGTTCCCTCGCATGTGCTTTACGCTCGCTTTCATATATTCATGTCCCTATGCTGCTCAACTCTGTCTCTGATCCATCCAATGCTTAATTTGAATAGTGGTTTCCGGTACTGGGCACAGCACTTAATTGGCATTTAATTGTCAATACCGACACTTATGACAGTCTGCCACAGGGTGGGGCTGTTTGACTAATTTAGAGATAAGCACAACTACAGTTGTTTATTAATTCGATACACATAAAAAATAACTAATACCTGTCGCCCAGGCCATTCTAATAGCTTGGGTAGCCTGGAATTGTCTGAGTTATCACACTTGGAGGAGTGTGGAGTTATTAGTTGTGTTGGTACTGTCACTGGCAGGGGCAATTGTTGGTGCAAGCTACAGAGACCTCCTGGCGAGGGGCCTGGAACTTATTTTATTACAAATTAGGCACTGTAGGGAGTGGATTACCCTGAACGTTTCTCTGCAGTCGTTTCCAAGCTGTCTTTTGGCATCACTGAGAATGTTTATTTGTGTTTGCTTGTATCGTTTTATTTTTTGCTGCATGTGTTAAACTTTGTTAACAAAGATTGACTGCCTCCTTAAAAAGTGGGATATGCATTATGTGCTTTGAAAAATAGCTGCTCGTGCTTTATATGCTGAGACTCGTGATTACTTTTTTTGCCCAGCAGTTTACAGTACTAATAAAACATGAGAATCCCCGCAGGCTGCCAGCAGGGGGCAGCGGTGGACTAAATGACACTAGCCGGTCATGGTGCATTGCTCTCCAGCGAGGAATACAGAATTAGTTTTGTTTTGATCCCTGTGGACTCGGTGCTCTCGCGGTTTTCTGGCGGTGCACAGGCGATCTCTTTTACGAGGTTGAATTTCTGAATTGCGGAATACTTGGTCATGCTGTATAACCTTAACCTACAAACCAAAATAAATATAATTTGCCTGTAAAAACGAATTGCTGCAGCAACATTTAATTTTAACAGTAAATTATTTGTGTTTCATTTTTTAAATAAAATTAATCCTCATATTGCTTTTGGTGCAGCACTTCAGAGCGCACTTCGACATATACATTCCATATACTGTACATAACTGTGGTAACCGACTCCCAACATTCTGTAATACATCATCACAGTAACATTCCACTGGCTGAGCATGTGGTGGAAAATGGCATACATAAACATAGGCAGGATACTAGGATACTACAATAACACCTGTTAGAAATATGCCCAATTTAGCGTCACTCCTTTTGCCCTTCTCACTGGACAGAAAAACGATTGGGCGGGGCATTGGAGGCGTAGCAGTTAAGCGCAGTACATGTCAGCAACACTCATTTACCTCAATGAGCTATCCTGGCGGCTCAAGTGATGTGTTTCCTTCCCTGGCATATATTCATAGCGCCTGCGGGACCAGTCCCTTATGTAGCGTTTCCATCCTTTTAATTATCTCTGCATAATAGTGATACACAGAAATTGGGTATGACCTCTATGATGGTAGGTGGCACATATCTATTGATCCTCAAGAATAGAGGTTTAGATGCACAGATCAAAACAGATCATCACAGTAATTATAGCTAATGTTCATCCATTACTGCTTTATGCTATTTATATGGTACAAAGGCACAGAGAAAGTTAGCAGAGTGAATGAACCAGTACACAGCTAGGTAAATGCTGGAGAGCCATTGTGTGGCCACACAACACATTCTGTGGACTGTGGTGTCTGGACTGCCTGGGGCCCAGTGCTTTCCAGGGTATGGGACAGGACGCAGCACTTTCCCAAATCCTTTTGAACCAGGTAATGAATGGTTCAAATAACAGAAGCACTGAATATACTTATGATGATTGCTGCAACATGTTTATCATCTGCCTTATTACCTTCTGGCGGTCGCCAGTAGGTAGTTAAAGTTAGGACCTAGTTTCCATAGGAAGAGCGTATTTTGTTTTGCAATAACGTTGACCTCTTTTGACGAATCCTAGGGAAAATTTAATAACTAATGCAGCGCTCACTTCAGCTGCTGCCTTAAATGTTTTGTGGTGATCCATCAAGTAGGGGCTGAGAAAAGGGGTGGTCCCAAAACATGTTTTCCCCATGTTAATTCCCATAGGAACTTAAGACACTGCTATAGCCCGAACTGCTGAATGGAATTACCAAATTTGGCAGAAAGGTAGATATTGGTCCAGGGAAGTGCCTTTTTTGTGATTTGGTGTAAATCCATTCAGTAGTTGCAGAGTTTTTAAAAGAAATTCAAATTTATATATATAGGGATGTGGATCCTCCGAGGATCCGACAATTCCCATGCTCCAATCTGATTGGCTGCCAACACTTCAAACCAGGATGAGTTGGAAGCCATCTTGGGACTCAGCTTCAGCTGAGTCCCAAAAAAACTGTACAAAAAAGAGAAGGGGGCAGGGTAGGAATACCTCGACCCCCTAGGCCTCTTGAGGGGTTGGTGTCCGAGAGGGACCCCAACATGGCAAAAAAAGTTTAAAAATAATAATTTGTCATGCTGGAGCCATGGTTCCAGCTGAAAAAAAAGAAGGAGAGGCTCCTGTACTGATAGGTCCCCGGTGTGCCAGGTCCCGGGGGCATGAGCACTTATATAAAGGAGGGGGCCCCTTCCTATGGCTTATCATAAGCCTCATGGACCGCCACCTCTCTGGGGCACTTTCAATATGTGTGCAGGCAGGCCCACTGGCCTCACCCAATCCCCAAGCACTGCCACCTCCCTAGGGCAAGTGAAGTTAAGTTAATGCAGGGGGACCTCACAGCCCTCTCGCTTCCCCAGGAACCGCCACCTACCTGGGGCACGATGAAAAATAAACGTGGGCTGGCCCACTGGGTCTTGCTACCCCCCCGGGGACTGCCACCTCCCCGGGGTTGAAAAAATAGGGGTCCATCATGGACCACTAACCCCAGGGACTGCCACCACCTGGGACAAACATTTAATATGGAGGTGGGCCACGTGGACCCCTTGTGGAGTCATTTATGGCCTTAGGTACCTCCACCCCCCAGGGCCGGCTCCAGTCACCTCTCAAGGTGACCACTCTTGGGAGGTAGCTGTTTGCTTCTGCTTAGTAGGAGCTAGCAGCTCCCACAAAGCAAAAGCAAACATAACTCCGCTTTCTGCAACCAGAGCTGTCAAACAGCGCCGGCTTGCAGAAAGAAGAGTTTTCATCTGCTTCTCTGCACACAAATATTTGTGCAGAGAAACAGATAAAAACATTGCTCTGATAAGACAGAGTGCTGCCTTTCAGCAGCCCCCTGTCTGTCACAGAAATGCCAGCTCCCGCAGGAGGCAGGTAGCCTGCAGGGGCCGTGAGGGCCTTGAGGCTCCCCAGCGGTCCCCAACACAGGTCACTGGATGCCCTAAGGGGATACTCAGAATAAAGAGGCCAGGCCCTGGCAGGTGGGGTCTCCGGGCCGAAATCAGTCCGGGGAGGGGCCGCACAACCCCTCACCCTATTATTATTTAGTTTTTTTAAAGGCTGGGCCGCAGGGAAGTCGCCGGAGACCACAACCCCTTTCTCAACCACTCTGCAAATGGGCCTCCTGGAGCACAACGTGTTGCAGGATGAAGTACCCGTGGCTGGTGAGGGTCCTTGGGGACCAAAAACCCCTCGTGTTACCTTCAGTAAGTCCGGCACAGTATGATTGCTGAGAGGTCATCCAAGGTCCTCACCCTTTCTCCACCACTCTACAAATGCACCTCATGGCGCACTACTATTTGGGGGATGAAGTCCCCTTAGATAGTGAGGGTCCTTGGGGGCCAACAATGCCGCCTATTACCTCTAGTAAGTCCCACACGGAAGCTGAGAGCTCGTAGACGGCCCCACCCCTTTCTCCTCTACTCTGCAAACACACCTCCCGGTGCCCTACTGTTTGGGGGATGAAGTCCCCTTGGATACTCAGGGCCCGTGGAGGCCAACAACCACTCCTGTTACATCCAGTAAGCCCCACACAACGGGATTGTTAAGAGCTTGTAGGGAGGCCACACACACTTTCTCCACCATTCTGAAAATGCCCCTCCTGGCACACTACTGCTTGGGTGATGAAGTCGCCTTAGATGCTGAGGGTCCTCGGGGGGCCAAGAACCCCTGCTGTTACTTCCAGTAAGTCTCACACAGCTGTATTGCTGAGATCTCATCTGAGGCCAGCCCTCTTTCTCCACCAATTGCAAACACACCTCCTGGTGTACTACTGGTTGAGGGAGGAAGTCCCCTTGGATGCTTAGGGTCCCTGGAGGCCAACAACCCCTCCTGTTAACTCCAGTAAGTACCATACAGCAGAACTGCTGATAGCTCATGGGACACCCGCCCCCTTTCTCCACCACTCTGTAAAATAATCTCCTGGAGCACTACTGGTTAGGTGATGAAGTCCCCTTGGATTCTGAGGGTCCTTGGGGGGGGGGGCCAAGAAGCGCTCCTGTTACCAGTAGTAAGTCCCACATAGTGGGATTGGTGAGAGCTGATCGGTGTCTCTGCCCATTTTCTATACCATTCTGCAAGCGCAGCTAGTAGTAACTAAAATATAGAAATTCACTTACAAAACCAAAGATTACAGGGATGGTATAGTAAGGAAATAGAATTTTTTTTAAAAACATAGAAATCTACTTAAAAAACCAAAGGTTACAGGTGCGTTATAGTTAGGAAATAGATAATAAAAAAACGTAGAAATTAACTGAAGAAAACAAATGTTACAGGGACGGTATAGTTAGGGAATAAAATTATAAAAACCATAGGAATTCTCTGAAAAAAACAAAGGTTACAGGGACATTATAGTTAGGCTCAGATTTCACTCATACAAAACCATTGAAATTTAGCAGTTATAGTTACCTGAACTAACTATAGCTTACACCTCTGCGATGCACTGCTTAACCGCATGCGCGCTAGCGGTTTTCCCGCTGTGCGCTGCGTTTTTTTTAAAAAACGCGTTACATGACGAGCTCAGCTCGTCACGAGCGTACGAGCGTCGTCACTCATGACGAGCTGAGCTCGTCATGAGCGCGGAAGGGGTTAAGATCTCACATATTACATCACTCATGACATGGGCAGTGATGTCACTGTTGACATCTCAAATGACATCACTGTTGAAATCATTACACAACCATTCACTCACCTATACAGCCACTCATACAACCAGTCACCCACACAGCCATTCACACAGCCAGACTCACCCATACAGCTGCTCACACACAGTTCTATTCACCTACACAGCCAATCACACACCCACACAGCCTCTCAACACAGTCACTCACACACCCATGCAAGCACTCACACCCACACAACCATCCATACATCCATACAAGCACTCTCATATCTGTTCACTCACCCATACAGTCATTCACAAAGAAACTCACTCTCCAATACAACCACTCACACACCAACTGACTCACCCATACAGCCTCTTGCACACCCACTCACTCATATAGCCATTCAAACACCTGCTCACTCACCCATGCAGCCACTGACACCCCCACTCACTCACCAACATAGTCACTCATGTAACTACTCACAGGCCCACAGAGCTGCTCACATACCTCACTTATACACTCATACAGCCACTAACACACCCACACAGCCACTCACAAAACCACTCACACACTCACACACCCATACAACCACTCAGATACCTACTCATACACCCATACAACCACTGACATAACCACTCAAACACCCACAGACCTAGACATAAATCCACACATTCACCCATAGTCACTCCTGCATGTACTCACACACCCATACAGCCACTCACACATCCACTCACACACTGATACAGTCACACACCCACACAGTTCACACATCAGAGATAGTATCACATATTTATTTGTAGCACTAGTTTACTAATCTAACTCTTGTAGTAGGTTAGTATATATGTTTAAGCTCTTAAAAACACTTACATTCACTTGATGTCATCAGTGATGTCACTGAGTATGTCATGAGTGATGTAATATGTGAGGTCATAAGCAGTGCATTGCAGGGGTGAAGGTTGTAGTTGTTCAGGTAACTATAACTGCTGATTTTCATTGGGTTTCTATGAGTGAAATCTGAGCCTAACTATGACGTCCCTGTAACCTTTGGTTTTTTCAGTGAATTATATATTAAGTTAGCAAGTGTTTACATACATATTTATATGTGCAGTTTGTGTGGTGTAGAATGAAGTGCATGCATAAACTGTAACAATGTTTCATTGTATTTAATGTACTGCTGTAATAGGTGTCCGTTCCGAGTTGACAAGTATTTATAACACACCTACAGTCGGATGATGAGGTTTCTCAATGGTGTTGTCAAAGTCAAATGGTAATTACAGGTACTTAATGTCACGGCTTGACATCCCCCAGTGAAGGGGTCTAAAAAAAGCAATGGAGTTGCTTTTAGTGGTGAGGAAAGTATCTGCCGCCTCTTGAAAGTTAAAGTGTTTCAAGAAAAGACTGTTAACAGCCCGATTCCTTTCTACAGGTTTACATCCACAGATTTCATGTTATCTCTATATTCCTGAACCCTTCTTAAAAAATTGACATTGACTTATACTTTCAATTATTTTCCTCCCATCTTTATTTTGAATGCTCCTCCCTTTCCTTCAGCATGCCTCTTGCATATATAGATTGCTCTAAATCACATGCCTACCTTAATGTCTTTCTTTGGAAGTATATCCCTGCAACCTAACAATATCTATTAATTCCATCAACCATTTACTTCTCAAATAACCCACTCAAATGATTACGCTAAAGTCATTTATGTATCACAAAGAAACTGGCGTACATGCAGGGAATGTTTTAAGGGCTCAATCACAATAACCAATGGATGAACAAATGACTTTGGGGTCCTGGGTAGGCTGCTACTCGCCATAAAGTGCTTCAGTGGCTTGTCAGATATAGTATGCACTATATAAATGCAAAACATCTACTGCCTCAAATAGCTCATTTGCACATACAACATAAAGATACAAATCCCCTTGTATGAGGTGACACATTCCCTAGATTTATTTTAAATAAAACATTCACGTGCATTTTACTGTATATTCAATTGGCCACTCTTCTCCAAGCCAGACTCATAACCCCAGGATCTGTCCCCACAACGAGGGAAGTGCGGCTACGTTTACCATCCAGGACGCCCTTCACTAGCAGGGTTGCTACAATGACAGGGCCATTTCATACCATCCTTCCCCAAAACGGTTCTGTTCAACACCAGACATATCACATTAACAGAAAAACAACAACGTTTATCAATAACGGGAAGCTATTTGAAACCTCCTACACCAGAAACACGCAAAGCACACCTTTTGGCAAACCACCAACAGACCCAATTCCAAGCAAACAGTACAGCAAACACTTTAATCAGAACAACCACTGATTAAACATAACTTACCCACTCCCACCATTACAGTAGCCCTAATCAACACAACCTTGATGTCTAGACATTTATTTAAACAACATTATTTAAGTACCAGGTTCCTTCTGCGTAGCCTTATAAAAGCTTGCGAAAAGCGGCCTGGCCTGCTAAGAACATACAGTGCGAAACATCTAATGATAGACTTCTGAAATCTGTGCTTTGACTAAACAAGTGGTTAGAAAAAGATTGGCATGTGCTGAACCCACTTTCAGATACTTGCTGCCAAATATGCTAGGACTTGATTAAGACTATAAAGCAGCAGGTAGATGGAAGGAGAGATTGAGTGAGAGTGAGTTTCTTTCAGTTCATGTTTTCACATTGAACAGGGCAGATGAAAAACTGGTCCTCAGACACCTTTAGTGTCACCTTGGACAAGGTACTACTGAATTAATAGGCTGGAAACATGAGATTGAGGAGTGGATGAGCTCCCATCTAGCTAAGCACCAATCATCTCCCTCGAGTTGGTTACCTCAGAAAGAACTACGCCCAAATAACTTGATATCCTTGTCCCTGGTATTCCGGCTACAATACAATGGGTCATATTTACAGGGGCATTGCGCCACAGGAACGTCGCTTTTAACGACGTTCCTGTGGTGTAATGCCCTGCTCCATATTTACAAAGTGGCGTTAAGACATCGTTTTGTGACTTAACGCCGCCTTGTAAATACGGCCCCTTTACACGCGTCACTTAGTGTGAAGAGGGCATGCAATGGGTGTTGCTGTGGGCATTCCAGTGCAAAACCCATTGCTTTTTTACGCTGCCCAGATTTAGAAGGATTTGTAAATCTGAGGCAGCGCTAAAAACTAACACCATGCAAGAGCAGGCGTTAGAATGGCGAAATGAGGAGAAATGCTTTTATTTCTCCTCGTTTTTGCTTTTAAGAGTAAAACACCATTAATGATTGTTTATGTCCAGACGGTGCCCCATCCTGCACATAAATAATCATTAAATAATGACAATTTGCTACTTCTATGAGTGCTGCATTCTGCAGCACACATAGAAGTAACAGATTGCCATCATAGATTATTTATGTGCAGGAAGGAACACCTTCCTTCACATAAACAATAATTCCCTACAATGCAGTCACCATTGCACTATGGTGCAAGGGTGCCAGCGTTGGCGCTAGGCAGCTCATTTTAGCACCAGAGCTAGGGACACCACATGAGTGCTCCGTTTTGTAGAAAGTACGGCAGATCCCTGCATTTTGGGAAATGTCGGAGCGCTGTGCTGCCAATATGTATATGGTCCAGCCAACCCTACAGTTTTATGGGCCTAACTCCTTTACACTAAAAAGTGCTGCCAAATTTGGCACAGCTACATGTTCTGACATTTTGTTGTACATATGCCTCCACATTCCAAGAGGAATTCTTCAATCTACACATGGCACTGTCCACATATGTCCTCCTTTAATGTGTGGGTTGATGACAGCAAAAAGATAGAAGTCTTTACCTAACAGAGAACATGATGTTTTGTGGGGTTCAGCCAATATGTCAAAGCCCCTGTATTTAATGCCGACCACATTTAAGACATATGGCCTCATTTAGCATTTGGCAGGGAGGCAGCACTACAATAAATTGGTAGTACTCCCGCCCACCAAACTTGTAGTTTGTCCACCTCATTTAAAGGCAGCATTTGACCTCACTCTTCCATATTGTCTTCATCATTGTCCAAACCATCATTTTCTTGCTCTTGATTAATAGCAATAGATCAGGGAGGGTTTTATATTGTTTGGTATGGAGGGTAGGTAGCCAGAGCAGTAATAAGTACTTAGTAATGCTTCTTAAGAGAGCACAAAGTGACACTTCGACTGCTTTAGTGATACGGGAGTACCACTGTGAAGGTTCCCTTGTTGAGGTGTAGAAGCATCCAGGTCTGGTGAGGGGGTGAGATTCCTCTCTGTCTACCACCACTTAACCCCACTCAGACCAGTGATGCCACCATTGGGTGTGTTCAACCTTGCTCCTTTTGTACCACAATGACTTCAACAGAGGTCCTGCTCCCAGGGCTCGGCTACTCCTCTGGAGAAGTGGAAAGTGCCTGCCATTGATGGCCGGACTACAGCTTCTAGTAAGAACAAACAAGTGAAACTTCACCTGATGCCTGGCTGAATAGTGAGAGTTCAACTTAACTCATAATCCAAGAGTATACACAATTATACAACATTGCAAATTGTAAGGTTTTCCAATTACATTCAAAGATTTTTAAATGTTAGTCATGAATCACATTTAAAAGAATCAATTGTAAATCCGTTGAAACAGTATCCAATTAATTTCAAAGGGTGATACTCAACGTTTCTTGACTGTGGTCTTCCCCAGAACTATACATGCAGTATATCAACATCAATAAGGGTCTATCACTTTTTCACATCCTGTAAAACAAAAGCAAAAAATAATTCTGTATTAACTGTGAGCAGTATAAAATAAAAACGATGGGATTGAAAGGTAGGATGAGACGAAGGAGACTACAACGTGAGTAATCAAGATTGATGGTAAGTAACCTGAGCGCTACCTCCTCATCTGGCCTTCCTCGTCCAAATCCTTACTAATGAGGATGTACCCCAACTATCATCCTTTTGTATGGCTTATGACATAAATATTGACAGCGAAATGCATATGGCTACACATAATGCTTTATTAGCAAATAAACAAAGTTAATCCAATACAGCAGAAAAAACCTTTGAACTAAATGTGGAAGGGTTTGAACCCCCAACTGCAGTTTGCAAAATGGAGGAAGCCCTTGTATACAGCCCAACAGGTGGATGTTCCTCTTGTTGAACTGATCCTTCTACGACAGATCCATTCCATTAATAAGCCAAAGAAATAGTTTGCGTTATCCATGTACACTTAGAAAAGGCTAGAATAAGTGCCAAAAGTGACAAACAAAAATTGCACCGTTCTAAATTTGAAATAGAATTAAACACAGACAGACAGCTCTATGTACAAATGCAAAATATACTCTTCTGAAGAGGGTAAGGGACAGGAGGCAATATCTTCATCTAGATGGAAAATGGATCCAACTCTAGGTAAGAACACAGAATCAGTTCTTTAAACCACCTGATCCGGGATGATTAGGGATCATTAACCAACAAGACCCCAGTTTCTCCCAAACTTCTGCCTGAGGTAATGACAACAAGAAAACGAGAAGAGGGATGTGAGAGTGAATAACAGGTTTCCTGTTACAAAAAACCTTTCAAAAGTGTGGATGGGAGAATCTCTAACTAAAACACTTCCTCACCTCTAAACACTTTACGAGCAGCCCACTCACTGCGTAGTGTGGAGAAGGCTAATCCCAACAGAAAAGCATCCGTAAGAAAGACTAGGATTAATATTGAGGAGCTCATACTAGAGCTCAAGAAATTTACAGTTACTAGAATACATTTTTGAGGTAAACGGCCCTTTAGATTTTTTTATTGAACCTCCAAACATCTCAACTCAATTAATCACCTCCTCTTTTTCTCCAAACCCCCAATCCCAGTGCCAACAGGGATGAAACCCGAAGAAGAGGGACACGAAGAGGAGAGGGGATTTCTGGGGAAAAAATCAGGCCCTTCAGCCAGGGAATGGATAGAGCATCCAGAGCCACACTTTCTGAGATAAAATGAGGGAGGAAAATATTGGAAGAAATATATTCTGCTCCACTCCACACATGACTGGCCACATCACTGAATGACCTGCTGGAAAACCAGAGGACTGGGACTATTTACAACGTTTACATCCCCTCCTTAATTAGTCGGCAAGTCCATTCTCCTTCCCTAGAAGATGAATTGCTTCCAGAGAAAGGAGCTTGGCCTCCACCCAATTCCTCATTTCTTGAGCTACCAAAACTAGAGCCCACACCCAGATTCACTCCGGGCGGTTGACATATGCAGAGCCTACTAGTCTCTCTTTTCTTATTCTCACAGCCTGATTCTGAATGTGTTGGAGAATAGCCAGAAGAGCTTTGAAGATTTCTGCAAACTCTCTCCCGTTTGAGGACCTTTGTGCTTCTATCTGACACCAAAAACCCTGGATAGAGAGATACACCATAAATGCTCCCAAGCATTTGTGACTGGTGATGTGGCTGGTGAACTTTAGTGATGATATTTGGGCTTGGAACAATCAAAGAAATACCCTTGTCCAGATTGACTGGATTCAACCACCGTTACATTTCCAGTCTTATTTCCTATGATGCTGGCATGTTCCTGCAGTAGTCCTGTGACCAAGAAGTCCAATGATGTAAATGATGTTGAACTATGGGATACACATGGAGATGAGACCATGGGATGGTAGCCCAAAAAGAAGCTATCTCTCCCTGAGCCCTCACATTTTCTCTGCCTGTTGCGTAGTCCCTTTCCAGAACATTCCACAGCTAATTATTCAACTTTAAATTCCTCCGACTGAGAAGGAAGATCACCATATCTGTCTGGAATATTTCCTCTATTTACTGCAACCTCTGAAATGGCAGAATATTGGATTATTTGAAGTTCAGAAAGACCCCATAATTCTGAAGAACATTGCTGTCAGTCCTAACATCGTGCTGGGGCCTCGAAAAACAAGATGCACTAATTAATAGGTCATTAAGGTAAGGCAACACATTTATACCGTGGTCATGTAATTTACTCATAAGCTCATAAGAGGAGTTAAAACAATTGTGAAAGCTCTTGGTGGAAGAGAAAGTCCACAGGGTAGAATTCTGAACTGATAATGTTTTCCCCAAGCACTCAAAATTCCGGAATTATTTTGGGATGGGAATGTGCAAGTATTCATTTTGTAAGGCCAGCAAAGCGAGGAAGTCATTCTGACTAATCAAAGGAAGAATCATTTGGAGAGTCACCATCTTGAAAGTTGTGTGTTGAAGACGGATATTTAGCTTCTTGAAATTTAGAATGGTCCTGTACTCACATGTAGCCATCTTTACCGCGAAGATTATAGAATAGCAACCCCTTCCCAGTTCGGAATATGGTACAGGAATTGCAGCATTTTTCTGCAATGAATCCTGATAGCACATTAGACTTTTTTTTATTGAGGATTCCCTGGTTCTAGAGTCATTGTGAAGTAATTCTCTGGTATGTCTTATAATGTTATTTTGTAATCTTTCTTGATTATGCCAAGGGCCCATACATCCGATATTGACCTTTTCCATTTCTTGTAGAAAAAAGAATACAATCTCCAACATAGTCTGCACCTCTGCATGGAGGAAGATTGGACTGTACCCCGTTTGTTAAGACTCAGATGTTTCTGAAGAAGGGGTATCTTGCCGCGCTCCCAACCTCGAAAGGCTGAAAATATCCTCTGGCTGATTTCTGAAGCTCAAAATTTCTTTAGCTCAGAAACAAACAACCTCTACCAGAAACTCTTATCCTCGTCTGATTTCCTGATGAAATCTTGCAGATGGAATCCAAACAATTTAATTTCTTTAAAATTCTCTTGTGAATTGTCTTCCCTCCATAATTGCATCCGAGTGTGTCTACTAGAACAAGAGGTGGGCAAGCCAACAATTTAACAGGGAGAGGAAAGCCAGAGCTGAGATTCTGGCTTGGCTCTTAGAGCCCGTGTACAAGCTGATCTCTGAAAATGTTTGCTATGTACATCATATATCGAACATTGCATAAAATATAAAAAAGTCTCTTCAAAATTATATTCAAAAGAGTGTATTTCTTTAACATATGGAAGCTTTGACATTAATGCTTCACATTAAAGAACATTTTAAGAGATTCAACCTTTAAAAGTGATAGTTTTAAACATGAACTTAGAACCATTCCTGGTCCCGACCCAACACTGGTAACAGTGTCATGAGTGAACTAAGAGGCAAGACAGTTGTCACGTGAACCCTCTATGTGGCCCAGATCATAATTGAGCAGCATTATAGTCTATTAAGTCACACACCATAGGTTTTTGTTCAGCTGGTATTCTGAACTCACATAGTTGAAAGTGCCTTCATATATGTTTATGAAGGTAAACAATGTGCCTCAGATCACACAGTATAAGCGAGGAAGCAGTTACTTATCTAGGTTTTCTGGTGTTAGTTTGTAAAAATCTACCATTAAATGGGTATCTAGTTGTCTCTCCTTCTTATTTTAATGCTTTGTTTTTACCTCTTTGTACATTTTTCTGCAGTTTTTATATAGCAAACTCAACCGAAAGTATTGGAGTACTTTACATGCGCACCAGTAAAGTTCCGTTTATTTTAGGCACGGCAGATTAGGTGAATTACCAATAATCAAAGGCTGTTGAGCTGGCGTGGTGGTACGAACCTGGTACACCAGTTCCAAATTCGGAAGCTCTGGCATAACGCCACATCCTGGGCCGAGCAAAGGTGGCAGACAGAAGCCACATCAAAGCTTAGCTCGTTATGTGCTCGAGGTTTCATCAGGACCTAAAGCTGAACCAAAGCCAAGCTGCGGGCTCGAGCTCACAATGGCTCATCCACTTTTATCGAAAAGAAATAGCCGAAAATCAAAAGAAACATCAGCCAAGAATTTGACCAGTTCATCCTTTACAGAAAGTCTCTCACTACAGTCAGTTCCATCATGAATTCAATATGCTAGAGACTGAAAATCTACTACAAGAGAATGGACTGTGTAAAAGGCAGATGCAGAAGCCCTTGCAGCAAAGTTATAAGCTGCGTGCACTTCACTTCTGCATCCACCTTTCTATCAAACATGTCTAAGGATGTCCTTAGAATTATGGAGCTATGAGATGCTACACCAGTGAGGAGAGAGTGCACGTCAACCAAAAAGAGGGATAGTCTTATTGAGAGTTTTCCAAATCAAACCTTCTAGACAGGAAACATTGAAACTGAGATTTTGCAATGGCTTTCCACTCTTTGTTGAGAACCTTTCTGATAGCAGCATGTACCAGCAAGGAGTCAGGGTCTTTTAGTTGATATTGTGCAAAGAAATGTTCTTCCCCTTGTGTGGAAGGTTCTGTAAAATTCTAATTCTGTTTGATGTGCAGAAGCACTTCCTTGAAGTCCAGGCCCTGAATATAACAACACCTCTGCTCAGTCTTCTTAAGCAGGATGATTAGATTGATTCGGCTTGGAATGTTTACATGATGGTTCTTGACCAGGGGTGCCTCCTTCGTTTGTGTGGAGGAGCGTAGACCCACTTAAAAATCCACGCAAAGCCCTGAAATGAAAAATAAAAGGGTGGGTTGTATGTGCACTCTTCAAAGTGCACGTCTTTTTGGGCGCCTGTCTTACGACATGCGCACTTTGGAACCTCTAACCCAGCTGTCTTAAGACAGCTTAGAGCGCTGTGGGGCACCAAATGAGACCGCTCCCTCCAATCAGGGTGCTGCTCTCACAGCATGAGAGCATCACCAGGATTGGTCATGGGCGTTTCCTGGTGGCCGAACTGCAGTCACAAGAGGTCGGGAGCAGGAGGTCTTGTCCTAAAATAAGTTTACTTTTATTATATTTTAAGTTTATTTGCACTCCTGTTCTAATGTAAGTTTACTTTTATCATATTTTAAGTTTATTTGCACACACCTGTTTGATTTTACATTTTGTAACTTTATTTCAGCGACCACCCATTGAAGCAAGCCACCACTGTTCTTGCCTTTTCAAAGCAGCAGCCACATCCTTGTTGAACACATCATTAAGATCCTGGTGGGCAGGATATGGATCTCTGGCAACTTCCTCTTAACCCACAACCTCGACCTCAGGTGTTCCTGTAAATGCCTCTTTTTAGTCACCACTTTTCAACCCGCTTCCTCCATCTTGGCACTGGGTGAAATTACTAACTGGGGATCCCCTCTTGCTTCCCCTTTTTATAGTCAACAAAAAATCTCACACCAGGGGAGATATCATGAGATCTTGTACCTTAAAATACACGTTTTCTTTCTTTCTATTTTATACAGACAAGTTTCACAGTAAATGATCCAAGCTGAGGCAGGAAGAACCATCACATGTAAGTAGACTCAACAACATCCTTTATTTTCTTTGTCTTCCTAAACTTGGAAGATGCGCAGGGAAAACTAAAATTACAATAAAACAGGAAGGCGCACTGGATCGAACCACCGCACCTACCATTCATTGTTAAAGTAAACAAACTGGGAGGGTGTGCTGGTTCTGCACAGCCCAGTGCTTAATATGTACAAAATTAAAATCCTGGGCCCTTCTTGGAAGGCCACTGCAGCCTGCAGCATGCATTGACCCTGCCAGCACTGCCAATGATAATTCCAACGTAACACCTAACCATTGCACTCCTACAAGTGTGACAAATTCAGGCTATTTCAGGCCACACAAAGCTATAATAATGGCATGAAGGGCGGGTATCATTAATTTTCAATGCCATTTGACTTAATAAACACAGTTCTTGTTCACATCTCAGATAGCGCCACCATGTGGTGGACAGTCACTAGAGCCGGTGTTGACGAATAAAGTGCTGGTGCCGAGCACCGGAAACCACCAGCTCAATTTAAGCACTGGCCCAGTCACGTCTTTCTTTAATTGGGCATCATTAAAGGAAACCGGGAAGGCATGCTGGAACAGCCATACCTTCACTAAAACGCACCAGCAAAATAAAACCTGGGAGGCGCATAAACTCTCCTCCAGTGGCAGCTCCTCCACTAGGGCGAAGGAGCGTCACCCCAATGCTTTCTCGCAGTGCAAGAAGCAGAAACATAAAATGGTAAAACTACCATTTTATGTTTCTACTTCTCGCACCGCGAGTAGGCAGGAGGGTTTGGTTGGGGGCGGTCTGCTCTAGGGCATGGGAGGAGTAGCTTGCTCACTGCTGAGGGTGCTAACTGTTTTGTCAGCCCTCTGGGGCTGACCAAACCAGTCATGTGCACTCTGCCTTTTCTCCATGTAAGCTTCATGCAGCCTACATGGAGAAAATGGCCTCCACATAGGCGCCTGGCTTGGCGCCGTCCCAACCAATCACAACGCTGGCATTGCTCGCTTGTCCCTCCACCCTGTGCCCGCCCCCCACCAGTGAGCCATGCCGGCCGCGACTGCTCTCCTCAGCCGCACGTTCCAAAGACGCCTAATTCAATAAAACCAGGAAAGCTTGCTGACTCATCACAGCTGCACCTTGTCTTAATGCAAAAACAAACAAGAAGGTGCCCCACTTCACTTTCCTGCAAAATGATTTGCACATACTCTAAAGAAAAGTCGTGCTATTTTTGAGCCAAATGCTAAAAACACTTCATTAATAAAAGCATAACGAAAAAATGCAAAACTACTCACCTATCTCATGGAGATGTTAGTCAGAGACAGAAAAAAACAGGTTGTGAAAACAGATAGTCCCTTCTTTATGTTAATTTACTGTGAGCATAGTGGGGGAAAACATATGCAATGCAGTGAATTGTTTTAGATCACAGCCTACGCCAAAGGCATCTTGGGGCCTTTCAGAAAGTTGATCTAGGAATGCATTCCGCGCGATGGTTGCTATTGGCTGTGTGGTTTGTAACTCACATTTTCTTGCTTTCCATTTGCTGGCATTATTTGCTTTAGGCTGTCCATGTTCAGTTTGTCCCTCACTTTGCCTAAACTGTGTTTATGGTATTCTTCCACAAACTCGTATTCTGTAAACAGGCCTATAAATCTTGTTCTTATCTCGCCACGCTTGCAGGGCATTCAAAGACCAAGGTCAAATGTCAGGCACTGTCTTATTCTTCCAAGTGCTCTCTTTCTATAAAAAAAGTCTATAAATCATGTTCTGATCTGATCACATTTGCTGTGTATTCAAAGACCGAGGTCAAATGTCAAGCGTTATCTTCAGAGGGCGCTTGTTTACTTTTATTTATCTGACTTCAAAGTGAGAGGATTTATGTGACAATTTTGCTAGATACTGGAGGTGGGAAAGAGTATTTTCTAATACACAACAACATTTAAGTGAACTGTGTAAGTATTAAAAAATATATCAGAATTAGGAACACAAATGTAGCACATATTTTGTTATTTATGAAGTGTGTTAGAAATAAACACTTTAATATGATCAAAACAAATCATTATACTGAGATGATGCAATGTACACTGTATAGTTTTATTAGTAAAACTGTATGTCTGTTCAAACGTAATGGTAATTTCAATAGAAAATGTGTTGTCTGTAGTGGCAGTGTGCTACCACACTATACATACTCCACTTTAAGCCACTCCACTCTACTCTGCACTACCCCACTTTACACACATCACTGCACTCTGCACCACTGAACTCTACTCCACTCTACTCCACTCTGCTCCACTGCACTTTATGCCACTGCACCACTGCACTCCACACCACTGGACTCTACTCTGCACCACACCACTCTATGCCACTGTACTCTACCCCACTTCACGCTGCGTCTCCCTATTCTATCCTGTACCACTCTACTCTATGCCAATGCACTCTATGCCACTCTACTCTACACCTCTACATTCTTCACCACGGCACTCTACACTACTCCAGTCTAGGCCACACCAATCAGCTCTGGACACGTACACTCTAAGCCACTATGCACCACTGCCCTCTATGCCACTGCACTCTATGACAGTGGTTCCTAAACTGTGGTCTGGTGATTAATGCACCTGCTGGAGAGAAATGGGAGTTTTGTCGAGTGGCAGCTTTGACTCATCTGAGGGAGCACAGATGGTGCTGCAATGAACGTGTACCATGCATTACAAAAACAGCATTTTATGTGCCTCGTTCAGTGAGTTATTCCTTTTGTCACAAAGATCTTTTTGTTACTGTGTAGTTGATAAATTACAATCGTAATCTAGCACAGTGAGCTATGAACTGCCATCAAAGAGCTGAATTCAAACTACATGGTACAAGTTAGTAAGTTATGTTTTTTCCCAGTCTTTCATTATCCTGATGCTGCTACAAAGATTTGTTTAGGTAGAAATACATTCTTATTATTAGAACATTGGTACGTTGGTAGCTCCATTGAAAATAATGGAGTGCTCCGGCCTTATAATTGCTGGTATAAGCCCGGAGCTCCAACATTCCAGTGTTTCTTTGTTCACAGCTCTGGCTGTGAACAAAGGCTTCTGGAAGCCTGAGGGGATTCCAATCCCTTCATGTTCCCATAAGGCTTTGTTCTTTTTTGTTAGATCATTCTGCCCTCTAGTGGTAGAATGTTCTAATAGCCTTATAGCCCTTGTAGCTGGGCTATACTGGCTATTGAAGTCCCTCTCCCTTGTTAAAGGCCCTCGCCTTCGGCTTTGGCCTTTAACGCCGGAGAGGGCCTTTAATAGCCGATACAGCCCTCTACGGCGGGCTATACGGCTATATTAAAGTTAGTGCTAAATTCTGTGTTATGTTCTGAATCCTGGGTTTGCTCTTCTCCAGACCAAGCACTCTTAAAAAAATGATGTGAGTCCTACACCTTGTAGTCACATTTGCCTTATGCAAAATTTTCTATACACTGATTTACACACATATGATTCATTGTCTCTGGATGTGACTGATGTAAAGTGCTCTGAAACCCTACCCTGGTGCATGATGTGCTATAAAACAAATGAAATACATGTGACTGAGAGGCTGTGGAGAGATGAGAGGCACAGTTGGAGGGTGATAGTGAGAGAATCATTGAAGAGCCCCAACAAAGATTGTCGAATCCTGGTGCATAGTAAGGTCATCATTTACTAGGCTTTAAAAGCAAATACAATTCAATATATAATGTCAAATGTGTTGTAGAAAACGCAATTTTTTCCCAAATCTTCTTGGGAGAGAGACCAAAACCCTCTTTTTTAGTTGTCAAGCTCACTCGCTGCACTTGGCGTGCACCATATGTATTACTGATTCTCAGGCTCCCCATACTTTTTCATGCACTCACTCCCTTTAAAGTAGTGCTACCGCAGGTATTAGTAACTTTAGGGCGTCAACTTAATTGGCCCTAATCAAAGACTCTGATAATAAGGGACTTAGAGTCTGGCTCAGAGAGATAGAGGGGTGAAAAATAATGTCCATGATTCACACAAACAGTGAGGATGGAATCTCTAGGCACCCATTGTCAGGATTTCAGGTTCCACCAAAAACGGACAGAGTTCTGCATACAAAAGCAACAAGGTGTTGGATAGAACACTTGAATCAATCTCAGCCACTGGCATTCGCTCAAGGTTGCACCCCAATCCATCATTTCTTGCCCACCATGCCACCTTAGTTAGGACAATCCAGAAAAATCACAATGGACTGGAACGCAACCCGAGTGATTACCCATGGCTGAGATTAGTTTAAGCATTCCATCCATCACTGCTTTGTATACTTATTTTACCATCCTGGTTGGCAAATGTGATGGCAGGATTCCCACTCAAGTCTTTTAAAGTCATGAGAATCAATGATAAACTTATAATAATTTTGGAGCCTAATTCGTCTAAGGAACATGTACATTTTGGGAGACTAACTGCACAGCAAGTGCTCACAGATGCTTCCTGTTGCCTCTCCTCCCTAACCCCCCGAAATATGCAGGAGTCAACCACGTACCAGGCTGTGGTCCTGCAAGTTTATTCACTGACTCGAAAGGCACACCGGTCTGCTAGGGTATGGCAAAGCTGGCTTTTGCATTATTTTTTTTTGTAGAGTTTTATATAGCACGAACTTGACCCGCAACCGAATTGGGTATCAGATCGCTTCACACAGCACCAGTTACATTACACGAGGACACACATTCATTTTTTTTTATCTGCGGCGGTAGTGTTTAAAAATGTCTTGGTACGATATATTTTCCTTTGCATGCACCACCATACGGCAATTCTCGCCCGTCCAAAATCTTACAATGAATATTTCTTAGATTACAGCACCTCATAATTCAATTGCTGCCTTCCCCCAAGCCTTTACTCTGGAATGAGCATAAATATTTCATAATTCTGCTTTTCATTAATTTCCCCACAGTTCTTCTCATTAATCAATGTCCCGACAATTTAGATTATGATGAATTTTCCGCAGTTCAGTACAGCATACATTTCCCACAAATATGCTCGCAATGAATTTAGCAGGCTTCTGTTCATGTGAACCTTTTATAGTTCTATTGGCCATTAATTTCACTGTATCTAATCACGGCTGTGTACTCAATTTTACTTGCAATACTTTCCTCAGAATAGATGGCAAAGATTGCCTGGTCAATCTCTCTGTCCCTTTTCACACCTTTAATGTTGTCTCCATCCAGATCTTTATTCGAGCTCTTTGATTACTCCCTCATACCACCCCAAGCCCTTTGTGCACTTTATAAATTAGTATTTTCACAAATACATATCATCACCATCTGATAATTAGGATCTTTCAGATTACACCTTATCTTCGTTAAACAGAAATGGAGAGCTAAGTATCCCTGAAGTTTAGGAGGACAGTTAAGTTTAATTGAGCATCTATAACAAAGTAGGGGTCTTTTGAGGTATGCCCATCACATTTTTGAACCTCCACCAGTTATTGCCCTTTAAAGGCCCCTCTGATCCCAATACTATTTGATTCAGGATTTGTTTCAGAATTGGCTGCCAATTGGGCTTGTTTCGCACTTCCGGCAGAGACGGTGCTTATCGTGGGAGTTTAAGACATGCAACGAAAACTGTTGCGAGGAACCTTCCAGAAGCTTGGACCAAGAGTACGTCTCGCTGGATTAAGTGTTCTATTGGCGTAAGCAGAGGTTACAACAAGTCTATTACTGCAGTTAACCCTGCCCACTTCTGTCACTTCATAGGTCATGCAAAGGCACAAAAGTTGTTCAGATAGCTCAACGTATGACACTCTGGGCCATATGTGTAACGAAGTGGTGGAGTGAGGCGTTAGCCGTCATAGCTTAACGCCTCACTCCGCCACTTCTGAAACGCAAAGCTGCACCATGTTTACAACGATATGGTGCAGCCTTGCGTGTTATCCTGCGATGGCGCTACACTTAGCAGTGTAGCGCCAACGCAGGCACCCTTGCACCATAGTGCAAGGGTGTCATCGTGCAGCAGAGGCTTGTTTATGTGCAGGAAGGTGACCCTTTCTGCATATAAACAATCCTAAAATACCATTTTGTCACTTTCATGTGTGCTGCTTAATGCAGCACACATGATAGTGACAAAATTAAGTTTACGTACAGGAAGGCATTTTGCTTCTTCCATGTGTGCTGCACAAGGCAGCACACATGGAAAAAGCTTAAATGAGGAGAAATAATGTATTTCTCCTCATTTCACCAACTTACGACCAGGTTTTACCTGCTCTTAATGTTGGTGCTGCCTACTATGCACGCTGCCCTTGTAAATAGGGGGCAGCGTCAAATCAATGGGTGTTTCGGTGTAACCGTCACCACAACACCCACTCCCCACCCCTTTTACGCTAACCATAGCGTGAAAGGGTACATTATTTAAAAGGCAGCGTTAAGCCACGCTAAGTGGCTTAATGCTGCCTTGTAAATAAGGCTAAGCCCCAAGCACCACCACAACCGAAAGTGACGTTGTGGTGACGATAGGGGCTTGGACATATGCCCCGCCGCCTACTGTGAAAACGTATCCAGAACCGGCTGTTTTCTTTGAGTGCAAAATTTCCCATATTCAAAATGTCATGCAACCTACTTGTAGTCGTGGCTTTACTGGAAAATAACAACTTTGCCTAGCTCTCATCTTTTGGAGTATTCCTGGCCTTGTCGATAATATGGGCAGGCATTTACTGTTAAATGACATTTTTGACTTTCTGAAAGCTACAAAGTCTCTAAGGGACTCTTAGCTTGGCGCTATGGCCGCGCTCTCTGTTACACTTCTTTTGTTTGCCATTGTCGATGGCTCGCTCAAGGCTTTTTACTTTGCATTGTGGTATTTGCACGCTTCTTTATCCCATTATAAATTCAGCACTGTTACCGGGCACAAAAAACAACTTAGACAGCATGAGCCGTGCACGCATGGAAAAGGGAAATGGGAGAGCTCTGCTAATATCATTTCATGCACATAATCTTTCATCAATATATACAAATACATGTTCATGCCTGCACTTACAAGTGGTCCATCATTTTAAAAACGTAGAGCAGTTGTTTGTGCCAATGCTTGTTATTTTATTTATATCTATTTTTCTTCCACCTTTGCTAACTCCGGTCCCTTGTCTGGTCTTAGCTGGACCTTAGAGGAGCAGCTCCTGGAAACTAATGAGAAATGCAGAATGAAGAGCGGGAATGCAATCATTCAGAATCATAAATTACAATTTTTCAGACCAAAACACTCTAAACACTGCTAAGGTTTCTTTTCCTGCACAAAAAGAACCTGGCATGCAATATGGGCATCCTTATACCATAATGCAAGGGCTTCTGCATAGGCGCTAGGCAGCAAACTGTGCATCAGCACAGGCCGAGAGCAGGAATGCACCATATATTAGTAAATATGCTACATTCATGCCCTCTCCCTTTCATGCAGCGCAGCGCAGCAAGTTAGTTTGCGTGAAATATTGATATATCTGGCCCTCCTTGAACTTTTCCTGGAGTGGGCCAGATTTTCCCACCCAGTAAATACCAGTACATTGGGTTTAAGGGTTTACCGGGTGCGGTTAATACCACGCCCTCTAGTATTCACAAGAAGTATACGGAATGTATGCAGTATTGGTGCATTCTGCACCAAGTTATGTATGCATTGACATATACCCGCCATTTTATCTCAAATAAATTCCAGCAGACGCATTTTAGATCTGGGTATTATGCCAGAACGCATTGTTTGTTGCAGAATTCATTTTTTATGCTCTTGCCCCTTTTGACACCGAATAGTCAGTTCGTTTAAGCTGCTATACAATGTCTGGTTGATTTTGCATGTCATTCATATATTTTGCAAGTTGACTTGACTGAGCCAAGTTTATTGCTGCAGCTCTTGAGAGACAACCAATCAGAGGGACTGTTCTTGTGTATGTAACTGGAGAGAAGAGACATTGCCCTGTGGCTAGATTGCTTATAGTGTGACCGTCAAACATGGGCTCAAATATTGACTCCCTCAATTGAGTAATCGTAGGCAGATAACTTTACTTCACATTCCTATGTTTCTGCTACTTTACCGTTTGCATTTCCTCAAAATTCACTATCTTCACTCAAAATAGTAAAATAAAAAGATTGGGCCCTAGCCCACTATACCTGCAATCAATATTACTAGTTGTGAATGGGATCCACCAGTCATTGACCCCGTGCAAGCTCATCATGACAAACAAACACACAGGAAACACAACACCACACGGCTGAGTTTCAGATCATTGTGCCCCATTTAGACATATAAAAGTAAAAGCTTGTAGCTCTACCTACCAAGCCCAGTGCCCGTGCTGAGTTGCAATCTGTTTGATTGCACTGTAACTATAGCGCCAGTGATGCAATTTTAATGTGCGCGTCTTGTCTTTCGGCTACTGGATACGCAGCCCTGCGAGTGAAGGCTACTGAGCTTGGCAGCACAAAAGACAGCACAAAGAAAGAGAGAGACAAGAAAGCTGACTCCTTTGGAGACATCATTCAATGCTGTCGCTACTTAAAGGGATGGGGTCGGTTGCCATGGCTGCTTCAACGGTAAGAAAGGGCCTCCGCTGTCTCCATTAGTGGCCCAAAGGCTACTCAAGCTGTTTATTACTCTGAGCTAATTACATTTGCTATCGCTGGTCAGACCTTTTCTCTCACAATGTTGCTGCCTTCCTTCCTGTTGTCAGAGCCTTCTTCTTTCTTGCCCATCCTCTTCCTCTCCAAGTGTTGTACAGTTACAGTACCCCTGCTCATGGCTGAACTTTTTCCACCCCCTGATTTTTCAAACAGCCCCTTCACATGTCATCAATCAGTCTTTGGGGCCGTCTGGTGAGCTTGAGGATGTTCTCCACATCAGCTGTTCTTATGAAGACTTCCGCCCGAACACCCTGGCGCGGCATTCTTCATCCGCGTAGTGTGTCAGATCTGGTCACTTGAGCCATGCCATCAACATTCTGATATATAATCTGTTGTAAGGTTCAATATGTTCCCAGTCTTTAATTAAGTGTTTTTGCAAGCACCATGCTTCCACTGACTCAGTGGGGTGCTGTCAATTGGCATAGCCCAATTATTAAGTTAGGGCTTGTGCAGCTTCGCCACACCCCCTGCCACCATGTTCTATGCCATGGATCCTCAAGGCTGGTCTGCAAAGATCTTTATCTTGCTCTTCACCTCCCACTCGTCACAGGTTTCTACGCCTTCATTCTCGCGTGATGGCTCTGCAGGTCTTCGTGAAAGGTCTCTTTGGGCTTGTCGAACCAGGACTACCTCAAGAGAATTTTTCCATGTCCACCGTTTTCACACTAAAAGTGACACTACAGCTGATTTAGAGACCCACCATATGATTCTGCTCTCCGTGGGGCATCTCGAGTATGATTACATTTCTCTGAAACGTTTGTTCTCCTGTCACCACACAGCCATTATGTCTCAGGCTAAGATAAATAAACCATGCATGATCACTTCTTTTAAACGGGGGGTCATTGTCAAACTTGATTGCTTATTTAAATCTCTCAAGCACACAATATTCTGATAGCAGGTAGCACAGCTGATGAAGCAGTTGATGGCAAATCCAGGGGCGGATCCTCCACTATGGCAGAGGAACGTCGCCCCACTGCCCGTAGAGGCAAACAAAAATAAAATTATCTTAATCACATCATTTTATTTTTTGCCCTGCAGCTGTGTCTTGGGGGTGTGGCTACATCACTGCAGCAGAGGAGGAGGAGTGGTGGGCCCTGCTGTCAGTGCACATGAGGGACTAGCCGGCCGTCTCATGCCAGCCAAACCTTTATGCACACTGACATCTCTCGAACGAAGCTGTATTGCTGGGTGGAGGGATCAGCAGCCAAGGGCTCCAAGCTCGATGGAGCACAAAACCAGTGCACTCCGCCCAATCCCTAAACTGCTCTCATGGTGCTAGGAAATAATGCTGTGTTATCTAGAATTCGATAAAAAGCTTTTAGAAATGCTTTGGTCAAGCTAGGCACCTTTGGCATACCCGATGCTTCAGACACACATTTCAGAAGAAACACTCCATTGCAACCAGAAAATAGGCTATCGGTTCTTATCAGGTTTCTGGTCAAGACACCGCACAAAAGAATTAGGAAACAAACTACATGGAAAAGATGGAGAATTGAGCAACGAATACTATGGTCATGGAGGACAAAAGCTTCCAGGGTAGCGTCTGAAATATGCCGCCCCTGCCATCAGAGGACTGGCAGTTCACTTCCAGGTCAGAGAGAACCCAGCTCAATAAAGGATACATGGACACAGAAGATCATGTCTGACACCATTGGTTGTTTTTACTCCATTGCTTGATGTTACAGGTTGCACCCATACCTCCATTCCCTAACCTATTAAAAGCAATTTATATGGCGCAACTAAGCCCAATGGGCATCAAGGCGCATAACCAAATAATAACAGCTGTTAGAAATACCACTATGCAGTTATACAACTATTGCGGGTAAGCCTTGACGAAATACCAGGTTTTAAGGGCCCTTTTAAAAGAGGAGAGAGAGGACTGTGTCTTGATATCCTGGGGGAGAGAATTCCACAACTTTGGTGCAACAATTGAGAATGCCCTATCTCCCCATCGTGCTCTTTTGGCTCGAGGGACGACCAACAGATTCAACTCAGCAGATCTAAGCGCTCTCCCCGGCTGGTAGGGAGTAAGCAAGGCGCTTAAAGGGTGCGTAGATCTTTCTGATAAAGCTCTATAAGCTAAGCAAAGAATTTTAAAGGAAATCCTCAGTTGAATAGGAAGCCAGTGAAGAGTCCTTCTGGCCATAGTGGCAGATGAAGTATTTGGGAGTGCTAGGACAAAACGGGCCGCAGCATTTTGTACAATTTGTAGCCGCTGGGTGAGCCCCTTGTTGGCATCTGCATATAGTACATTGCAGTAATCCAACCTCGAGCCCACCAATGCCACTACTATCTGCTTCCGTGCTGGGAGAGAGAGATAATGAAGAATTCTCCTGAGTATTTTTATGACTCCCCAGCAGGTAGCAACCGTGCGATTAACCTGTAGGGTCATGGACAGCGAGGTGTCGAAAATAACGCCGAGATTCCTGGCTGACTGGGAAGGAGATGGACAAGTTCCCAGCGTAGACGGCCACCACTCAGTGGACCAAATATCCTGGTCCTTGCCAAAGACCAGGATCTCGGTTTTATCGCCGTTCAACTTCAGAGAATTCTGAAGCATCCAGTCAGACACTGTCTGCATACAGGTTCTGAAGTTGGCGGCGGATGTAGATACTGAGTGGGCTAATGACACCATAATTTGAGTGTCATCGGCGTATGACACCACTTCCATCCCCTGAGATTTTACTAACCTCGCAAGAGGTGCAACATAAATGTTAACCTATGTTGTTTTCCCCTTTTGTCATTTCCATCTATTCCCCTTCTTCCCGCTTTCACGTACAGACCCCTGTAATTGTTTTTGGATGGATCTCGGCTGCTGCATTTTAACCTTGCTTCAGGTATCACCCGTGAATTGGCTTAGTCGATTAGTAACCTGATTTTAACCTGGATCCGGATTCTCCTTTTAGTTTGGCGACTACGATTCAGATTTTCATTGGAGTGGAGCACAACTCATCCTCAGTTTTGGGGGAAGATTCCAGCTTTGCCTGAGAGCTGTTAAAGCAACACTTCACCTCATGCCAGTAACCTACTCAGGTATTTCTCCAATACTCACCTGTAGTGAGAAACCTTCCGTTATCGGATAGTCAGTGCCTTCTGTTTTCTCTATTGACAGAGATTCGTATTGTGTCCCTGTGGCTCTATGACATCCTGTATCTCAAGAACTCCTGTCCAGGTCTCCTAACCACCATCCTGCTGGAAATGAGTGTTTGCCCTTACTCTCTAATCCCACAAACCCCTCTTCCCCGTTTTGAATCAGGTACTTGCTACTTTCCTTGAGTGTGGAAGTAGGGCCAACTATAAGGGAAGAAGGTGAGAATAACCTCGCTGTCCTTCAGTCAGAGTGCAGGGTTGTGGAATTTCACCATGATCAGGTCCTTTCTGGCTACAATCCCCTTCAACAGTTCCTGGCAGATTAGAAATATACTTACATCACTTTTAATAATCGGTATTAAATCAATATATACATTCGGCAGGGATTAATTGATTTGCAGGACTGCAAATGATTTTAATGTACATTCAAATAATCTTCTACTACTCGTATCTATTTGTCTGGAAACGTATAATTAAAGAAGCATGTAAGCATCTCCCCTCCCCACTCCCAGACAAAAGACATACTCTTCCCTGATGGGTGGTAAAACCATGAAATAGATGAAAAGATATTTCCAGTACCGTTGCACTACCACTTGACTGCTGAAACTTTTGAAATGTGAATAAAGTGAAAACAGCAGCCTTGTGTCATGTTGCAAGGGTTTCTTGCGTTGTGAGGATGATTGTTTTTGTGCAGTAATGGACACCTTCCTGCACAAAAACAATAATTAATGGCGTTTTACTCCTACTATGCATGCTGCATTCTGCAGCACGCACATAAAGAGGAAAAAACAAGGCGAAGTAAACGTTTTTCTTCTCGTTGCGCCACTCCTACGGCTCTCCTGGGAAGGTGTAAGAATCTGATGCATTCTCAGCTTTAAAAGTCGTTGTAAATCTGGCAATGTGTCAGGTTCCATAGATGTTGCATGGGGAAACCTGCAGCAACACCCACGGAATGCCTCTTTCTCGCAGAGTAATGCTTGAAAAAGGCCCATATTTACAAGGCCATTATAAGTCAAGCAGGGTGACTTTACGTGGCCTTGTAAATATGGGCAAGCCCATTGCACTGCTTGTGCGTCAAAAACAATGCTGCACAGGCAGCGCAATGGGCTCGTAAATGAGGCGCTCAGTATTTCTAACCACACCTGTGAAATCTTTAAAGCTCTCTGAGCAGGATGGTGGTCAACTGGTTGTTTGAGTTCATTGGATGCACCTACGTTGTGTTTGATATTTTACTGCAGCTACTTAAAAGAGTTGAAACACATACTCTGAGTGTCAGAAACCATGAAATACATGTAATTAGATTTATAGCACAGACTGGGCAAGTACTTGACTGCTGAAACAAAGGAATGGGAGTGAAATTAACTTACAGAACTCCATCTACCTCTGTGCCTTGAAGTAACCTGTTGAATGTGTGAACTACACCTCTAAATTGTTAAAGGATTTGAAATTGATTCACTGTGATAAATGGTTTTCGATATAGGATCATGTGAGGATGTTAACATGACCTTATAACAGTGAAGCTCTCATTCTAGGAATATGCTCAGAAAATATCTGCAAAGATCCTTCTAACATATTAGCAGAGGCTCTCACTGGCAGGAGCAGTGTAGGAAAGGCACTGATCACACTGGACTAGCATCCACCATTTATTTGATAGTCAGGGTCTCATTTGCAAGCCCTGTATGCCGCTGAAATGTCAGTTTTTGTGGCAAGACCGTGGCACACAGTGCTTAGCTATATCAACAAGGCCACGTAAAGCCACCCTGAGTGGTTTTTCATGGCCGTGTAGATATGGAGTGAAGCAAAGCAGCGCAAGTCGCTGCCCTGCCTCACACTACAATAGGAAGGCGAATGTCTACTTACAGTATGCTGGCCATTTAAAATGCTCAAGTTTGCTTGGTTTAGTAGACTGCTTGTGGCTGCAAAATATCAAATATAGCTGGCACTAAGATGTGCCTTCCAAAATGCCTTATGTTACCATGCAAAGTTGAGAAACACACCAGATCACCTGTCACTTCTTGTGAATCTTCCCCTTCCTAGTCATTTGCAAGGCCTTTGCTGCTGCCTTTCTGGCTCTATCTGTTGTTGTTGGGCATTTGCAAGGTGTGCTGTAATCGGAGCATGTGCTGGTTAATGTTGTTTGCAGTCAGTGCCCAGAGTAAAGCTCTGTGAAGAACACACTCGGGCTCACAAGAGATTGATTCAGAAAGGTAGCATGGAAGGCCTTGCAAATGACAAGGAAAAGGGAGAGTTCACATGAAATAAAGTAAAGAGCGGTGTGGCAGGTGAGCTTCTTTGATTCTCATCTTTGATGGGAAATATATAATATATATTTAAGACCTCTATTGACCCTGATCAAATCCTTCGGGATATCTTTTGTAAATTATGCAGATGATACCCAACTGATAATCTCATCAGATGAGTCGGACATAAGTAACTTCCACTCATGTCGGGAAGAGATGGCACAATGGCTTGACCAGAACATGCTCAAATTCAACGGAGACAAGACGGATTTTCTCTGGTGTTCTCCTGGAATTAAACAGGGACAACTTCCATCTAATTTCTGGCCTTGGCAATGGAAGTGGCTCCAGAACCAGTACATTCAGGAAGAGCCAGAAAAAACAAATGCCCCCGCCTCCTTGGAGCCAGATCCAGAATGGCTGAGAATTAGACCGTTTCGCCCTAAAAGAGTTATTCTTTCACATTTTCTACTTTTTCTCTTTTCACTCCCTTTTGTAGGTAGCCCTTCCACTTATCCCCCTCTTTTCATCCCTCCTCCCCTTCCCATTTCTCCCTTCTCCTTTTTGTCTCTCTTCCCTCTTCCATTTACACCCCTTCCCTGTTCCTTTTGTCTTCCCTTCCCTTCCCTTTTCTTTTCACCTCTCTCTGAAGAACCGGGATTTCTTAGAACCCAGCGGTGCCAGGGACACACCCGAAGTCTTCGGATTCACCTGTCTTGGACTACAGAGACACGGAATACTTCTAGGTGGCGTCAAAGATCAAATTTATTAGCTGCAGCTAGTAACAGTAAACCAAGCAATACAACATGGTGTACAACTCAGGAAACTGCTCAATTTTTGTAGAGCAAGACATCACCTTATATTTACATTTCTAGCCCATTACAAATGCACACCCTCTGCGGCAAATTCTGACCAATGAAATACATTTCACATACATTATTACATTCCAAAAAGCTCACTTTACATCGTACCAACCCATAAGTTAATTATTAGGACTGTCCCAAATTCGATTACCACGAGCCGGACAAACCCATAATTGAAAGTACTACCCATGTAATGAAAAGACATAAGAAAAGGAGCAATTCAGATGTTGAGTAGGATAAGATATTTGCAAGAAACTAAAAAGTTAACGGTATCCTGAACAGTGATTGGAAAACCTAGACAACGATCAGCTAGGGAAATTGGCTTCGTGAAAGGGTCAGTTTCAGGTGGCGAGGTCAGAATCTTGCAGTTCACTCGTAAGTCGAAAAGGCCATGTTAATATGTACATGAACAGCGAAGCCCATGCAACTTTGTTCGTTCATTTACTTCCACGGCCTACGTGAGGGCAACATAAAATGGCGTCTCGAGCAACGCAAAACAAAATGGAGTCCGGTCCCGAAAACCACGGAACCTCAGACCCTCCTTTTGCCATTACGTAGGCAATGACCCAAACTCACGTCAATCTGAATCCAAGTCTATATCTATTCTCATCAGATCATCAAGGTGTTGCTGTAACATCATCTTATTATCTTTCACTTCTCTCGGTACGGGTCTCACACAGATCGTAGCACAAAGGCCACAAATGGTGGGACCACACTGGATGCATAATCAACACGAGAAAAGGATTGCTAAAGCCATACCAAGAAACATCAGAATCTTCCATCCCCATTTGGACAGCAGTTCCCAAAACCATCCTATCAATGACCAGTTCCCTTCGTCTACATGTATAGACTCAGCAGACTTATGTAACTTCAAGATGGCTTGGTACACTGTCGGGGCGTTGTCTGGTATGAAAATGCAGCAACTAGATCCGATCAATTTGCATCCTCCACCTCTATCTGCAAGTATAATATCTAAAACAAAACGGTTCTGTAATGTCATAAGACGATCCGCTTGAAGCTCAGCTGTAATATTGCTAAGGGCACCTGCAGTCTCATTTATAGTGGCCTCAACCACTCTCGTAAGCTGACGAATATTCCTACTATTAGCCATAGGACCCCAAAAGGGTAGGAAACCCTTAAAGAAGTCTCCAACTTCTTGTGTGACAGTATCTTTCGCATCGATAATACCTCTACCAAATCTTGTCTTATGGTAATCGAAAGCAGCTGTGTATGTAGGGGGAAGCAGAAATGCCACATAGCATGTGCCTGAAAAATCAGATGGCAACCATGTATATGCTCTGTCGTAACAGACAAAATACGTGCCTTTGGCTGGCACGAACGGTGGAGATTTCTGGGACGTATAGACATAGCTGTGAACACACACACTCTTACCAAGCTGAGCTCTCGGATTCTGACCATTACCTTGCAGACAAAAATGACCTCGATGGGGTACAATCCAAATAGGAGGAGACCTTTTCTGTCTCTCTTTTTCAGTCAGACTAATACTATATCTCGTCTTGTTCCAACCAACGTATGCTCGTACCTCATCTTTAGGGATAGTATTATACACGTCGATATCTCTAATCATATCGACTATTCCCCGTATCAAAGCATTGTTACTCACATTATCCTTAACGGAACGTACAGGAGATGCTTCATTCGCATAAATAAACATCGACTGGAGTGCACATACTGACCCATTAGGCGAAAAAGGCAAAACCAAATATGGCATTCCCTTATCTGTCGTATGTGGCATAAGACCACAAACCCAACAATTTGTGGAATTTATGACTAACTGATGCTGATGCAACATCTGTATGAACGAATTGTTCACAAATTCTGATCTTCGTGTCTGTTCATGTTCAGGCAAAGTATGAAACTCATGTGAAGAAACAGTAGGAAAAGAAAGAGTAGGTTGGGATGTAGATGCAAGCGTCTGTTGTGTGACATAGAAAATCCAACCCACACAAGCTAACGTAATATTCAAAAGCATTAGAAAACACATTATTAAAAAACATTTGCTACGAATCAGGATACATATTCTCATTTTAGTATTCACTTTCTTAACACTCTTATTAGACTCAAGAAACTCCATCCTCTAACGTGCTGCTCACGGTTATTACCTTCTTCACTTAAGTGTGCGCCAAGATCGTACTAACGACCCTGAACCACAGACCTTGTGTCAAAACACGGTTCACCCCTTAAGGCTGTACCGTGACCCTGCAGCGGAGTCCGGATGGTGACTCGAAAAAAGAAAAAGCAAAAAAGTTTCTCGATCTGACAAGGTGTAACTCACTGCATAAAAAAATTCCAATTTTATTAGTCCATTATTCAGTCTTTCGCTCAGATCGTAACGTTCTTTACCAGGCACAGTCTGGTCTCGGAAAAGGACCTCTGGATTCGTAGTGTCAATTCTCAGGTGGGGCGGCACAGCAGCTTGAAGAACGTCGTCATCTGCACGTTCTGACTGAGTCCATATCAAATGAGCATCACTAAATGGCACGAATCTAGGGACTTTTTCACAATCCAAATCAGCTATTCCCTCCCTCATCCACTGATCATACGGTAAGGGCAAAGGAACTTGTTTACAGTGTGTGGCATGCACCCAATTCTTTTTGCCAACTACTCTAACAGCAGTCCGAGTGACCAATAAAACCAAATAAGGTCCGATCCACCTTGGCTCCAAATTCTTTGTCCGTTGAAAATTCTTGGTCAGCACATATTGTCCAGGTTGGATAGCATGTCCTGGATCTGCAGTAGCTGTCGGCAAACTGTCATAGACCTGTTGGTGGAGAACACGCAATTTAGCAGTCAAGTCATGTAAATAATCCACCAACATAGGGTACTCAATGTCGCTATATTTCTTGGGACGAGGCACACTCCAACATTCGCCAGACGACCAAACACTATTTCATATGGGCTAAGTCCCACACGAGAATGCACAGTCGTCCTTGTTGACAAAAGAGCCAACGGCAAGGCATCCGGCCATGTAAGACCAGTGCTCGCTTGAATCTTAGGCTACTTTCAGTTTCAACGTGCCATTATAGCACTCAACAAGTCCAGCTGACTGGGGGTGATTCGCAGCGTGAAATTTCTGCTTTATTCCCAAACCAACACACACTTTCTTCATGATATGACCCACAAATTCACTCCCATTGTCCGACCATACAATTCTCAGCAAACCACACCTAGGGAAATATTCTTTGAGCAGAACCTTGGCTATAGAGAAGGCAGTATTATCCTTTAGGGGGTAAGCCTCTATCCATCTGGAAAAGGCGCAAACAACCACAAGGACATACTTTAAGTTATTGCATCTCTCCATGTGAATGTAATCTAACTGTATCACCTCAAACGGATACGTCGGAGGAGCAAAATGACCAGCTGGAGTTGGAGTTCCCTTTCCAGGATTATACTTCAAACAAATCATACAATGCTTCACCACATTCTCAGCACATTTTGGAATTCCAGCATTCTGCCATACTGGAGCCACAACAACTTGCATATTCCCTTCGAACTAATGTGAGCCATTCCATGAGCCATAGTAACCACTGGGAGCACATACGCATCTGGCAACAACCATCGCTGGTGCTCCGACAACTCAACCCAACAACCTGTTGAATCCAACATACCCGTACTCTCTCTCCACGTACTCACTTCTTTCTCAGTAGCTTCAGCCTGAATCATCTTCACACTTTCTATTGTGTCTTCACACATTCCACCTGCCATGACCCATCTTGCGGGTCCTGCAACATACATACGGCTCATCATATCTTTCGCCGTCTCCTTCGCAACTTCATCCGCAAACGCATTCCCTCGACCTACATCATCCACAACTTTCCTATGCGCACTACACTTCACAATTGCAATCTGCTTTGGGAGAGTAAGTGATTCCAAAAGTTCATTCACTAACTGCCCATGCTGAATCTTCGTGCCATGGGAAGTAAGGAATCCCCTTTCTCTCCACAAACGTCCAAAACTATGGGCAACACCAAAAGCATACTGGCTATCAGTATAAACATTCACTCGCTTTCCTTCTGACAATATACACGCTCTAGTCAGTGCAATCAACTCTGCTGCTTGCGCAGAATTCTGTGCTATACGTGCTGTTTCAACAACTGTATGCAAAGTTGTAACCGCATACGCTGCAGTCGTTTCACCATTCGGAAGCTTAAAGCACGAACCATCTACCCATAGGGTACCATCAACATTCTCAAGAGGAGTATCCTTTAGGTCCACTCTAGCCTTCGTTTCTTCCTCTGTACGAAGAAAGCAATCATGCTGTTCTTGAGCATCTGTCTCTACAGAAATCGGCAACAACGTAGCTGGATTCAACACATTACATCTTTTAATGTGCACATGGCTAGCCAACAGTGTCAACTCATAACCTGACAAATGTGCACTAGTAAGGTGCTGTGTCTTGGTCCTATTTAACAACGTAACTACTGCATGTGGGACCATCACAATCAACGTATTATCCAATACCAAACCAGCAGACTGTTGGATAGAAACAGCAGCTGCCGCTGTAGCTCTCAGACAACTCGGCAACGCCTTAGCTACTGGATCTAACGTCGCTGAAAAATACGCACATGGACGTTGCTTGTCTCCGAAACACTGCGTCAATACTGACAATGCACAACCTTCTCTCTCGTGCACATACAACGTAAAAGGCTTACTGTAGTCTGGAGTACCCAACACTCGGAGCCAAACACAATGCATCACGTAATTCAGAAAAACTTTTCTGACATTCGCGAGACCAAGGAAGAGGATGTGGAGTATCTTTAAGAGTCAGCGCTAACAAAGGTTTCGCTAGCAGAGAAAAATTTGGAATCCATTGCCTACAATATGAAGTGATACCTAAAAAAGCACGCACTTCTCTGTGTGTAGATGGCACACTCATTTGCGCAATCGCTTGAATTCGTTCTGGGGTCAAACTCCGTCCCTCCTTCGACAAGAGATGACCTAAGTAGGTCACTTCTTGGCGGCAATACTGTAACTTCGAAGGTGACACTTTATGATGAAGGTCAGACAAATGTCGCAACAAAGAAAGAGTAGCCTCTTACAAATCTCTTCATCATCAGCAGCAACCAGAAGATCGTCAACATACTGGATAAGAGTAGCACCAGAAGGCAACACAAAACTATCAAGCTGAGTTTTCAACGCCTGACTATAGATTGAGGGACTTTCACAATAGCTCTCTTAAACCGGAAGCTTCGTTCTCCTAAAGAGAATCCAAAAATATCTCTACTCTCCTCGGCAATCGGAATGCTAAAGAAAGCATTCTTCAAGTCGATGACAGAAAACCAAGCAGCCGAAGCTGGAATCAGAGTCAACAAAGCAGTGATATCAGGAACAACAGGAAACTGTGGCACAACAATTTTGTTAATCTCTCGAAGGTCGATCACAAACCGATACACAGGTGGCTTAGAAGCATCAGTATGCTTAAGGACAGGCAAAACAGGACTGTTAAACACGTTACCTCTCGTTTCTTCAACTACACCCTTCTCAACCAAGTCATAAATGATCGCCAAAAGAGCTCTCTCACCATCGCTCGATATTTTATACTGCGGAATACGAGGCAGTCTAGCATTCGACTTGAGGGTGACAACATATGGTGGAATTTGCAAAAGGCCAACATCATTTGGACCCGTATCCCAAAGTGTATCAGGAAGTGAACGCAATTCCAGTGGAAGACAATCTTTAGACAAATACATTGGAGAAATCACTCTCTTACCTAGGGTAAGGTGTACTCCCGAAGGAGAACAATGTAATATCGCATACAATCTTTTCAGTAAGTCCAAACCCAACAGATTCTCATCACAACCAGTCGTTAGAATAAGTGGAGCTTCCAATTCACAAGGACCAATAGACAGAGAGAAAGGACTAGAAACCGGATTACCAACTGGGGTGCCTGAAAAACCTACTGAAACATTGGTCAAGCCAGACAAAGGTGCCCCAGGAAGTTTAGAGTGCATAATAGAACTCTTCATCGCACCAGTATCCAAAAGAAAAAGTTCTACCACACCTGATGTACTCACCGCAACATAAGGTCCACTCTGGTCTACTGGAACTGACACTATTCCCTCACTTTGTCCTTGGCTATCCTAGTTATCATTATAACCGACACAGTCACCTTCAATACAGTAATCCTCAACATAGTACTGGGCAGACTGACCACTCGGAACATTCTGTCTGTCAAAATAATTCGCAGAATTCTGAGGAGGAGAGGAACGCTCATTTTGGGGAAACACACCACGTCCCCTACCCCTAGGAGCTTGCTGAAAACCACCACAACCTCTCTGACCAGATACACCATTCGCACGCTGTAGCAAAGCCAGGCAACTATTCTTGAAATGACCTTCCTCTCTGCAATAAGCACACTGATTAGGACCAGGAAAGAATCGCTGAGCATAAGGCTCAGGCTTCTGTAGCAATCTCTGAAACTGTGGAGGTTGCTGAAACTGAGGCTGATTCGTTCGAGGTGGATAAGCTTGCTGCAAAAGATCTTTCGTCTTCAGATCTTTCGTTTTCTTCTCCGCTTTATTCTTCTCATCTTTATCCCTATTCTCGTAATATTGTGCAGTAGCCAATATCTGGGCCGACGAAGAAACAGCCCATGAACTCTCAGAGTCCTTCAACTTATTAGAAAGTTTGGGAAGCAAATTAAAGACAAATTTGTCCACAAATAACCTTCGACCACCTTCCGTACTCATATCCTGACCACTATGGTCGATAAACGTTTCTTCAAACCTGGTGAAGAAATCAGATACACTCTCGTCTTTCTTCTGCTTACATGCTGCTAACTTATCCCAATTCACTCGTAAAGGAGGCATCATCGTTTTCATCAAATTAATAATTCTACCAGGGAATTCTGCAACTAATGGTTCAGGTTTAGCACCTCCCACCTGTTGACCATCTGCTGCATGAATGAATGAATGAATAAGATATTTATTGAGCGCACTGTGGCCAAGCGGCTTCCTGGCGCTGAGAGCTCTAAACAACAGAGACAGACAGGGCCGAGGGAGTTAACAGGTGTAGGCCTGGGCAAACAAGAAGGTTTTGAGCGCTTTGCGGAAGTGTGAAAAGATGGGAATTGAGCGCATAGATAGAGGGAGGGAATTCCAGAACCGGGGGGCCATCACAGAAAATCTTGTACCACCAGTGCGGGATTTGCGAAAGCGAGGAACAGTGAGGAGGGCGGAAGTAGATGAGCGGAGGGTACGGGCAGGGGTATGAGTAGAGATCAAGGTATTGATGAATGCCGGAGCAGAGCGATCAACAGCCCAGAAAACTAGGCACCCTAGTTTAAATAGGGATCTCTGCAAAACAGGTAACCAATTAAGTGATTTAAGGACAGGAGTTATATGGTGGGTTTTGGAAAAATGAAAAATAAGACGGGCAGCCTGATTCTGGATTGCTTGAAGACGGCGAGTTTCGTAGGCGGGGATGCCCACGAACAAGCTATTTCCATAATCAAGGCGGGAGGTGATGAGGGCTGAAATGATCATTTTAAGGGAATCCAGGGAAAAAAAACGGGAGATTTTTCGGATCAGGCGGAGGGAGAGGAAGCAGGAGGACACTACAGAGCTGACCTGTGCATGCATTGACAGGTCCTGGCTGACCTTGATGCCCAGCGTTTTAACAGAGGAAACCGGGGTAGGAGGGGGGCCAAGGATGGGGGGCCAGAAAGCACAAGACCATGGACTGGATGAGCCACCAGTCAAGACAAGCTCAGTCTTGTCCGGATTGAGCTTGAGATGATTGGCGCTCATCCAACCAGAAATAAAAACCAGAGTGGAACGAAAAAATGAAAGGGAGTGAGTAGAGGAGGAGAGGTCGAAAACGAGCTGGAGGTCATCTGCGTAATTATACACAGAGACCCCCAGATCAAGAAGAGAAACAATGAGGGGACGAATATAGAGATTAAAAAGAAGAGGGGAGAGAGAGGAGCCATGAGGAACCCCACAGGACACCGGAAGGGGGGGGAGCAGAGAAACCAGAGAGGTGAACGGCTTGTGAGCGTCCTGTTAGAAAGGACGTGATCCAGGAGAGAGCAGAGCCCCGAATGCCCGCTGCGCCGACACGGTCAAGTAGGATGGTATGATCAACCGTGTCGAATGCAGAGGACAAATCGAGGAGAACCAGAGCTTGAGGGAAGTTGGTATCGGCCATAGCTTTCAACTCATCAAGAACCGCAAGCACCACTGACTCCGTAGAGTGGCCCGAGCGGAAGCCCGCTTGATGGGAAGCAAGGAGATGGTTCTGCTCAATGTAGGAAGAAAGACAAAAAGTGACATGGCTTTCAAGAATTTTAGCAAGATAGGGTAGGAGAGAAATGGGTCTGAAATTAGGAAGAAGAGAAGAATCAAGACCAGGTTTTTTGAGAATAGGAAAGACAATCGCAGATTTAAATGAAGAAGGAACCAAACCAGAAAAGAGGGAAGCATTTAGAAGAGAAAGGGGAGTGGTAGGACAAGAGGTAAAGAGAGTTCTCAGCACGCGAGCAGGAGCACAATCGGCTGGAGAGCCGGACTTGGTTTTAGTAAGCAAGGCAAGAAAAGAGTCCAAGGAAATAGGCGGGAAGGAATCGAAAGAGGAGTCAGACACAGAAGGGGCAGGATGAGGGGAGGGAAAAGGTGTGGTGGGAATGTTAGATTTTATTTTAACGATCTTCTCGATAAAGAAGTCGTTTAAGGAGGAGCAGAGGGCCTGGGAAGGAATGAGCTTGGGGCATACACGATCAGAGGTGGCCAAGTTGTTGACCAGAGAAAAAATCTCTTTGGATTTATTTGCGGACAGTGCGACCTGCTCAGAGAAGTACTTGGTCTTAGACGCAAGGATGGCTTTCTTATAGTCATTCAGCAGACGTTTGTATTTAGCCCTGAGGTCGGGGCAGTAATTACGGCGCCAAAGACGCTCAGAGCGTCTGAGTTCCAGTTTAAGAACCTTAAGTTCAGAATTAAACCATCTATGGGCCTCATGTGGGCGAATAGCCTTGACTATCTTGAGAGGGGCAACTTGGTCACAGGAAGAAGATAGCCAGTTGCTGACTGCAGCGGCCTGGATATCAAGAGGGAGACCATTAAGGTCAGGGGGAGAAGATGCAAGGGAAAGAGAGAGAGAGTGCAGATCCGCACGGTTCCAACTGCGGGCAAGGATATTCCTAGGGCGAGGGGGTTTGTGAAGGGAGCCGAGATTAATAGAGAAAAAGATAAGAGAATGGTCGGACCATGTGCAGGGAAGAATGCTAGGGGGAGAGACTATGTCCTGAGATGACCAGACTTGGTCCAGTATATGGCCCAGATTGTGGGTAGGAGCAGAAACATGGGACTGGAGGTTAAGACACAGGAGGGTGGCCGTAAAGTCCTTGGATGCCAGATCCTCCCTGGGGTCGCCCGGCCAATAGTTGAAGTCTCCCAGCAGGAGAACCGAGGAGTTGTTAACTACAAGCGTAGCAAGGAGTTCCTGCAGGGAGGCCACAAATAAGGGCATACTCAGGGGGGGGCGGTACACAAGGACAACTGTCAAAGGGACGGGAAGGTTAGTGGAACGAGCAACCAAGAAATCCACCCCAGCTATGGAAGGTTGGGAAAGGAGCTGGAATTGAAGACTGACCCGAGCAATCATGGCTACACCCCCTCCGATCCTGCCGTCAGGGCGGTCAGCCCGGAGGGCGTAATAGGATTCAGGGAGGATGGCCAGGATATCAGGAAGTGAAGCCTCTGAGAACCAGGTTTCTGTTAAAAACAGAATATCAGGAGAATCTGAAGTAAGAAGGTTGAATAATTGCAGTTGGTGCTTGCCTGCAACAATATTCGCCCATGTTTCGCCTAATTCTGCTGCATGATTCTCATGACGAATCTTCGCCCACAAAGGTTGAGGGACTACATTACCCATCAACATATCAATGTCGGCTAAATTCATAATACACACATCTACTGTCTGAGACAATTCTTTGTAATAACCAGCAGGATTCTTACGAGGGTCAGGTAAGGTCTGCTTAAGAGCAAAGACCTCTGCTCTCTTCCAAGGAACATGTACCCATACTCGCTGAAAATGAGCCTCTGCAGCTTGAATACCCTGATTAACATTAGCCTGAACTGCCTCTCTCCATACAGGAGGAACTTCTCTCATAGGATACTGCTTCACTTTTCTCCTAACGGAGGAATCAGGTTCGTACAATGGCTGAGACGGTAACCTAGATCTGAAAGCAAGTATCATCTCTACGGCATCTGTAACATCAGATTCTACTATTGTCCCTTTAGCAAATTCTGACTGAACATCGAGCACATCCTGCGGAATCGGACCCAACTCTTTATCTTCCCATTCTTGACGCAGAAAAGTACACATTACATCAAAAACATACCTTTGCTTAGGCGGCTCCCACTGAAAGAAAACATCCATAACCGCAGGCAAAGCATACCTCGAAGCATTTATAATCTATCTACGAGCCAATAAATCCAACACTGCCCATTCCTCGGAACTGGGAAGCTGACTACGACTCTGCTTACGTTCCGAAACAGGGGTCATATTCAATGACCCAAACAATGGAGACAACAAATTAGCAACAGTCTCAGTCGTTCGTTTTCGAGCAGAAGGAGAAGAAGTAGACATAAGAACAGGAGAATAAGTATTTTGAGGCAAAAGAGGTGTAGGAACAAGAACAGTAGAAGTTGAAGGTTCAGAAGTAGAAGGCAAAGGGGTTTGAGGCAAAGCTGGTAGCAAAGCTGGCGACCCTAGAGGGGGTTGCACAGTAGAAGGGAGAACCATCTGGGGAACAACGGGTGGCTGAACAACAGCAGGAGGTTGAACGACAAAGGGTAGAACAACCAGGGATAATGGAGGCGCAGTAGCACCCTGCACAGAAGGAGGTGGCAATCTCAGTAAATGAGAGATCAAAGGATCTTTCTCAAGGTCTTCAATCACTTTCGGAGGAGAAAACGGCAAGGCCGGATAACATTTATCTATGGCCATGCAACGTTGTCTATCTGAGACTGCACTCACTCGATCTTCCTCATCTTCCTTAAACTGCCTAGCAGCTTGTAGTACTGACATATTCTTATCTTTCCTATCTCTTTTTGCTTGCTTAATTTCTCGCTGTTTGGCTTCCTTTCACCAGAGACGGAAAGAGTCAAACATTTGCGGCCGGGCTTTCTTCTTGAATAGCGCAACTTCCAGATTGTCTAAAATATTTAATTCAAAACTACCATGTTTGGGCCATCGTAAGACACCATCTTTCCTAGTATAGCGGACCCACCCTTCATTATAAGTAATAGGACCCACTCTGTGTTTTGAATAGAGCTCATAAGTTGGAGTTGCAACCGGAGGTATCGGACACGAATCCTCTAGTTGGGAATCCCTGTTACAACCACAACTAAACCATTTCCTAATTTTGCTAAGACCAGGCATCTTATAGCTCACTAATCTAGCTTCAAACTTCAAGGGGTTATCAACTATCGATACACTCGCAAATATACGAGCCCCTCGGCTTCGGCTATTGCAATATCCGAATCAAAACAAAGAACTAAAACAAAGTCGTGGGAGCGACCCACTTATACTTAACCAAATATCTGTCACGCCACCAGAAGACCGTCTATCATCTCGCTCTACAAAGGATCAATCGAGGGTCCAAGACAGGGTGACAGTCAGGGCAGCAGTCCTTCGTAGCCGTCGGAAAGCGGGAAGCCTCGCAGCAAATATCTTCGGTCCACGTCGACATACAGGGGTCGATGAAGTGGCGGCCTTCCTCCAGAATTTTCTCACGTGGCTCCTCACGATCCTCGGGCTTGGACCGGTACTCCTTGATGTTGCCCCGCGTTGGGCGCCAACTGAAGAACCGGGTTTTCTTAGAACCGAGCGGTGCCAGGGACACACCCAAAGTCTTCAGATTCCCCTGTCTTGGACTACAGAGACACGGAATACTTCTAGGTGGCGTCAAAGATCAAATTTATTAGCTGCAGCTAGTAACAGTAAACCAAGCAAAACAACACGGTGTACAACTCAGGCAACTGCTCAATTTTTGTAGAGCAAGACATCACCTTATATTTACATTTCTAGCTCATTACAAATGCACACCCTCTGCGGCAAATTCTGACCAATGAAATACATTTCACATACATTATTACATTCCAAAAAGCTCACTTTACATCGTACCAACCCACAAGTTAATTATTAGGACTGTCCCAAATTCGATTACCATGAGCCGGACAAACCCATAATTGAAAGTACTACCCATGTAATGAAAAGACATAAGAAAAGGAGCAATTCAGATGTTGAGTAGGATAAGATATGTGCAAGAAACTAAAAAGTTAACGGTATCCTGAACAGTGATTGGAAAACCTAGACAACGATCAGCTAGGGAAATTGGCTTTGTGAAAGGGTCAGTTTCAGGTGACGAGGTCAGCATCTTGCAGTTCACTCGTAAGTCGAAAAGGCCATGTTAATATGTACATGAACAACGAAGCCCATGCAACTTTGTTCGTTCGTTTACTTCCACGGCCTACGTGAGGGCAACATAAAATGGCGTCTCGAGCAACGCAAAACAAAATGGAGTCTGGTCCCGAAAACCACGGAACCTCATCTCCTACCTGCCCCTTTCCTATTTACAACTACCCCTTCTACTCTCATCTCACCCTGCTTAACTTGCCCAATCTCTCACTTCCAGTCACACATTTGCCTCACCCCTCATCTCCCATCCATCTTTCTATTCCATTTTTTCTTCGCTTTTTTCCCTTGTAACGCCGCTTCCCATTTGTCTCTTTCTCTCCATCACACCCCTCCATTTGGTCCTGTTTTCCCCTCTTATCCTTCTGCTTTCCTTTATCTCTCCCTCCCTTCTGGACAGTTGAAATAGCAATAAACAAGTTTTGGCCAGTGTGGTACCCCTGTTTTGTGCCATATGTTTACAAATTTGGACTAAAAAATAATGCAGTTGATAAAATGAAAGCAAGTTAGACAAAATAATGGCATGTTTGTTATTTTATTCTCCATACTGGGGAAGAGTAATCAATTACTTGGTGTTGGCAAGTGACAAATATTTGCTGCAACTCAATTCCACACATTCTATAGCTTTATTAGTGAAATGTCTGTACAAATAAGTAACCATTTCAATAGAGAATGTGCTACCACACCATGCTTCTATAATATATATGTGACAGTGTCATCCTAACAACACCGCCAGCTACATATCAGACCCAAACCACTCTCTAGCTGAATAGACATGACTCATTTTCTACACTTTTTATTTGTGTGACATTTGAATTTTTTCATAATCTACATGAGTCTAGTGGTGTAGCTTTGATGGCAGCATACCCACTCTGAAAATTGTTCCAGCACCACCTCTCCTTTAAAGATGTGCATCAGCTGGAGTGTTTTGTCATGTGGGAAAACTGACCTACATTCTTCAAACCTGTTTCCTTTAGGCTCAAAATATATGCCTGCTCTTTCTAAGCATTAAAAGTTTACTTATAAATACTTATTAATACGTTGAAAATATGTAAGGGAAATACGACCGAAAGCTTATTTCACTGCCAGGCTTTTAGGATTGCAGAAACTATGCCACTCACTTTTTTATAACACCAGAAATGCATATAGCTCACTGTAGAAAGTGTTTGAACTTCATTTTTACCTGTCAAGACACATTTTTCATATTTAATATTTATATTACTTCTTATCCAATTAAAATAATTGCTTCCATCAAACTTGGAATTAAAGAACAAACGGACTATTTTGTATATTCATGACTGTTAATGCATTTTAAACATTTGTACAGTTCATTAATAGGTATTTACATTATGTTTTGTGTCTAAAAATAATGACACCCTACAGCCTTTCCTTTCCACCAGCAAGATTGCCAAGTTTTTTACTTTTCAAAATTCTCGCTGCAGTCGAAGAAAAGTAAACACCAAGCTGCAAGATCACAGAATAAACATTAATTTGTCACTCCTAGCCTGACATTTAACTTCTGTTTTTAAAAGTTCAGCAAACATGACAGGATGAAACTAACATTTACCTGCTTGGTCATTGCTCACGCTCATCCACCTTCGGAGCTAAAGCATGGTTGTTTTGGGCATGTTACAGAATCGTTCTACTTTCCAGCACCTATGGCATGCTATTAAAACAAAGCAAGACTTTGGAGATGCAAGACTTTGTTGGCTTTCATGGAATTTGGGTTGCGGTTTCTCTTGGGGGACGAGCCGGTACTTACAGGCCCTCTGGGGGTTGTAGTTGTGCAAGCCTCCAAAAATAGGAATGGGACTGGAGACAGGGGCGGCTCTAGATTCATGGTGGCCCTAGGCAGGGAGTGTAGGTAGGAGGCCCCGGAAGAGGGGATATGGGCGGGCGGAGCGCGGAGGCCAGTAAAGAGGGGGGGTCAGGGTGTTTGGAAGTGGAACAGAGCCAGAGGCCGCCAAATCCCTGCCAGGGGCTGCCACACAAATGTGTATCCATCCTCAGAGGATTAATATATTAAGGATATATATTGGCGTGGTGGCCCCTGGGGTTTGGTGGCCCTGTGCAGGTGCACAGCTTGCACATGCCTAAGACCGCCCCTGCTGGAGACTACGACCTATATTTATATAAGTAATCTTTATTAGAGCCAGACGCAGATTCATGTATGCTAGCTCTTAGCCCCTGCACTAACTGAACTGCTGTTTCTTGAATACCCCTAACTTTCTCTTCTAGAATCCATGTCCATTCCAGATGACATCACAGTGTCATCACATTATTACAGTCCCCATAAAGCTCACGCACTGCCACGAGCAAACAGAGCAGGAACTCTTCTCAGTTTGGTGCAAAGTGCTCTGTGGGTCCTGTAGCATCCTCCCTTCACCCGCTCCAGCTAATGGAGCGGGGGATTCACCATGACACTGCATTCAGTACCAAACCTGGGTGTTCATTTTAACAAACATCTCTCAATGGAAACACAGGTAGATCAAACAGTAGCAGTGTGCTATGGTCTATTAAGAAACTTAAAGAAAATTATCCCAATGCTCCCAGTCCCACAACCTTTCAGAAGACCTGCGGTACAGGCTTCTGTAATGAGCCGATTTGACTATTGCAACGCCTTACTTCTAGGATGTCCAGAATATCTGCTCAAAAGGCTTCAAAAGATCCAGGTGCGGGTAAGCTAGCGCTAAATAGAGGGAGAAGGGACTCCGCAACCAAAATACTGCAGGAACTTCACTGGGAACAGTGCAAATTTAACACCCTCTGTCTATTTAACAGGGTGTGACATGGTGCAGGACCCAGGGCTTTACAGTGAAAAGTAACACCATACAGACCAGCCGGAAGGCTGAGGTCATCTGACATTCACCTGATATCTGTACCCCCTTTTAAAAAAACACAACAAAAAGGCAGAGCCTTCCAGGTCAAAGGTGCTCAAGTATGGAACAACTTGCCACTACATCTAAGAACTAATCCAAACTTGCTAAGTTCCAGGAAAGACTTAAAGACGTGGATTTTTCCCTGGTAGGAAGGATGTTGTATATTTATCTTTCCTCTATTTCCATGCTCTACCATAGTTCTTACCTGTGTCATTCATTCCAGAATGTAGATGGCTCTGCCTCCTCCTAGTGTTCTAGTTGGTGACAGTTTGTGCCTGGCCAGCTTGCGTTGAGGTTGCTCCATGCTTTTCTCCTACAATAAACCTCCTGTGGTACACCTGTGGTCTCCAGCTATTTACTACAATTTTTGGCGACGTTTATTGGCTGGCCAGTACTGGTGAAGACCTCATCTTGATGTGGATCCCTTCAAGATTCTGTACCAGAAAGAGCGGAGCATCCTTAACAAGAAACGAACCTGCTGCGTGTTGATTTCATCAATTTCTCCTTAGTTCCCTTCATTTTGGAAAGAAGACGTCCATCTGAGAAATTGTGAGTAATTTTACGGATAATTACATCGGACAGTGCAGCTCGAGCGCAACCAGCGCTGACGTCATGGCTGTTTGATCTCCGTAGAAGCGCGAGCTTCATGGTTGCCTTGGAGACGTCTTCCATCGACGTTCAAGCGCGAGCTACATTGTTGCCAAGGAGACGCGTCAATGCTGCCTGACCTGCCTGGAAGAGCGAACTGCGTGGTTGCCTAGGAGACGTCTTTCATCGGCGAAGAAGCGCGAGCTCTATAGTTGCCTAGGAGACGCCTCTTCTACTGACGACAACAGTGTCTACCGTCACACGTGAGACACCTCTTTACTTCGTTTCTTCCACGCGCACTTCCTGTGCGTTCCAAACCTCGTTTTGGTGAAATCATAACCTTATAATCAGCGGCGGCCATTTTAACTCCAAGTATTTGCCCTTCAAGCCTCGATTTCGATCAGCAGCCATATTGAATCATCCTAACGCGAATCCAGCGCGGATTTTGCTCGTTTTTAATATAAACTCCTTCATATTCCTGTCGCAGCGCCCAGACATCGTTTTTGCACAATTTCTGTGAAAAAGGTATGTTTTATTGTCAAATTGAACTCAACTTGTTGTAAAAAAAAAAAAAAAAAAATTTTCTTTCAGCACTTTTGACTCAGCCAACTTGACAATTATGGCACAACAATTTATGGTTACTTTACCTCCTCAATTCTTACCCGAGCCTGGTGTTCCAGACATACCTTGGGAAGACTGGTACATAATGTTTGACAATTATCTGGAAGCGCTGGATGGGCAGGAATTTTCACCCAAAAGGAAAAAAGCTATTCTTTTAAGTACACTGGGCAAGGAAGGGCAGAGGGTCTTTAGATTTTTACCGATCACACTTGGAGCTAGTGGGCAAGAAATTGATGAATTTAAAGAGGCGGTTAATCGTTTAGAGATCAGATTTGCAAAGGAGGAGAATCTGATTATGAACCGCTATAAATTCTATACACAACGCCAAAAAGATTCAGAAACTATAGATGACTTCGTGGCCAGACTTAGGGAACTGTCTATAAAGTGCAAGTTCGGCTCAATGAACGATGAGCTCATTAGAGATCAATTGGTAGTCCAGTGCTCTAGTAGGAAAATCCAAGAGAGGCTATGGGCTGCTAAGAACCCGACCTTGAAAGACGCTATAGATCTAGCCAAAGTCATTGAGGAATCTAGTAAATGCATGAAGGTCTTGGATTCACACAAACCTTCTTCTCATCAGGAAGTCTCTGTGGTTTCTGACAAAGGTGGTGTTGTGGAGTGTGAGCACTGCTCTGGAGACAATGTTGCTGTAGTGAAGAACAGGCCCAGACCTACTGCGAAGAAAACCTCAGTGAACAAGGTCTGCAACAGATGTGGCAGCAGTAGTCACTCTTCCGACGCAAGGTTTTGCTTTGCCTCTAACAAAGAGTGTTTGAAGTGTGGGAAAGTCGGGCACTTCTCCAAAATGTGCAAGGGCAAAGCCAAGCAGAAAGTGAATATTGTCGATGACTATGTGGATGATTCTGGAGTTGAACCCGATAGACTCCTGGTCATTGATGATGTGGATGTCATCTGTGATGATCCTAGACAAACCAGACCCAAAGCCATTTTTAAGATTGACTCCCACGAAGTGTTGTTGATGGTTGACACAGGTTCTCGTCATACTATTATACCTAAGTCTACCTTTGATGCCTTTTGGGAAGGGGTCAAGTTACATCCCAGTGATATTTCCCCTAAGGGTTTCAATGGGCAGAAAATTGAAATCCTTGGCTTCTTTGAGTCCGAGATTACCTTTGAGAAAAGGTCTATCTTTGGGAAAGTTTATGTTTCTATTGATGGTCCTCCCATCTTAGGGTGGGTACACCAATATGATCTTTATATTGTGATCAATCCCAGAGCAAAGAACCAAATAATGGTGGTGGATGATGACTCTGTTGAGTTTATACTCTCTGAATTTGGGTCTGTTTTCAGGGAGGAGTTGGGTGAACTTCGGGGGTATGCCCATCTTATAAAACTAAAGAAAGATAGTTTGCCTGTGCAACATCGTGTAAGGAGAATTCCTATCTCCATCCGCGATGAAGTGAAACTCCTAATTGAGGAGATGCTTCAATCCGGGGTCATTGAACCCACAGAAGCATCAGCATGGATTTCGCCCGTCGTTATTTCCAAAAAATCAGACGGAAAATTGAGATTTTGTGTGGACCTCAGGTCCTTAAACAAGAGTGTCGTTGCAGACACCTTTCCTTTACCAAACATTACAGAGATGGTTTCCACTCTTCAGGGGGCGAGGTACTTCTCCAAACTCGACCTGAAGAGTGCCTATCATCAGGTCAAGCTCCATGAATCCTCGAAGCATCTGACCGCCTTCATCACCCCGGAGGGGATCTTCCAATTTACTCGCCTTCCCTTCGGGTTGATTTCGGCGGCGAGTGTCTTCCAAAGGTTAGTCAGCGAAATTTTCAAGGGGCTCAAAAATGTTGTATTTTTTCAAGATGATATCTTGGTCTTTGGCAAATCTGTGGCAGACCATAACCACGTTCTCAGAAATGTCCTACACAGGATTTGGGACACTGGTCTTACGTTACGTAGGGAGAAGTGTTCTTTTCTTGTAGAAAACATTGAGTACCTGGGACATGAAATCTCTGTCAATGGAGTCAGACCAAAGAAGAATCTTCTTGATGCAATACGCCTAGCTCCTTGCCCGTCTGACAAGGACCAGTTGCGGTCATTCATGGGCTTAATCGAATACTACTCCAAGTTCGTAGAGAAATTCTCAGAGAAGACATTGCCTTTGAGAGCTCTGTTGAAGAAAGGTTGTAAATTTTCCTGGGGTCCTGAATTGGAAGCGTGTTTTAAGGGCATCAAGGAAGCCATCTGCAATGCCAAGGTGCTGGCACCATTTGATACTGCGAAATCCTCTACTCTCCTGGTTGATGCCAGTGCCCATGGTCTTGGTGCGGTTCTACTTCAATCACACAAAGACGGCGACAGGCCGGTTGCTTTTGCCTCGCGTACTCTTTCCAAGAGTGAACAGAACTATTCTGTTATCGAGAAAGAGGCTTTGGCTGCTGCGTGGGGTGCTCATCACTTTCGACCTTACCTATGGGGCATTCGATTCAACCTTAAGACTGACCACAAACCCCTTATACGCATTCTTTCTCCCGGGGGTGGAGCATTTGGTTCCCCAAGATTGGCAAGGTTGGCCTCCAAACTCCAAGAATACCACTTTGATATTTCCCACATCTCTGGGTGGAGAAATTTCCAGGCTGACTGCCTGTCTAGGTTGGCCGTTCCACCAGGTACTGATGTTGGTTTCAGTCTAGACGGTCTTGATGAGAATGTTGCCTGGATTGATGATGTTCTTCTGCTAACTGAGGGTTCCTTTTCTCGCTCTGAGTGGGTTGAAGCTATGTCCAGGGACAATGTTTTACAGGAAGTCATCCAGTTGATAAGGTTGGGTTCTCGCAGGGAGAGCTGTCTCCATGTTTCTGTTCGCCCCTTCCTTAAGGTCATTGATGATCTGTCTGTTTACAATGATAATGTTGTCATGCGTGGCGACAAATTTGTGCCTCCTGTTGACTTGAGACCCAAACTCATTTCTTTAGCCCACGAGGGTCATCTTGGCCAAACCCTGACGCAACAACGTCTCAAGTTGAATTTTTGGTGGCCCGGTATGGACTCCATGGTTTCTTCTTGGGTTGAGGACTGCCATACTTGCAAAGAGGGGGAGAAGAGACTTAAAGTTTTTGCGGGGTCTGAGATGGGTGTGCTGCAGTTCCCTGAAATTCCGTGGCACACCATTTGTCTGGATTTCATAGGTCCTATGGCTGAGCTACCCCTTTCCCAGAGGTTTGCTGTTGTAATCGTGGATTGCCACTCGAAATGGCTGTCCGTGGAGTTTCTTAAGGACATCACCACAGCCTCTACCATTAAACACCTCAGTTCCTTGTTCTTTAGGGAAGGCTTTCCTAGCGTTCTTATAACTGACAATGGTACGCAGTTAGTCTCACATGAGATGAAAGCCTTTTTGTCTGAATGTGGCATTTCTCACCATAGGACTTCTCTTTACAACCCCCAGGGCAATGGCCTTTGCGAACGCCTCAACAGGTTAGTGAAAGGTACCGTTCAAATGGCACTCTCCAGTAGTTCGTCTGTCTCTTCCCTTGTTAGTGAAATGGTCTATGCGTATTGCACCACTCTTCACGGCTCCCATCTCAAATCCCCTTTTGAGATGATGAGGGGTAGGGTTCCCAGCACCAAACTCATCCCATTTTGGCTCAAGGACTTGGTCTCTCAGTCTCTCTTAGATGGTGCGTCCAAAGTGGCTCCTAAGTCTCCTTGTAAGAGTACTGTGACTTTACCAGTTAAGAGTGTCTCCAATAAGAGTTCTGTGAATATGTCCTCTAAGGACCTCTCATGCAAACCTGTTGTTGGTGGTAAACTTTCAGCTAAAATTGTTCACTGTAAACTTACGAAAGGCGACTTGGTCAAGGTGAAGTCTGGTCGTGTTTCAGGAGGCTTGTCAAAATTCCGTGGTCCTTTTCTTGTGAAAACGGTCTACCCTCACTATGTTGTTCTCTCGAATGGGGAAAAATGGAATCTAAGGAGGGTTGCCCTCTATCAGAAAGCTGGTGTCAAAGCTAGTGTTTGTCCTGGTCCTACTTCCCCCGTGCCTGCCCGGGATCTCTCCACTTCAGGGTTCATATTTATTCCCTCTCAGGTTCCGGATCCGGCTCTTGCTGTGCCTGTTCCCGTTAATCCTTTGGTGAGGGACAATGGTGGAGGGGATGCCCCTGACCCTGTTGATGCTGCTCCCAACCCCAGTGCTGTTTCCAGTCCCTCTTTACCTGTTCCCAGACCTCAGAGGTCCCATAAAACCCCTGCTTATTTGAATGATTTTTGTTGTGATTAAGTCTTAGAGGGGTGACGTGTGTCCCTTTCTATGACTAATTTTATTGCATTGACTGTTTTGTGCTTCACAACTTTTGTTTTATGCTTCTCAACTGTTGCTTACAACTTTTCCATCGTTTTGCAAATGCTCTTACAACTTTTCCATCGTTTTACAAATGCTCTTATTTCGAGTTGAGTTTCCTTTCCACGACATTTCCTTTTTTGTTAAGTTTCTTTTTTTTCTTGTGTTTTATTCTACGAGAGGAGATGTGTTGTATATTTATCTTTCCTCTATTTCCATGCTCTACCATAGTTCTTACCTGTGTCATTCATTCCAGAATGTAGATGGCTCTGCCTCCTCCTAGTGTTCTAGTTGGTGACAGTTTGTGCCTGGCCAGCTTGCGTTGAGGTTGCTCCATGCTTTTCTCCTACAATAAACCTCCTGTGGTACACCTGTGGTCTCCAGCTATTTACTACAAAGGACATCCGATAATCATACAAATCTTTAGGCCCACTCCCTCTGACAGTAGTACCTCAGAACTGATAGTCCTGCCGCGCAAAGATGCCAGTTGAGTGATAGTTCACTTTATAAATGATTGATAAATAAATACAAATTATTACAGATGTTTGCTGCTTGAGACAGAGAAGGTACTTCCGCTGATTGTGTGGTTTCCAGAAAGATGGGAAGTTAAATGGGGTACCAGCTCGAAGAGACATTTTATAATAATGCTATGCGTTTTTTATAAGAAGCATTTTAGGGATACAATATGTGAATTGATGCTCTGAACTGATTCCTGTTAATGTCCCATGTGGGGACTAAATGCTTTGGCTGGGCTGACACTATCTTTTCCAAAGAGGATTGAAGAATAAAAAGAAACTATATATTTGTATAACCAACATTTGTCTATTCTTTGTATTGTACATTGACATGCACTATCTCAGAATCATGGACATTGGGAACTTTATTCAATTGAATGTGTGAACAGGTTGATTAGTGACTCTTATTAACTTAGAGTGATTTCCTCCTTTTGATCTTTACCAGCATATCTGACTTTACGAATGCAAGGTCCCAATTCGCATTACATAAAATTCCATTGTGATTTATATCTATCTTTACAAATGGAAATGCCCACATTGTACGCCTTTGTCATTCACAAGAGAATGGAGGCACATTAGGTGCTTTCTCACTCGTTTGTGACTTGCAATGGAATGCACAAATGATTTTATATCAGGTGCGCAACACCCTCTGGGCTGAAAGGGCGTCAGCCACTTTAACCCCACAGCAGTCTTGTGCTGTAGCCCGAGTTGCTGCAGCTTTTAGGACACACAATACGTTTTAGCTGATTGGTGCACTGGGCTGGTGCCTCAAGGCCAGCCTCATCCAAAGCTTTTCGCAAGATTTAAAGCTTTTCACATGTGTTAGAAATGGGGGTCTCTATTTGGCAAGGGTTTGCACCTTTGTCCAAGTAAGGACCCTTCTTCCTAGTCAGGGTGAGGGTGTTACACTCCTAAAATAACCCCTGTTCACCCCCTTGGTAGCTTGGCACGAGCAGTCAGGCTTATCTCAGGGGCAGTGTGTAAAGCATTTGCACATAACCAACAGTAATACAGTGAAAACACTACAAAAGGACACCAACCAGTTTAGAAAAGTATCCAATATTTTTATATATCCAAAACAAGACCAACATGACAAAAATTCAACATACAGACCTTTAAAAAGATGCACTTTGCAGGAATACATTAAAAACTCAGTTCCCTAAAGTCGGTAGCTCTGTCCGGTGCTACTGCAGTGCTGTACACAACAGAATCCGACAGTTCTGTCTGACCGCGTCTGTCAGGGGCATCAACAGACTCGTGAACAGTACCTTTTGTGTTGCAGCCGACACATTGGTGCAGGCGGTAGTGGAGGCAGAGTTCTGCGGCGTGCAGTGCCCTCAAGTCGCGGTGCAGGCAGCGGCTCGGTGATGGTCGTCCAGCAGCATCGGTGACACCAGGGCTGTGGTGCAGAGTGAAGGCGGTGCCCGTTGCGGTGCTGACAGATCACAGTGCAGGGGACAGAGCCGGTTGAGGGAAGCTGGTGCTGGTCAGTCCGGACTGCGGTGTGGGATGGGGTGGTGTGTCATGTGACTTACAAGCAGTGCCCCCAAGCCACAATGCGGTCTCGATGTCACTGTCCGTGTGTAGCGATGGTGTCAGTGAGATCAGGGTGGCGAAGTGAAGCGAGGCGGTGCAGAGTGCGGGTCCCATAGGTCACGGTGCTAGAAGCGGCTCAATGGCGGAGGAGGCGGTCGTCGTCGTCAGTGAGACCAGGGTTGTGGTGCAAGATGTGATGGTGCCCTCTGTGGTGCCTTCAGGACACAGAGCCAGCGAAGCAGTCAGTGACGGAGTTTGTTGCTTTTCCCTTCTCAGTGGCAACTGAAACAGCAGTTCCAGAAGCGATACCGAGAGGTTGGTGAAGTCTTTGCAGTCCCTGAGACTTCAGAACAGGAGTCAAGCTCTACTTCAAGGTCTTGGAGATACTCAGCACAAGTAAAGGAAGTTCAGTCAAGTCCTTTCACTGCCCAAGGCAGAAGCAGCAACTGCAGGCCAACCCAGCAAAGCAACAGCACAGCAAAGGGGTGGTACGCCTCCTGGCAACTCTTCTTCTTGCCAGGTTCCTTGATTCCAGTGAGTTCTCTGAAGCCTTTTATCTCCCTGAGACTTCCAACAGGAGGCAAGCTCTACTTTAAGCCCTGGAAAAAACTCTAACAGCATGATAATGAAAGTACAATCCAGTCCTTTTCCTCCCCAAGACAGAAGCAGCAAGCAGCAGGCCAACACCGCAGAACACGAAGCAACGTAACAGCTCCCCCTGACAGTTTTTTTTCAGCTCTTCTTCCTGGCAGGTTCCTTAGTTCAGCAATAATTTAAAATTCTGGAGTCTGGGCCCCACTTTTTATACACAAAGTCCTTTGTTCTTTAGTGGCAGAGAAGCTCTTCGTCCATCCAAAACCAGTTCTGTCCTCTCTGGTGCAGCTTCCCGGCAGTAGGTGGAGATCGCATTGTCCAATGCAGACCAGGCCCATTCAGGTGTGAAAGAAATCTCCACCCCTACTCTAAATGCAAACCAGGCCTATTCAGGTGCTATTGAAAACTCCTCATTCAGGAAAGGCACGGCATCCATCAACCCACCCCCCCGCCCCCCCGACTGGCCATCCTAGAGCATGCACATCCCCAGCCCCTGTCACTCCAAAGCCAGACAGTCAATCCACAAACCAGCAGAGGCACACAGGATGGCTTAGCAAGAAAATACCCACTTTCTCAAAGTTGTATTTTCAAACACACAATATACCAAGCATTTGCAATGCAATAGGTCTCGCATTTACGCAAGTTTGAGCTATTGGCATTGTAAATGAAAATGCCTTTTATTTATGTTTTGGTTTGTTTTTAAAACATAAATAAAAGACATTGTCATTTACAATAGCTTAAACTCGCATAAATGAGACCTATTGTATTGCAAATGCTTGTTTCATCCCTGCTACTTGGCACTGCCCTGCATGGGAATTCCGACCTGGAGAATGACAATGCTGTCCAGAACTGCCCATTCCTTCCTGACTACAGTGACCTTGCATGGCCTCCTCTTTTACCCTTATTTTATCAGTACCACAGAATCAGTACTTCGAGGTTATTTTTTGCCCAAATATTCTTCTAAAGGACAGTTCCATGGATTTATAACACAGTCAGTAAATCAAGGCCATTACACTACAAGTCTTTGCTCATAGGCAGGACCCCTGGAATAATGCAATATTGTGGCTGCCACGTTCTCGGAGTATTTACATATTTGCAACACTTGCTGCATGATTCAGATCTTCTGTATCAGTTGCAAACATTGACTCTAGCTCAGATGGAACAAAAGAGGCTTTAAAAAGCATCAGCCGCGGTCCCCCGAGGGTACCGACGCTTTGCAAAGATTAACTGTCACCATTTCATTGCTGACGGCTGTATTCGGGTGTTAGAGTGCTGCTAATGAGGAGAAACGTTTGCCCAGACAGTACTACTGTGTTGTAAAATGAAAAAAATGAAAAAATATTGCGACAGATGTGACATATTACGCTGCATCATTGCACCCTTTCTGTGTCTGATTACGTTTGTACCTCTCCAGTCCCAGCACCTGTTCTGACCTGGTTCTCTGGCTCTACAGCAACTCTGCTGTCCTGGTTCTCTGGCTCTACAGCAGCTCTGCTGACCTGGTTCTCAGGCTCTAGAGCGGCTCTGCTGACCTGGTTCTCAGGCTTTAGAGTGGCTCTGCTGACCTGGTTTTCTGGCTCTACAGCAGCTCTGCTGACCTGGTTCTTTGGCTCTACAGCAGCTCTGATGACCTGGTTCTCTGGCTCTACAACAGCTCTGCTGACCTTGTTCTCAGGCTCTACAGCAGCTTTCTGACCTGGTTCTCTGGCTCTAGAGTGGCTCTGCTGGCCTGGTTCTCTGGCTCTAGAGCGGCTCTGCTGACCTGGTTCTCCAGCTCCAGAGCGGCTCTGCTGACCCGGTTCTCTGGCTCTAGAGCAGCTCTGCTGACCCGGTTCTCTAGCTCTAGAGCGGCTATGCTGACCTGGTTCTATGGCTTTAGAGTGGCTCTGCTGACCTGGTTCTATGGCTCTACATCAGCTCTGCTGACCTGGTTCTCTGGCTCTAGAGCTGCTCTGCTGACCTGGTTCTCTGGCTCTACAGCAGCTCTGCTGACCAGGTTCTCTGGCTCCAGAGCGGCTCTGCTGACCTGGTTCTCCAGCTCCAGAGCAGCTCTGCTGACCTGGTTCTATGGCTCTACAGCAGCTCTGCTGACCTGGTTCTATGGCTCTACAGCAGCTCTGCTGACCTGGTTCTCTGGCTCTAGAGCAACTCTGCTGACCTGGTTATATTGCTCTACAGCAGCTCTGCTGACCTGGTTCTCTGGCTCTACAACAGCTCTGCGGACCTTGTTCTCAGCCTCTACAGCAGCTTGCTGGCCTGGTTCTCTGGCTCTAGAATGGCTCTGCTGGCCCGGTTCTCTGGCTCTAGAGTGGCTCTGCTGGCCTGGTCCTCTGGCTCTAGAGTGGCTCTGCTGACCTGGTTCTCTGGCTCTAAAGCAGTCTGCTGACCTGGTTCTCTGGCTCTAGAGCGGCTCTGCTGACCTGGTTCTAAGGCTCTGGAGCAGCTCTGCTGACCTGGTTCTATGGCTCTACAGCAGCTCTGCTGACCTGGTTCTCTAGCACTAGAGCAGCTCTGCTGACCTGGTTCTCTGGCTCTTTAGCAGCTCTGCTGACCTGGGTCTCAGCCTCTACAACAACTCTGCTGACCTGGTTCTCTGGCTCTAAAGTGGTGCTGCTGACCTTGTTCTCTGGCTCGGCTCTGCTGACCTGGTTCTCTGGCTCTAGAGCGGCTCTGCTGACTCAGTTCCTTGACTCTAGAGCGGCTTTAATTACCTGGTTCTATGGCTCTACAGCAGCTCTGCTGTCCTTGGTCTCAGGCTCTATAACGAATATGCTGACCTGGTTTTCTGGCTGTACAGCGGCTCTGCTGACTTGGTTCTCTGGCTCTATAACGGCTCTGCTGGCCTGGTTCTCTGGCTCTACAGCAGCTAAGTTGACCTTGTTTTCTAGCTCTAGAGAAACTCTGTTGACCTGATTCTCTGGCTCTAGAGCAACTCTGCTGGCCAGGTTCTCTGGCTCTAAAATGCCTCTGCTGACCTGGCTCTCTGGCTCTAGAGTGGCTCTGGTGGCCAGGTTCTCTGGCTCTACAATAGCTCTGCTGACCTGGTCCTATGGCTTTAGAGGGATGTATGACGTTACAACGCATACTTTTACCACGCATACCTTTACAACGCGGTTTTTACATCGCATACCATTACAACGCATAGCGCTTTTGGGTGTTGGATAGTGAATAGTTTAATTTACTATTCCAACTCCAGTCCCCGTGGACACTAGGGAAGGTTATTGGATAGTAAATTAACCTATTCCCTATCCTAGAGCGCCCCCCAGCGCAATGCGTTGTAATGGTTTGCGTGGTAATGACCGTGTTGTAATGGTAGTGCGTGGTAAAAGTTTCGTTGTAAACGTTGTATACCCTTTAGAGTGGCTCTGCTAGCCTGGTTCTATGGCTCTACAGCAGCTCTGCTGACTTGGTTCTATGGCTTTGGAGTGGCCCTGCTGACCTGGATCTATGGCTCTACAGCAGCTCTGCTGACCTGGTTCTCTTGCTCTAGAGCGGCTCTGCTGACCTGGTTCTCTGGCTCCAGAGCAGCTCTGCTGACCTGGTTCTCCAGCTCTAGAGCAGCACTGCTGACCCGGTTCTCTGGCTCTTGAGCCGCGCGGCTGACCTTGTTCTAAGGCTTTGGAGCGTCTCTGCTGACCTGGGTCTTTGGCTCTTCAGCAGCTCTGCTGACCTGGTTCTCTGGCTCTAGAGCTGCTCTGCTGACCTTGTTCTCTGGCTCTACAGCAGCTCTGCTGACTTGGGCCTCAGGCTCTACAACGACTCTGCTGACCTGGTTTTCTGGCTCTAGAGCAGTGCTGCTGACCTGGTTCTCTGGCTCTAGAGTGGCTCTGCTGACCTGGGCCTCAGGCTCTACAATGACTCTGCTGACCTGTTTCTCTGGCTCTACAGCAGCTCTGCTGACCTGGACCTCAGGCTCTACAACGACTCTGTTGACCTGGTTCTCTGGCTCTAGAGTGGCACTGATGACCTCGTTCTCTGGCTCTAGAGTGGCTCTGATGACCTCGTTCTCTGGCTCAAGAGCGGCTCTGCTCACCTGATTCTTTGGCTCTTCAGCAGCTCTGCTGACCTGGGTCTCAGGCTCTATAACTGCTCTGCTGACCTGGTTCTCTGGCTGTACAGCGGCTCTGCTGACCTGGTTCTCTGGCTCTAGAGTAACTCTGCTGGCCTGGGTCTCAGGCTCTAAAACAGCTCTGCTGACCTGGTTCTCTGGCCCCACAGCAGGACTGCTGACCTGGTTCTCTGGCTCTACACAGCAGCTTTGCTGAACTTGCTCTCTGGCTCTTCAGCAGCTCTGTTGACCTGGTTCTCTGGCTCTACAGCAGCTCTGCTGACCAGGTTTTCTGGCTCTAGAGCAGCTCTGCTGACCTGATTCTCTGGCTCTAGAGCAGCTCTGTTGACCTGGTTCTCTGGCTCTACAGCAGCTCTGCTGACCTGGTTCTCCGGCTCTAGAGCAGCTCTGCTGACCTGGTTCTCTGGCTCTATAGCAGCTCTGCTTACCTGGTTCTCTGGCTCTATAGCAGCTCTGCTGACCTGGTTCTCTAGCTCTAGAGCGGCTCTGCTGACCTGGTTCTCTGGCTCTAGAGTGGCTCTGCTGACCTGGTTCTCTGGCTCTAGAGCAGCTCTGCTGACCTGGTTCTCTGGCTCTATAGCAGCTCTGCTGACCTGGTTCTCTAGCTCTAGAGCGGCTCTGCTGACCTGGTTCTCTGGCTCTACAATGGCTCTGCTGACCTGGTTCTCTAGCTCTACATCGGCTCTGCTGACCTGGTTCTCTGGCTCTAGAGCAGCTCTGCTGACCTTTGCTCGTCACCCTGTCAGGCCTGGTTTAAAAGCTATTATTGAATGTGTTGTCACACCAAGTCTAGTTTGAAGGATATTGCTCAGCGTGCGGTTATGTAAAGTGTCTGGTTTGAGGGACATTGTCTGCTTGTTACCCTGTCATGTATGGTTTGAATGATATTGCTTAGTGTGCACTTCTCTCTCTAGTGATCCCTCAAGCCCCTCAGGCATCAGTCTATCATTCCTCTCATTAGCTGGCTTGGTTTCTTGGGTTTTCTCCTCTGGGGGAGTTTGACCTAGATGTTAGCCTTCTGCTGATGATTGGGAATGGTAAATGGGGGTGGCGGGGTCGGCACAGTCCAACACCTGGGTCCCAGCTCTTTAATGCTGCCATAGAGCCCAGTCACAAGCTTCTCTGCACAGACTGCAGCAATCTGTGTCCGGTTAAACTAGTGGTTGAAGATTCTCAACTGTCATATTTTCACAGGTATAGGGCAGGGGGTGGCAGGATTAGACCTTATTTTTGGGGCAGCACAGTCTCGCTCATGACTCTTTGGGGGCACCCCTCTGTGGGTATGGGATGGTTGTCTTAGATGGTTGCCCAAGATGGAAACTGCTATAACGGGTGCGTAGGGCGTTGGTAGGTAGTTCACAAATTTTATGATACAGTTGTTACCCGATGATTGTCAGTTAACATCTTTGATTATTATGCATTGCTCTGAGAAATACGAATGCCGACCTTCAGTTAAATTGTTGACTTCTTTATATAATTATTTACTTTGTAATAAAAATGGCTCTATGTATATCTACATATGAGAGGCGTCTGTATACTCTTCAGGCAGGGATGGTAGACAAGCCTCGCTAGGTCCACTGCTTGCTGGACTTAATGACGGACTAAACTTGCACCTTTCTATTTGAGTAATTTTTAAGCAATCAATATTGCTGTAGTGTCTTATTTGCTCTTGTGATAATATGTGATTTTATACTGTACAAACTCAAAATAACTTACAGTCATAAACAAACCGGTAAATACAAGAAAATAATAGAAAGAAAGAAAATCCTACCTACACTAGTGCATCTTTTTTTAAGAACATGTATAATATACCAACATACCATTGTACAAATGACATAACCTGATACTTGCAAAAGCCAATTATTTTTTCTGAAATACTGAAAACAAAGTGCCCAACAGCGAAAGTTACATCAAGAGGTGCTGTCTCGGACAGTTCAGAAAGAGCAGCTTTTTCAAATGAAGCCCGCTCCACCCAGGAGAGACCAGCAATGCAGTCCGTCGAATGAATGGTTAATCGACCGGGTAAGTTTTAAGTCTCTCCATCAGCAGGGTGCATCCGCGCCGAGGGTACACACCGAGCCACCAGTGCACCACATTGCAGCTCCAAGTAACGGGATTACTCTACGCCTGCTGTGCTTTTCACGCTCACTCTCTCGGACCGACACAGCCTGGACCTGCCTTTGCACTTGCTGGCACCTGCAGTGTTAAAAAAGACCCAAGCACATCCTGATATGCATTGATCATGTCATCATATCGTGGCATGTGCTGTCCTCTGCTGCCCAGGCTTGCACACCCCTGTCCCTCCTTGCTCAAAGAAATCTCACACCAGTCCATGGCTCGAATCTCGATGTACTCTGGGTTGTATTTAGTACATGCAAAACTGCACAGAAATTGATAAAAAATTATGTTGAAGAAATGACATTTGACCTAGCCTTCATTGCAAGCCACCCATCTGCCTGGTAACACTGTCTTGAGTTCACTTACTATTACAGATAATGCGAAGAAGTCGCCGTCTAATGAAAATAAAAGTGCTTAAAAAATTGCTTACAGACTAATGAAGTAGTTGCACGTAAAAGATCCAGTCCTGATGGGCGGTCACAAAAGGAGACAGGTTGTTGAAAAGGTGGGACTAAGAAGCCTCATTATCAATCAGAAGCCAGCATTTACCAAAGGCAATGACACCAGCCAATGAAAAAGATGGGCAGGGCTTCCACTCCACTTCTAAAACATACCCTACTACACTATGCTTCGCAGAGCGAGCAGTGCATGCGCGCTGCTACGCTAGGCTCAACCAAAAAATCATCTTTACTAAAAGATGCATTTTTATATTCTGAGTTCAGGTAGACTAAACTCCATCTTTCTATCATGTCCCAATGGGAAGTTATATTTATAAGATGTTATAAATAAACTCCCATTCTATCCTATGGGACTGATAGCCTTTCAATACATGTCCTACCTTTCACATGCACTGCACCCTGCCCATTGGGCTACCTTTGGCCTTCCTTAGAAGTGTCTTCCATGTAAGAAAAGGGTAGATTAATGCCTGGCAAGGGGGTGCGCTTGCCAGGTCGACATGGCAGTGACAAACTGTGCACAGACACTGCAGTGGCAGGTCTCAGTTACATTTACAGGCTGCTCATGTGGGTGGCACAATCAGTGCTGCAGGCCCACTAGCAACATTTGACTTACAGGCCCTAGGCACACACAGTGCACTGTACTAGGGACTTACCAGTAAATCAAATATGCCAATCATGGAATCACCAATACATAAACACAATTTACAGGCAAAGCATATGCACTTTAGTACTGAATTGCAGTGATAAAGTGCCCAGAGTCCTAAAACCAACAAAAACAGGGTCTAAACCAGGAGGCCAAAAAGAAAAAAAGTCTGGTGGTAAACTCTCTCAAAAAACCAAGTCTAACAACAAGTCATCCACAGCTCATTTAGAGGTCCAAGAGGCTTTGCGTTTTTTATTGCCTCTTGTGCCCCTTGCACTCTCAGGCCCTATTTAAGAAGGGCTTGTGCCACCTTTGCATCACTTTTTTGTGACGCTGTGGTGGCGTCATCATTGCGTCACACTGAACACTATTTACAAAGTGACACATCTAGGCAGATGCATCACTTTGTAAAGGTCTACGCTACATTATACCTGTGTCAGGTATAATGTATGCAAGGTGGGCGAACCCCCATAAAAAAGCCTCGTAGAAGTGGCGCAGTGAAAATGATGAGAGTTCACTACTCCAATTCCATGACTTTACAGCATCAAAATCCTTACACCTGCTTCAAGCAGGCGTAGGGATTGAAGCAGGTCTTTTCACATGGGACTCCCCCATGAGTTACAACACATTGCTGGAGTTGCGTCAGGTTTCCAACACACTCCCACAATGCGTCATTTTTGCACCAACAGATATGCCAGAATTCCTAAAGTATCTCTATATCCTTGCGCCTGGAGGCCTGTATCATAAATTCGGTGCATCCTTGCTGTCTTAAGGATGGTGCTATGAAAAGTGATGCATGGCTGTGTGCCCAGCGATGAGTCACTTTTCATAAATGAGGCCCTCAGGTCTTTAGTTTATTAGCCCTTTTGTGAGGTGTTCAACTTAGTGGGTGGGGATAAATCTTCTGGGAAAGAAAGACTCTATTATGACATGCATTCCGGTGAAAAATACACAGCAGGTGTAACTTGTCATAGTCCCAAATTGTACAAAGACCGGGACTTGAGGTTTGCTTTACTATTTCAGCTCATTGAACCCTTTGTTAAAGAAAAACACTACTTAAACAGAAAGTGAAGGAAAGAAATGTTGCACTCTATCATAAAGTTCTAATTAATGTTGTAGCCCTCCAAGCTATTCTGGTCCACTGATTCCAGGTTATTGTAGCCTCGGGCAAACTGTGTTGTGAGAGCTGTAGGCCATGTTGTACTGTGAAGTGTATGCAACATTTTCCTTTCACGGAGCATGCTTTGAGGCTGACTGAGTAAACTCCTCTACCTTCTAACTGCATGAGTCTTCTGGTCTCCACCTCTCTAAAGTTGCACCCTTCATTTGCCTAGTTCCATATTTATGACTCCTACCAAGATAGGAGTTATTCGCATGCACAACTGCATCCATCCTCACATGTTTCCTCTACATCCATAGCTAGGGGTCACTGCACAGTTGTTTATGATACAGTGTGAGCAGCTTCAGCCAAAACACTTCAAACATAGGCTGCAATACATGCACATGCTTCTCTGTATGTATTGGTATTATGTAGCACAGTCATAGCTAGCTTTGAAGCAAAAGAGCACTGTACATTACTTGGAGGAATGAGAGGCGATCTATAAGACTGTATACATCAAGTGGGGATTACATAAAAACAATTCATACATTATATTTTTTACTTATGCTGCTCGAAGTTGCATTAAAAGAATAATGCATAATGTTAGCCTCTGTGTCTTTAATGAAATCCAGATTCTCTGGTCATGGTTATAGGAGAATCGCAATGCATACATTATATTTGTTATGCATAGATTGATTAAGTGATTTGCCCAGAATCACACAATGTGGAGTCAAGCGCCAAGAACAGGATTCAAACCTGGATCGACAGCTCCCAAAGTCAGCAACTGTTGTTGCTAGGCCTCATCTCCTCCTATGCGTATACTAGAGAGGCGATGAAGTCTATCATCTAGAGCTGCTTACTTTGGAACTGGAGAACCAGGTACAAATTGGGCCTAGGGTCAAAATCTTGCAATTCTGGGCAACTCAATGAGTATCCCCAACATAAAAAATGTGTAAAGTAATCTCGTTCTCTTGTAAAGCACTCTAATACACACGGGCCAAGTACATTCTGTGTGAAACTGCACCAAAAAAACACATTCGAATCTAACGCTTGAGTGACCTATTACCTGCTCCCGTATACCTCAAAAAAGCATGACGAGAGCCCAACACTGATCCTCACGCATGACAACAAAGCAATAAGACGCATGACAAACATACACTCTTCCATCCATACCACTCCTATCCTTAGCACTTCCATCCATAGCACTCCCGAGGAGTGGTATTCAACCCCTCCGCAAATGCACTTTGGCACTTCATTGTGAGTAGTAAACATTTTATAAGTACAACTATAAGACAATGTAAGGCCTTTGTAATAGAAATGCACAGGTAGACAAATCCCTGTTAACATAACTTACCCTGCCCTTCATAACCTTATAGAATTTGATTAGGCAACAATTCCAAGCTCTGTTATCTTTTCCGACCCATGCATAAATGGAAGATTGTGCATAGTTTGAATATATGAGTTGTGCATCAATTACCACGCACAGTCATTTTCCTCTAACAGATTTCACCAGGAAAAACCCTACACACTCTATCAGGAGAAAATACTCAGGAATAAAAACAAAACATGCATTAAATACACCTTCCACATTATAGACCTCATTCTGTGTTGGAGAACTTTGAAGAGAAGGTAATTACATCACTGATAAATAACTACCACTCTACCTCCCAACTCCCAAGGTAGTGATAATTACCAAGGTGCAGGGAGTTATCACCCAAATTCGGCACAACACGGAATCAGGGCCCAAGTCTTCACACCTGTCTTTACGTTATAAGGTTATTCATACATGTACATGGCTAACTGTATTTTATTCTCTGTTTGGTGTCAACAAGCCCATGTGTTTTGATTATTTTTCACCTCCTCAAATAACTTTCCACACCTGCTGTCTTTGCCCTGCCACTATAATTACATAGTATATGCACATATGCATATGCACTTACATATATGTATGCAGGGAAAGCAGAAGGTCTCATCTATTATGGACATTTTCCTACCAACTGGAGTCACCAGCTGTATATAGCATAGAGAGGCATAGCTAAGTAATATTGATCATACATACACAGATGTTAATGAAACAAAGTCCGCTTATCCCGGTATTAACTGGGCATTTTTCACCTTTTAAATTACAGCAGGTTTGATTTGCTGAAAATGAACGGGGTGTGTGTACTTAAATACATTTGTTGTTGTGGTGCTGGCGGAAACACTGCTGCTGCGTGCACTTTTATTACAAGGTGCCGATTTTGTTTGTGCAAAACAGGCCAAACAAAATTGGCCCCCAATGGTCCAAACCGGCCTCCACCCTTCCGACCCACGGGGAAACGCCCGGTGCCTGCTACGGCCAGTCCGGCTCTGCCAAACACGGGTTTGCATGAGGATCACAATTTAACGGGACACGCATAGGCCTATAGCTTTCGCCTATATGTTCGCCCCTTGTGCCTCGAAACTGCCCTTATGTCCAATATAGCGAAAAGGAAAGCACCATGCAATGTTCAGATGAACCGTGAATGCGCTTCTTTAGAGAGTAGGACTGGCTGAAGGTAGCTTCAAAATAATAAATCATAAATTGTAATAGCTTGCCAGCTCTGGGGAATATATTTGCTAGAGACAGACCTCTCAAGCCCTAAGTTGTTGTCTTGAAACCTGCATAGAAATGGACATTTCGAGCATTTTGTAAATGGTGACTCTTCCTCGGCATCTGTCATGGTGCAGCATATCTTTCTTAAAGTTCAACACAGATTTGTGTTCCCTGGATCTCTTTCCTGGTTATATCAGGCATGCATAGGTGTTCGAAGAGTTCAGTGCCTGCCCACGGGCACTAAGCATAGGAGTAGTGGTCATTATAGAAGACATTTTGTATTGTGACTGTTTTCTTTTGTAATGGAGCACTGTCAGCTGAGGGATAGCTCATGTGTCTGGTGCCTGTCCACTGGGTACACTAAGGAATAGCTGGGCTGCGTTACACCGCAGCATATGACGTGTGTGTAACCGAGGGATACCTCTGCGTCCTAAATCAAGCACCTCTGTGATCAGTTTCTCTTAGTGGCATTTAAAAAAAATGTAAATAATGCTCTAAGGTGTGTCTTGTGTCTTTTCCTTGAAAGGTTGTCTATTCAGCAGTAGTACAACACAACACCAACAGTCCCTTTGTATAGTATAGGCAATGCATCCATGTGACTTGCCTTTTCAACCTGGGGAGTTACTCATAAAACCATAATCAGCTGTCAGCCTCCGCTTGAGACTGTCATACCGGCATAGCTCTGATATTGTGTTGAAAGATAATAGATTTCCAATGCAAAGTTAATGCAAAAGGAAAATGTACTGCTTTGTACACAACACGCTCCAATGACAAGTGCAAAAATCACTTTTTACTATAATTAAAATAGTTATTTAAGAACAACAATTACAGAGCATATTATTATTCTCCCCAGATAAGTTTTGGATATATTAATAAAAAATGAAGCATTATATAATCAACCTTACATCTGCAAGACTTAAAGACAACTTAAATATTTTAGTGGGTGCAACACTAACTGAGCAGTGGGTTTTAGAAGGGAATTGAAAGTATGTTGGTTGTTATGCTGCATGTTGTTAAAATGCCCTATTTTTGTTTCTGTTGGATTGACCTGCGATTTTCAGTGATACCAGTGACCTCAGATATTACACAACAGCCCACAGATTGAACACTCCAGGGGGCAAAGCTGCAACATGGTGGCAGAGTGCCTGCGCTGGTGCTAAGCAGCTTTTTTAGCACCAGCGCTAGAGGAAACACAGGGTTTCCCCGTATTCTTGTGAATACGGCGCACACCTGTATTTTAAAAATGTCAGAGCGCTGCGTTGCTAAATTTGGCGCAACACCGTGCTCTGACAATTTTTATAAATATGCCCCTATGTGTCCCGGAGCTTCAAGGAAAACTTGAATCGTGCGCACATTTGAAAACCATTCTTTGCAAAGTTATTTCAATGCAGCTACCTTTTTTCCCAGCTCTTTAGGCTTGGTAGCTTCCTGTATATATTTAGCTCAAATATGTATTGCATGGGGGAACGGCTCAATACGGGGTGCTATGAACAACTATTCTATTTTTAATTCGTATAGTGGATAGTTATGACGGAGCAATTAACAAGCTGTAATACTTCCAACAAAGTGGCACTCACTTAATCAATTTCAGGTAGAAGGAAAGCTGAAACAGAAATCAAACATATGGCCTCCAGTCGCACAACCCAGAACCAGGTACATTAACCAACTCAGCACAATATTCTCTAAGACATAATGCATGCGTGATCAAACAACTATAGGCTGCAACATCCCAAGAGCAGACTGAATATAAACATACCTTTGTTTAATAAAAAGGCAGGAGGGTCTTTCTGCACATATGATAATTTGTTTATGAGCACCTCATCCTTTCACAGGAGGAATTCTCTGAGAATTGGCCAAAGGTTTGTTGTCTTGAAATAACTTTGTGAAAACTGGTTCTAATGTGTTTTCTCATTGAAATCTGTAGAAGGTGCTTTCTTTCTCTTTTATTAAGACCTCTTGCACTAGCCTGCAGGTTAAATACACAAAACCATGTATTGGGGTTTTCCAGCTATTAAAATGCCCGGTCTGTCAACTCTGTTTTCTTGTATTGGCACCGATCATAGTTCGACTCTATTGACAGGAGTCGTAGCGTCCCCAAAGTTCAGGCCTAGTTGCGCCCATTTCCCACCATTTATGGGTCAGGAAGCAGAGCATGTTTACCAGCTGCCGAGATGCGAGATGTCAGTCTTTGACAGCTTACACTGTGCTCGCGCGTTCCGTGGAGACGTGCACATTAATCCTACGTACTGCGCATGCTCCTCCTGATGGGCCATTCGGAATGTGCCACTCTTTGTCGTATTGTGATTCCTGTCTCTTTAAGGCCAGGGATCGCAATGATGTGGGCACATTTTAAATGCAATTGCTGGGACGGAGGTCTGACTGATGTCCCATGCAGGCTTCTGTTTTGTCCCAGGATTCACTAAGCTGCTTCCTGAACCATTAATGATGGCGGAGGGGGCAGTTTGCACCTCAAGCTAAGAGGCCCTTTGAGAGAAGGACTTGATGATCTTTTGCAGTCCGCAGGACGAGGCCTCTCAGGTTGCAACAAAACCATTGCGCTGCTTGCAGCTTCTTGGTGCACCCAGTTTCTGAAAGACTTTCTAATGGAGTCATTTAATATTACTGGTGTCTCAGTCCATTAATTCTACCTGCAGCCTTTGTCCTCTCAACCATACAGCGCTGCCTGAAAAGCCACTGCTTGAAGGCCTTTCCTTTTAACCTGCTATGCGTACTTTGCACGTGCCTTGAGTCTACTTTTCATGCTCTTGAAATATATTTTGACTTTGAGTACTTTACTTTGTAAAGCAATCGTGTGTGTGTGTGTGTGTTAGAACCCTCTGGAATGCTGTTGCTTTCTTCCTTTCACCTGTTTCCCAGAATCAGTGTCACCAGCTGGGGTCATGCCACAGTTGATACACGAGGATCAAAAGGGGTTTATTAGAGGTAGGACACTGACGAAATTGACATATATGCTCATAGGGTTGATTGATTTGGCCTCTACCTATGAGCTTCCCTTGGTGGTAAGGGCGCTAGATGCTGCCAAAGCTTTCGACTGTGTGGACTGGGTTTATTTGCAGGTGGTGGCTAAATCTGTCAACATGGGACATCATTTCTGTAAAATTTTGAGAGGAGTTTACTCTGCACCAGTAGGCAGAGTCCTGGTAAATGGGGTACTGACAAAAGCGGTTCAGATCACAAGGGGCACTAGGCAAGGGTGTCCCTTGTCTCCACTCTTGTTTGACTCGTACATTGAGCCTCTAGCTAGGAAAATTAGGAGTAACATAGATATTCTACCCTTTGAATATAATGGGTGGAGCAGGAAAATAGGCTTATATGCTAATGGCATCTTGATCTTTACCACCAATTTACAAAAAACCTTGAGTTGCGTCCTAACGTTAACAACAGACTTCGGTAGAATCTCAGGTTATGACATCAATAAGGAGAAAACGGAGGTTATGGCCTGGAATACAGAGACTGAGGAGATAAAGTGCAAGAAAGAAATAATATATCTAGGGGTTAAGCTCACCCAGGATATTGCCAACCTTACCAAAGAGAACTTTGAAAAGGTAAAGAAAGAAGTGAGTGGATAGATGAAGGGCTGGTTGCATCTGCCGTTAACACTGTTGGGTCGAGTGAATCTCGTAAAAATGATAGTTCTCCTGAAGTTTATTTTTTTGTTTGACTCAATTCCTTTACCCTTTAAAAAAGAATGGTTTCTTAAGATGCAAAGCCAGATTAGTTCCTTCATATGTGCATCTAAAGGGCCACGGATAGCTTGGAGAAAGCTAAGAAGGAGGCTGGCGAAAGGGGGGCTAGCATTACCAGATCTGCTGTTCTACTCATGGGCTTTTCGATTGAAGAATGGTAGAATGCTTTTGGACAGACCCACGAATTCTGAGATTGGCAAAATATTTGAGGTGATGTTGAAGAAGGGAGAAGGGGCGGATTGTGGTTTTATGTACAAATATGCAGATCAAAATACTTTAAAAAAGTTAGGTTGAAGATTTTAAGTGGTAGGGTTGAGACTTGGTATAAAATTAGGAAGACTGTGAATTTGCTATATTTTAGTCAGCTGGACCCTATCCGGGAGGTGCCGGGCTCTCCAGAATGGACCATGGATGCGTTGGCACTCCCACTAAGAGAGGTTGGCATAGTAAGCTGGAAACAACTACTTCAGGAAGGTCATCTGATCACCTGGAATTGGTGTAAACAGGTAATGGGTCAAAGGTTCTCAAAATTTAAGTTTCTCCAGATTCAGAGTTGGTATCAGGACACAGACACAAAAATAGGAGAATCTAACAAACTTGAGAAGAAGTTGCTGTCGAGGGTCATACCAAAAAAGGAAATTGTGCTGTGGTATTGACTGATGATAAAGATGGAAGATGGGGTTTTTACCCTACCAGAGGGTCTTTGGAGAGGATGCTTGCCGGAGACCAGTCTGGAAGATCAATGGCAAGTATCTATGTCTATGATGTACAAAATAGTTAAGCCTGCATACCTGAGGAGGAATCATCTCTTCACCATTCATAGGGCATACTAGACCTTCCAAAGGTTATCCAAATTTGGGTCTGGAGGTGATGGGGCCTGTCCAAAATGTGGCAGTATGAAGGAGGACGATCTGCATATGTTTGTACACTGCCCAATGATCCAACCTTTCTGGGAGGCCATGGGTATGGTCTTGTCCAACGCTTTGAACCTACAAATCAAGGTAAGCATCTTTCTAGTTATTTTTGGAGGTTTGGATCCGCAAATTACAGTTAATAGTCAGTCAGTCAAGATACTTTATTTCGATAATTCAATATCATAAAAAGACGGTGATGCATACTATACAATCAAATACACTATAAAAACAGTTTCAATTCATATATTTAAAAATATCCCACAAATTTCATAAAATTGTTAAATGGATCATTTTACAATAAATTTAGCTGCCATATTACGTTACTCAATTAAAAGAACAATATATACAATACAGTAAATCCAACTTTATAAAAATACAATCATTTACAATTTATCATTCTCTTGTTCCTAACCCTAACAGCACCCACCAAATAACTGGCAACATGAAAAATGACCTTAGGGCTGTTTAATAATTGTAAATATAGGAGAGCGGACTTAACTTGAAAAAACCCTGCCTCCTTAAGGATAGGAACAAGAAACTTAGGGCCAGATGTAGGTAAATCATATTTACCGACTCTTAAATACCGAATTTTACCGATTCGGTATTTAAGAGTCAGTAAATATGAAGTACCGAGATGTAGGTAAATCCAGATGTGGATTTACCGATTCTTTAAAAGACGGTATTTACCGATTCGGTAAATACCGACCGGTAATGCTCCATTCATTCCTGTGGGCTTTGAAGCCCATAGGAATGAATGGGGCATTACCGGTCGGTATTTACCAATCGGTAAATACCGATTTTGGCAAGGGTGCAGGGGGTGTCACTTTGACACCCTCTAGCACCCCCAAAAAAGGTTCGGGGGCCATATGGCAGGCAGACCTGCCTGTCATATGGCACAGGTGTGCATGCACACATGTGCATGCACACCTGAATCGGTATTTCACCATCAAATTGAATTTGATGGTAAAATACCGATTTCTTAGGCCTTGTGGGACTCAGAAGAGTCCCACCTACATATCAATTTTACAGATTCTGTAAAAATGCCGGTCGGTAAATTTACCGACCGGTATATTTACAGAATCGGTAAAATTACCGATTTGCCCAGTTTACTTGCCCCTACATCTCGGTAGCCAAATACCGGTCGGTAACGGCCGAATTCGGCCGTTACCGACCGGTATTTGGCTACCTACATCTGGCCCTTAGTCCTTACTGCCGTGTAGTGACCACAAAACATCAAAAAATGCATTGTGTCCTGCGTCGAGAAATTATCGCAAGAACACGGTGGTGCTTGTTCAGGACTACTCCATTCGGAAAAGTGACCTAAGTTAAAATGGATCATGTTTAAACGAAAATGTGTTAAAAGAAACCTGTGGTAAGAATGATTAACTAAAAGAAGGTAAAGTTCAGGTCCTGGAGGATTAGCAACAATAATGTTGGCCCTTACAGTGGGTTTTCTAAGCTCAATTTCTTCTCTGTTTAAGGACAGTATCTGTAACATAGCTCCCTTTGTTAATGCTATGTCCTTACGAGTTATTTTATCTGGTGAGAAAAAGAGCTCCGGTCTCCCTACTTTGTGAAACCAATGTTTAACATAAGATAACCACTTAATTTTATTTACATTGTCAAGTAAGAGGCAATCATTAAGGATAACATGATTCAAGGAGAGTTCATCATTCAGCCAGATCTTCAGCCAAGATATTAAGGGGGCCACTCTTATCATATCTGTAATGAAACCAGCCCCTATCTCTGAATGAATTGTATATGATAGGGTAGACTGTGACACTGATAAGATCGATCTCATAAATTTATTTTCAGTGACTTGTAGACAGTGTATAGCACTATACCCCCATAATGAGCAGCCATATGTGGCTACCGTCAGACATTTTGCTTTATAAATGTTCAACAGGGCCATTATGGGCCTAGCCCCCAGTTTTCTGCTAAAGCCCATAATTGCTGAGGAGGTTCTAGCAAAGGCCGCATTTCTGTTTTTAATCTGCGGTCCCCAATTCCCCTTCTCCTCGAAGGTAATCCCCAGGTACGGGAATGTAGGGACTCTAGTAAGTTCCTCCTCACAACAGAAAAACGTTTTCAGATTTTTCTTTCTTGAACCCCTTCCCATAATCATGATTTGAGATTTCTTTATATTTATTTTGAGTTCCAGGGAAGTCATAAAAAGTCCAAAAGCGTCCAACAAACATTGAAGCCCCACTCCGATCCGTGCTAGAAGGACCGCATCGTCCGCATACAGGGCAACCGGTATACCAAGTTCCCCTATATGCGGTATGTCAAGCGTGGCCTCCCTAAGCACGGGTTCAAGGGTGTTTATATAGACTGTAAACAGAAAGGGGGCCATAATACAACCCTGCCTGACCCCCCTTTCTGATTTAAAGTGGCTAGAACAACGCCCCTCTGCGTTCAACCTAACAGAAGCCAAGAGACCAGAATGTAGGTCCGATAAAAAGTTTACCAGGGCAGGATCAAGACCTAAATCAATTAAGATCTGCCAAAGTTTTGTGCGATTTACAAGGTCGAAGTCCGAGGACAGGTCCATAAACCCAAGGTAAAGTGACCCATCCTTAGCCTTGGTATATTTATCCACCAGCAGTTGTAAATTTAGGCACTGATCCAAAGTACCTCTTTTGGATCTGAATCCATATTGCACATTTGACAATATCCCTTTGTCGTCAAGCCACTCCTGTAATTTGTGCAAAATGACCCGCCCCAGAATTTTAACAGATGAGTCTATTAAGGAGATTGGTCGGTAACAGGCTGGGTCTACCCTGTTGCCCTTTTTAAAGACTGCGACGATAATGGATTCTTTCCAGGATGCTGGGATATTATTATGATTTAGTGCATTAAAAACCTTGCATAGGATCTTCGACCACAATTGTGGGGCATATTTGAAAATATCGGCAGGGACCCCATCAGGACCAGGTGCCTTATTTATCAAAGTCTGGTCTATCGCCCTTTCCACTTCTTGCACATCAAAGGTAACACAGGAACCCTCCTTACTATAGGTGATGTCATTTATTGGTTCCTGACAGACAGTGTTAGAGTATATATTCCCAAAATGTTTGATCCATGCATCATCAGGAATATTAGACTCAAGGGGGCGATTCTCATCGTTTGAGAAAAGTGGCTGGTTTACTACCTCCCAGAACTGACTGCTATTTTTTAATGTCTCTGGTTCAAGTAGCTTTGACCAGGCCTTTTCTTTTAGCTCGTTCTTCCTAGTTTGCATAGTATTTTTATAACATACTCTTAACTTAGCTATTAGGGCACAGTCTTTTGGACTAGTCTTCAGGGCCCTAAGTAAATCAGCATGAGCCCTTGAGCACGAGTGATCGAACCATCTTTTACATGATGTTTGGGGGGCCCCTTTGCCCCAGTTAAACTTTGGTTGATCTGTTTGCAGATGTTATCAAACACCACAACTACTTGAGTACTTAGTGCCCCTGTGCCTAGGCAGATAGCTACGTCATACTCCGCCCTAGCCAAAACGTCCTGTACAATAGTTTCAGGATTAATATTCGACCACTTCAACCTGCAACCTTGGTCTATAGGAATCACATTTTGGCCTCCCCTGTGTGACACTGATTTCATGGTTAAAAAGTCCCTGGACATTACCTCTACTAAGACTGGATTGTGATCACTAAAAACTGAAACCACTGTTTTATACCTTACCACTTTACCTAATATATAACAAGTCATAAAGATAAAATCAATAATTGTACCATCACCAGGTCCTTTAAAAGTAGGGGCCTTATTTTCACCCTCACCGCATCCAGATTCATACAGATTCCACACCTCCAAGAAATCCTCAAGTGCCTCCCCTCTTTTTGAATGGTTAAGATGCGTGACTGTAGAACAGGGCGGACCCTCTTCTGCTGAGTTGGCACAGGACTGATTGCAGGGGTGAATATTGAAGTCACCTAAGAGAATTATCTCAAAACAATTTTCTTTGGTTCTGTAAACTGACAAAAAATTATCAAGGTAATCCACATTATATCTGGTACTTTCATTTGCATTTGCATTATAAAAATAAAAATAAAAATGTTTGACGAATCAGGGGAATTCAGTTCAACAATTAAACAATTTTGACAACCTGAGTCAAGCTGGGTTAACACACCTTTTAGATCAAGTTTGAACAAGCTTAATACACCTCCCTTTGATCTGCCAGCCACACTACTTGTGGCCGGAATAAAAAAATGTCTATATCCATCTAAGGAAAAGCTGTTCAATGTGTCCCAGGTCTCCTGAAATGCCAAAATGTCAAAAGATTTCAAGAAATCAATCCATATTTCGTTTTCACCTTTGCCCCTAATCCCGGCAATATTCCAGGTCATAATTCTGCAAGACTGTGAATTAATCCTTGAGTTGTTTACCAGTCAGTCATTTTCCTCCAAAGATGCCAAAGGCGCAAATCGATTACACAGTGGGAGAATTTGTTCAGCTTGAAAATTTGGCCTACACAAACTATAACAGTAAGAATCCGATGGCAAGGAGTTTTGGTAACCAGGATGGGCACGCGGCCCGATGCCCAGTATGGAAGGGGATATTAATGGATTTTGTTGGACAACATGGGGTTTAGAGATGTTGCTAAGGTGATTGTAGAAAAACCCAAGGGGGCGCGCACATATAAAATCATCTGTGATTGGTAAAGAAGCCGCCCTCAGCAAAACAGTGGCTACGTGCTGTGGGTGCCTAAAGTTTACAATGATGCAGTCCCCCTTAGTCGTTTTTCTTGAATTGCCTATCCAGCCCACTCTGCGTGTCGATATAATGTCATTACAAAATGTGACAGGAAAACCACAGTATTTACTCAGCCATGCTACTACTTTATAATTCAAGGAATCCATCGTTTCCACCCTTGCGTCATTTAACCGTGAATCTACCCCAGGGACATTAGTTAGCACTACTATATATGGGGCGCATTCTGGTGGTAGATTAACTAGGGGTCTTTGCTTGCCTTCCCTCAAGCCTGAATTGTTCCCTGCAACAATGGGGTGCGAGTTAGCCCTCAAAATGGGTGGGGGAATTGTTTGATTTCTCGGAGGCTGTGCAGGTGTTACAGCTGGCACGATGTTTGTTGCCTTGTAACCCCCGCTACAAGAACTTGTAGCCCCCTCATTTACGGCAGTGCCCATATTAGTGTTCCTAGCTGCTTTAGATGCAGACAAATGAGCAGATAGGAGAACGCCCAACCTAGAAACCTCCTTTGAAACCTGGTCCATTTTGTCCACAACACCTTTACTGGGAACAGCGGGGCCCTTAGTTTCTTTAGTGCTAACATTAGATTTTTGGGAATTTTCTGAGGAAGCCAAATGGGAAGCTAGAAGGGTGCCCAGTCTGGATACTTCTTTTGTGACCTGTTCGACTCTGTCTGCCAATGGTCTAAACATAGTCTCCATTTTCAATACAAACATGTTAATCAGGGAGTCGACTTGATCACTATTTAGTTTGGTCGTGTCCACATCATTTGGTTTATCAGGGAGGACTTCCACTTCTTCATCCGGTCTGATGGCTGCCTTCTTAACTCTCTTATACCCTCCCCGTTCATTTTGTGACCCTCTACAAGCTCTCGTTTTTCTTCGAGCCTGCGGTGGTACCGGAGAGGGTTCCGGGGATGATGTTGGTAAAAGTTGAATTGTAGGAGACAGGGAGTTATCTAGTAACGCCACAGTGGGTGCCAAGATGATAGATGTGTCTATATCCGCTGCTGTTTGAGTGCATGAAGTATCTCCTGGAGCTAAATCACAGAACTCTGTTAGTACTGAACCATTTGTTGGCGAAGCAAGCGGGCCGAATCGGCCTAAGGACATGCGGCGTGCTGTATTAATTTTGCTCACAACTTTTACTATATAATTATCTATCGGCCCAGACAATGATGGCATTTTTGAAGAACGCAATTTAGCCATATCAGACCGACTCAGTTAGCAGCTTGTCGAAAACACTAATCAATGAACACTCACGGTTCTCGAATATCCCGGAAGATTCACCCAAAGTCCGTGGCCCAGCCCGGCCTCTTCTGGCCTCTGATGGCCGCAGACGGCCCCGCCTTTGTCCCGGGATTCGCCCGGCGCGTGCCCGCGCGTGTCCTGCGGGACGAGCGACCGACGCTGCCTTTATGCGCCTCCTGGCGCTGCACAGGGCATCACTGGTGGTGGGAGGGACCCGGTGGAGCCAAGCCCGGCCGGGGAACAGGCGGAGCTAAGCCCGGCCCTTTGCTGCTGGTGCTGCGGCTCGGCTCGGTCAACGCTGGAACCATGAAAAAGTACCCCACTGGCCTCGGCACCGGCGCTGCCATTATGCGCCTCCTGGCGCTGCACAGGGCGTCACTGGTGGTGGGAGGGTGCCCGGCGGAGCCAAGCCCGGCCGGGGAACAGGCAGAGCTAAGCCCGGCCCTTTGCTGCTGGTGCTGCGGCTCGGCTCGGTCAACGCTGGAACCATGAAAAAGTACCCCACTGGCCTCGGCACCGGCGCTGCCTTTATGCGCCTCCTGGTGCTGCACAGGGCGTCACTGGTGGTGGGAGGGACCCGGCGGAGCCAAGCCCGGCCGGGGAACAGGCCGTGCTAAGCCCGGCCCTTTGCTGCTGGTGCTGCGGCTCGGCTCGGTCAACGCTGGAACCATGAAAAAGTACCCCAGTTAATAAGAATAGTGCAAAGCTGGTTTTCTATGCCATTCTCCTGGCGAGAGATTTGAAAATGCTGGGTGTCTTCGGCTCCTCCAAGTAGTGAAGACTGGGTATACTCTGTTAAGAGCATGGCCAAGCTGGACATTTTAGATAAAGGGAAAAAGAGGTATGAGTTCTGGATGCCCTTGTTACGCTGGTGTGAGCAATAAGTAAGAACTTTAGACCGGGGGTCCTATGATTAAGCCTCTCTCTATCTCGGCTGGCACTTTTTCCACTGAGCAGGGAGACTCAGGGAGATAGAGTGTATATTGGAAGTAAAGAAGAGGGATATCACAATCCAAGAGTGACAAAGGTGAATCCTCTTCTCTGTTCCTTTCTCTAGCAATTAAGATGTTGGCTACACCAGGTTGAAAACGTTTATAGAAAGGTGTGAACGAAGCAAATGAGGACAAACAAAAACTGTGTCACCAGCTAAAATTACAAAATGTCCTAAACATGCAGTCAGAGAAAGCAATAATAAACATGGTTCTACGTGGTAAAAGAATTAGCAGCACCTTGTCAAACAAAGTTGTATAACACAGCATGTGTATTTGTAAAGCATACCCAAGGGTATTTTGGAGCTGAATACCAGATGCTTATTGTTACCCAACTCAATGGTACTCATTTTATCAACCTCAGAGGAATGAAAGGCTGAGTGGACCCATGAGAACTTGGACCTGTGACCATGAGGTCAAACACAAGCCTCTACAGTGGACACATTAGTCAATTGAGCCACCAGACCCAGCCTGTCATTGTATTGTATTATAGAAATGTTGTCCTCTTGAGGCCTGCATCAACAGTCAGAAATAGATGTGTAGCCTTTTGTGCTTTAAGCTAGTCCTCTCTTGTAAGAGGTTCTGGATATATTTCCATATGGGATATAATTAGACTTTTTATGGATTATGAAGCCTTTTAAGTGATTTTTTTGATTAAATGGGACTTAGCTCATCTTTGGCTAAAATCGGGGTATGTTCCCTTTGGGTCAAATTAGTGGGTCAAAGACTAATGGCATTCTCTGAGAGTAATTTGTATATACTGACCAGTGCCTGGATTTTAAGAGTTACACACAATTCCATCAAGGGTGGTATTACCCCAGATTTGATTTAATCTTTGAACCTCATCAAAAAAGGTCTATACGTACTCACATTGCCAATTCTTGGTGAAGGACAGCCATATGGGGTTTCGAGTTCAGGGCTTTGCTATTCATATATGCAATGAACCATGGGAATTTACAGAGAATCTACACTGTTCTGTGAAATGGTTGTTCAATAGAATCAAATGTGTTGATCAATACTTCAAACCACCAATTCCTCATCTTTCAAATATCTCCAGGTACCAAAATGGATCTGAAATGTTTACAGAGCAGTGCTCCCGCGGGCTGGAAAGTGATGCTGTGTTGCTCCTTGTCAATTTTGTTCCGATGAATGTAGCCACATATAAACGCCACCTTAGCACACCAACATTAGTCGCTTTTTTTCCATGTCTTTGAATTTGAAGCGGGAGGTCTGCTCACTTATTTAATTGACAGTTTGACAAGATTTCTTCTCAAACATTTCTCCAACCAGTGCGCAAAAGAACTATGGGGCATATTACCAAGCAATAGCGCTAATTATCGCTATTGCTTGGTTAGAGACAAAATTTTACCGCTGCGCTGCGGCGATTTTTATCGCAGATAAACCTTGGTATTACCAAGGTTTATCGCAAATGCGATAAAAAACGGCCGCAATGCATGAATATCGCTGAAAAGTCAGCGATATTCCTGCATTACCGAGCTAATGCTCTTAGCCATGTTATCCACCTTCCATTGGATAACATGGCTAAGAACTGCTCAGGGCAGGTGTTAGCTTTTGGAGATATTCGCGCTTAGCGCGAATATCTCCATAAATTGGTAATAGGAGATAGCGATGTTAGCGACTGTTTCCAGTCGCTAACATCTTGGCACACCCACTTTGCATGTCATTAGTGATAAATATCACTGACATACAAAGTGGGTCCCAAGATGGTCGCTATCTCCTACTAGCTGTCGCTAACTAGTGTTAGCGACAGCTAGGTAATAGGGAGATAATTTTATCTCCGCTTTCTTGGCTTTTAAAGCCAAAAAAGCGGAGATAAACCCCCTTGATAATATGCCCCTATATTCCCTCATCAAAACTTAAGGATTAAAACCTCCTAGGGACTGTTGCAAATAAATATCTGTGACTGACCTGCATAAAGTATGCTTTTGGTGTTTTGGCTCAGGACAAGACTTAAAGTCGTGTGAAAATGCATCCTCATGAATCTGAAGGCGAGCCAGGAATATTAGGGGAAGGTATACGTCACAGAACACAGTAAGAAACTGTGAAAGTCCTGCTCCCATTCAAAGTTGAAAACCGTGGAACCCTTGCAAAGGTCGTTCCTGCAACAGGTCAACTTCTTAGTGTAAGTACAAACTGAAATGAAAAATGAAACACCATAAATCCATGTGGGACTCATCTCCATACTCTAATATTTATCTCCAGAGGAGTCGCGAGGGCTTCAACATGCCTCTCGGTCTCACTCCTGATCCTCAGAGGAGCTGATTCCACGATCCTGATTCACAAAAATTACCCTAGTCATCTGTGATGTTGAAACAAATTGAGGCCTTTAGAGAGAAACGTTGCGCATCTTTGGCACTCCTTTAGTTCTCTCTTGCTGTGCCTTCGGATCCATACAGGCCGGCAGTCGGTTTACTGGTGGGGGTACCTCTAGAACTTGCTTTTAAGTTCTACACTGGCATCGTTGCCGACTTTAACTCTGCTGCTAAAATCTGCTCTGGTCCCCTTCACTTTGACCCCTGCTCAGACGGCACTAAAGGAGGACCCTTCACCGATACTGGTGTCAAGTTCTGAGCCAGCTCATCTCTGCTTCAGCCAAGGCTGTGTCACAACTTCACTTTGACACATCCGGTCCCATTCAGTCAGATTCAGAGAGTACACTGACAATGTCTCTTTCACAGCGCCGCCGTCGGGTGCTCAACCAACTTTTTGTTTGGTTCTAATTCTGATCAGAGTCGGACAGGCCTTTGAAAATGTTAATGGAGATCATGGGAATGACATGCCCCTTTTTAGGTCGAGCCTTGACAGTGCATGCTCTGCATGCACTGTCTCAGCGAGAACTAAAGTAATCTGTGTGTTGGCTTAAACTTCATGTAATCTGTTTTTCTGCTTCTTATTGGCTTACTTCTTTATAATGATGACAATCTCTACATGGGCTTGCAGGAAGCGACTGGGCTCAATACTTCCCCTGAAGCATGGTTGATTTCGCTCCTGGACCACTGATTCAGGAAAGTGCTACCTTTGATGTGATCATTAGATGTGCAGCTGAAGTTGTGGACCTACAACTCCCTTTTGTGGAGATGATTACTAATGTCTTCAAAGAGGTGTTATAGCCTGAACCGATGTCTTCAGAGACTTTGCTACCATTTAATGAAGCCCTTACTGACACATTGAAGACCACTTGAGTGAAAACTTGTTCTTTCCATCCAGTGAAAAGACAGGTTGCTAGGTGCACTAGACCTGTATTAGGCGACCCCGATTTTCTGACTCAGCATCTGACTGCAGGGTCTGGTGGTTCAAGCTTCCACTAGTAAAGTGAACCCCAATTCATTCCTCGCAGCTCTCCTGACAGAGGGTCAAAGAGAATTGAGGCATTTGGGAAATGGATGTCATCATGAGGGGCGCGGTGACGGAGATGGATTTCGGCGCGTTGTCACAGACCTAAAGGGTTGCTGGCACACAATATAGCAGTTGATTAACGGACTGCACCTCCACTGGGGATAAAAATTAGGAAGCAACAGTACTTACTCCCTTCGCCGTTTGCTCCAATTAACTTGAGACCAACTTTTAACCTAACACACCGATGTATCTCTTGAAGTCTAACTAAACAAGGACAGACTGCGACCGCCTGGCCATCAATTTGGATGAAGTTCCGAGTCTCGCATTTTATTATTGCTCCCATCATGAAGTTCGTTACTGATGCGGTTTAATTGATCTGGTTCCTCACTGGTCTTTTGACCTTCTTATACTCACACCAATATATGAGAATTATCCAGTGTGTCTTTTGTTCTGTTTGACCCCCGGTTTCTGCACTTAATGATGAACAAGGTCCTGATGAAGGTGGCTTGAACCACCGAAACGCGCGTAGACCTGCTACAAGGGCTGCTATTCCTCCCCTGAGCCCTTGAACAATTTAGCTGTGTGATCTGGCTAATTGTTAACCAGTTCCTTTTTCATCCATGTATGAGGTTTGATTGTAGTATGATTGGTAGCACGAGAGTAAGTTGCTTGTATGTTTGACACCATGGGGTCTATTTATGGATTTGTTGGTGATTTTTATGATTCTATTGTGCTGTTTATGAATTTGTATAATTAATTGATGTGTTTTCTATAAAATTGTCTGATTTATAACGATTTTTACATGAATTTACACTTACAAAAAAAAGAGAAATAATAAATATAATGTTTTGAATGATTTCTGCTTAGTATTACCTTTTTTTCTGTCACTAGTTGTTGAAATGTATTGATGTATGCACATAATTGAAGTATTTGGCCAATGAAGGGACTTCTTCTTTCAGTTTAGTCATCATCCAGCCTAGCCTTGAGGTCTATCAATGCCAGTCGCCTACTTGGTTGATATACTCACACGTTCGGGGACATGGTCAGTGAGATCTTGCTGGTAACCCCTATAGACATGACATCCCTGGCTCAAACCATTCATGATGGCCGGATGCACCCAAATATGTAATTAGGTCTGGCCTGTATATTACAGATTTATTGGGTCTGCCGTCAGCTCAAGTGTCCAAAAAACTACAAAGGGGGGGGCTCTAATCAGTATGGCTGAGCCAATATCCAGAAAAACAAAGTGAAAATGCCAGTACTGATGCAAAAGAATAATTAACAAATGTTTAAACACAGAACCTGAAGGAGTAATTCAAGACTGGGAGCTGATTAGTAGCTTTTATTATTTTGTTCAAAAGAACAGCTATATTTTAGAAAAACGTATTCAAAAAGGTAGACAATATTACATGCTAAGTACAAAAATAAGAGATAAGGGAATTTTAAAAAGGAAAATAACATTGCCAACCACATTGTTCGGGCTGCTATGCCAGCATCTAAACCTGCGACACTGCGCCAAATGATGGGGATGCCCCCCATTCTTGGACACCACAGATGTGGCACGTGCCTGTGCTGTGAATCTTCTATTGAGGGTTCATTGTTCCAGCATAACGGTATCTTCTGGAAACATGAATCCTTTAGTAACTGTAAGAGCAAGTTTGTCGTTTATGGCATTACATGCCCTTGTCACCTACTGTACATAGGTAAAACCAATCAGGAGATCCGTCACCGGATCTCGCAACATAAATCGAGAATCAAAAGGAAGGTCGAAAACGCCCCTCTGGTGCTCCACTGGACGCGGATGCAACATGCTGTCAGTGACCTTAAATGGACTGTGATTTCCAAAGTGGAAAAAAATCCCCGTGGTGGCGATCAAAATCTTGCATTGTCGAAACGGGAAGCTTTTTTAATAGTCAAATTTGACACTGCTGTGTCTGGGCTGAATGAACTAAGTGAAATATTTAAATTATAAGCAGGTTTGTTTCACTATCATTCACTCCTCCTATGCATGCAAATTTCGTTTTTTTCTAGTAGACCACTGGAAACTTTTGCGGACCTGCTAATCCGGCCCTGGTTTTCTGTTTCCAAGCTGACTACCGGGAAACATAGTGGGCGTATACCAATTATTGACCTGTATATATGGGCGGTCGCACGGCAGCCCAGCTAGCTAAGGCGCTTATCCCTGAGTGCTGCCTCCCCGCTACGCCGTCGCCTGAGGTTTTGGACTAGTGATTCATTTGTGAGTATTACTAGACGCATGTCTCGCAGTGTTAGCCATTTACACTTTACCGCCTCGTAACTAACTCTTACCCCGTTGTTTCTACCGCAGTAATTATCTTCAAAATGCCCTCAGCGTGCAGCGCCGCGTTTACGGTAACACGCCTACAACCTTTTTAAATTTAGTCATACCCGCTCCAACGGTCCCCTGACATTTGCCATGTTATATTTTGCAGGGCCTGTGATTCGTTTGTAATCAGCGAGCCGCGTTTGGCGGACCACGCCCTTCGCAATTAACTACGGTAAGCCGCGTTGCTTCCTTCGAGCTTTATTGAATTACTGGCGGGCAGCATTCCAAATGTACTGACGGGCGCAATGTTGGTTCTCCCCCATGTTCCCCAAACTACTCTAAATAAAGTGTCGGCTACAGTAATTTCAACATTGAATGTTCAGTCTTTCTGGTAAGAAATGTCAGCAGTTACACATTGATACGTTAGTATCCTGAGGCGGTTGCAGTTAACTGAAGCTTTTGCTCCATTACTTTTTTATAGACATCGTGCTTTGTTTTACTCTCATTTCGACGGCGGTCGCACTCTAAAATAAAGGCTCAATAATAATAGGTAAGGACTGTTGCAGCTATTTTAGAACTTCTAGCGCTTTACCAGCGAGAAACCTGCCCTGATTATATACGTGTCCACTGATTTATAGGTACCACAATCGTTCTTCCAAGTGACTCTGCCTCTAGCATAGCATTCCCGCCTACAGGCAGGTAAGACTATAAGTTTTCCAATTCTTTCATTCTTCAGCCACCCTGATTAGGTCTCGTAGGTAACTCTAGTCTGCCTTGATCATTTTCAGGTACAGGTTTTTTTTCCCCCAGCCATGATGCTGTGAATTTGATTATCTGGATGTAATTTCACCATTTGGGTAAGCTGTGGAGGAGGGGGTGATACCTGAGTGAGGAATCTGATGCTGATTCACTGAATGCACATCTTGTATAACTTTCCCCCTCAATCTTTCTTTTCTTCTTTTAGATATAACCAAAGGCCCTGAAGAGAATCCTCATAGACCAGTAGGATTCGAAACGCGTAGGCCCATTGCCACTCTCAAGTCTGCATGGGTGATAAGCTCATCTGAATCGCCTTGTTGCTTATCACTACTCTTTGTACATTACTTTGTTCATTTTTCTTTAACAAAAAAACTGAGAATATCTGAATTTGTTTAAGGAATGTACTTTTCGTATATATAATTTTCTAGTAATACCCTCCAAAATACTTTGCAGACCGTGGCCTTCTCCAGCATTCTTGTGCCTGTTCGTTCACTGTAAATATTGGTCACTGTAATATATTGCACACGTTATAATTTCTTGTTGTTCCTGAATGGTTGAATGTCGTATGCTTGTGACATGTTTGATATGATGAAAGATTCCCTTATCTCTTATTTTTGTACTTAGCATGTAATATTGTCTACCTTTTTGAATAAGTTTTTCTAAAATATAGCTGTTCTTTTGAACAAAATAATAAAAGCTACTAATCAGCTCCCAGTCTTGAATTACTCCTTCAGGTTCTGTGTTTAAACATTTGTTAATTATTCTTTTGCATCAGTACTGGCATTTTCACTTTGTTTGTCAGCTCAAGTGTGGCACACCGTCGTCATACTTGGATGACATCTAAGTGGTTCTCTGGGTGATGTCCAGTTGTCTCTTATGGATTTGTCTTTGTTATGTTATGTTAATATAACCTGATAAAGTGCAATGAATCATATCTTTAGGTATATGTTGGTGCTCAGCCTGCACAAAACAAAGAACCAGAGACTGGAACAGCCATGTTTTCAACATGTTCTTGAATTTAGTGAAATCTGCGCAGCAATGAAGACAGAGAGGAAGTTGATTCCAGGCAGCTGGGGCCATAAAGGAGAAGGGTCTACCACCATATCTCACAGCACGAACAAGGGGGACAATCAGAAGCTCCTTATCACTAGATTTTAACATGCAGGAAGGCCTATAGTGATGCAATTTATTCATAGAGAGGGCTGTTGCCCATCAGGGACTTGTGGGTGAGACAACAGGTCTTACACAAGATAAGCTTTCAGACTGGAAGCAAATGAAGATCTCTCAAAATAGGAGCCGAGTGGAGCCAGACAGTACATTATAGGCCAGACAGGGTGTCGTATTTTGCACCACCTGAAGCTTAGATAGTAGGAAGTCATTAACAGCCATAAACAGCTCATTACTGTAATTGAGGCAACTTATAACCAAGGTCTGGACTAGCGTTTTCCTGGCAGAAGATGTTAGACGTAGAAACACCTTCCTCAGAAGTCCTTTAACAGGACTTGCCTGTTTGGCGATAAGCCAGATAAGTCCCTGGAACACTTTATGGGGAATCGAGCCAGAGAGCAGTCCTTGGACCATTCGGTGTTTGCCATGCAGTTTTCCTAGCAGTTTCATACTTTCCAAAGATACTCCAGAGGGTTAGCACACAGGTGTGCTATGCCCTTCGTCCTATTTTTGATCACCACACTCTAAATGCCTTCCTGCAGAAAAACAGATTCAAGATGCTCACACTCGAGAATGTTCTGTCTTCTATACTTCGATGGTTGGGTATACCAGTTTCACCTACCTCGATGACCAGCTATTGAAGGTGGTCTCACCACAGCCACCTGTAGACAACTACAAACCTTCTGATAGTGTTGGGGTTCACAATCGTGCCGATCTTACACCTGATTCATTTGCAGAGGCTCTCCTTCATTGGAGCCATCTTGGATGCCATGAGGTTCCCTCCATAGTGAATCCATGATATTCGTGCTATGCTCCCAATGTTTCAGCCTTCATCCTAGGTTTCCTTCAGAGTGGCTCCGAGGTTTCTTGCCCTCTAGGCCTCTTGCATTCTACTCATTGACAATGGCAGGTAGTATATGCAGGCTCTGTTATTAAAGTTGAAGTCTCATTTTTTTCAGGAGACTACAAAAGATATGCATTGATGGCTGCTCAACCGTAGTTAGACCAGGAGCAAAGCCCTCGCCCTTCTCTTACCAAACCTGACGGTAGTGACGGATGTGTCGCTACTGCATTGGGAAGGTTGTCTTTGAGAGGTGGAGATCAGAGGGCTTTGGACTCTGACAGAAACCAGGTTCCTTGTCATCCAGTTGGTGTTGCAAACCATTCATCTGCCACTGAATGCCTTCCTATTGTCCATCAAACTCGGGGCTTCTGCAGGTCCTCACAGACAACACCCACACCATGTGGTACTGCAGCAAGCAAGATGATGTGGGGCTTGGGTTCTTTACCTCTGAAGTTACCTGGGACCTCAGAGCATGTTCCTAGTTGTGAACCACCTAGAGAAATCTTTGAACAATAGGGTTCATAAGCTCAGCCAGCATACCTGGTGGATCACAAATAGCAGTTGCACCTCAAGGTGGTGCAAGGCATATTCCCATCAACCTATCTCCTCCCAATGGAGAGAACCCAGACTGGATTTTTCACCACTGTCGAGAGCATGCAATATCAAAATGTCTGCATTTTGGAGTTTGCAAAAAGTTTTCTCTAGGAGAAACTGTACCTAGAGGGGAGCACAAAACTGCTGTACACCTTTCCATTCTGCCTCTTCTACCCTGAGACCTGAGGAAGGTCAGTAACATGAGAGTACAAGTCATCGTAGCGGCTCTGGATTGGGCCAGGAGAGTGTGTTATTGGAAACTTCTGGGTATGAGCATCTGTCCCACAATCAGGTTTCAATTTTGGAAGGATCTTCTTCAGAGCATTTGAGCATAGTCTGCACTTAGGCCTGCACAATATACAACACAATGTGTGGGGATTGAGTGGTGTCATTTGCAGTGGTGCTGGAACATTATTCAGAGTGGGGACATTGCCATCCATGTTACATCACTTTACTCACAGGGAGTGTGTACAATTCACACGTCACACAAAGAACAACTGCAGCAAATGAGCCACGCCCATTCAGCAAGGGAATGGTAAGGGTGTAGTATGTAGCAGGTGGAAAAAATGTGGAGTGCACTGTCAAAAACATATTACTAAAGCATGGTGAGGTAGCACATTGTCATTTACAGATAGCGTATTTTCCATTAAAATGGCCCTCAGCGTTGCAGACATGGTTTAATCTATAAAACTATACAGCTTTCAAATGAAAATGTGTGTAAATTGTGTTTCAGTGATTATTTGTCATTTACAAATCACTAGGTAAAGTGTTTTGATTTGTTTATATCCTACTAAAATCTTTGTTTCCATCCCACTTCAGGAATTCCAAAAAAGGGCTTCATTTGTGTGTTGTAACAGCTTATGTATTTTGAAATATGTGTACTGTTCATTTATAGGGATTTAAATTTTGTTGCACATTAAAAAAACATTATATCCTGCAGCTTTCCATTTCACACCCACAAAATTGCCACATAGTTCACTTTACTAAATCCTCTCACTTTGTAATCAGAGATGGAAAAGTAAACACCAATATCCCAGCTAAATGAATAAGCAGCACTTTTTCAGAAGACATAGCCTGACATTTGACCTATCTTTGAATTGCACATCAAATGTGACAAAATAAAAACAAAATCTAAATGCATCTTTATTGCTGAGTCACCTTCGGAACTCCAGCATGGTTATTCTGAGGGTGTTGTAGCACCCCCGTGCACCCCTACTTCCAGTGCCTACGGGCAGTTGACTGTGTTTGATCTACCTCCTGAGGTTGTGGATGTTGTCCTAGCTGTATAGTGTCCCTCTACTAAGTTCATTTATGCTGGGCCCTAGGACGAATTTGTAGCCTGTTGTGGTGCCAGCAATACAGACCCAGTACAGGCCAGAGGTTACTATTCAGTCACCTCTTTACAATAACAATATTTATATGGCAAGCAGAGATTTTTTTAATTTGTTTTTTTAAGAGTTTTATATAGCGCAAATTAGACCCAAGAGATCAGGTATCAGAGCGCTTTACATGAGCACCAGTTTCGTTACATGCAGACACATTAATTTTTGTTAGGCAAAGGGAGATTAAGTGATTTGCCCAGAATGACAGGATGTTGAGTGTCGCTGCCAGTTCCCCAGCTTCGAGTTCGGCCGCTCTAGCCATAAGGCTACATCCTCTCCCCACAAATCTCTCTTCAATGAGTTGTTCATCCATCTTGGGCACAGACAATTAAGTACAATTTGAGGTTCTAATAACCTAATATAGGATCTCAAAATAATTCAGATGCTTCCTGCTTTCAATTGGGAGACCAACAAGAGCCCAAGAGGAGGAGGAGGAGGAAGAGACTGCACTTTCAGGGCCCTAGACAGGATTACATGCAAACCTGGAAGTGCACATAATGGCAGCAGCATGGCATGGAAAAAACATTCCTAGTTCATGTGCACTGGTGGTCCAGATTATAAGGGCCTGTGAAAGCGTGAGGAATGATGTTGTCCTGTCCCAACCACCAACACCTCAAAAGTGTGAGCAAAGTCTCTTCCTCTCCTGGGATAGGAGCACACAATAGAGGAAGAAGTGATATTTTAATATCGCCACCTCTGAATTCCTATGGGTGCTTCCTCCCTAAACCTGACACCATAAACCTTCAATGACCTTCCACGGCCATCAGCATGCCCTCACAATGTCAGCACCAGGAACCCACTCCACCTCCTCAACCAGTATTTGGACATATGCATGTCTTTGTTGGGGCAGGTCCCTGACCCATATTTCTAAGTGCTGCTGCTCCTGTGCATCCTTGTCCCTGAGGATACCTCTCCTCTTTTCCAATGCTACCCTCATACACCCCCCCACTTTTGCCACCTCCACCCACTGCGACTAACTTATCTACCCTCTAAATGTCCCAACTTTAGTACTCTCAGTGCTGCATTCATTCTCTCAGTAAACTGCACCTTTTGAAGCATCTCTCCGAAATCACAAAGCCCCCTTTGTACCGGCATTGGAATCTGGTCCATGATGTACATAGGCTGGTTCCAACAACTTTACTACTTTCTGTGCTTTTGCCTATTCTGTTGCCAGATCCCACATACATTGATCTGCCCACTTCAGTTCCTGACGATTATCCTCAAACCAGATTTTTATTAGACAAGAAGAAAAAAGGAAACGAAAAACAAGTGTACAAACAGTAATACACAGAATCATGTCATTACATTGTAGAGGTCAAAGAAAAATAAAGTAACAGAGAGAATGATCCAGAGCCACACCTACATAATTGACAAGTTGACAAGCGTAATGATGGTATTGATACTGGAGGTGACATTATACACAGTAAACGCATTATATATATATATATATATATATATAAACGATCTCATAAAAACAGACACTAAACTCTTAAGCAGTCATATCATATCACTTCCGCCCTATCACTAACCTACCCTTTCTTGCGAAGATCACAGAAAGATGTGTTGCGAAACAACTCTCTCGTCATATCAAGGACAATGATCTTCTTGACAATTTTCAGTCCGGCTTCATCCAAAACTGCAGCACTGAAACTGCCCTGCTGCAAGTGATCGATGACGCGCTCCGAATACTAGACTCGGGGGGTCTTGTCTTCTAATTCTCCTCGACCTTTCGGCAGCCTTTGACACTGTCAATCACAACACCCTCCTCAACACTCTTCAACAGAGAATGGGCATGGAGGGCACTGTGCTGAAATGGTTTGCTTCTTTCCTCTCTGATAGATCCCAAATGATCAAAATAGCGGACAGTCTTTCATCTCCTTCGGCGGTGGGCCAAGGTGTTCCCCAAGGCTCTATTCTTGCACCCACATTGTTCAATCTCTACTTGGAACCTCTGAGAAATCTCCTAAGTAAATCTGGGGTCAACTATCATCTCTACGCAGACGACACTCAAATCTACCTCAAGGTTGCCTCCACTCACGATCTCTCCATCCTTAGCTCTACCCTCGACTCCATTCAAAACTGGATGTCAACACATCAACTGATTCTGAATCCCTCCAAAACTGAATTCCTCCTCCTCTCCTCCTCACTTTCTCCTCCCCCGGTTCAATCATGGATGGACCAGATGAATCTGCTGAACAATAAACCCATCATTGTTGAAAGCGCAAAATCCCTTGGTGTCATACTCGACACAAAACTCAATCTACTTTCCCAAATTAATTCAATTGCAAAGTCTGCCCGATACCAACTGCGCCTTCTTTGGGGGATTCGTCGCTTCTTCCCGGAGCATGACCTTAAAACCCTGGTCCAATCGCTGGTCCTCTCCAGACTGGACTACTGCAATTCTCTTCTGACTGGCCTCCCCAAATCCCACCTGTCCCCCCTTAAGTCTGTTCTCCATTCAGCAGCTCGTTTCGTTTTTGGGGCCAAAAGAAGCGACCACATCACTCCCATGCTATCCACCCTCCGCTGGCTTCCCATAGAAGCTAGAGCTATCTACAAGACTGCCTGCATCACCCACAAAGCCTTGCACTCCTCCTCCCCGCGCTACCTGGCGAATAAGCTGAAACTCTCTGGAGGCTCTAGACCATCACGAAATGCGGAAAATCTACTGCTTGAACCTCCCACTTTCAAGAAGGAAAGATCGATGGCCCAATCCTTTTCCGGCGGCGCAGTGAGAATCTGGAACTCACTTCCGCCTCAGCTCCGGACCACCACCTCCTCCCAGGCCTTCAAATCTGACCTCAAAGTTCTCCTCCTTCAAAGACACTTCCAAATGTAATCCTTGCCCTCTCTATTATCTGAAGAAAACCCTTCCATTTAGTTAATCTACTAACTTGACTATGGAAGTGTCTTCCCAGTGTGTTCCTGTGGTCTGAGAGTCTGCCATTTTTTGCAGTATTATCCTTCTACCCATGTTTTGTACTCGTGTGTAACATGCACCCGTCACTTTCTCTTGTAACACACTGTTTTCTTCCTCTTACATTTGGTTGTTTTCGATACCTGCACAAGTGCCACCAGTGCCTACGTAACGTTTGTTCTTGTGCTTGAGTGTCCTCCTCTTATTGCAGTATTATACCTTTATGTTTATTTTGTACGCTTTTGTAACCGGCACACGTCACTTTTTCCTCCTGTAATGCACCGTTTGCTACCTCTTGTATTTTGTTGGCTCACGATTGTCACTTTTTTAATGCACCGTTTGCTACCTCTTGTATTTTGTTGGCACACGATTGTCATTTACCTCTTGTATTTTGCTGGCTCACAATTCTGCTTCATTTAATGTAACGTTTGCTTTTGTATTTTGTTCACATGGAATTTTCTCATGTATCAGTTCTGTTTCTATTGTAAAGCGCTCTGACACCTTCGGGTAAAGTCTGCGCTATATAAAAATGCATAAATAAATAAATAAATATGACAGTTATGGCATTGGGACTTGCAATGAAGCCAAAAGGCACCTGCGGAAGTATTATATACAGTGTCCCGGGGATACAACTGGTAGGTGTACCCATTCCCTGCACCACCAGGGCACTATAGTAATATGGAAGAGGCAGTAGATACTTGGGTGCAATACAGATAACACCAGTGCACATACAGCACCTCCGCTACCTTAGGGGAGCAATTCCACGTTCCCTCATTTTCATGGTGGCACTTTGGATTTTGGTGCAATAAAAGTTTTTTTTTTTATCTTACTCTCATGTTCTGGGTGTTCTTGGACCTTCTCGTTTGAAGTTGTTTTGTAATTTGGACTGATTATAGTCACTTGCCAGCGACATGCCCCTTCGTTACCCACCTACAGTGGAAACGCTGGCAAAGAGCATAATTTTTTGACATAATATTCACAAACATATACATATATATAAAACTTATAATATAAAAAAACACATTTTATATCACATATAATATATCATGCGTGTAACCTTTAATTTAAGGCAAAATAAAGAAAATCTCCCGAAGCGGTTCGAAGCACAGCTTCTTGGTTATGGGTCAGTTTACAATCACCATTGAGAGACATAAGTACTTGTGTCTGAAGGAGGTACACATTTGTTAAAATATTGACAAGGCAAAAAAAATGAAAATGAAGTGCTTAAAGCTGAGTGGGCGCGCTGTGTGTTCGTATCTGGGGATGTGAAAGAGATGCGAGGAAGTGCCCTCAGGAGAGAGCAAAAAATAGAATCGAAAAGAGATGAGGTGTAAAATATGCAGATGGGTGAGATGTTCATTTAAAAGTTTGCACATGTTTAACATAGAGTAAATATAACAGGAGTGATTGAGACACTGTGAAGGCCACTACTCCTTCCCCAGGACTAAATCATGTATAATTAGGGCTCCTGGTTTTATGGTATTTATTGTTTTAACTTTTCTGTCTGTATTTATCTATTTTTATTTTTTGTCCATTTTATTGCTATTTATTTTATGTTTTGAGAATAAATTGAGACGTAAAATGGGATACGGCCAGATTAATTTAACTGATGAACATGCATACTTTGATGCCTGTCGCGTTTTAGCAAATTAAGCTGGCAAATATAATTAAACAAAACTTCAACAGGCAAATATTAGCATTCTACACAAATATATGTTAACATATACCTGTATTTAAAGGAATCTCATCTGTTTTTAAATCCCCATGGTGTCTATCTGCTTAGTAGTTGGTCTGGATTTTAATGAAGGCCAACAAGGAGAGCTACTCAAAAGAAGCACAATTTCGGTATTTGTCCACTTTTAAAAATAAATACAGACAGGAAATAGATTGTTTTCTGTCTGTATTTATCTGTAAAAATCAGTGAAAAGGAAAAACTGGAAGCCTTATGTATAATTTACAGTCTCACAATTTCAGAATTGAACATTTTCAAAATTATCCACAACAAAATAATTGTTGTTACATACTTATCTTAAACAGCTAACAACAACTGACAGAGTCAATAGTCCTGATTGATTGCAGATGTATTTCACGTATATGTATATAATATATATATATATATATATATATATATATATACACACACACACACACACACACACACACACACACACACACCCGCACACACACACACACACACACACGCACGCATACCTACATATATCCCGGTGCAAAAACAGAAAACTCAGAGAGGAACCCAAACACTGTTCAGGTGGCACATTACAGTAATCACAGATATTGAGCTTAGGTGTTTAAGCCATACCCTAAATTACACAGGCTCCCTCCCCTGCTAGAGACTCCCCGTGTTTCCATTTCACTTTAAGCCTTGTTTACACTTGCTGTATTTCGAGCTGCTTATATTTGAAAAAACAAATCAGTAGATTGATTAAAGTATTATAGAGATCAGTGTGCACATTTCAACTCCCTGACTCAATCTTGGAGGGACTCCTCCAATCCTTCATTTTTGGTGAGGTTGATGAAATGTTTGCCAGGGCAGGAATATATATCTTACAAAAAGGAATACGTTATTTCCCTCGGATTGACTTTTCTCTGTGTTTATTTATAGACTAAGCAGCAGAGATTATGTGCGCGGGGGAGGTATGCGCCAGGCAACGCGGATAGGAGCTGGAAGGACAGCGACGGCTCCTGCTCAGTGGCCTTTACCTTGAAATCCAGGGCCAAGCGGCGGCTGAGCATCTCAATCCGTTGCTAGGCAACGCAGCATCCACTGCAGAGGAATGAGGTGACCTTGACAGACGACTTCAAAAGCAATGCATTTTCTGGAATAGAGCGTTTTTTAGGCTGATTGGCATGGCAGATAATAGTCTAAGGTATGGGAGAGAGGAAATAGGCAGGGCCTCTACAACAAAGCTCGTGACTGTACAGCACCAGGTAAATGGGCACCTTGAAACCTTCATGACTGAAATGTATGCATGGGGTGTGCACATGTTTTTACAAATACCTATGTATGATATTAGAAGCTCTTGGGCTACTTGTACATCTACAGACGGTCTCAGTCCGTTGAGAATCGTTTCCATGGAGACTTTCGACCATAATGTCTGTGTTTGCCTGATTTCGAGGCTCAACCGAGCCCATTTCTCTTTTCAAAGGTGGAAGTGCATAAAAAAGTATGGGAATTGTGATTCTGAGTGTAAAATGAGCTGGGTCAGAGAGTATGGGGACAGATAAGTGTTCTAAAAAGAGCAAAATATTCTAGAACTATTTTGTGGGCCCTCCATCTTCTGGTAAACACAAATGAAATATAAAACATACACCTTAAATGAAAAGCTAATGCAAGTTAAAGTAATCAGTGGGAAATGCACTTTCACATTATGAAAGCTTAATTTGTTATTTTGATCTCTGCAGCTGTCCACGTGTGTAACCAGACAGTCACAGCACTGACCCCTGGTTTGAGCATTGGGAAATAGTGGCACGCATAAGTATAGCGCGATAAGGACTCAGCCTATGACTGAAAGCTCTTTGAATATGCAAATCAGGATTTAAAAAACTGCATTACACACCATATAAGATAAACTGCCACAAAACATGCAAAGAGATGTCAGGCCCATTTCAAATTAATTCACACAAAATGCTGCAGCAAGAGAACTTGTGCTGCATTGTGTGAAAGGAAGAGAGCAGAAATGCTGTTTTAACAAAAATATGGAGCATTTCTGCACCCTTCTTGCACAGGTGCACTTGTGTACTGCCTAGCACCAACACAGGCACCCTTGCACCATAGTGCAAGGGTGCCTCCTTTACGGGGAAGATTGTTTTTATGCGGGAAGGAACACCTTCCTGCACAAAAAAAATCTGTGGAGACATGTTTCTCTTTCCTTATGTGCTGCTGAATGCAGCACACATTGAAAGAGGCTGTAACAAGTAGAAATACAGATAGTTCCCTTCATAATGCCTCTATCGAGTAGGCACAGTTTGGTGCAAATCCAAGTTTACAAATCTTTTAAAATCTAGATTTGTTTCAAAATACATGAGTGGATACATAGGAACATCCATCCTCGCCCTATGTAACGCACCCGATATGCAAAGTACCCAAGACAATGCTATGGGCTGTGTTGTGTTACTTTGTATTTACTAAATAATGCACAGCCACACATAGTGTTTTTACGTGGATTTTGAATTGGGACTACACCACAAAAGTAATGCAACCCCTCAAAGCAAAATCATGGTAAACCGGGGCGAAGTGTTTAAACTAAAACAAGTGCTTTACATATAGATTTTTAGTTATACCCATTTTGGACCTTTTATAAACCTTTTTTTACACGTATCCATTAGAAGGAGACACTGCAGAAGTCAAACTTAAATTACCTCTCAAAAAGAATACATCTTTGTCTCCAGAAAGCCTCAAATAACTCTACCAATTGAAGACAGGTCCCAAACAGCTTTTAGATTTTGCTGATTAACCAATAGCACAAATGTACATTTCTCTCAGGCAGCAGGAACCCTGGAGTGAAGGAGGGTTTCTACCTTCTCTCTCTCCCTTGGCTTCACAGCACAAGAGATCCCCCCCTTCCCTTTCAGCCAGAGACACCTGACGGTCGGCATTATTCTTCCTGGAACTTTGGGGCATATTAGCAAGTATTTGCGATATTTATCACAAAACTCGCTTAGCGTGTTTTTTTATCACTGTCTATCGCTGGATATGTTAGCGGAGAAAACATGCTATTAGCAACGTTTTTCTCTATTGTGCTAAAATATCCAGCGATAGCGGCAAAATACGTGAATATCGCTCGAAATCCAGCGATATTCATGCATTAGTGCCAATGGGGGCTTAACCTGACAATCCACCTCCCATTGAATACACAGGTAAGGGATGTATGACATCACAACGCATGCTTTCACAACGCATGCCATTACGACGCAACTTTTACAACGCGCACCATTACAACGCATAGTGCATTGGGGCGCTGGATAGTGAATAGTTTAATTTACTATTCCAACTCCAGTCCCCGTGGATAGTAGGGAAGGTGTTGGATAGTAAATTAAACCTATTCCCTATCCTAGAGCGCCCCCCAGCGCAATACGTTGTAATGGTTTGCATTGTAAAAGTTGCGTCGTAATGGCACTGCGTAGTAAAAGTTGCGTTGTAAAGGTTGTCTCCCCAGGTAAGTCATCCTATTAGCAGACATTAGATTCTAGCGATAATCACACTTAGTCCGACTTTTTTATCGCTAAGCCTGCGTTGCTAATAGGTGATAGCTGTGTTAGCGACTGCTTTCAGTCGCTAACAGTTCGGGTACGCCCACTTTGCATGTCTTTAGCGATAAATATCGCTGACATGCAAAGCGGGTCCCAAACCGGTCGCTATCGCCTAAAAGCTGTCACTAACTGCTTTTAGCGAAAGCTTGCTGATAGGGCGATAAAAATATCACCGCTTTAGCAGGAAAAAGTCCAGCTAAAGCGGCTACCAGGTAGGTCGCTCCCCCGCCACACAGCTCCGCCTGTGTCTCCCTGCCCCAGCTGCCGCTGCCGCTGCTGAGGATGTTCGAGGCCCTCCACCACTCGCAGGCTACCACCTGTCCCTCATCCCTGGTGGCCAGTGGTAGGCTGTAAGTAGGTTTGTTCATCCCCCGCTTTATTGCTTTTATTGTATTGCCTGTATTTTCATTGTTCTGTCTGTGACTGCTGTTGTCTGTCTTCCCCCACTGACTGTACGTGGTCTGTGCCCATTTTCTTCCCTCTGTACCCCTCGTTGTCCCCGTGCTCTCTCTGCCTGGTCTTTCCTTCTGTACCCCTCGCTGCCCCGTGTCCCTGCCCACTTTTCCCTCGACCCTGTCTTCTCCTCAAGCCTGCATGTCTCCGTCAGCCACACCACCAAACTCCTCTGGACCGACCACCGCTGCCTCCACTTCGCCTTCCAGAAACCCACCACACACCACGGCCGCTGCTGGAGCCAAATCACCAAAGACCAACTACACGCAAACCTGGCTCTCAGCCCCCCACCGATCCCTCAGACACCGACGACGGTGCCCACAGCCTCAGAGGCTGGTTCGAGGACTGCGCCAACACCCTCACCACGCTGAAGAAACCCCCCACAGGGACACCAGCAAGAGGGCCAGCTGGTTCACCCCAAAACTCCTAGCCTCCAAGACAGCCTGCCAGAAACTAGAGAAGAAATGGCACAGTGAAAAAACTCCCAACGGCCACAAGGACGCCATCCACAACCACCACCACCTCATCAGGGCGGCCAAGAGGACCTCCGTCAAAGACCGCCTCAACAACAACTCACACAATAGCAAAGGAGCTCTTGAACATCATGAAGGAACTCTCCAACCCCAGCTCCAACACCAACGACATCCTGCCGTCGCAAGCCCTGTGCGAGGCCCTCACCACCTTCTTCCACCACAAGATAGCAGACATCCGCGACAGCTTCAACACCCAGACAGCCCCAACAGACAGCAACACAACAGACCCTCCGCACACCATCGACCACAACCCCTTCTAGCCTGGGTCAGCGTGAGCATTGATGACACCATCAAGACCATGCGTACAATCCACTCCGGTTTTCCGTCAGACCCATTCCTGCACCTCGTCTTCAACAGAGCAAGCAGCTCCTTCGCACCCCACCTGCGCAATGTCATCAATCTCTCCCTTGAGACTGCGACCTTCCCAGAGAACTGGAAACACACCGAGATCAACGCCCTACTCAAAAAACCTAAGGCAGACCCAAGAGACCTCAAGAACTTCCAACCCATCCTCTGCTCCCCTTCCGGGCCAATGTCATCGAGAAAACCGTCAACAGACAGCTAACCCGATACCTCAAAGAAAACAGAATCCTGGACCCTTCCCAGTCAGGGTGCCGTAGCAACCACAGCACCGAGACTGCCCTCATCGCCGCCACCAACGACATCAGGACCCTGCTGGACAACAGCGAGACCGCAGCACTCATCCTCCTAGACCTCTCTGCCGCATTCGACACCGTCTGCCACCGCACACTACACGTACGCCTCCAGGCCGCAAGAATCCGAGACAAGGCTCTGGATTGGACACCTCCTTCCTCACCGGCAGAGCCCAGAGCGTCCGCCTCCCCCCATTCCATTCCAAAGCCTCTGAGATCATCTGCCGCATGCCCCAGGAATCCTCCCTCAGCCTGCCGCTGTTCAACATTTACATGGCCCGCTTGCACACGTAGCCCGACAGCATGACCTCAACATAATCTACTACACCGACGACACTCAGCTGAACCTCTCTCTCACCATGGACCCCATCACCGCCAAAGCCAGCCTCCAAGACGGAATGAAGGCCGTCGCCGACTGGATGAAGGCCAGCCGTCTTAAGCTGAACTCGGACAAAACGGAGGTCCTCCTCCTCAGCTCCAACCTGGGATGACTCCTGGTGGCCGACGGCACTGGGGGCAGCCCCGACACCCACTGACCACGCACGCAACCTGGGAATCATCCTCAACTCAATGCTCTCAATGACCAAGCAAGTCAACACCGTCTCCTCCCCCTGCTTCAACACCCTCTGCATGCTCCGCAAGATATACATATGGATCCCGACAGATACAAGAAAGACAGTCACCCAGGCCCTCGTCAGCAGCAGACTCGGCTACGGAAACGCCCTCTACGCGGGAGCCCCGACTAAGCTCATTAAACAACTACAACGCATCCAAAATGCCTCGGCATGACTGATCCGCGACGTACCACGCCACGGCCACATCACCCCCCACCTGAGAAACCTGCACTGTCTCCCCGTCAACAAAAGGATATCCTTCAAGCTCCTCACCCACGCACACAAGGCACTCTGCAAGAACGGCCCAGCCTACCTCAACAGACGGCTCTCCTTCTACATCCCCAACCACCAGCTACGCTACGCCGACCTCTCACTCGTCACCGTCCCGCGCATCCGAACCACCGGTGGGAGATCCTTCTCCCACCTCGCCGTCAACACCCTCTCACTGAGCCTATGACAGACCTAATCCCTGCTGACCTTCAGAAGGATACTCAAGACCTGGCTGTTCAATCAGTAGCGACCCCCCCCCCCATCCCCAGCGCCTTGAGAGCATCGCGGGTATGTATTGCGCTTTGCAAATGATTGATTTATTGATATTGCCCTTGCTAATATGCCCCTTAGTTAAAAAAAGAAAATAGGGGCATCATTTTTGTAAGTTTCAAAATTATTGGAAACGGCTTTGATGGTGCTGGCAGAATGTCGGTCCTTTAACACCAGTTCACATTCTTCATTGACAGGATCGTGTAGGACATCTGCATGATTATACTACATTTGCACTGCATTGCCTATTTAACTCTTTTTAATGCTGTTAATGTGATACTGCAAATCGTTTGAAATATTCACGAAGTTAATTAGTCAATAATAAACTTATATCGATTGATTGCCTGTCCGAGGACCCCAGTTTGTAGGATATTGCACTGGGAGGCGGTGAAAATTGCACCAAGCCCCAGGAAAGGGAGATGAGGAAGGAATGGGAGAAACGGGAAAACAAGCCTGGAGATGCCACAGACCTCAGATAGAAATACAGTGATTCACTCTAGGTTCACGTCTAAATGCCAAGTGTTGCCAAGAGATTATACAAGAAGGCAGAAGCAATTAATCTAACACATATGGGAAACCGCACAAGCACTCCCTTTATTTAATCTCTTACTCTTTGTCTCTCTCGCTTTATTCTCTCTCTGATCTGTCCATAACTCTCTTGTTTTCTTTCTCTCATCTCTCCTCCATTCTCTCTTACTACCTCCATATTAATCTCTCTCCAGTGCTTCAATGAATAAGTGCCAGAACACAAACTTTGTTCTGAAGCCTGGGCTGGCACTGTCGAAGGTCGGGGTTCCAAGTACCAAGGCTGTGTAGTCTTTATTCCACCTCATGCCTCTTTAATCCACCACCAGACCCTCCCAGCCTCTTTATCTCACTCTTGCAGGTTCTTTTTCAACACTGCTTTCTCCTCCATCACCGTTCTCCCTCCTTTTTCTCTTTGTCCTTCTTTTCCCCGTTTAATGCGTTTCCGGGTCAAAGCTTAATGAGGCAAAATAAGTCCCAGTCTCTTACACATCCTGTTCTTTCTGTATCGCTCTCTTTCTCCATCTCTTTATTCTCTCTCTGCCTCCATCTGGCTCTCTGTTTCCCTCTGACCCTCCCCTTCTCTCACAGTCTTTCTCTGTTGCTTGCGTGCTTTCTGTCTCCCTCTTTCATAATCTCTCTCCCTCTCCGCCCCTCCCCACACACACTTCTGGATCTCTTTATCTTTCTTTCTCTCTTTCACTCTCTTTCTTTTTCTTGTTACATGCCGCTTTTTTCCACCTTTAATCGTTGGTTTCTCTTCGGTACACCTCACTGCGCAAGTTCAACATTACCCTCATCCAGTGTCCACAATTTTGTCATGAACACAGAACGTACTTTCAAGTGATGCCTGCTCCAAAAACGATGCGAATGGATGACATTTTTTTAAAGATAAAGGGGCAGATTTACAAGCTCCTTGCGTCACTTTTCCCATGTTAAAAATGACTCAAAAGTGGCGCATGGGGCTTGTAAATCTGCCCCAAAATACCTACAATGCCTTCACATTTTATCTATAACGTGGCAGTGGCGCAATGCAAAGTGATGCCCCATGCCTCCCCCCCCCTGCAGAATGTGATGAGGGGGGTCGGAGCCTCCCAGATCTCACAGATATTCATTGACCTTGGGCTGAATGGGGTCCCCTTGAAGGGTTGGGGTGACCTGGAGGCTCGGGGGTCCCTTACACTGCAGGGGCCTGCGTCACGCCCCTGTACCGTGTGGCACGAGGAATGTCCCTATCATTCAACACGACAGGCACAGTTAGAATGAATAGGCATTTGAAAAACATTCAGACATCACGTGCACCCAGGAAGGAAACGCCACTGAACGCACGTGCGACTTGGTCATGCATCACATGCCCAAAAACCACACATAAGACATGGATATTGTTCATTTAACGAGATAAGCAAGCATAAACTGCTCTACTTATAAATAGATGTCTTCAGTGAAGGTAGAGCCTTCCTACACAGAAAAAAGCCCTGCCTCCTAAAATATAACGCACGTCTGTTGCGTTGCTAAGATACCAGGAGCAACCAATCCGATGACCCTGATCTAGTCAGGTTTTATTTTTAATTTTTACGAAATGCAAAGCAAACACAACAGAAACGCAGGTTGGCAAATATGTTACAGCGATCTGTAAATAATGTTCTGTTTCTCCTTTAGGTAGGTAGTTTTCCATTTTCACAAAATCATTCGACCATGAATTTCTGCTGCGCCACCTGTACCCCAGGCTGGCACAGATTCACTAAGGCTTGCCCTCGCATGAGGCAAAACAGCAGAGCGATCAACTTTCGAGAGTAAAATATATTTTGAACTGAAAGTGGGTACTCAAACAGCGTCAAAACCGCTTTACGCCAGTTCCTGTTAATTTATGTAAAGGGAGTATCTTGGACGGAACAGAAAAAAAAGTCATAGGTTTTGGCACAAAGCCAGAGTTCTTTAAATAGCATAATCTCACTGTGAGACAAATCATACTGCCTAGTAAACCAGGTGGGGCAAGCGGTATATCGTATATCGCCTGATATACCTACATGCAACGTGCTTTACACTACAGCAAAGATCTGAAACATCTGACCCTGCGCTGTTTTTACACAGGCACGGCTCCTCTGTAATGGCGCAGGAGCATTGCCCCACTGCTCAGAGCCAGCAGATGAAAAATAAAATGATAATAGCACCATTTTATTATCATTTTATTTATCATTGACTGAGTGGATGGAATCTAGGGCGGTCAGGGCTGGGCCACCACAGGGAGAAGGAGTGGTGGGCACTCTAAGGACGCACTTCCATTTGGCCGCCCTAAAATGGCCGGCCAGGCCGACATGCACACTTATATCTCCCCAACCCAGCTGTGTTGCACAGCCAGGTGGACAAAAGGCACTGGATCCCTGTGCTTGAGCGAACATGACGTGCCCGCTCAGGCCAATCCTTGTGCTTCTTTCATGCTAGCTATAACATGAGAGCAGCATCTGGATTGGGTGGGGAGCCTGTGCTGTGTTGCCCAGGGACTGCTGGGAGGAGAGGAGCCCCGTGGCAGCCAGCAGCGCCAGTGGCAGATACGTCTTTTTATTTATTATTATTCTCCTAAACCCCTCCCCGACACTGCCTCACCACTTTAGATTGGTGGCAGCCACCAATGTGTCTACACGTTAAAATCCGCCACGGTCGGCAGTAGGAGTTCCTGCAGGGCGGTGACGTGGGGAGGGGGAGGGACAGGGTGGGGGGTAGTAATGTATGGATTACGGAGTTTAACAGGTAAGTAAACATATAAATAAATAAAACGAATTTCGTTGCGTGCACTGCATCACCAAATGCGATGCAGTGCGCACAACAATTTAAAAAAATTTATTTATATGTTTACTTACCGTTAAACTCCGTAATCCATACATTACTACCCCCCACCCTGTCCCTCCCCCTGCCCACGACACTGCCCTGCAGAAACTCCTACTGCCGACCGCGGCTGGTTAAAATATCTATTGAAGGTTGTACCTCGAGTACTAATACTATACTAGATCCTGCTAGCTTGCTTTCGCGCCACAGTTCAAGACTGTTACAAAAAGGGGGGTTGAACCCATGCAGTCGCGGGGACCTGGGCGCTACGTGGTACATAAACAGAAGGGTCCCCGCAAGGACAGTGTATTGTACACTACATACACTAAAAAACTAAACACAATACAACAAAATTACTATATGTCAAGTATTGGCATTTATTTGTCAACACCATATAGTTGCCAAAGGGCAATCGAAAATCACAATCAATAAATAGCCCCGTAGGAAGGCAGGAAGGAAAGGAAGAGAATAAGTGCACGTGAAGCAAGTGAAAAAGGTGAGCACAGTCAAAAGACAAAATCAATTGTAACTTTATCAATCAATCACAATACATGGTACATAAAATACATGAACCCTAAGTCAGGGCAAACAATGAGACTAAATTAAACGATGACAATCAACGGTCACATACAGATTTTGAAAAAAGTCTGGGGCATGTGCCGGAAGTCCAAGGAAAAACAGTCGACGTTTCGACCACTGCCTATAGGCTATCTTGAGTCCTTTTACGGGGTCTTCATCAGGACATAAGACCGGGAAATGGGGAGGGAAAATTGGGGCGATAGTATCTGAAAAATTAAAAACAAGAACAATAGCACTTAGTATAATGAAGGTGGACTGAATCCAGCCATCTGAAAGTCTAATGTCTAATGAGAGGTGAAATTACCATGGAGTAAAGGCCCACAATGGCTCTAAACTTGGAAAAGGAGATGATGCCACGCAAAGTATCGTGATCAGTCTCACCGATAAAGATTCGAAACTACAGAGGAGAACAAGAATTCATAAAAAGTGAGTGCATAACTCTGATCACCAATACACTCAAACATCAATTAACTTAAAACATAATCAAGGAATATCAAAATGACTCAAATGGGTGAAAACCGTGGATGAGTCAATTCATGGACCCAGCTGGGAAAAGACATCATACAACTCCATACGAGAATTCAACACATTGACCTTAGAGGCAAGGTCCAAGCTCACCGTTACTGAAAAATGTCCCACATGTGTCACATGGCAGTATGGAAAACATTCAATTTAGTGACCGTTGTTACTATAATATACTTTTTTATATATATAGCATACCTCCGCAATTAGGAAGAGACAGCGTAGTGCTTTAAAATCTGGCTGTTCTCACACAGGGACCTTCGGTTCGTTGGTGCCATTCAAATTAAACACTGTAAGAACAGGTGAAGAAGAGGATGCAGGCTTAGTGCTTTAATTACATCCTCATTTGCTACAAAAACGGTTACGAACCTGTTTCATACCTCTAAATGTTGGATTCAGTGTCTAAACCAATATGACATCGATAGCGTGTTTGGTAACTAAAGGAACACTGGTAGGGCGGCAAAAAGTCCAAACGCCCTTATTAAATCCGTCCTGTGGGTTAAGAGGGACAGCAATTAAATGCGTGCTTTATCACAAAAATCTGCCACGGGTGAAAGCAGAAGCCTCTACTTACATACATATGAAATTTTGACGCCAGGTCAGACGCTCAAATGAACACCAGCCATTATGCGGAGCGGAAGGCGGAGTTGTAGGGTTGGGCAGCGGCCTGTCCACAAACTTTACCGAGGTCAATCCTACGAGTTAAAAGGAAAGACCTGTAAGAGCGTGCTATCTCCAAGAACCCTAAACGGGTACAAGGTAACCAGCCGGCACCAGCGCTACTCACGCGTATCCGGATCGATGCTGCCTGGAGGGAGACTCGTGCAACCAACAACCTCGCCGCTACGCGAAGTTGGAGGCGGAGTTAGTGGATTAGGCAAGGTTAAGGATAGAAGCAGAGGAAAGACTTCATTGCTCTCTACACGTTTTCCTCAAACGGAGAGCAGACTGGCTTCTAATTAATAAACAAACCTTTCAATACAGTCAAAAGGAAAAAAACGCAACTATATTTTTAAGAAACATTGCATGAAATTAGAATTACATTGATTCTTACCACCATGCAACTCTCACACAGGAGGTTGAAAACGGGTGAGATCATCATAGCAAATATATGCAAACAACCAAAATTACAACAATTCTGTCAATGGGAGAACGCTAGTACTTAGATATGGATACAGTAACAGTCAGTAATAACGCGCAACTCTCAAAACATGAGGTTGTAAGCGCAATGTTTCATACATTGAACCGCGAGCCATACTATTACAGGATTTACAATATAAATGAAATCAAATTCCGATAAACAGTATTACCCCAGTGTTGCCAATTGAGCTAAACTGCTGTCCTGTTCGTTCAGCCCGTTACTGATTGTATCAAGGATGGACATCCATTTGGATTCTCGAGTGTTTAGTACCAAGGGTAGGTTTCCTCCTCTCCTACCAAGGACCACCTTTTCAATTACGAACCATCGCAGATCTAAAACAGTGTGACCTGCCGTCTGCCAATGTTCTACCAGCGGCGAGCCCGCCACCTTGCATCGCAGTCTACTGCAATGGGAGGAAATCCGAGACTTAATTTTTTGTTGGGTCTGTCCCACATAGACTAAACTGCACGGACACTGAATAATGTAAATCACGCCAGTAGAATTGCAATTTGTGTAGTGTTTCAGGTTATATTTGCGACCCCTATACTCGAATACTTTGGTTTGAACAGTGGTTTCACATGCCGTGCATGTCCCACATCTGTGGTGTCCGATTAATGGGGGCAAATTCCATAAAGATGTCAGAGTAGGTTTCTTAATCTCGTTACTGCGGGTGGAGAAAGTTGTCACACAGATGATGCGATCTGTGGCTGATTGAGTCCTTGCCTCAGGTAGGTTGTCTTTGAGGCCTCTGGGATGATGACTCCCTTTTTGGGAGTCATCATCCCAGAGGCCTCAAAGACAACCTACCTGTGGGCCAATTCCTTAGAATTAGGAGAAACTGTTCAACAAGAGCTAATTATTTTTTGGAATCGGAAACCCTCAGTGAGCGCCTTGTCTCACGAGGTTACCCCGCACGGATGGTGAAACGAGCCAGGAAACGAGCTTGGTATAACCCACGAGAATCCTTGCTCAATCCAGAGGCAAGGACTCAATCAGCCACAGATCGCATCATCTGTGTGACAACTTTCTCCACCCGCAGTAACGAGATTAAGAAAATCATTAACCAACATTGGCCCTTGGTGGCTGAGGTGGTTAAGCAAACACAACTTCCCCTTCATTCCTTCAAGAGAGCCAAGAATATACGGGACATGGTGGTCCATTCATACCTTGAGTCCGAAAGCCAACCTACTCTGACATCTTTATGGAATTTGCCCCCATTAATCGGACACCACAGATGTGGGACATGCACGGCATGTGAAACCACTGTTCAAACCAAAGTATTCGAGTATAGGGGTCGCAAATATAACCTGAAACACTACACAAATTGCAATTCTACTGGCGTGATTTACATTATTCAGTGTCCGTGCAGTTTAGTCTATGTGGGACAGACCCAACAAAAAATTAAATCTCGGATTTCCTCCCATTGCAGTAGACTGCGATGCAAGGTGGCGGGCTCGCCGCTGGTAGAACATTGGCAGACGGCAGGTCACACTGTTTTAGATCTGCGATGGTTCGTAATTGAAAAGGTGGTCCTTGGTAGGAGAGGAGGAAACCTACCCTTGGTACTAAACACTCGAGAATCCAAATGGATGTCCATCCTTGATACAATCAGTAACGGGCTGAACGAACAGGACAGCAGTTTAGCTCAATTGGCAACACTGGGGTAATACTGTTTATCGGAATTTGATTTCATTTATATTGTAAATCCTGTAATAGTATGGCTCGCGGTTCAATGTATGAAACATTGCGCTTACAACCTCATGTTTTGAGAGTTGCGCGTTATTACTGACTGTTACTGTATCCATATCTAAGTACTAGCGTTCTCCCATTGACAGAATTGTTGTAATTTTGGTTGTTTGCATATATTTGCTATGATGATCTCACCCGTTTTCAACCTCCTGTGTGAGAGTTGCACGGTGGTAAGAATCAATGTAATTCTAATTTCATGCAATGTTTCTTAAAAATATAGTTGCGTTTTTTTCCTTTTGACTGTATTGAAAGGTTTGTTTATTAATTAGAAGCCAGTCTGCTCTCCGTTTGAGGAAAACGTGTAGAGAGCAATGAAGTCTTTTCTCTGCTTCTATCCTTAACCTTGCCTAATCCACTAACTCCGCCTCCAACTTCGCGTAGCGGCGAGGTTGTTGGTTGCACGAGTCTCCCTCCAGGCAGCATCGATCCGGATACGCGTGAGTAGCGCTGGTGCCGGCTGGTTACCTTGTACCCGTTTAGGGTTCTTGGAGATAGCACGCTCTTACAGGTCTTTCCTTTTAACTCGTAGGATTGACCTCGGTAAAGTTTGTGGACAGGCCGCTGCCCAACCCTACAACTCCGCCTTCCGCTCCGCATAATGGCTGGTGTCCATTTGAGCGTCTGACCTGGCGTCAAAATTTCATATGTATGTAAGTAGAGGCTTCTGCTTTCACCCGTGGCAGATTTTTGTGATAAAGCACGCATTTAATTGCTGTCCCTCTTAACCCACAGGACGGATTTAATAAGGGCGTTTGGACTTTTTGCCGCCCTACCAGTGTTCCTTTAGTTACCAAACACGCTATCGATGTCATATTGGTTTAGACACTGAATCCAACATTTAGAGGTATGAAACAGGTTCGTAACCGTTTTTGTAGCAAATGAGGATGTAATTAAAGCACTAAGCCTGCATCCTCTTCTTCACCTGTTCTTACAGTGTTTAATTTGAATGGCACCAACGAACCGAAGGTCCCTGTGTGAGAACAGCCAGATTTTAAAGCACTACGCTGTCTCTTCCTAATTGCGGAGGTATGCTATATATATAAAAAAGTATATTATAGTAACAACGGTCACTAAATTGAATGTTTTCCATACTGCCATGTGACACATGTGGGACATTTTTCAGTAACGGTGAGCTTGGACCTTGCCTCTAAGGTCAATGTGTTGAATTCTCGTATGGAGTTGTATGATGTCTTTTCCCAGCTGGGTCCATGAATTGACTCATCCACGGTTTTCACCCATTTGAGTCATTTTGATATTCCTTGATTATGTTTTAAGTTAATTGATGTTTGAGTGTATTGGTGATCAGAGTTATGCACTCACTTTTTATGAATTCTTGTTCTCCTCTGTAGTTTCGAATCTTTATCGGTGAGACTGATCACGATACTTTGCGTGGCATCATCTCCTTTTCCAAGTTTAGAGCCATTGTGGGCCTTTACTCCATGGTAATTTCACCTCTCATTAGACATTAGACTTTCAGATGGCTGGATTCAGTCCACCTTCATTATACTAAGTGCTATTGTTCTTGTTTTTAATTTTTCAGATACTATCGCCCCAATTTTCCCTCCCCATTTCCCGGTCTTATGTCCTGATGAAGACCCCGTAAAAGGACTCAAGATAGCCTATAGACAGGGGTCGAAACGTCGACTGTTTTTCCTTGGACTTCCGGCACATGCCCCAGACTTTTTTCAAAATCTGTATGTGACCGTTGATTGTCATCGTTTAATTTAGTCTCATTGTTTGCCCTGACTTAGGGTTCATGTATTTTATGTACCATGTATTGTGATTGATTTATAAAGTTACAATTGATTTTGTCTTTTGACTGTGCTCACCTTTTTCACTTGCTTCACGTGCACTTATTCTCTTCCTTTCCTTCCTGCCTTCCTACGGGGCTATTTATTGATTGTGAATTTCGATTGCCCTTTGGCAACTATATGGTGTTGACAAATAAATGCCAATACTTGACATATAGTAATTTTGTTGTATTGTGTTTAGTTTTTTAGTGTATGTAGTGTACAATACACTGTCCTTGCGGGGACCCTTCTGTTTATGTACCACAGTTCAAGACTGTGCATCATGCAGAACAGCCATTATTAGCACGAGCGCCACAGAATATATCATCAATGGTGACTGTTGCTAAATTTGGCACAGCACAATTTTTTGTTCTTCCTACATTGTGCACAGCAGTGTTTCAAGCAGCGGCCACAGCACGAAGGATAGTAAATCTGGGTTGCTATGTCCTGCCAGCCTATCCCGGTAGTAGTCTGTTTCCATCCTGCAGGGTTTGCTTTACAGAGATCAATATACCTTTTTTCTCTTTTCAAATTGCAAACAATAATATTATGAGCTAAGAATGACTTATAATCAAGTTTTATTTGTCTTTTGTTAGTTATTCTTTTACTTCATTATTTTTTGCCAAAACTGGGCGGGTGGCAGGATGGAATATTAACTTATGGACAGGAATTGACAATTGTGCACGAATAAGGCAGGCAACGGGGTGTTGGGATGCTACACCCACCTAATTAATGTATTTTCTGATGAATAGTTGGGTACAGGTGCTTTCAGTAGAGTACGGTAAGGTGTCGGTCGAATTACATCTGGGAATTTAGCATGCATATACTGACCAAAACACACACACACTCTCTCTCATCTCTGTTTTGAAACTCCTAAAAAATGTTGATTATTTATAAAATATTGTGTTTCTCTCGCTTAGTATTCATACCAATCCGCATTTCTCTCCCTTTCCAATGCCCCTTAAGCCCTCCCCACACTCCTGTGTAATGTATTTCAATTTTATATGCCAGCGTGATTGGCGGTAAATCTGTAGTTCACCCTCTCCTTCCCAATCTCAGTGGTCAAGTTATGCCCCTGGCAGACAATGCTAACATATGCAGTACTATTCCTGATATACAATCAAATCATTTTACACTGGCCACAACATAATCACTGATTGCACATACATGTACTTTTTTTGACACACACACAATTAGTTTTATTAAAAAAGAATCATATATTCGGTATGGGAATAGAGCCTAACACTTACTCCGCATATTCAGCCATGATCATTTGAAAAAAGCAGTATGTGCAGCACATATAGCAAATAACAAAGTAGTAGTAGTGAGATGTGGTCTTTCAGCAGCACTATGCTCTCATTGTAAGCCAGAGAGTTTGTCCTTTCGTACTTAAGCTTACCACCAATAAACCACTAACATGTTTCAGCCTACCGCAAGCAAATCGTCTGTCTGGGGACTTCGCCGTAAGATCAAACCATCGCATGTACATGTTAATCGGCCAGGCACACCCAAAAATCTGTTGCCTCCCCTATTGTGTGGTTTTCAGTTAGGCCTATCATCTTTGAACTTTGGGTGTTCTTGGCCCAAACCCTGTAGCAGTTATTTTTCCACAATGTATGGTTGGTGATGATAGCCGAAGGATATTTAACTTGGCTTTGGGAACCAAAATCCTATTTGTCCATATTGTAGTGTAGTCTAGATGAGGCACCCTTTCTTCTACAGGGTCGAGCAGCATAACAACCAATTACAGCCAATGGCTGATGGTTTTAAGGTGGAAAGTTCTGGCCTCATATTTTCCTTTTCTTTCAAATAGCATGTATGAGTGGTTTGAGATACAGACCACATTTTTCAAGACGTCCAAAATAATTTTACCAAAATCAGAATCTTGAGTGATGTTTTTTCATAGCCGGCCAATATATTTTGAGATTAGGGACGGCTCCTCTGACAAACCGGAGGAGCGTCGGCACACTGCTCTTACAGCAGTGAAAAAGGGGAAAATAAAATGATAATAAAATTTTTATCATTTTATTTTTAGTTGCTGCAAGGCTGGGTTAGGGCGACCCTGGGCTGGTGACTCGGGGAGGAGAAGTGGTTTGTGCACAGTAAATTCACAAGACGGCTTGGCTGGTGGTCTTTGGCCGTCCAAACAGTCATGCACACTTTGCATGTTCACCACCAGGCTGTAATGCACAGCCTGGTGGGGAATATGCATAGGCTCCCTGTCCCCTGTCTGAGCACCAAACAACGGCGCTCAGACCAATCAAAACGCTGCATGCAAGCATTGTGATTGGCTTAGGGGAGCCTGTTTGCGTTCTGCTTCTTCTGGACTGAAGTCAGGAAGAGAAGCAGAGACAATGAAGAGAGACGGCGGAAAAGGTAAATGTTTAATTTTTTTAAATGTCAAACCCCCCTCTGTTCCCCTGCCCCGCCACTCAGCTGCCACTGTTTGAGATAATTATATTGGTCCAATACTATTCTAATTCAGGTTTGGGGAGTCCGCACACAACTGGCGCGTCAGAATGTATGATCTTAGTGTATCACCTGTGGCAATTTCATGTTTTCGAGACTACTCCTGGAACTGATTTATGGAATCCATTTTCATCTATACAAAGTCAGTTCTGCATACAAAATTGTACCTAATGTAGAAATTCTGATGTGAAAATGCCTTTACATTAGAGTAACTGCATCTATTTTCTCTACAGGGGAAATATTTGCCCTGTGGAGAAACCCCTTGTGGGGAATCGGAGTTTTCATCTGGTTCCCCTCAAGGAAAGAGATTTACTCCTGCTCTTGACAGGAAATATCTGCCAGTTTCCAGGGTGGTAATGGATTGTGGAACGTTTATCAATACACAAAGGATCTGCACACATTTTTTCCAGGCATCCCATCTTGGAAGACCCACTCAAAATCTCACAGACAGGATTTATTCATTACACAATTATACCATACTTGGATAACATTACAGATTAGTGCATTGATTTCCAAAATGAAATTCCCCTTTGGTAGATTGCAAAATCAATCTGGCACATGCAAATGAAGTCACTTGTGTTTTTAGATAATGAGAAACCTTTGGGCCTCATTTACAATATTTTGACGCCCAGCAGCACAGCAAGCCTTCCTGCTCCGCTACAGTGCATCAAAAGAAAAAAGAAGGAATGCACTGTATCTACAAGATACCCCAATTTCCTGTCCTTTTCCCTTGCATTGGTGCACAATGGGAAGCCATGGACCAACGCAGGCACCCTTGCGCCATGGTGCAAGGGTGTCTACGTTGTAAGGGTGATGTTTCTGTGCAGGAAGGGACACCTTCATGCAGCACACAAAGAAAAAGAAAAAATTAAGGAAAATAAAGGTATTTCTTTTCATTGTGCCTCCCTTATGTCTCCTCTGGGGAGGCGTAGGACTCTGAGGCATTCCCAAGTTTATAAAATCTTGCAAATCTGGGAATGCGCCAGGTTCCATGGATGTTGGGTGGGAACAACCACAGCAACACCCATAGAACGCCACTTTCACACAGAGTGGTGCGGGAAAGGAGGCCATATTTAAAAGCCCGTGAAAAGCATGCTTGTAAATATGAGCAGACACACTGCGCCGCCAGTATGTAAAAAAAAGTGACACACCGGTGGCACAATTGGCTAGTAAATAATCCTCAAAATGTGCAACCAGCTTTGTGAATCTGGCCCATGGTATCCTAGTCTCACATGACCAGGGTGTCATAAGTCAAGATAGAGCAGATGTCTTAGGACACTACCAGCAAGGGGCAGCAAAATGCACCACATTGGGGCTGGTAGCTTCAAATTGGGTAATTTTTTTTGAGGGGAGGCAAGAGGCACGATAGACAAAAAAACGTTTGGGCTATGACACAGATAATGCTTACCCCATCCCAGACCTTCAAAGTGGCAACCCTAGGTGTGTGCAACAGGAAAAATTCAGTTGGCCTGCCTAAAGCCAACAGCATGAAGAAAGTTATGTTCCTGGGAAGAGATGCTGGGGTACATTTACAATGAATTGACATAGCGTGGCGCTGCAAGCAAATCTGCTGCTCTGAGTGGCGTCATTTAAAAAATACAGGGATGCGCTGTATTAGCAAGAATTTGGCGCATCCCTGTGCTCACCCCTGCACCAGCGCCAAAAATGCTGTTTTGCAGGCACCACCGCAGGCACCCGTGCACATGGTGCAAAGGTGCCTGCATTGCAGGGACAATTGTTTATGTGCAGGAAGGAACACCTTCCTGCACATAAACAATCATTAATGGCAAGTTGTTCCTTCTCCTTCTATGTGTGCTGCAGAATGCTTAGCACTATATTGTAAATATGGAGCAAGGCATTGTGCCACCTTGAGCGTCATAAAAAGTGATGCTCGCCGTTCCTTGAGAGCACAGGTAAAGAAGTACATTATTGGGCACTGTAAAACACCAGCATGCGCTGCTGTAATGGCCAGTGATCCATTTTAAATTACTTGATTGCTAGGAAATCGGCACACACAGAACACTTTCACCACTTTATGTGTAATTTGCACTAAAGGGAATCTGTGCTGAAAACATTTTGTGCACAGGATTACTGTTGGTGCACCTACAAATTAAGAAATGTATCTGCCGGTTATACAGAATGGTGATATTACTGCCACTTCAACACAACTTCCAGATGGAGCATCAACTTTAACAAGGGATGTTAGTCATACCTGCCAAACTGCCACATACCATGAGAAATCACATGCTTGTACAGCGCGCCATCACCCCTTTGAGGGTCCTCTTGACACTATTGGCAAATTCCAGATGTTTATTGCTACCATCTGGTATGCATTTTATCCAATGGAGGTCATTTGGTACTGTTGCCAGACAGCTAATGCTTATTGTAACCCAACAGTAGACATTTTATTAATCCCACAAGGATGAAAGGCTGAGACATCCTACCAGGATTTAAATCTCTGACCATGGGTGTGCTTGCAGCAGATGCATTAGTCCACTGAAATACTAGACCCAGCTGATGTTGATTAACCTTTAGTCAACAGCACCTGGAATGCAGTGATTTTATAGGTGTTAATGGTAAAAGAGCGCATTTCAGAGGGTAACATGGCGAGCCGCTGACTTTGGACCTGGGGAACCAGGTTAAAGTCCTGGTGTCCACTCAACGTCCTGCGAATCTGGGCAAGTCATTTAATCTCACCATGCCCAAATAAATAATAAATAAATAAAGCTGACCTTGTGTAATATAAATATGGTGCTCGTGCAATACAGTGTAACATCCTTGGGCCGCGTGCACTCTATATAAAACTGCAAAAAAACTAAAACAAAGTGCTATTCAGTAAAAAAGAATCAGGACTAGCTGAGGGTGTAGTGACATGGGTCCCCATGACAGCTGAAGACAAACTTCATCCTAACCCACAAGTGACATCCCGGCTCTCAAATGATCATGACTTTCTATCGAGAGGTTACCATCACAGCCAAGAGCAAGGATCTTGTCCATCTCCCAGTAATGCACCAGCCAAGAAACCGGCCACCACCACTGAACGGGAACTGAATGACTGAGGAGATCTGTCACCCACTGCTGGACAATTGGAAGACTAACCTAGTTCACAACTGGAGGCCGCAACTAGCTGCAGACTATGATCGCTTTATTCCATCTCACAATGACATTGGGATAATGAATAATAGTAACAAATCCCATCCCGGCATATCTTTCCACCAGTTCTCTCTGCAACCACGCCTGCTCAGGACAAAAAATGTGTAAAAAAAAATCAGCTTGGGGCGTGGGTAACCCGCAATTGAATCTGTGATCATAAGAGACATCATAAAGGCAACTACAGAACTGCCCGTTAACTAGAAATAATGAACTGCACATCTGTCTCTCGCACCTCTTCATCCACCACACTGCTAAGCACTGCCTCCCATAACACAATAACCCGGCCTGTGGCTATCATGCGACGAGGAAACACTTCCCACAGAGGACAGAACCAAAAATAAAGACACACGAGCGGTTTAGTGCCCCACACCCGCATAGCGTTGTATAAATGCTTCAGCTCAATCCAATCCAATTCTTCACACGTCCTGTCTTGGAAGTCGGTCTTGAAACAGTCAATATTATTGACAAAAACATTGGCAGATAGCCAACGTCATGTCTGCATGCCGTTCAACAATACACCGCTAGGTGGCACACCACCCAACCCCTGAAAATATTAAAATGGAAAATTCACGGATTAGTTAAAGGAGTAAGATTTCGTAACCTCGCACATTCTTAAGGGCGTCGATAGGACAACATGGAAAAACCCCGTGTTTTGCAGAGGTCAGAACGAGACATGCTCCTCCAAACGCCTCAGTGGGCCGACTATTTTGAGCACAAATCTCTATTTTTAATGGCACGAAAGGAGACATTCGCCCGGAACAGCAAGCAAAAGCTTTAAATAATGTCATGAACTAAATGCACTGTCGCTTCCAATAATAAATAGTGGCACCAGCACATATTTTGTCTGCAATCTGTAAAACGAAAAGCCGAGCGTTCAAAATAGTTGTTTACTCGTGTTTCGTTTCCGCATTCGTTTTAAGGATACCTCTTTGGCAGCTGGCTCTTAGCACACGGGCGTGGCTGCCTCTGTTTTGAAGCAGTTGACCTCAATTATGCGTCAAGATGGCAAATATTTCTCCCTTTCCTCACTCTTTCGCCCCTGTGTACTCCGCGCCGGATTCACAGTGCTAGTATAATCCTAATAAATAATACTGATTCTTCAAGCAGGGACGTAGCCACCAGTGGTTGCAGCAGGTGCAGTGCACAGGGGCACAGAGCCCTGATGATTGTAAGGGTTCTGGAGAGCCTGAAAATGCGCGCGCGCGCGCACACACACACACACACGCACACACGCACGCACGCACGGACTCTCTCTATCTCTCTCTCTCTCTCTCTCTCTGTCAAAATGCAGGCTTTCGTTTTCAGCCTAATGTATTCTGTGAGTTGTAGTTTTGGCTCATTTCTATTACACTATTTGTCTTCAAGTGCCAGATTAGAGCAGATCACAAACTAAAAATGCTGTAAAGGAGCTTTTTGTCCCCAGTGGCATTAAGCCACCTGGTAACCCTAGAAACTGCTCTCTCATTTCTTCATTATTACGCCTGGGTTTTAACAGCACAGCTGTCAATCAGGTCTGTTGCTCACATTGGGTCAGATTTACAAGCCCCTTGCGGCACTTTTGCGCTGCCGTTGCGTCACTTTTTGATGCAGCGGTGGCATACACTATGCGCCATGTTGCTGACAATTTACAACATGACACATCTAAGGAGATGCGTCACCTTGTAAAGCCCTGCGCCACATTATACTTGCATTTGGTATAATGAAGCAGGGTGGACGTTCCTACCCAGGAAAACCTCGTAGCAGTGACGCAGTCAATTCTACTAGATTTCACGGCACCACATCTAGGAGGCCACTGCGTCAACAACTTACGCCTGCTTGGAGCAGGCGTAAGGAGTGACGCAGCACAAAAACTATAGGCCTCCCCATGCATTGCTGGAGTTATGTCGTGCTTGCGACACGACTCCAGCAATTCGTGACTTTTGCTCCAACGGATGCGTCAGAATTTCTGATGCATCTGTCAATCCTTGCGCCATGGTGCGCTGTATTATAAATATAGCGCATTATGGTGGCTCAAGGGTTTCGCATGGGGGCGCAGGGAAATGGACACATCTCTACAGATGCGTCCGTTTCTTCTAAATCTGCCCCAATATGCATGGAGTCGTATTTGGGCCATGCCTTTCAATCATTGGCTTTCCTCCTCCACCTTCTTTTAGCCATTGGCTTAAGACTTTGTCATCAATTCTTGGCTCTGCCCGGCAGATTATTTATCTCCGACGTAATGCTAATTGCTCATCGGGTGTATCCTTCTGCCTCCCTTTGAGTGCTTTAGTTGAACTGCACGAAGGACTACTTTTCTACTATAGTCATTTTTATTTGAAATAGAACCAAAAACTGGACTGCTCAAAGGCAAGGTAGCCTCAAATTCAATTAACATTTAGTTTCGTGTCGGACTATAATTTGATTGCACTGTATCAGTGGTTCATTTGAACTGGTGGTTCCATGTGGGGTCCACCAGCACTCATTTTTGGGGCCTGGCACTTATTTAACTTTAACCCAGAGCTATAGAGGTAAAAACACAACGAGGGAGGGATGAGGAAAACAAAGGTAGAAAAAAGTGACAAAGGGAGAAAACAGATTTTTTTAGCTGAGATAAATGGCCAGGAAGTGTCTGGTGCTGGATTAAAGAGGTCCGAGGTGGATTCAAATATATGTAGCATGGTGTTTGTCATACCGAGATTCAATAGCGCCGGCCCAGGCTTCTGAACAAAACATCGGGCCCTGGCACTTATTCTTTCACAAATTAAGCACTGCACTGTGTGCATGAGCACATTAAATCCAAACCTATTGGCTTTGCCAATGCTTGTTAGAATGATCATTCTATCTGGAAGGTCAGAGAGGAAAGTTATAGCACTGCGTGAAACAAAAGAATTACTACCGTACAGGCAAACTAAACGAGGATGTTGGCTGCAACAAAGAGATTCAGAGACGCCCTGTTGTGACCCGAAGTCAGTCTTTTAAAAGTAATATTTAATCAAAGAGCAGATACATTTACCCAGCTGGGTTGTTATCTAAGCTGGCATGAGCAGGCAGAGGCCAATACAGCTGCACCAGTTCCAAAGGTTCCCAGAGGTCCCTTAACCCTGGGACGATACAGAAATTCATTAAGGGCCATAGTGGAGTAGGCAGTAATTCATTTAAGCTGGTGACTGCACTGCAGGGGTGGCTACCAGCATTCATTTTAAGGGACCTGAATCATTTTTTATCGTCAGACTTTGACCCAGAAAATAAGAGAGAACAGTAGAAAAGGGAGATAGAAGAAGGAAGAGAACAATGGAAAATCAGGGGCTAAGGGAGATAACAGTGAAGAAAAAGAACCTGCAGGAGTGAGATAAAGGGGCTGATAGTGTATAGTGGTGGATGAGAGAGGCATGACGTGGAATCAAGACTATACAGTCTTGGTATTCGGCACTCCCAGTATTTTGTAGCACCAGTTGTGGGCTTCTAGCCAGAACTTTGGGGCTGGCACTTATTCTTTTACAAATGTAGCACCTGGCATTGGCCAACCACTTGGGGCATTGCAGAGTCCAGCCTGACTTGATCTAGGATAATAATGAATATTTTTATTTTGCAGATCATAAACCAAATCATTTCTTGACACTTTTCAATTGTACTGATTGTATTGACTTCTGAAGCATAAAAGGCTATATCGGGCCTGTTTGGATTTGAATTTGTAGCCAACACGTCTATGGAAAGGGGCTCAGCACTTTGAGATGTATTGCCTGGTTGGAAGGAGAGATGGAAGGGGTGAAAAAAAGGAATGCGTTATGTTAGGAAGAAAGAAGGTTAGTGAAAAAGTATGGGAGGAAATATGCAAGGAAGAGGAAAGGATTCAAAAAAGATAAACACGAGAAAACATACCAGAGTTAGTTATGTCTGACTTTCCTCAACAACTCCCTTGCGCAGGGAGTAGTGACCCCTGCGCTCAAATCAGCCACCATAGTGTCTATCTTAAAAAAGCCTGGCGCTGACCCGTCCATCTCAGCCAATTACCGCCCCATTTCCCTGCTGCCCTATCTGGGCAAGGTGCTGGAACGCCATGTCACCGCAGTATTCAGCACCCACGTAGAGGTTAATGGGGGACTGGCCTCCCGCCAGGCCGGCTTTCGCCCCAGGCACTCGACCGAATCAGTTGTGGTCTCGGTCCTGGACAACCTCAGGAAGGGTATGGATAACAACAAACATCAGGCGCTGGTACTCCTCGATCTCTCCGCCGCCTTTGACACGGTGGACCACACTATCTTACTGTCCCGTGTCAAGGCGGCTGGAATTGAGGGTTCAGCCCTGATCTGGCTTTCCTCCTTCCTGAGGGACCGCACCCAGGCGGTTCGGCTAGGAGACTTCACGACCACTCCACTCCCTGTCACCTGTGGTGTTCCCCAGGGCTCCTCTCTTTCCCCTCTACTTTTCAATCTTTATATCTCTCCTCTTATTTTCGCTCTTCAGCAGCTGGAGGTCACCGTGTACAATTATGCCGATGACCTCCAGCTCATCTTTGACCTGTCTTCTTCTCCTCTCTCTGTTTCCAACTTCCAGTCTTCCATGACATTCATCAGGGACTGGATGAACCACAACCATCTCAAATTGAACCCGGATAAAACCGAGTTGGTTCTCACCGGTGGTTCTTCCAGTCCCTGGAATTCTCTCTTCTGGCCCCCCTCTCTTGGTCCCTCCCCCACTCCTTCTACCTCGGTCAAAACACTGGGTGTTAAAATGAACAACCAGCTCACCCTTCATTCACAAATCAGCGCTGTAGTCTCCTCCTGCTTCCTCACCCTCCGAACCATCCGCACTGTTTCCCGTTTTTTTTCCCCCCAGGCACTCAAGTTGATCATGGCCGCACTGGTGATATCGCGGCTGGACTATGCCAATGCCCTCTACAACGGCATCCCAGCATACAGCCTGCGGAGGCTCCAGATGGTCCAGAACCAGGCGGCCCGGTTGGTCTTTGGTCTCCCACGATATCATCACTCCACACCGCTCCTCAGGGAGCTTCACTGGCTTCCTGTTAAGGAACGCTCCCTTTTTAAGACCGGCTGCATGGTCTTTCAGGCCCGCCAAGGCACTGCTCCTGCCTTCATCTCCTCGTTAATAAAAGAATACGTCCCCACTAGAGAGCTTCGCTCTTCTTTCAAATCTCTCCTTCAAATCCCACGTTTCAAACGTAAAAAGTGGGGTGGAACCAACTTTTCTACCTTAGCCCCCACGTTTTGGAACTCCCTTCCTGATCACCTTCGTTCTGCCACCCACTATCTTTCTTTTCGTAAAGACCTAAAAACGTTCCTTTTCAAACAGGCTTTCTCCGTGTAATCTCCCTTCTTCTCTACCACAGGTTAATTTTGCCTCTGTTGCCGAACTCCCCACTAGCGCCAAGAAACCGTACGGTGCACGCTGCGCTCTATAAATGTTTTAAATTAGAAATTAGATGAGAAATGGCCAAGCTGGTTAAACTGCTAAGGAGAGATAGATGGAGGCTGGCTGACAGGTTTATTAGGAAATCAGTTGTATTGATAGGTTGGTGCCTCTGAAATACCAGAAGGACTGGGGTTAGGCCAGTGACCAATCAGGTTAGCTGATAAACAGATCATAAACATAGGGGATAATGGCTTCAATAGGAGTGTGGTGGATAGGAACATATTTGAGCCGCAATCAAAGATTCTGACTGGGATCTCTCTCTGTCAAAATGCAGCCATTTTAAATATGTGTCCTTGGAATGGGGAATAACCACAGAAAGCCAGGAATATCCTTTTCCAGTGATTCCCCCCCAGCCTCCCCCCCCCCCAGCCCCCAGCACCAGAAGCATATCTGCTGGCATTTGCGACTTACTGTCAGGGCCGGACTGGCTACCGGGCAGTTTGGAATGCTGCCGAGCTGCTGGAAGATTTTACTGCAGTGGGGGCTGATTTCGTACATGGAGACCTGCGCGTACTTCGAAATAATGAAAACAAAACGAATTTCGTTTAGTACACGCAGGTCCCCATCAACGAAATTAACCCCCAGCTCAGCAGCATTCAAAACTGCCCGGTAGCCAGTCCGGCCCTGCTTACTGTGAGCATGTGTCAGCAGGGTGGCCATAGGGGGTCGATGGTCAGGAGAGTAGTGGGAGTGGGAGTGAGGGTGGGGCAGAGAATGGACTAGCTGGAGGAAGTGTTGTGTGCTTCCTCTTGCTGTGGCAATGGGTTGGGGGGGGGGGCAAGACGAAGCTCCACTCCCTGCCTCAGCATCCTGGTCCTGGTCATTTTAAACGGCATCTTGTAGCCTGGAGGGGTGGTATTCCCCAGGGATACTATCTTGCAAGACTCGTATTGAGGCCTTCAGTAGGATCTGTAGTGACAATGAACTTAGAGGAAAGGACAAACCAGATGCCACTAAACATTCAAACACAAGTGGTCCAATAATTCCAATGGACCTGATACAAGCTGTTGTTTGTCATATGGTGAAATATGCATGCAAAAAAAACGTACATTCTTACATGTTTCCTCAAAATCTTTTAGTTTATGTTATTTACCTACCCACAGAATTATAGGGTTCCTGCTATCAGTAACCTTTGGACAGTAAAGGAGGATAATTCTGTGGCTCTAGATTCAAGGCCCAAACGTCATGCTTCTGTGCTTCTCTTACTAATGTAGACCCAAAATCTTTTTGAAACACATACCCTGCACTAAATTATCCCAATGCAAGACAGACTTACACCAACCCTGCTGACCACCAAAAGGCACTGATCGTTTAGGAAAAATTGGAAACTTACTGATTTCCCTACAGCAAAGTATGTCTCTTCCACCTTACTGCCACCACTTACCTTATTCTACTGGCCGCCCCCCAAAAAAGTAAGAAGAACAGCAATGGGGGACCTGGTGTGGCACCTGTGATTAACTGTTATATGCAATACGAATGGAATGGTGGAGATTGAATGAGTAGGAAGAATGTTGACTGGTTGCATGCTGCTGGAGAATTCTAGCCTAGGCAGTTAACAGATAGAGAGTGACTGAGAAGGCAGAGAGGGATCATTGGTGTGCTGTATTCAATCACAGAAGAAAACTCAAAGCTCTACCGAAACTTACTTGTACTATTGCCTTCATCACAAATTGGCGATGTGGAGACCACAGCACACTGCAAGGAGCCAGCTATGGGACCCAACGGAGAAGATAATATTACCGATCGAGATAAGGAAAGCACTTTATTATATTTATATGAGTCGTAGTCGGGTGCTTAAACTTTACGGGGAGGGCGTTACGTTGTATATTCTGCAGTGGTTATGGTTTTGGTACACACTCGCAACTGTTAAGTTTTACTGAGGACGAGGTGCATCAGGAAATTCCTTTCGCTCATGCTCAGTACACCTGCTGTCATCTATCATTGGCCAAATGTTGACAGTATTCTTGTGCAGCAGGAGAAGTTTGAAGGTGCACGTGAGCTTTGTTTTCACTCGAACCCTGTACTCGTGCCACAATCAGCAGTTGGAAGACATCAGTACTCATTCTCAGAGGAGCACACAGAGGATGAGACTTTTGCCTATGACACAATTTCTGGACAGAACCCATTCTCTTTTTCACAAGGTTTTGAAGACCTGGCTTTTTACCACTCCATCAGTATGAGCTCTATGTGTTTTTCCGTCTGATTGCCCACCCAGCAGCGCCTTGACGACTTCGGGCTAAGTTGTGCTTTATAAGGATAATATTCATTCATTCAAGTTAAACGCGAACCACTGGAGAACACCTCGCACAAAAACTAGCCTAGTCAAGGCACTTACCCATGCTTCAGGTTCCACAGACTGGCAGGGATTGATTCTGTGTGTCTGCTTCTGAACCAAGTTCAGCACAAGTCTCCTACTGCTTTGACTGTGAAGTGTATTCTGGGTTGCCCTCATCTATTGGACTCCAGTTACAAGAGGAGGTCAATGGATTCATCAATATAAGCTGCTTCTTCATTGGGTACGGTTTGTGGTCATTGTTTCTATCTCTCTGTGACATTTTACTGTTATGCTTTGCTTATTGGATGTTACAATAGGACAATTGCATCAATTTCTAGTTATTCTTGTTCCAAGTACTTTTTCTTGGTACAGTATCATAATGTGAATTATTCAAAAATGATTTGCTGAAACGTTACATATAATGTTCATTCTAGGTACATTTTACATTCTACATACAAACTGCAAATTTACCAATATCCTTTCTGCCTGAACCAGGTACACCCAGACTTAGATGGAACCAATGGTTAAGTACCTTTGAAAGTTATTTACTAGCTGTTGATGGAGTGAAGTTTCCTACAATTAGAAAGAAGGCCATTGCATTCCACTGCTTAGGATCCGAAGGCCAAATAGTTTTTTATCATCAACCTTAATTAAGGCCCTGCGCACAACAGAATGAGATGTTTACACAGGAGATGTAAAAAGACTTGAAAACAATTATAAAGATGATTAAAGATTATAGTGGAAAATATAGGTTTTTCATATGTAAGCAACATCAACAGGAATCCATGGACTTATTTTAGGCAGAACTGAGTGTGTTAGTTTCAATGTGTGAGTTCTAGAGACCTCTAGGTAAGTATATGAGCGACCAGTTAGAAGTCAATTGTTCTGTTAATCGGATACAAGAGAGAATTTTATGCTGCAGGAAACTTTAGAGATTGCAAGCGGAATTGAGAGATATGTAATTGTCTGGCAGAGGGTAAAACTTGTCTTAAATGCAAACAATCTGGGCACTTTGCAAGAGCGTGCCGTAACTCACAGAAATTAGTATTTGTGGGGGATATGCAAAATCCCTCCCCCTGTGTGAGCATAGTAACACCAATTCAGATAGTAAGATTGTAAATCCGGTACAAATGGCAAATACTGGCGATGGCAATAAGAAGAAAGGGGATCCCAAGTGTGAGATATTCATTGGGAAGGTACCATTGGTAGAGACAGTGGACTCAGGATCTCCCATCACTATCATATCAGACAAACTGTTTGAGCAAGAATGGGCACAGGTAACATTGGATGGTCCAGACATTAACACAATTGCTTTTGGTGGCCAAGAGATTGATAAGGTGGGGTTATTCAAGGAAAGCATCAAGTTCCAACACAAAGAGATTCCCACCAAAGTGTACATGGTTCAAGAAGGATTATAACATTTTAGGATGGCAAATTCAAGGGTTGTTTGGGTTGGTGCTAAGACCAGACACTGCACATCCTATTTCTTTGGAAGGTTCCATCGCTATGATGATTTAAATGGAAGTGCAAGAATCATCCCTGAATTAAATTTGAATAAAAATAAGGCATTGTTTCAAAAGAAATTAGGTCTGGTAAAAGGGTTTGAGAATCACAATGTTCTCAAGCCAGGTGCTTTTCCTATAGCACACAAAATGAGGAGTTTACCTTTAAGTATAAGCAGGAGATTGTAGGATCAATTGAAAAAACTTTCTGCGTACAATGTAATTGAGCAATAGATTCTTCACAATGGATCTCTCCAATTGTAGTAGCCTTGAAAAAATAAGCAGAGTTGCGACTTTGTGTGGACCTTCAGTCTTTAAACAGGAACATGTTGGTTGTTTGTTTTACCTTCCCAAAAACAAGAAGTGTTAGCTCATGTGGGTAGCCAAGATATTCTCTACTCTAGACCTATGAGCAGCTTATCACCAGATGGAGCTATCGCAGGATTCCTGTTCACTCAGTGCGTTCAACACTCCATTTGGGGCATTTAGTTCCTTGCGAATGCTGTTTGGGCTGGCCTCAGCCACGTAGGTGTTCCAAAAACCTATGTACCAAATATTAGAAGGACTGGATGGAGTATTGGCCTATCAGGAGGATATCTTAATATTCACAGACTTTTCAGTCTCATCTAGAATTATTAGATAAGGCGCTGAGAGTGTTGCTTAGTTATGGCTTCACAATGAAACAAGAGAAATGCAAGTTCATGGTTGACAATGTACAATACTTGGGGCTCAACTTGTCAGTGGCATGGAGCTCACCTAAGGAAGATCTATTAGAAGCCATCAAGGATTGTCCATCTCCTTTCAACAAAGATCAACTAAGGTCTTTCTTTTGGGTATGTGAGTACTATTCAAGATTTGTACAGAATGTTGTATTGCACACAGAACCCCTTAGAAAATTATTGAGGTCAGGAGCAAAATTTGTATGGGAAGAATCAGATACGTTCAATCAATTAGAGGACATGATCATCTTGGCACCCGCTCTTCCAGCATAGAGAGACAATCTTACCTCAGTGGTCACTGTTGATGTGAGTGGTATGGGTCCGGGGTGACGTTAAGCTAGATGGTGGAAGGGAAGGAAAACACAATTGCTTTTGCCTTCAGGAGGTTGTCGCCTGCTTAGAAGAATTAAAGGATGATTGAAAGGGCAACACTTGCATGTGTCTGGGTGGATCAGCATTTTGCAACCTATTCGTAGGGAAAATAATTCATGATGGTCACTGATCACAAGCTGCTGGGGTTCTAAAATGACAGAGTTTGGGTAACACCAGTCCCAGGTTGGTCAGGTTGTTTTCCAAAATGTACCAGTAGACTTTTAAGGTCAAGCACATACCTAGAGGGAAAAACTGCAGGGCAGATTTCTTATCTAGATGTCCGACAGATGCTAACAAGTTAGAGATTTTGGATTTGGAAGAAGAACTGGTGGTAGGTTTGGTGGATGGTGTGACATCCACGGATAAGGTTATTTTATTAAAAGAATGGAAGTCGAGTTGTATTAAAGATGAGGGTTTAAAAAGAATCCGGGAAGAAATCACCTAGGGGTGACCAAGAGAAGATTCAGTTCCAAGTGAATTAAAGAGTTTCAGCAAAGTAATAGATAAATTACGTGTGGAAGGAGGATTAGTCATAAGGGGGAAACTGCTTATTCCCTCAGGAGAGTTGAGGAGCAAACTTATTGGATCGGCGTCTCATGGACATACTAAAGTAACAGGGACAAGGAAGAGACTTAGACTGTATTATTGGTGTCCAGGTACAGAAGCGGATGTGGATATGTTGCGTAGTAGGTGTTCAGAGTGTTCTTTAGCACACAAATCGCTGCATACTTACAATAATCCCTTGTGTCCTGTTGAATTTCTTAACTCACCATGGGAAAAGTTGGGAATGGACTTCATTGGACCTAACAATATCTTAGGTGAAAATGTGAAATTTGCATTCTATGTTGTGGATTACAATTTCTAAATTGGTTGCTTACAAATTTCTAAGAGAGCCAAATACGAGTAGTGTAATCCAGTTTTTAAAAACATTGTTTCACTGTGAGGGTGTCTCTTCAGTGTTGGTTACAGACAATGTGTAAAGTTCAAATCCAAGCAAATGCAACATTTCTTGGTGTCTCTGGGGATCAAATATGTCACTACGGCTCTGTATAGTCCCCAAGAGAATGGAATGGTGGAGAATGTCAACCACATATTAGAGGACACCATTCAGTTAGCACTTTCCTCTGGGTGAGCGTGGAGGAGACAGTGGCAAAGAGGACTTGGAGTTAACACAACACTCCGCACTCTATCACGGAGTTCCTCCTTTTGTATTGTTAAGGGGGGGTTCCTTCAATAAGTTGCTGCCAAGGTGAAATGTTGCAATGTTATTATGCACAGTTATTTCTCTTTATTCAAGCTCGAGTATCATTAAGCAATGTTATTTTTCTTTATGTGCACTGCATTGTTTTCACTATTTAGACATCATTGTACAGCATAATATTTAATTTTATTAAATGCATATTCAATGTGTATCCTTTTCGTGGATATGTTGTGGGCATCTTAGTTAGCTGCAAGTTTCTGCATTCTCTTATTTAGCAATGTAGTATTATTGTTTTACTAGTTTATGTTTTATAAGAAGGGAGGTGTGTTATATGCGTTAGGAATGGAACAGTGGGGATAGAATGTGTGGGCAGAATGTTAACTGGTTGCTTGATGCTGGAGGATTCTAGCCCAGGCAGTGGATGAGAAGGAAGAGAGGGAGCATTAGTGTGCTGTATTCAATCATAGAATAAAACTGGAAACTCTACAAATACTACCTTATTTTATTGCCTTCATCACATTAACACTATTTTGTGGCGGTGGCAGATAGTGCTTATTTCAGGTTGTAGCTTGGTTTCTCAGATCAGAAGGAAAGTCCAGGCTATGCCAGTCCCCAAAGCCTCGCATCAGTTTCCATGGCAACAGAAATTATATTTAAGATTCTAGGTGTGGTACAGAAACCGTCCTATTGCATCTCTTCCAGTTTTCCAAAATGCTTTATCGCCTTGCATGTCTCTCAGGGACATAGTTTGTTGCTGCGGGAGCTGTCATTTTACATTATACCCTGTGTCCCCATTCCTCTGTAGGATTTTCAGTACCATGAACCATACATGCTTTTAATGCAGCACCATAATTTGCGAGAGCCAGACACTAAACCTATATTAGCTTCTACTTTCCATCTCTTTGTTCATATTTCACTCCATTCTTCCTTCTCCTTTCTCCTGTTTGCCTCTTTCGTTTTTCCTCCTTCCATTCCTAAGTTCCTTCACTCCCACATTTCACCTAATATTTCTACTTTCCTGCCCTTCTCTCTCTGGTTCATTGCATATTTCTTTCTAAACACCTCCTCATCATGCTTTCATTTATAGGTCTTGCCAAGATGTCTTTTATTAAAGACCTATTGTTTACAGTAAAATACTTGAAGTTGGCTTTGGGTTAGCCTATTGCTTATCATTGGTTAGCTTTCTTTTCATTCTCATTGTCTTCCTTTGTATTCAGTGACTTCACTTTCGCTTATTTCATTTATCCTTAGCCTGGAGAACGTGTTGTACAGTGTTTCTTATTGGATGCGTTGTTACTTCCACTGCTTAGAATCAGGGAACTACATTTTTGGTCTCATCTACCAGACAGCACAAACTGTCTGGTTTTGAAAGACCTATTTTAAGCTATTCAGGAACTGTGTATTTTTTGCTTCCCCTTTTCTCCCTGACCTAAAAGTAAATCACAGAGGGGGTCCCTAAAACGTTACTAGCTATTCAGGAACTAACAGGCTTATTGCCCGCTTACTGTTTACCATTTGTTGACTTAATTGTCACTCTCATTTGCTTGCTTTTTATTCAATGACTTGCTTTCCTCATCTTCTGTTTGTCTCTCCCCTCTTTACCATCCTGTTGATTGGCTGACTTGTATCCTTCTACTGCTCACAGTTAAGGAACTACTCTTGGACTTTTTTTTGGAACTTCTCTATGAGAGTGCATGTTTTTCCAGCTCTGTCCCTTGTGTGCTTCTCCCTTCCAACACACATGCCCCTGTACCTCATGTTTCTCTCTCATCTCATGGGCTTCTCACTCTCTCTCTCTCGTACTTCTCCCATTCCAAACACTCCCGCCCTCTGTGTTGATCCCTCTTATCTGCTTCTCCCAAGCCCCAGTGTTGCTCTCCCCACGCACCTGCTTTTTTCTTCCTCCCTCAATCAGCTTTATTTGTATTTTATCCCCTTTGTCTGGCCCGTTGCTCTCCCCCATACACCTGCAGCCCTTTGATTGTGAAAACCCTACTGTGGCCTTACCAAGAACATAGAGGGCGCTTACATTTCGACCATTGCTTACCACTAATTGGCTTTAATGTCACTCTTGTTTACTTACTTCTTATTCAATGGCTTACCTTCATCTTCTTGTGTTTTTCCCTCTCCTCTTTAACAACCTTTTGATTGGCTGACATTAACCTTCCACTGCTTACTTTTAGGGACCTACTTTTATTTTTTACTAAGCACTCTTTGGAAATGGATGTGTTTTCCTGCTCTCATCCTTGTGTGCTTCTCCCTCTGCCAAATGTCAGGCCCTACCTTCTGTGTTGCTTTCTCATTCATGTGCTGCTTGCAATGTCTCTTGTATATTTCCTCCCTAATGTGTCCCACCCCACACTTAATGTTGCCCTCATGTGCTTCTCCCATGCCCCCATGTTGCTCTCTTTTTCTGGCTCTCACTCTTACATGCTTATTCATCACCACAACCCCAACGACATTCTGTGTTGTTCTTTTTGTTATGTGTTTCTCCTCCACCACTGTGTTGCTTTCTACCTTGTGTGCCGGGTTTCCTCCACCATCCCCCCACTGACTCCTCAATCCTAGCTCCTCTGTTGTCCCTACCCTACGGTTCTTTTTTTATGTTTATTTTGCTCTTCCGCACTAAAAATAGTTATTTATTTACCAATCCAAGTAGCATCTGCCATCTTGGATCGATAAGTAAAAAAGAGACAAATTGCACGCGCATGATTCTGTAAGAGGGTGCATTCATGGCAAGGTATGATTGTACCTACAGAGTGACATAACCAGCAAAACCAATCATCTCACCATGCCTTTTTCTTTCAGCCGATGGTGGCCAGCATTAGCATAAATCATTGTACTGTACAGCATCAGTCAACAATCATTGGCAACGCCAATAGGTTAGAAAGGCTAGGCCCATTGGCGTTGCTAATGCTTGTTTTATATATATTTAATGGGGGGGAGGGGCAGAGACAAGCATCAATTTACCTCCAGGCCATCTGCCTCAAAAAAGCACTTACAAGCTGGTTAAATTTTAGGTTTTCTATGTACCGATCCATATTGAAATGGTAAAGAAAAGAAAATGGCGCCCACGTCATTTCACCGATGTTGCACAGCATTGGTAAAGAGACTCAGCAAAGACAATAGCTTCAAAAGGCAAGACCTATTGGCTTTGCCAATGTTGGTTTCTTTTTCTTCCACCCTATGTTAGCACATTTATTGTCATAATCAGTGGTGTTTAAATGTTTATTGCCTTATACATAAAACCATATTAACCAGAGTAAAATAACAGGATTTTAGTTATAACATTATACTATTAATTTTAAGCAATCACATTTATCACAATTGCATATTCACCAATACATCTTTAAACAAATTCATTGCACGTTCTTAAGTAAAAGAAAAACAACACTTTCAAAATAAAATCAGCACATGCTAAAAACATTTTAGTAGCCTCGTTGAAATATTTTGCAGCACAACTTAATATGTTAACATTAGAAGACTTGAAACCTAACTAGACCGCTGCTTTACAAGATGCAGTGCTGGTCGCTAAAGAGTGCCTGTGAAGTAAATATCCACGTTCTGTCAGTAATACAGGGTAACAACATTCAAGGGCTGATTCACAAATGTAAACTTGCTCTTTTGTGCAAATAAACTATTTTTTGGTATTCATAAACTACAAGTTTAATTTTACTAATGGTAATTTTACGACTGCCGAGTCTCCGCACTCATGGCAGAGACCTGCATGTAAAAAGATAAGCCTGCCCTCTGCAGTCATAAAATTACTATTAGTAAAATTAAACTCGCAGTTTGTGAATACCCAAAAAAAAAGTGTAAGATTACCTTTGTGAATCAGGCCCATAGTGTGTTCCAGTGTCATTCTCCTATACTGGCATAATCCACAGTCAAATCTATCAAAGGGAAAGGCACGTTCAAATGATATTATGCCTGTTTATTATAAAGATCCAGTTTGCCTAGCAATCTTGAGCCACTAAGGACGAGATGGACACGTCCTCAGCACAGCCAGCTCCAATGTTGCTGCGTACAGGACCATCTCGTCCTTAGCACTCCAGGCGTTAAATGCATACTTGTTCTATCAAATAATACCGGGTCATCTGCATATTACATTTGAATAAGCTACTGACCAGTTTTGGGTATAAAAAATCCAAAAGTCTGCAGTGTTTTATTTAAGTCTCCTGTATTGAAAGCAGGGGTTTTCATGTTTTGCCCTGCTTCACACCTCTATTAATAATAAGTGACCATCTGTTCAGAAACTCTGTATCCATTTTCCACTTTCATTCTCGACAGTTTGTCAGGATAGAGGAAAACAATGGCACATAAGATCTTTTCTGGACAATCCAGCTAAGATTGAAGAACTATTATCTATATAGCTTACGTAAAGATTGTCGCTCAATATGTGCTTAGCATGAATAGCCAAAAATGATAATGCATTAGCATTATCTATTATACTACACTGAGAGGGAAACCTGTTTGGGAGACCAGTAATAGTTGCAGAGTGCATGGCCAGCCTTCTAGGTACAGTATTGCAAGTCTAGCATATGCGTTACCCTTTGTGTCAATAAGGACGACCAATCAATAATTTGTTGGATGAGACCTGTCCCCCTTCTTATACTGAGGATGTAAAATAGAACCTCTGCAGGAGTCTGCGACTTGCGTATTTTGTAGACCTGTTAAATGATGAATTAATACAAGTTGCCCAATATATAGTGCCCACCTTGAAAACTGAGCAAGGAAGTCCATTTGGACCCAGAGCACCGGATTTGTTACAGCTTTGAAACACTGCAAGTACTCTTTTATTATTAAAAAATGGAAGATTAACTGATTCACTATCACTTATCAACATACCCGATTCCTCGCAATGTCAATACTGAGTATTTGTATTTCAAGGATATCCAATTAATTGTATGCAATCGAGAAATGTGAGCAGCCCAAACAATGAGACACAGGTTGTTTCCCCGATAGTGAGAATCCACCCCATCCATTTTGTCAATATGCACTAAAAGTGGATTGCCATTGTGTAGACATGTGGGCTTGTTTTTCCTCAAAATACATGTTTGGTAGATTTTGTCCACCTCCCAAGTTGGCCAAAAGGTTTATTTTTTTACTATTTTAATTTTTTGTCTACGCTGTAAGATCCTCAGTTCACATTACATATTATTTAAAGCAGTGGAAAAAAATATTCTTATCAGTTATTTGAGTAAGTGCTTCAAATTTTTATTTTGCAAACGTATGTTTGACAAATGGTTAATTAACTAAGAAGAACATGAGGTGACCCAAATAACTAGCAAATCAGATAGTTTCTAATCGGCCATCTGTTTTGAATTGTGAACTAATTGCCTTGCTTCTGGTTCTTCTTATCACACTCCAATTAACTCTCTTGTCCTGGATGATACCCTCCATTCTTCTATAAGCATCAAATCTATCAGCCAGGGGAGCATCACAAGAAAATACAGAAATCAGAAAAAAAGTTTCAATTTCCAGTCTTCAAAATTACAATAACATCCTTTTGGAACTTAAGCAACTGACATTGTACACGTGTAGAGTCTAGAATGGGCATTCTCCTGTGTGAAAGATGTGTAAAATTATATATATATGAATTCAATCTGCCATTCAATCATCTTGATAAAGACATTTTTATAAATTAATCATATAAGCCACTTCCAATTCCGATCCCTGTGCTACAGAGTGCAACAGGCCAATGCCCCATATTAAGCCCATGTATCTCTTCAACTCCTCACGTGAATGGCATCTCATTAGGTTTAAATGAAAATCACCTGTAATTATAATCCCTTTACATGTATGCATATGTACCAATGGTTCTAGATCTGGCCTAAAGGGTTCTATAGCTTTAGCTCTACCCGATCCATGAATATTCAAATTGGCACTTACAAACAGCGCAGGGCCCCACATAACTATTGTCTGCAATCAAAGCATTAAAAGTAGATGTAAGCCAGCATCGGCACATCCCCAGCAAAGCGGCGGGGCGGGCCCGAGAAGGAAGCTGGAGGGGGTTGTGGGAGTTCAGAGGACAAGTAAATAGAACCTAAGATAACTAAAATAAATAAACTTACATGATCGCCGACCCCTGCTCCATCGCTCTGGTCCTGCTTCTGGAACAGACTCCCAGACTGCACTGCAGCCAATCATGATGCTGCAGGAAAGCCGCATCAGGATTGGCCTGAGCACTATGACTTTGTGCTCCCAGGCAGGCTGAGAGCTGTGCCTGATTTCTCCAGCCCCAGTAACGTAGCTGGGGCTGGGGAAAGCTTCACTGTGCCTGAAACGGCCAGCCAAACACCTCATGCACAGTGAAGGGACAAGGAAGTGCCCTACCACTTCTCAACCACAGTGTAATCCCTCTGGACCCGTCCCAAAAACTCATCAGAGTCCTGGTTGCGGGTACAGGTGGATTAAAATATAACGATAATAAAAAAGGTTGAAAACACGTTTTATTATCATTTTATTTGCGGGTGGTGGCACCGGGGCAGCGCTCCTCCACCCTAATGGATGACGTAAGCAACTCGTGACATGGCTACATTCAAAGAGTTTTTAACAAAAATGGTCAAATCCCCTAAAGGTCTACATAGACGTGTACTTTATGAGGTAATACAAAATACTCTGAACAGACACGGAGTGCTATCAATGGTTCAAGCCAAATCTCTTGAAGACGGCAGATGTTCCACATAGTTAGGAAAGTTGCTGTGCAGCATTTTGAGTTAATTTAGCAAAGTGAGCTGCATTTCAAGATATCAAAGAGCTCTTCTTCATGGTCTGGTGTATACCACACACCTTACCAGAAAGGCTGGTGGTCGATCTAGGAGTAAGAATCTTGCATAGTCACTAAAATATGAGCTAGCCAACCCCAATCCTGTTTTAGATTGAATAGATAATGTTGTAGCAGAGCATTCCCTTCCAAGCGTTGATTCAGTAGAAATTCCAAGCTTATTGCCTGAATTATAATCTCACTTACAACTTCCTTTTGCTGCTTTTAAACCCAATGGTTTCATCAATTGCGGCTGGTCCATGCCTCCGTTTGATAGGTGACACTATGACCCCAAATCTTAAGTGCATTAGATAATCTCGTCTCCACCCACCTTTCAACATGTCTCGACTGAGCAACTGTCCTTCTCAATTTATAGACCAAATCAGATATTTCCCTAGCAGCCCATGCAACAATAGTTTGTTTCTGTGATGGATTGGAATGTATTGAATCGAGGTCATGCTCTTTGATTTTAAAATATTTTTTAATTCCAGAAGTCACACAATTAACCGGAGGATCTTACCACAATTTACTATGCCTTTACTATCAAGAGAAACATGCTCAGGGTTCCTAGTAATCTTGTCGCCTTCCTCCAGGACCTGTGTAGTTTGAAGACAACCAAGGAGAGTTCTTTATCACTCGTGCACTTTATACAATTCCTCTCTGTATCTGAAACCAGATAACCTGAACTATCCGAGGGAAATTCTTAGTCTTGGAGACTGTTTCGCCTACTGACTCAGAAACCATGAAAACAGTAAATGAAATCTTGGGTTCTCAGGGGAAATTGTTGTGATGTGTACTTCCTGTGAGCAGGTGTCAGCAGGGCGGCCTAAGGGGGGTCAAAGGGCAGTGAGAACGGGGGTGAGAGAAGGGTCTGGTCAAGCTAGAAGTAGTGTGGCATGTTTCCTCTTGCGGTGGCAGTGTGTGGGAAGCGACCAAGACGAGGCTCCACTCCCTGCCTCAGCATCCTGGACCCGGTCATTTTAAAAGGCATCTTGTAGCCTGGAGGGGTGGTATTCCCCAGGGATACTATCTTGCATGACTCGCATTGAGGCCTTCAGTAGGATCTGTAGTGACAATGAACTTAGAGGAAAGGACAAACCAGATGCCTTTAAGGCTTCAAATACAAGTGGTCCAATAATTGCAATGGACCCGGTACAAGTACAAGTTGTTTTTTGTCACCCAGGGAAATCTCCATGCAAAGGCTGGAGTAAAGCATACAGGAGTAGGTGCAACCAATTCGAGTCTTACATGTTCTTCCTCAAATTCTTGTCACTCCTACTATGCCCTCTGAATTATCTGGATCACTGGTAACAGAAACTTCGGGCAGGAAAGCAAGAACAATTCTCGAGCACTAGAATCAACGTTATGTTTGTATGCCCCACTTAGTAATGCAGACCCAACATCTTCTGGACACACATAACGTGCACCAAATTATGCTAATGCAAGACTGACTTATACCAACCCTACTGGCCTCTATAGAGCACTTTACATTGTGAAAAAAGTTGGAACATGCTGACTTCTCTACAGCAAAGTCCGTCTCTTCCCCTCGCAGCCACAATTTACCACATCTTACTGCCACTCAAACAAAGAAAATTATAAGTACAGCCATGGGGTATCTGGAGAGGCACCTGTGTTTAACACTATTTTGTGGCGGTGGCAGACAGTGCTTGTTTCAGTTTGCAGCTTGGTTTCTCAGATCAGAAAGAAAGTCCAGGCTATGCCGGTCCCCAAAGCCTCGCATCAGTTTCCATGGCAACAGAAATGGTATTTAGTATTCTAGGTGTGGTACAGAAATCGTCCTTTTGCATCTCTTCTAGATTTCTAAAATGCTTCGTCGCCTTGCCTGTCCCTCAGGGACGCAGTTCGTCGCTGTGGGAGCAGTCATTTTACATTAACACCCCGTCCCCTCTCCTCTGTAGGGTTTTTAAAAACCATGAACCACACACTTATGCAGATGGTCTCTCAAAAATACATAAGCATAAGCAGCAGTGCTTTCAATGCGAGAGTCAGACACAACATTTTAGTTTGCTACTACTTGCCTTTTATTTTTTATCTCTCACTTGATTTGGATTTCTCCTTCCTTTTTTGCTTGCTTCTTTTTTCCTCCTCCAATTCTAAAGTTCCGTCCCTCCTGCTTTTCTTCCAAATTTTACTACTTTCTTTGTCCTGTCTCTACTTCATTGTATTTCTCTCTCTCTAAACACATCATCATCATGCTTTCATTCATAGGTCTTGCCAAGCTGTCTGTTATTAAAAACAATTGTACACAATAAAATACTTAAAGTGGGCTTTGGGTTAGCTGATTGCTTATCATTGGCTAGCTTTATTTTCATCCTCCTTTCCTTCCTTCTTATTCAATGTCTTTCCTGTCTTTACTTGCATTTGTCCATATCCTGGAGCACATCTTGTGTACATTGTTTCTCATAGGAGGAGTTGTATTCTTCCACTGTCTACAATCAGGGAGCTACTTTTTAGGCCTCACTTATCAGACAGGCCTTTCAGAACCTGTTTGGTTATGAAAGGCCTATTTTGGGCTGACCAAAAACTTACAGCGGATTTGAAACCTGCCTCGTGCTTACCATTATTTGCCTTTATTTTTAATCTCATTTGCTCGCTTCTTAGTCAATGACTTACCTTCCTCTTCTTGTGTTTGCCCCATTGACTCCCCAACACCCACTCATCTGTTGCTCTTAACCCCACAGCTCTTTTTTTTATTTTTATTTTGCAGTTCCACACTAAAAATATGAATTATTTATTTAACAATCCCAGTGGCATCTGCCATCTTGGATCAGCAAATACAAAATTCTGTAGGTGTGTGCATTTGTGTTGATGCACCTACAGAATGACATCACCGGCAACACCAATCTTGACATTATGCTTTTATTTAATATTTTTGCTTACGCAGTACAGCATTGGCAAAAACTATTTTGCTGCACGGCATCGACCAACAATTATTGGCAATGCAATATGTCCAAAAGGTTAGGCCAATTGGCTTTGCCAGTGCTTGCTTTCAGCCGCAGTCTGTGCGGGTAACAGCCGTGGGGTCGGGTAAGGGGGGATTTGGAGGGACGATACAGAGGGACAATTAAATAAATAAATAATGTTCCCTCTGCATCGTCCCTCGAAATCCCCTTTACCCGGCCCCACCGCTGTTACCTGCACGGACCGCAGCTGCTTGCCTTATATATATGTTTACATTTTTGGACCGGCAGAAATACGCTATCTACCTCTCCACCTTAAAAATCACTTTCAAGGTGCAGTTGTGAAAAAAAAATCACTTTCAAGCTGGTTACATTTCAGTTTTTTTATTTACCGATTATCTTGGAACAGGAAAAAAATGGCACCCATATCAATTTACCAATGCTGCATATCATCGGCAAAGAGCATCGGCAGAGACAATAGGTTCGAAAGGCGGGACTTTTTGACTTTGCCAATGGCGATTTCTTTTTCTTCCAACACTCCACGGGAGTGCATTTAATGTCATGATCGGTGTTTTAATCTTTATTGACTTATAATTAAAACCATATCAACAACAATCGGTGTTTTAATCTTTATTGACTTATAATTAAAACCATATTAACAACAATTAAAACATAACAGGATTTCAATTATAACATTAAAACATTGAGTTTAAATAATCACATTTATCTATCATGTTTGCATATTCACCAATGATTCACCCCACATGTTTAAATAAAAGAAAAAACAGTTTTAAAATTAAATCAGCCCATGCTAAAACATTTTCAGTAGCCTTGCTGAAATATTTTACAGCACAACCTAATACTTGAACATTCGAAGTGCTGAAAGAGAATCGGACATCTGCTTTACAAGATACAATACTGGTCTCTAAAGACTGCATGCATCTGCGTCCTGTCAGTAGGACTGGACATACAGTGGCTGATTCACAAAAGTGAACTAACACTGTTATGTAAGTTTAGTATTTTTTGGGGATTCAAAAACTACCACTTAAATTTTACTAATAGTAATTTTACAACAGTTGAGACTCCTCACGTTACTGGAGGAGACACTGCACTTAGTAAGATAGGCCAGTTCTATCTTTCTATGTGTGGAATTCCTCACCCCGACTGTGAAGCAAGCACAGTTGTAATATGATACAAATGTATAGTCTAGAATTGACATTCTCCTGTTTTACAGATGTGTACAATTACATTGTATGTATGAATACAATCTGCCATTTGATGATCTCGATTAAAGAAAATGTAATAAGTTAATTTTAGCATCCCCTTCCAGATGTTATCTCTGAGATACTGTGTGCAATGGGCCAATGCCACATATTAAATGATTGTAGCTATCCAACTCCTCACGTGAATTGGAAATCATTTGGTTAAAATTCAAATCACTTGTAATTATAATCCCCTTACTTTTATACATGTACACCAGTGGTTCTAAAGCTGAACAAAAGGTTTCAATAACTTCAGCTATACCCAATACATGAATATTCAAATAAACATCTACTAACAACACAGGGCCCCCCTAACCATTTTATACAATCCAAGCTTGCAAAGTAGCCTAAAGTTATACTTAGGAGTGTACTTTATGAGGTGGTACAAAATACTCAGAATAGTCGTAGAGTGCTATCAATGGATAAAGCCAAATCTCTTGAAGACAGCAGATGTTTCACATAGTTAGAAACGTCGAAGAGCTCGTCATCACAGCCTGGTGTATAACACACATCTTACCACAAAGGCTGGTGATCAATTTAGGAGTAAGAATTGTGCATAGTCATTAAGGGCCTGATCACGAGTTTGTGGGCGGGTTACTCCATCACAAACATGACGGATATCCTGTCTGCCATATTTCGAGTTCCATTATATTCAATTGGATATACTAGTAATAATTTGGGCCGCCCTTATGCCAGTTGGGTTGGGGAGGTGTAAGGAGTGCATAGTGAAAGACAAGCATGCACATGGTGTGGACAGTGAGTTGTGCAGTTATTTTGAGGGTTTCACTCCATTCTGCCCTCTTCATTAAGTCACTAGTCACTGGAAGAGTCATAGATTTGACAATACTGTGGTATGCTATATCTGAGTTACCAGCCCTTTACTGCACCCTGGGGTAAGCCTTCTCTGCTTGCTAGCTCTACTTTGGTGAGTCAGGAGTTCAAAGGAAGTAACTTGATTATTTAATTGTAATGAAATATAATCTTAGGTCTCACAATCTCTGTATGCCTTTAGCCTCATCGGTAAATATTAGGAGTACTTACACACAGGCTCTGTTAAGGTAGCAAGTGCTATAAAACTTAATTGATGAAGGTCCCCCAACAAGGTGTGCAATTCACTGAGGTGGACAGACCCAAACACCCAACCTCCACCACAAGACATGGGACAGTGGGGACATTTTAGCTATGGCACCAGAGACTTGATGTTTAATCCCGGCTTTACCACTTTGACTAAATATGCTAATTGTGAGCTCTAGGCCAGAGTCACAAACTGCACTGTGTAGTAAGTTTTGTAGTAGTACTACATTAGTACTATAAAACATACCACAAAATGCTATTCACAAGCTGTACTTTAGTAGTAGCTTACACTTTTGAGTAAGTTTACTACTTTTCGGTACGCCCAAACTGCACTTTTGTAGTAACCTATACTATTGTAGTAAGTTCTTACCAAGGAGGGTACTGGAGGGTGTTGCAGTAACAGTGGTTTACCATGTGTATTGCTGGACTAACGACAAAATTTAACATTACTACAAAAGTGTACGTTACTACAAAAGTGCAGTTTGTTAATCAGGCCTCGAGTTTTGTAGTCCATAAACTAAAATATAGTCTATTGAGAAAGTTATGAATCTTGTAACAAGGAGTACTGTACAGTGCACCAAATTGTTCATAAAAACCTATCTTTTTTGTGATGGAGGTGGTCGAGCCACTGAAAGTTGGAGGCAAGCTCAAGCCAAAGGTCTGGCTCTACCTCAGGTCAAGGTTCTCATGGATCCTCGAGCCAAAATGAACCAAGCCTTCATGTGGCTTCTGTCTTCCACCCAACATCTGACCTCATGTACTAGGAATTAAGGACAAATCATTAAGTTTCAATGTAAACAAGAGTAGTAAGTAACACCATCTAGTGGGTGAATTGCACAGCGTGAAACCAAATAAACCTAGGACTAATCCTAGCTTTCAAACTTCGCCAAACAGTGATCCTGGGCAATAGTTTTTTTCACTTCATCTCCTCTTTCTTCATTATCACATATGAAAACACCTTGGAGCTCAGGATGTTGGCAATACAAAACCACCTTTTGTGTTCGATTCAATAAACTATAATGTTGCTCCAACAGAGGGTACACATGACAACTGACTTGCCTTTTGTTTCACTAATGGCATTGTAGTGAAGATGATGGAAAGGCATGAATGTTTCTGAGTTCATTTTTGAAAACAATCATGTTTAACAATGCCTCTCAATGCAGTGATATAATCTGATGTACTAAGATGAAACACTTTTTCAAATGAATGAATTACACTTTTTTAATTTTGAAGAGAATGTTTTACTTTTTTATATATTTGTTGCTCAATGTCTTTAAAATTGAAGGTGCTCCTAAAGATAAGTGGTATAGGACACCTTCTTTGCTTCTTTTCGTAAATAAATGCTTGTCCGTTTAGCAGCTTTCTAAGTGTTAGTGCCGAGTTAATTAAACAGCATCCAACAGCCATACTTTGAGTATCCCTGGTCTAGAAGGGCACTTGTTCTTATTAGGGAAAATATCTTGGGATATAAAAATACTAGAGTAATTACTTCAGAAAAACAAAAAGATTGGATTAAAAAAAGGAGTACGGGTGGGTAACAGGGGTTATTGCAACAGTAAAGGTGTAACTACATTCAATGCATGGGTTTCGTTTAGAAAGACACCAGAGTAGGAGGGATACAGGGGGTTTCCCTCAGTAATTAAAATAATTTTAAAATACATGGGTAAAGAAAAGTTAATTAAAATAAATGGAGTTGGAAAGACTGCTTGTGATAAAGGTAAATGGAAGGAGAGCATATTGTGGGAGTCTCACCTCATAAAAGTATGGAATTTATTTTAAAACTAACAACAAAAGTAATGGGAGTTCTGAGACTGAACAAGAAGTTTCCTTTAACAATGAATGAGGTTAATAAAATAAGCTCCATCCTATGCAAATTGTACACTCAATAACTAGCTGATTATAATGTCAATGTGCTGAAAACATTGAGAAAATATTGAAACTTTATTAACATCAAGAGAATAATTGTTTGACATCCATGCAGCTATGTGTGATATGCCTAGGGCTTGCTTGACTCACATACTTGCAAGTTATAATAACTTAGCACATGGCTGAGGATTCAGAGAGACTCTCGTTAGTCTTGGGCAATACATTTAAGCTGATGCTTCAAATTATTATCTACATGGATGTTTTCCCATTAAAGGACATTATTGTACCTTTACAGCAATGGTCGGTGAATAGTATAATAGCAGCCATTAGGAACATTCTGAAAAAAAATGGAAATCATCTGTAAGGATAAAGTTTAATCTTAGCTGACACAAAGGGGTCGATTCCGATCCGGTAAAATGCGCTCCGAATCGTCGTACGGAGCGTTTTTTGCCCGTACGATTCGTACCCGTAAACGTCCCGTACGTACGACGAAGTACGATCCGTACCAGGAGGCGAACTCCGTACGAGTCGTACAGGACTCCGTACGAATCAAATCTCCGTACGAGTCTCACTCGGAACCCGCTGTACGCGACATCACTATGGTTCGCGGCTGGTTTTTACGACCCAGCAAGTACGATTCGTGTCGGGTACGCACCGTACGACCCTTTTCCTACGGGAGCTCAAAACAGTCGTACACGCAGAGTTCGCGCCGAAAAAGGTACGGAACGCCCCCCCCCCGGGTACGGCACGTACCCCCCATGATCGCAGGGGTACGCGGCGTACCCCTGTGAGCATGGGGAGTACGTGCCGTACACCCAGCGTACATGGGGTACGCACCGTACCCCATGTATGGTGGGTGTACGGCACGTACCCCATGTACAATGGGTGTACGGCACGTACCCGGCATGCTCACAGGGGTACGCCGCGTACCCCTGCCATCATGGGGGGTACGCGCCGTACGGTGTGTAGGTGATCGTGCGCTTTTCCGTACGAATCGACGTGTACCGTACGAATCGCGTCCTGGTCGGCCGATCGGGATCGGAATCGTCCGGTCGTACGGCGTCCGTACGAGTCGTACGGAAACGGCTCCGGATACGATTCGTACGGACGGGGATTTTACCGGATCGGAATCGACCCCAAAGTAAGCCTTTTTACCTGATAGACAAACAGGCTGTCCTCTCAAGAGTCAGTAGTCAATACTGTACAATTGAAACACTGCATTGTACACAGTGTGGTAATTTTCATCTATTGTGCAGCTCTCGTGTTTTTCTCTTCTCCTATTTCTTTCCCCTCATACTCTCTACTTTAGTCTCTATATGTGTATCACATTGGTTTGAGGACATCTCTTAAGATACACTACTGCATACATTATTTTTTAAATGGGTTTAAACTTACTTTGAGTAGGTCAGATTTTGCACTGTTTCTTTAAAGTTTCCAGCGGTGTAATCCTTCAGCACAGTTCCTTTATTAGGCACAGCTGCAAGCCTCCACGGGCCTTATGGCACATGTGCTTTTCATTACTGGATTTTTACTGCCTTTTTATTTGGTTATAATTGTCAGATCTATAGTTCTAATATAAAACAATTATATAAAATATGCCAACTGCATTGTTATCAAATAAAACATATATATACACACACACACACACACACACATATGTATGTGTGTGTGTGTGCATAAATGCATAATGTTGGGAATTATGCATGACAAGAGCAATGTGAAAGTTCCAAAGTTATGCAAATTACACTAGCATAATTTAAATTTCAGCAGGGGCTGTTGCTTTCGTTGGAGTTTTAATGCCTATTCTGACATCTCAAAAGTTCAACATTTTCTCTACTGTTTCTTATGCTGGAATAGGAATATTAAATACGATTCCTCCAGAGTCCAACCCGTTCCTTACTTCTGCTCAGGTTGGAGTGGGAATAGTATACCTGACTCCTCCAAAGTCCAGCACTTTCTCTACTGTTGCTTATGCTGGAGTGCGAATAGAAAACCTGACTCCTCCAAAGTCCAACACTTTCCCTACTGTTGGTCAGGTGGGAGTACTGAAATTGACCCTTCCAAGCCAAGTTTTTATTATCTGATTTTTTTCGTGTTAATGTCTATGTTCTGTTTTCATTTTAAAAGGTAAATTAATGTAAATTATTTTTTGTAGTAATAGTTTTGTTAATTGATGTTTATTTCAATGTTTTATTGTACATATTTTTAATATCTAGTGTAATTATAATTATTTTGAATTCGTTTTTTTATTTGTGTTTAAGTTATATTTTATTTGAAAACTAATATCCATTTTATTGTTTTGCAATTCTTTTATATTTTATTTTATGTTTGGAAACTATACTTTTTATATTTTTAATTTGAAATTAATTAATATTATTTTGAAACTTAATATATATTTTAAATGTAAGCAATGTAAAATAGTTACACTTTGATATACTTTCCTATCTTCTGATGATATTGAGCTCTCTATTTTTGTTGTTGATGTTTGTGTCTCAATACTTTTGCCAATATTTTTGTCACTAATATTTTGTCATATAACCACTGAAACATCTTCAGTATCCATACTATTCCTCTTTCAACCACCATCATACACTCCCGGGCCCTTCATTTCACTTGTTATTTTTCCTCCCCACTTTCCCCCTTTGTCACTGGTTTTCTATCTCTCTCTTCCTCCTTCTTCTCCCTTTCATTTCTTTATCTCGCTTGCTGTGGGTCAAAGTTTGAATTTGAAAAATAAATGTTGGTCCATAAACAAATGAGTGTTGCTGTGCTTCACCTCAAATCACCAGCTCAAATTAAGCAATGCCCGCCAACATAACAAAACCTATTGTACTCTACCTCACCTATTAATCCCACCAACAATCTACATGAACTCACATACCACCCCCCACTAATGATCACACCTAACTCATATTAATTTAATCCACTACAAAATAAAATGGACTAAATGTATGGAATGGATTCCTTGAAAACACAAGTCTAATTCGAAATAACCACTGCATTAATCACTCACTTTGGGTTCCAGAGCAGTATGCTGCCTGGCACTTCTACTCCTCGTCAGGGGCCATAAGCGATATATAAATACCATTACAACACAATACAGTGCAAATATCCACACCTTCAAATATTGGAGATGCAGAAAATAGCAAGGAAAGTACCTAATGAATGGCCATAATGTTCAACTGTTGGAAACGATCGAGCAACATACTTAACCTTTTATACCTATCACCATGCCGGCCTTACAGAGGTGGCAATACTAATGGACTGCAATATTTCATTTTCATGTTTGTCAGATTGTATCTGGTAATTTATACATTCAGTATTAAGTGTATGAGCTACTTCCACAGACTCTAATGTTTTCCAACATTCAATGATGATCTAGGATTTGCTAAATACTATGTCAAATAGATGGTTGGTGTTTTTTAGTCTTCCTGGGAAAACATCAAAGATCCATATTTTTAATTGTCTGGATATGATGACAAAGTGAGCAGAGGTCTTCACTCCACTTACATTTACTTGAAACTATATGGAAATAGCAGTGAGGTCACACAAGATGATGGGACACCCTACAGAATGTGATGAGGGGCCCCTAACTCGCCAATTTCCCACATATATTTATTTGTCTTGGGCACAAACTGAGCTCCCTAAAGGGTCCCCTGTGCTGCATGAGCTGCAGGGTCCTACATTGTGCCCCTAGAAATTAAGTGGAGTGTGGAGAATTGTAATACCTCTTTTTGTACAATGTACGTGTAAGAAGGCTGTGCAGTGTGTGTGTGTGTATTACGTGTGTATGTTAGGTGTGTGCATTTGTGTGTGTTCACAGGTGTGTGTACACTATTTGCTTATGGAGATAAAGTTGCACTGGTGCTTTTAGCAACACTGTATGCATGCAAATTAGTGCATTTTCTGTGTCCATGCATGGAATGTTGCATACCAACGATCTGCCTATACATCTAAAGCTGGTCACAGTATTTTGCTGTTCTATTGTGTGTCAGGCTTTTAAAAAACATTTTAATTACTGTTGTATATTTAATATAATTTTTTGATGGTGCTTGTAAGAAGTGTGTTACTGGTTCAGGGGGATGAACCCCTAGTCAAGCAGCAACCACAATCCTTGTTAGGGTGGTCACAAGCAAAACCCCGAATTAACCTGTGCTAAACCCGCTGGTAGCTTGGCACAGAGCAGTCAGGTGTAACTTATAGGCAATGTGTAAAGTATTTATTTAGCACTTCAAACAGTAAAACAATGGAAACACAACACAATAAGGATCTCACATCAAATTAGAAAAATAGATTACATTAAAAAAAAATCAAGATCAAAATAATAAATATCCGATTAGTAGAACCGGAGATATGAATGTTTAAAGATTTCATTGAAAATAGCGCCAGCACAGCGCCAACTGTGGTTATCCGGTCGCTCTGGACCAGGACAGATTCAAAGGTTCAGGCTGACCGCGATAGAGCACGGGCCAGCTACAGGGACCCACTTAGGCTTGCTAAACGCAGTACCATATTCATGGTTGCAAAGAGATGGAGAGTTCAATGTTGAAGATTCATGGCACAGCAGAGGCAATTCAATATCCAGGCGAGGAGAAGCATCGCACAGCAGTGCTTCTGGGGAACTCTGAAGGGCAATGCGATTTCCTTGCATGGAGATGCATCGCGCAGCGGTGGTTCTGATGGGCTGGGTTAGGCAACATACTTGCATGAAGATTTGTTGAGGAGTGGCGCTTCCATGGGTTGTGTCGGGTGCGGCAATGTCCTGGTGTAGTTATGCATCACACAGAGGTAGTTCCAAAGGCTGCAAGATCAAGTGATGCAACTGTTCTGCGTGAAATGCATCACGCCTCGGAGGAGATGCATTAGTTCTGATGAATCTACAGATGGGCTGGCAGAGCACCTTAAGGCCCACTTCCAAGGGTCAGGACTCCGGTGGCACCATTTGGGAGGGAAGAACACGAAGATGGAGGAGTCCAGGTGCTGGATTCCAGGGTGTTGGAAGCCTGGTCTGTCCCTGAAGCTTCTGATAATGAGGCCAGCCAATTAGCCCTTTGGGGTCACTTTGAGGTCCTGGGTTTAATGATGCAGGTCCAGTTCTTCTTAGCCAGGCACAAGGGCAGCAGGGTATCAGGTCATCACAGCAGGGCAACAATCCTTCTGTTCAGCAGCCCAGCAGAGTGGCAGTCCTTTCAGCAGCACAGCAGTTATTCTACCTGGCAGAGTTCATAGGTCCAGAAAGCTACTGAAGAATTGGGGGTCTAAGGTCCAACATTGATACCTGGTGACCACTTTGAAGTGGGAGAGATATCTAGAGGATTCCACCACCCATGCCCCCCACCAAAAAAGGTGCTTGAAATGTCCTTCCTCCCTGCCCTGGCCCTAGCTTTTCTAGGGTCACAAAAGACCAGTGTCAAACAGCTTGTTAGAGTGCCCAGGCATAGCCCTTGTGAAGCTCAAGTGTGGTAGGTGACAGCTTCTCCCCATCCTTCACTCAGAGTCAGTGGCCCATCCTGCCAACACCTATTTTCCCTTTGCCTCACTGTCTGGGAACAATACACAAAGAGCAACTGCCAGCTGCAACTAGTCATGTGACCCAGGAATAGGTTGCAGACACCAAATGGTTAGGACAAGAAAATGTCAGCTTTCTAAAAGTGGCATTCTCTGGATCGTGACTAAAAAATACGAATTTACCATTAGAGAGGACTTTTAATGACAATACTTTTAGACACCAAACTCGATATTCCACCTGCTCCCAATTGAATGTTATCACTTAATAAATATAATAGGGTAATCCAATGTTATCCTGTGGGAGAGTTAGGCCTCACAGTAGTGAAAAACTAGTTAAAGAGTTTTTCACTGACAGTGCTTGTGAAACTTATAAATTCATGTCCAACTTTTTAAACACTGCAGCCTTCCCTCTGTGCTGTTCAGGGCCTACACTATGGTTGACTTATATGTATTTAAAATGAAATTTTGGGCGTGGCAAAATGTTTATTTTGCCAGGTTAACATGGCAGTTAAAAACTGTACAAACAGGCTGCAATGGCAGACCTGAGACATGTTTAATGGGCTACTTCAGTGAGTGGCACAATCAGTACTGTAGGCCCACTAGTAGCATTTAATTTATAGGCCCTGGGTGGTACATGTAGTACCACTTTACCAGGGTCTTACAAATAAATTAAACATGCCAGAGGGGTGTAAGCCAATTTTACCATGTTTGAAGGAGAGAGCACAATCACGTTAGCACTAGTTAGCAGTTGGAAAGTACACAGAGTTCTAAAGGCCAACAAAAATGGGTTCTGAATACAGGAGGGTGAAGGCAAAAGGTTTGGGGATGACCTTGCAGAGGGGGTCAAGTTCAACAGTGCTGGAGTCACTCAATGCAATGCAAATGTAGGGGCAGATATATAAAAACTTTTAACAGCCACAAAGTCATGAAAAGTTTTTAATAAATATTTACTTTCCAGCGCAACACTTTTTGCGCTGGAAAGTTGCCCTTCAAGTAACACGAATAGTGCTTTGTGCTGCTTTGTGCTACTTTACATCAATTGGGCATTCAATGTCCATGGGTTGTACTTTAGCATTCCAATGCTACCACCCATAGTTTTTAATGCAAAGCCATATCTACGAAGTTTGTTCGGCCTGGCCTTGCATCAAAAAAATAATGACTCCTTGAGATATGCATCAAGTAGGAAAATGAATGTATTTTTCCTAACATGTCACTGCACTTTACAGCAAACGCCCTCTGTATGTAATGGTATAAAGTTTGGCTAAGCACGGGATTTTATACTGGTAGTGTATCTTTCTAGCACCAAGTCTGTGCTAGACACCACCCACTCACCTTAACATTATTGTCAAAGTATGCATGTTGGATGCTAGGCAGCCAGTTTGTGCACAAGACATGGGGCAGAGATAAGTAACAGGCCATATTTAAATGTAAATGTAAATGTTTGTATTTTATATAGCGCACTTCTACCCGGAGGCCTCGTAGCGCTGTATTCATACCGCTGCGGAACCCATCCTGACTTTCCTGTGAAATGTCCACTCCTGGGCACCCCCAAGGTGAAGCCAGGCATCCACAGCGCTGCTGGGGCCGTTGTGGAGATTAAGCAAGCTATTGCCCAGAGTCACAGAGTGGGACCCATGATTAGACTAGGCACCGAGGCGAGAATTATCAGGTCCGGGGAAATTGAGCCCAAGACCCGCCGAGGCGGGAATCGAACCCTGGTCCCGGGCCAGACCTCTGCATCAGGGTCTGCCTCTCTAACCATTGAGCCACACTTCTCCACAATTTAATAAATATGGTTCTGCAATGCTCTTTCTGCATAGCATGAAGCAGCACAGCAACTTGGGTTGCCGCACTGTGTTGCTCAATTTTTTTCATAAATGCATCCTGTCTGCATTTACTACGCGTTAAAATGGTCTGCAGGCACAGAACAATATTATGTTGCAACACACAAGCATTTGGACAAATGGTAAAAAATGTACTCCATGATCTTTGCCCTCCAGAATTATACGCCTATTTTTTGAAACTATGGGCCTGCTTTTGAGTTTGGCAGATAGGGTACTCCATCGCAAAGTTGATGAAGTACCATCTCTTCCAAACTGAAGTTCCACCCACCTCGTTTAGATTAAGGTGAACCTTCAATCAATCAATCAATCAATAAACTTGTAAAGCGCACTACTTACCCGTGAGGGTCTCAAGGCGCTGGGGGGCGGGGTGGGGTGCTGCTACAGCTCGAAGAGCCAGGTCTTGAGGAGTCTTCTGAAGGTGAGCAGGTCTTGGCTCTGTCGCAGATGGAGCGAGAGGGTGTTCCACGTCTTGGCTGCGAGGAAGGGGAAGGATCTGCCGCCTGACGTTGTTCATTGGATGCGTGGGGCGGCTGCCAGGGCGAGGCTGGCGGGCAGCGGTGTGGAAGTTGAGTCTGTGGTTCAGGTAGGCTGGTCCGGTTTTGTGGAGTGCTTTGTGTGTGTGGGTGAGGAGTTTGAAGGTGATCCTCTTGTTGACGGGGAGCCAGTGCAGGTCTCTCAGGTGGGAGGTGATGTGGCTGTGGCATGGGGCATTGAGGATCAGTCGGGCAGAGGTGTTTTGGATGCGTTGTAGTGGTTGCAGTAGTTTAATCGGGATTCCTGCATAGAGTGTGTTGCCGTAGTCCAGCCTGCTGCTGACAAGGGCTTGGGTCACTGTTCTTCTGGTTTCGGGTGGGATCCACTTGCAGATCCTGCGAAGTATGCGGAGGGTGTTGTAGCAGGAGGAGGAGATGGCATTGACCTTCTTTGACATGGAAAGGGAGGAGTCGAGGATAAATCCTAGGTTGCGTGCATGGTCTGTGGGTGTGGGAGCTGCTCCCAGTGTGGTCGGCCACCAGGAGTCATCCTACGCAGAGGGGGTGGGGCCGAGGATGAGTACTTCTGTCTTGTCCGAGTTCAGTTTCAGGTGGCTGTTTCTCATCTATTCGGCTACGGCCTTCATTCCCTCGTGGAGGCTGGTTTTGGTGGTGTGTGGGTCCTTGGTGAGGGAGAGGATGATCTGGGTGTCACCGGCGTAGGAGATGATGTTCAGGTTGTGCTTGCTGGCCACTTGTGCGAGGGGGGCCATGTAGACATTGAACAGAGTTGGGCTGAGGGATGAGCCCTGGGGTACGCCGCAGATGATGTCGGTGGCTTCGGATTGGAAGGGTGGGAGGCAGACTCGCTGGGTTCTGCCGGAGAGGAAGAACGTGCTTCAGTCCAGGGCCTTCTTCTGGATTCCGGCTGCTTGGAGGCGTGTTCTTAGTGTGCGGTGGCAGACTGTGTTGAAGGCGGCTGATAGGTCCAGAAGGATGAGGGCTGACGTTTTGCCGTTGTCTAGTTTGCAAAACCACAGATGGGACACTTTTCCTAACGCAGGGTGCAAACAGTCACCCTTGCGTGAGGGTGCAAAAAGTCACCCATATATTTTAAAAGAGAGAACTGAAAAAGAAGGAAAGACATCCTAGGTGGAGTGGAGACCCATTAATGAAGTGAAAAGCACATATTTTGTCCTTAATTGCCCTCACACACCCCGAAGGAGTGTCATGCTTCATCATTGGGCGTTTGCTCCTCGTAGGGCCGGCACTGCAATTCCCTACGGGTCCCCCGAAGGGTCTCTTTGTCGGAGATCTTTTCACGGACTGCCGGATGGTGCATGTGGGTGTGAGGGGCAGGGGTCCCATGAGGGTGGTGAAAGTGCGTGCCTAGTGATGAGTGTAATAAAAAGGTGGGTAAACATGCAGCAAATGTTTTAAATTGTGTACCCTTAGCAGACTTAACTGCTATCTAAAATCTTGCCCTGTGGCACACTATGCCCGGGTGTAAAAAGAGGTTATAGGTCGACATGTTTCGCGCCTGCGTTGCCTTAATGGTCAGTGGCGCTTCTTCAGGACCAGAACTATAAAATTAGAGTGCACGTGAAACTGCCAATTAAAATACCCTCTAAACCGATCAGGAGAGGCAATGGACCTGTATACCTATTATCTGGCTACAGTTGCATGATGTATACTGCTCCTGATCAGTACCTAGGAAAGAAAAACACATTTGACTCAAATATGAACATCAGTAACGACTTGATGTCACCAACTGTGTCAAGGCTGTGTACACACATATTACATAAACAAGATAAACAGGCACAGGAGACACATGAGTGATACAAAAGTATTGCATGGAGTCCATACCAAATAAGGTATAATGATCAGGGTCTGTATAGGACCCCCTCTGCACATTGCTGTATCATCATGTTATAGCAGCAATGGTCGTTCCATTAAAAATGGATTGTGTCCTGATGGCACACTGCTAATAGTCTCCACAACTGATATTCTGAGGAAAATAACACAGCGTCTATGCTGGAAACCATAAGGGCCAATAGGTATTCATGGGCGCTTACCTCCCACTGTTGGGGTAAATTCTTCCTCTGGTGAGCAATGGACGCCCGCACATTATCGGGCTGAAAAATATTAAATAGAAGGCAGGAGAGTGCAGCCATGAGTACAGAGCAAGATGCTCAGAAATTTAACACTGCACGGTGTTCGTGTCCCTTCTTATAAAGAACGCTAACTTACAATTCACAGGGATGTTGCCTCCATTCCACCTACCCCGTCCATGCGTCTTCCAGGACTGAACAAAACCACAGAAGGTGAGGAACAGTGTCCCATCTGTGGTTTTGCTATTGGTATATGGAGCACGGACACTGGACCTTTATCAGCACTTGGGTCCCCCTCTTTTGTGATTAATAAATAATAATGTTGTCTAGTTTGCGCCTGATGTCGTCTGTGGCGGCGATGAGGGCTGTCTCGGTGCTGTGGTTTCGTCTGAATCCGGACTGGGAAGGGTTGAGGATGTTGTTGTCCTCGAGGTGGCGTGTGAGTTGTATGTTGGCGATTTTCTCTTTAACCTTCGCCGGGAATGGGAGCAGGGAGATGGGCCGGAAGTTCTTGAGGTCTTTGGGGTCCGCATTGGGCTTCTTGAGGAGGGCGTTGATTTCGGTGTGTTTCCAGCTTTTCGGGAATGTTGCTGTGTCGAAGGAGATGTTGATGACCTTCCGTAGATGGGGTGCGATGGCTGCGTCGGCTTTGTTGAAGACATGATGTGGGCAGGGGTCTGACAGAGACCCTGAGTGGATGGAGGTTATGAGTATGCGTGTCTCGTCGCCGTTGACGTGGGACCAGGAGGTCAGCTGGTTGGTGCAGGTGGTGTTCGGGGTGGGGTCTGTAGCGGTCAGGGCGGGTGAGGTGTTGAAGCTGTCGTGGATGTCGGCGATCTTGCGATGGAAGAAGGTGGCCAGTGAGTCGCACAGATCTTGCGAGGGCGGGATATCGTTGGTGTTGGTGCTGGGGTTGGAGAGTTCCTTCACTATTTTGAAAAGCTCTTTGCTGTTGTGTACTTTGTTGTCCAGGCGGGCTTGGAAGGAAGATCTCTTGGCTGTTCTGATGAGGTGGTGATGTCTGCGAATGGCGTCCTTGTGGGCTGCAAGGCTGTGTGGTGTGTGGTTGTGGAGCCATTTCTTCTCCAGCTTCCGGCCAGTACGTTTGGAGGTCTGGAGTTCTTCTGTGAACCAGGCGGCTTTATTGCTGGAGTGGTTGGTGGAGGGTTTCTTGAGCGGGGCGAGGGTGTTGGCGCAGTCATCGGTCCACTGTCTGAAGTTGCAGCCGGCGGTGTCTGTGTTGGTGGGGTCAGTCGGCGGGTCCTGGGCGAGAGTGAGGGTCAGCTGGTCTTCGGTGACTTTGCCCCTGCATCGGCGAGGTAGCTGTTGGGTGCGGTGGTGCATGGTTGGTTTTTTGATGGAAAAGTGGATGCAGCGGTGGTCGGTCCAGTGGAGTTCGGTGGTGTGGTTGAAGGTGATGTGTGTGCTTGAGGAGAAGACGGGGTCGAGTGTGTGGCCGGCGGCGTGAGTGGGTTCGGTGACAAGTTGTCCGAGTCAGAGGTTGGCGAGGTTGGCGATCAGGGAGGTGGAGTTGGCGTCGTTGTTGTTCTCGAGGTGGTAGTTCAGGTCCCTGAGGAGGATGTAGTCCGTGGAGGCGAGTGCGTAGGTGCTGGCGAGGTTGGCGACGGAGTCGCTGAAGGGGGCTCGGGGTCCGGGAGGACCCCGAGCAGCTGGGAGGTGGGAGCGGGGCAGCGAGGGGGCGTGGCCATAGGGGGCAGCGGTGGGAAGAGGGGAGTAAACTCGAGCATGGGGGTAAGGGGGGAACAGGCTGTGCGGCGGGAAAACAAAAATAAAATAATAAAGATTCCAAAAAAATACGGAGCAGGGGAACAGGAGCGGAAAGAGGGGGAAACACCAGCACAGAAGGCTTCAGCCCCAAGCAGACTGCGAACAGCGGCAGAGGGGCGCAGCTGGCGCCAACCCGTGATCGGCTCGGAGTGGGCTGAGGAGCTGGTGGGCTGAGGAGCAGGTGGAGCTGTTTGGGCAGCAGGGGGGTGACCTGGCCTGCAAGCAGAGTCAGGGGTCACTTCAGTATGTCGATGTCGGAGACTTCTCCATACACATTCCAACACCCGAAAGAGTAATGGCTGTTAGAGGATTTGCCATTTGTCCACCCGCCCTATTTAGAGTGGACGGACAAATGGCAAGTTTTCACTGTCCTTCTCTGCTTAGCGATTTTGTTGTTGAAAATAAAAAAAACAATCAAAGTTTCATGCATGGCTCTGTCCTTTGAATGATCCATCGGTAAAACTTTGAATGAATTTACAGGTATGGTGGTTCTTCTAAATGCAAGCAATATCTCTAAATTTGCCAAGCGAAGTATGCTTGCCATGGCGGGAGTAAAATTATCCGTCATGGCAACGGTACTTAATCCATCTGCCAAAGTCAGAATCAGGGCCAGTTGTTGGTGGCTTTAAAAAATGTACATTGCCCTTCCATCTTCAAATCCTGGCAGAACACTGGTGGAATGAATGTGTAAATGGGGCATGCAAGTTTGGAAGACGTGTGATAGAGTACGTGAGTGAGGTGTGAGAGAAAGAAAGAAAGAATGAGAAAGATCATGCCCTACTTTTGCGGATGTACATACTTCCACCAATGAAGGAGATTCGACGCTTGCGAGGGTTTCACATCCTGCAATGCTGTATCTTTTGAATTCCATTTTCGAAGTGAAACGTCCCTTAAAGCCCAGTTACCATGGAAACGCCGATCGACAAAGCAGTATTGGCTCTGTAATTATTTTTTCCTGCTTGTAATATCTCTATCTTTGCTAGTTCTGGCTGTATCCGGATGTGAAAATCACCATCCATAAGCGTGTCTGGCACAATGCAGCAGAGTGCCTGCAAGGGAAGATCAGCAGCACGGCCTGCGTCAAAATCACTTTGAAATACAGCACTGAACCACCGTGTAATCATCTTAGGCCGCCTGGCATGTTCTCTACCTCTTTGCCACTGATCTGTCGTGTTAGATGCACATTCCCTGAGTTGTAGTGTACGCGGCACCATACTGATTCGCATGAAAATTAAAAATGCATTATTCGGCTTTAATATGTAAATAAGCAAGAGAACATGTTGTTGCGTGGCGGTGACGCAGAAAGAATTCACCGATATTAGGTTTAATCTTTTTAGCTTTGGCCTAAAAGGAAATCACAATTTATCACAGAGCTCTCTATCGCCGACCAAGAGTTATGTAGATAAAGACCTGCTAAAAAAACAGAAGCAAATACAAGAAAATGGGCAAATAAAATTGAACAAGAGTCATTATTGCCCATGCCCCCATAGCTTGTTGCAGGAATTGACAGGGTGTGGCGTGGTGGAGGTGAGGAGCCTAGAACGTTCTAGTGCGAGCTGAATAATCTGAAGTGATTTTGTGGGAGCATTCTCACGAGTCTTGCAGAAATCTAGAATGTTGTCGAATTGTAAGCTGTGTATTGCTTAGCAGAGCAATATTAAGTTGGATTGTACTGTATGTGACAACGTGAGTTTTATTAATCTCTAAAATGTTCCATGTAGGTCTAGAGAAATCTGAGTAGTTGTGGAGAGATCTACCTTCTTCATGTGTTTTAGGTTGAGCTAAATTTGTCTAATGCATTGTTAACTGTCAGAGAGTCCGCCTTCCACCATTCAAGTCAGAAGCCACTGAAGTCATTTGCGGCGTGCCACAAGGATCTTCACTCAGCCCCACTCTCTTCAACGTATGCATGAGCCCCCTCGCGACCATCGCACGCCAACACAACCTCAACATCATCTCCTACGCTGATGACACTCAACTGATCCTCTCACTCACCAAAGACCCCAACACCGCCAAAACCAACCTACATGAAGGAATGAAAGAAGTAGCCGAGTGGATGAAACACAGCCGTCTGAAACTGAACTCAGACAAAACTGAAGTCCTTATCTTAGGCTCCTCCCCTTCCGCCTGGGATGACTCTTGGTGGCCAGAGGCCCTTGGAAAAGCACCCATCCCGACGGACCACGCACGGAACCTGGGCATCATCCTGGACTCCACACTCTCGATGAACAGACAAGTCAACGCCGTTCCATCATCGTGCTTCAACATTCTTCGCATGCTCAAAAAAACATTTCGCTGGATCCCCACCGAAACTAGAAAAACGGTCACCCACGCACTGGTCACGAGCCGCCTGGACTACGGTAACACCCTATACGCCGGTTCCACCGCAAAACTTCAGAAAAAACTCCAACGCATCCAGAACGCTTCAGCCAGACTCATACTAGACATCCCGTGTAAAGACCACATTTCTAGTCACCTGAAAAACCTCCACTGGCTCCCCGTCAATAAGAGAATAACATTCCGCCTCTTAACCCACGCACACAAAGCACTTTACGAACTCGGACCCGAATGCCTCAACACAGACTTTCCTTTTACACCCCCTCCCGCCAGCTACGCTCCTCCAACCAAGCCCTTGCTGCCGTACCCCGCATCAACAAAACCACCATGGGAGAAAGATCCTTCTCCTACCTGGCAGCTAAAACCTGGAACTCACTCCCCATTCACCTTCGCCTCACTCAGAACCACCTAGCATTCAGAAAGCAACTTAAAACTGGGATATTCGACAAGTAATTACCCACCCTTCCTCAAGCGCCTTGAGACCCTCTGGGTATGTAGCGCGCTATATAAATTATTTGACTTGACTTGACTTGACATGTCTATGAGGAAAAGGGCCATGCAGGGTTTAATAAACAATTACAGTTTGAGGCAGCGGTCTTGAATGTAAAAGTATTCTAGAACAATCGAAATATGTTGCCAAGTGAAGGAAGGGCGTGGCAGAGTTTTAGGTGGCGTTGCACAATTTGAAGAAGTGATGTCATTTTTGTGCAAATGAGATAAGATCACTAAACCTAATCGATCATGAAACAAAATATGCCACATTCATATGAAAATATTTTTCACCTACCTGTAGTTAGCCACTAGCACTACTGCTGGCCAACCAGCTGAAAATTGTACTGGAAGAAGTGCCTGACATTGAGTGACCTGATAGGTAACACCGTTAAGGGCAACACTATCTCCTTCCAGTCTTCTCAAGATAAAATGGCTGCCTGGGCTCACCATCAGCTTTGAACTTGGATGTATTGAGCATGGCAAGTACTTTCTACTCTGCTATCCACACACTGTCAATGCAGGATATTCAAGAGAACAACTTAGATGAAACACTTTGCACATATTCAAAACAATATAGATATGCCTTATAGCTGAATATCACAGTTCTTACATTACTGACCGCAATGTTGTGTCATACATTAACATACAACTTAATACAGTAAAGATAACCCTAACCTAAATGCAACACAGCCCAGATAATCCAGAAGTCCCCAATTCTCCCCATCACCTTCTCTACCTGTTTATCACATCCTCGGCAACCCAGAACCAGGCACTGTCGACAAAGACAAATGCCAGGCAATGTTGGAAAGCCTGGATCGCGTGAAACCTGATGTCTGCAGAACAACCAATTCTTCCAGAAGCTGGAACTAAGGACTTCAAAACTAGTGAGGCAGACCCCAATGAACACTGAACAAAGACTAAGGGACCCCGAGGGAATAGAAGGAGTAATATAGATGCTCCTCTGCACCCAGACAATCCACAGAAACAGTGGCTGACAAAAACTGGGTGCTGTGAGCCCTCTCACAGTGACCTAGGTGAGAAAAAGTGAAAACTCCTACTATATAGTCACTAGTTGGAGAAAAACATCACGCCTTCACTCAGTTACATGGTGCAGCGGCCACATACTCTGGCTTTCCAGTGGCCCAGTGGTAGGAGGAACAGCACCTTGGAATTGGTGCCTTTGGGGCTGACCATGCCGTCCCTACGTGCAAGAACCCTAGGAAACCCTACAAAGAGAGATATGGCTTTCTCTAGCACTCTCCTAAACACTTGGCTGATAGAGGGAAAGAAATTAAGTGTCCAGGTAGTGACCAGACCAAGCATTCCTCACCCACCTAAGGTCAAGCAGCACTTCGACACTGGATGTCCCAAGCAACACTCCTTGCTCTCGGGACGGCCCTTGCAATATGGAAGATCAGAGCACTACAGACAACTATAATGTCACTATGGAGATAGTAATTTCAGTAATTCTACGTTACTTTTTGATGTGGACTTACTGATGATAGTGCAATTACACCTGCTTGTGTAAGTAAGAGCAATGGGGAGGGGGAATCCTACTGCAAAAGTATAATTAGACAGTATGAGTGGCTGCTCACGCTGCTGTTTATGTTCTGTTGCATTTAGCGCTCTTATCTTAGGGCAAATGCATCTTGGCATCCATTTTGGAACCGTGGGTGCAGTTTGTGTTAAGAAAAAAAGCACTAAATGTCGGGAGATAATTGAGGAAAAAATCTTACCCAAAGTGCACATTTAGCAAACGTGAGCAGCTGCTCAAACTCGCTATTCATGTTCTGTTGCATTTAGCACTATTTTCTTAGGGCAAAATGAATCTTCGCAACCATTTTGGAAGTGTGCGTACAATTGGCACTAAGAAACTAGCGCTAAATGTCAGGAGTGAGTTGGGGGAAAATCTTTCCCAAAGTGCACATTTAGCGAGCACGAGCAGCTGCTCAAGCTCGCTATTCATGTTCTGTTGCATTTAGTGCTATTTTCATAGCGCAAAATGCATCCTGTCATCCATTTATTATGCACGAGGGCATTTTTGTACTAAGAACATAGTGCTAAATTCAGAATTGCTCTTCTCGTGTTATTCTGTGTAATCTCACTGAAGTTTGGGGTCATTCTATGTGAGTGCACTACATGGAATTATGTCCACCCCTAGTGTTCCTCATTGACTTTTGATCTTATATATTTTTTTTACACTGAGAAAAATTAAATGCTCTACGGACTCGAGATGAGTGATGCATTGGAAGGTTTAGCTGGGAACGTATAGGAAGAGGATAGGTGTGTTTGAGTACAATTTGTGCTTACTTACCGCCTCAGAAGCTCTGAAGCGGCTATAATGTGACATGAGAGTTCTGCATAAAATACAAAAACAAACAAATAATTAGCAAGGATGCAGATAGTGCTGGCTGTCCTCTCATTAGGCTGCTTCTAAGATGCCATATTTACTTTCCTAATGTAGATGTAAGCATTTGGGATGACAGAAGCGAGATAAATGCTGATGAGTGAAAGAAAGATCCTAGACGTAAGGACTGTTTTTGTTTTGTTTACATATGGCCTATTTTCCCCCTTTATCTCATTACTGTACAGTGGCCTTCCTCATACATGCCCCTGACTCCCTCTGTCGCTAACTCTTGCCTCCTCTCCACTGCTCGAAGTGTCAGGTCCTTTCAGCCAAGCAGAGATTGCTATAAAGACCAGCTCTCTAAGCGAGTTGATATATCAACTATATACCTTAGGGTTTTTCGTGAGGTCCTCCTTTAACAGTAAGTGGCAATTGTAGCACCAGAAGTCAGTGAACAAGAACCAGCTTCAGCAAACAATCCCCATAATGAAGCAACTCGCATCTAAGATGAGCGCGGGGATGTATGTCATGACAACGCGGGCTTTACACCGAGCTACCATTACAACGCATCCATCACAACGCAAGTCGTTACAACGACTTGCGCTGTAGGCGCTGGATTTAGAAATAGTATGATTTACTATTCCAACTCCAGCCTACGTAACAGTAGGGAAGGTGTTGGAATAGTAAATCATACTAAACCTTAGTATATAGCGCCATCCAGTGCAAGTCGTTGTAACGACTTGCGTTGTGATGGCTGCGTCGTAATGGTAGCGCGGTGTAAAGCCCGCATTGTATTGGCTGTCTCCCGGCGGCATTGCACTGCCATTCAGAGGACCCTCACACCAGACCTCGCCTCCATCTGAAGGCCTCCCTAGTTCTATGTAAATCACCTACATATTGAACCTGCTCATAATGACCATTTGTCCACTCTCCAGGGTTATCAGAAGGTCGTTTGGTTCACCCAGGGATACAGTCTCACATCACAGTCTGTGTGCCTTGAGGCAAAATCCTCCCTCCGCTCAAGGCAAGAAACACCAGTGGGAAGGAATGCTTGAAATATTCTCAGCCCCTGGCGAATACACAGAGCCACTTGGTCCTGATGCAGTAAAAACAGTTCAGCCTTAGAACTGCCACAAGAGGTTTCCTTCGGATGGGAACATATGCAACTCCAGGCTGGTTTTGTCCTACCTATCGGTGAGATGTTGCGTGAGCCCTGTGATGCAGAAAGTGATGGAAAGAATGTTTTAATCAAACTCAGCCATCAGCCATCAATCGTGCCACATTCCAGGCTATGTTTTTGCCCACAATGCCACTCTGGACAAATATCAACCATATGTAAATCAGTCTTAATTTTGCTCCAATACAAACAGACCAGCCTGAACCACCAGGATAGGTCCCTAATGGAGAGTAATTCAATCAACCCCAGACAAGTTTTGGCCTACTTAGGTCTTGTCAGTTCAGCATAGCTTGAGTTCTGTGGCACTCACTGTCGTTGCCAACACAATTTATCTTATGTGGAAGAGCTTCCAAACCCCTTTGACCCATCCCGTTTCCAGGTTAATCCCACCAGCCACGCTTGACTGAGGTAGCCTTGAAGGCCACGCCACACGCTGCTGAAGCTCTGCCCCGGGCCATCTTCGCCCCTACGACTCAGCCATTCTCCTTGAGAGGCCTTGCCAGAACGACAACTTGCACTTCTTTCCATCCTTCCCCACTGGCCCTAACATTTCGTGACCCTGTATTTACATGCTACCGGTCCAGCCATCTAGCCATACTTTGGTCTCCGACTGAGACTTCACTCCTCCCTTCTGAGCTCTTCATTGGACTCATATTCAGCAACCTATATCTGTGCATATAAACAGATCTGTTTACCCCCCACCTGAGAGCTCTCATACAGCGGATACCTGGACCTGTCGAAGTCTGGCGATAAAACAGCTCTGGTGTTCCTTGCCCCCCGTTGTGTCAAATATTCTTTGTTGAACTGCATCCGTTCTGTGCCCTGAAGAAGGTGACGGCTAGGTCGCTAGCCTTTCACGGAAATGCGCATCTGAGCTTGACAGATATTATACTGTTACAAATGAAATAACGCTATAAAATTCATCTCTATAATATAATATAATATGTAACCTATTACTATATATATATATGATTTGTGCAGTTTCATAGAGATTTTGGTTTACTATTTATGCTTCAACTCTCTTGAATGTTACTCTGAGTTACTTTATCCCTGATCTAGGTGCTAGCCACCTATTTTGACACCCTTCGGTGTCTTCCTCATTTTTTCTATCCCTGTTTTCCGTCGCTTTTGTTATGCCATTCTTTTAAATGTATGATTGTGATAGAGAGTCAGTGGTATGAATGGATTTATGTGTGCTTGATGGTGTAGATTGTGCTTGGATGAACGTTTTTTTTTGGTTTATTATTTCCGGCGGGGGAAGGTGTGTATACTCATTATAACTATATATTTCTGTGTACATCCTTATTATTGCATTAGTTTGAACATGTATAGATGCCTCTAGGTATTGTCAATATGTACATTTCACTACATATTTAAAAGAAAGTAGAGTCTTGTTCTTGTTATTGGAACTTATACAAAACAAAAATCGGTTTCAATAAAGTATTGTTTTTTTGCTTATTGCTTATTTATCCATGCCTGTATGCACCAACATGCTTTATAGGCAATTCTACATGTTGTGATATTTTGTTTCCCCCAGTTGAGGGACCCATCTCAGGCTATATAGAGACGCCGTGCGCTCATATTCATCATAGGCAGGTGACACCGTGCTCCTGACCGCCCTGAAGGTTGTTGCTGTTTAGTACAGTGAGCACAGGACTCACATCTGAACAAACCCATTGCACATCGACTGCAATAAATAAAGTGATTCAAGGAATGCAAATCTCTGCCACCAGTGAGCGCCAAGGGACATTTTACAGGCAGTTATTTTTTGACTACTATACCACTCTATAAAGAGACAAACTATTTGCAAATCAGCCTTTGTCCAGCTCCAATAGAAACAGTGCTGCTTGAACTGCCAGGCCAGGTCCAGTCAGAAAAACAAGCAGTTCTAAACTGGTTTCAGGCGACTTAGCCTCGTCACATACTGCTTTGTTTTGTCATTTTTACTGTGTAAGATCTCTTAATAAGGAACGATTACAATAGGACACAAAAAAGGTCTATGAAACAAAAGAAGAAGGCATGCTTGTGGATTATTCAACCCCTCAAAACTGGTAAATCCTTCCATTTCCAAACAATAGCCCAAAGAAGGTCCAACGTAGATGTTTCTGCTGGCTACTGACAGAGCACGTTTATTTATGTTCTAAACATATCTATTCTCACACATGTGTATCTATAATCTGTCCTAGCTAGAGAGCATGGGAATGCGGGTCACTGTTTTACTGGACAATCCTCTACACAGGACACAATTACAATTGAGAATGGTTCTTAATACCATGGATGGAAAATAATATTTGAGAATGGGGAAAACGATACAAGGGAGCCCAATATCTAAATAAGGAGATTTAAAATTATATTCCAATTCATGTACCTGCATGGCAGTCGATTCATCTAAAGGTCAGGGGTAGCGGAAGTGATATCACATGTCCTTTGACCTCACTGACATCGCTTAAAGTAACATCACATGACCCTTGGTCCTGATTTTTTTCAGATAGGCTTGTCTCATAACCCTTTCATCAGACTCTTACTCTCTTACAACCCCTTAACATTCATATTCATTCTCACTCACTAACTTGCATTAACTCTAAATGTCGCTGATGCTCACTCATACTTCCTGACACTCTGGCCCAAGTTTACAAACGCTTAGCACCGTGTTTGCATCACTTTTGTAATGCAAACCCGGTGCAAAATTACAGAGTGGGATTTACTATCCAATGCAAATCTATATTTACGGTGGCTAGTATCCTAAAGTAATGCAAAATTAAGCTATGCTCTGCTTTGCGTTATTTTGCATCAAGGGGGCAGTCCATGGGTGGTGCATGGGTCTTCAATACAGCCACCTAGGGGTTTAGATGCAAATCCTATCCACAAACATTGGTAGAAAGGAATTTGAATCAAAATGTTACAAATCTGCAAGGCAAGCGTAAAAATCTTTCCATTTCAACTATTTTTTCCAACTTTGCATGTGTCCTGCACTGTACAGCACACCTACAAAGTGGAAAAGCCCTAAAGCATAGATTTTGGTATGAAGTGACCCTTACAGTACAAAACGTATGTTTCAGAGATTTCACACACCCTTGAACTATAGCGCAAGCGTGTGTGAGTTGGAGCATGGCTACCAAAAGTCCACCAGCACACAGTGGGAGAAAAAATAAACATCACTCACTTTCATTCACACACACATTTTTACACATACAGACACATGCTCACACATTCAGATGCTCGCACATACACATGCTTTCTCTCACATAAACACACTCTGATCCCCAAAGCACACACACAACATACATTTAAAACCAATTTTACTTATCACATCTGCCACTAAAGTTCCCTCTGCAGCTAAGAATCCTCCATTTGTTTATTAAACTAATAATGAATCATAACATGTTATTCACTATTAGTATGATGAAAAACGAGCAGAAAATAAGGAATGCAGAGCTGGCTCTGTGTTCCTGGCATTGATATTTCCACCTCTGAGGACAGGGGTCGCAATGTCAGTGCCAGTGGTCACAAGGGTCAAACCAGGGGTTGCTGCTGGGATCCCTGGTGACCCCTAAATGACATCCATGTCTACCTGCCCCTTTCCCAGCTCCTTCTGCGACAGGAAACACCAATTCTAAACCAGCAAGAAGAGCAATAAGAGTCTGCAGAATCCATGAGAATTATAATTAAGTCTGGAGAAAACCCAAATATCTTTCCTGGATTAGCATTTAAAAGAAACTTGTTGATAATAAAAGTGCACACAATAATGTATTTAAAAGTATGTCAGCGTAATTATTTAAAAAGAGTCACGGATTGGCTGCCTAGACAGATATTTATTACCATAACAGTTCTTGATGAAGACACACACACAGACACAAACCATTTGTACGTGCACAAAAAGTGGACTACATACACAACACCCACACGCCCATAAGCAGGTTTACAGTGGCGTAGTTGAGCAATGCAAGGGAGGGAAACTGACCATGCTGTCCATAGGTGGGGTAGTTAAACATCCATAATTGGGGATCACTGGGTGCCTCACACCTCTAGGGCCCAGTTGATGCTGCGCGAATGATAGGTGCACCCCTGCAGGCATAGGCACCACCATCTCACACACACACATTCAACCACACATGTTCACATACACCACATGCACTTTAAAAGACTCGCACACACACAAACACACATGCACACACCTTGAGAAAAACTGTCTATTGTACCGAAAGCTCATGTGTCACCATGGTCCGTTTCCTTCTGTCCCGGCCTGTGCTTAGCTGCTTGCTTCTGATAACAGCATCCGCCATTTCAGGCCCTAATCGTAGTTCTCTGGTTGCCAGGCAGCAGGATGATGTCCTCGGAGCCCACGGGGAGAGCCCATCACTCATGTTATCCTCCAAGCCCACATGGATCAAACTCGGTGTGGGCGGATGATATGTATAGCCAGAGTTGCAAATGAGCTGCTTTGATTATCTGCTGTGACTCCACATAACGCTTCTGCTGCGAGACAGAAACTGTGAACAGGGTGCCCACGTAGACGTGTTAGTCAGTGCTGAAATGCAAGGGTCGATGATCTCACAGATGAAGCTACCCCAGCTGTCCTGTTTCTAAGCAATAGTCATATTTGTGGAGGAGAAGCATAGCTTTACATTCAAATATTTGAAGCCGGGATGATTCACTGTTCTAACTCCAGCCCTAGAAAATTTGGGGAAAGTGCTTCTGCAGGAACCTTCCCATACTTGCGGCAAGTGCGAGGTGCAAAAATATGGGCATGTCTCTATGTATGTGTGCAATGCGTTCCCACGCGAACCAGAGGCTGTGGGAGTTGGACAAATGAGAACCTTTAGCTGGCGGAACGCAAGTGCACCCATAAGGTGAGATATAATGGCATGGAGCCATCAAGAGAGGGCAGCAAAGAGACCCCTAGTGTGGCCCCATTGAGAGGTTTTGATGTATGGGAAGTTCAGAGGGAAATCATTACGACAACAAGCGTTGGCAAAACCAATAGGCATTTCTTTTCGAAAGGCAAGGCCTGACTTTTTCCTTTCCCAATGCTTGTTGCCAATGCTGCAGCCTAGTCTTCAGTCTGATGGTGATCTGGCTGCAGGTGTGCTGGCTGAGGGCCACCAAAGATGGCCAGCATGTCCATAAGGTAAGTGGCAACGCTGGCGATAAATTATGATGGATCTGTAAATGATGCCACTGGTTTTGTTGATGCTGGCCAGCAAGCAAAGGCAATGGAGTTCCATCAGGATGGGGGTGATGTGATCATATTTCTTCTGGTCCTGGATGAGATGTGCTGCGCAGCACGTAGGATGCTCTTAAAGGCTGCCAGTGATGAGTCTGGGAGGCCTTGGAGAAGAGCATTACCACACTCCAGATGCAAGTGTGTGAGTGCTTGAATACAATTCTGAAGTTACTTTTTAGAGGAAATGGTTTTACTTTCATTAGAAGAAAAAGGTTGTAGTCTTCTTGTTCGTTTTTTTGGCAATGTGTTCCTTGAGTATGAGGTTGGTATCCAAAGTGAATCCAAGAGGCTTGGCATTCGGGTAAATTTGGGGTTCAAAACCATAAAGGTTTGTACTATTTCTGGCGTATTATTTTGGCAAATAACAGGTATTCTGTTCAAGAAGGTGGGCACCAAATTTAAAGTGTTATATTTTAGATAAAATGTGCAAATTGCGGAAAATAAACAAAAAAGGAAAAAGTGTCAGAAAGGAGTGGAGGAGCAGCAGGGGATGTGAAGAAGAAATGCCAGGGAGCAATGGAGGAGCATTGTGAGAAGTTGGCCTGGCATATGATGTCCACTATTCTAGTAGGCACCTTGCACCAGTCCAAACCACCCTTATTGATGGTAGGTTTAAAGTCAACCTTATAGAAAGCTATCCTAGTGGTAGCTGTGGAGAGCAGCCTTCAGGCTAAGATGTAGAGGCGAGTTAAGCAAGTTGTTTTACCAGTCTATAATCTCTTGAACGATCAAATGTAAGTACACCACACAAGGTATGTATCAAATATATATGTATTTATTCTAAACCCAACCCCTCTGGTCTCTTTATGAGGTCAGAGGTAAAAGTACAATAAAATGGACTTAATTAGCATACGATAAGTTGCACAGTATACGTTATGCCCTAGGGGCCTCACAAACCATATACTAAAATAGTGATATAAGAACCACGTGAGGGATAGAAGTCAGGCCTAGGGCCTGTAGAACTGCTGGGGCAACCAGGAACCAACCAAGGTAGGGACACAGGAGACCCACGGGGGACGTGTGCAGTTTCTAAACACAGCCATGAATCACCATTGACTTTCTGTGGAGAACGAACAAGTTACAATTTTAAAGATTAAGGACAATTGAAGGTGAACTACGATGGAACCCTTTTAGACTAGGACACTTCAAGAGTCAAGACCCATGGGAGCACCGGAGTACTCATGTAACCTCACCCAGGTAAGCCGGGTGCATAGGTGTCTTTTGGTATCGGGTTTCATCGTCGATTTCAATGGAGAGCTGCGAAGAAGTGCTACAGGGGACCAGAGGAAAAGTGTCCGCGTGGTGTCGACGACAAACAGGAGCAGGGTTCGAGCTGTCGCGCAAAGGATGTCGAGTGCAGCAGTGAAGGAATCCAGGTTGGACCCAACAAGCCTTGGCAACAGCAACCCACACAAAATGACAAGATTGGCTTCGGTGCAGACCAGCAAGGTCTGAGGGACTCACCCTTTGGAGGGGAGTCAGAAAACGTCTGAAGCAACCAGGTGTAGGATTGTGTGATGTGGTCTAGTGGTTGGGGGTGGAGTTAAAGGGAGGAGCAGGAACGGGAGGAGCTGGGGACAGGAACCAGGCAGATAGAGTAGGGACAGGGTAGAAGCTGGATATAGTGAATAAAGCTCCAGTGTAATTACAATCAGTGTCTGTGATTAATTGTAGCGCTATGCTACAACTGGCGACGAGGATGGGATGATCAAACCCATTGCCTGCAGAACCCGACGAAGACACCCTGTCCCAGGCAACGTGGAAGAAAACGCTGCCGAGTATTGTGAGCTGCTGTCTAGGGAGAAGAAGCCAGCAGCAGGTGACCCTGCCCCTCCAAAGACCGTGAGGGAGCTGAGAGGGACCGGGGAATCGGGCGCTGAACCGCCCGAGAAGAAAGAAACCGATCGTGCCGAAGCGCGACTCACGCCAGAAGCGTGTGCTGTGAGTGAGTCCTGGCAGTGCAGAGATCGGGAGCCCACTCCGACCCTGCCGTGCACCCCAGAGCGAGGGAGAAGTGACCCCAGCGTCGAGGACGTCGTCCCCGAGGATTTGCCAACGAGCGCGACCGAGCGCCTGGAAGTCCGGGTTTGAGTGCCTGCCGATGGTGGAAAATCTCACGCCTGATGCGTGAGCCTTAGCACGCCGTCGCAAAAGAAAGTGCGGGAGTCTGCAAGATAAGGCGGGAGCCCACCCCAACCTCACCTGATAGTAGCCGCAGTTGGAGAGAAGTCGATCCTGACGTCTGCTGCCCTCTGGAGCTGCCAGCCGGTGAGTCCAGAGTGAAAGGGGACCGAGTGAACCAGGAGAGAAAGCCTCGTGTGCCTGCAGTGACGGCGGCCATCTTAGAGTCAGGCGCCTCTCAGGACAGATCCCTTGATTGTTGTAGAGCGGCCATTTTGAAGTCAGGCACACAGCAACAGAAACAAGCACTGACCAGAGCAAATAAACAAGCATTGGCAGAAAGTAACAAACAAGCATTGACGAGAGCAAACAAACAAGCATTGGCGAGAAGAGACGAACAAGCATTGACGAGAGCAAATAAACAAGCATTGGCGAGAAGAAACAAACAAGCATTGACTAGAGCAAATAAACAAGCATTGGTGACTGTAACAAAACAAACATTAACACATACAAACAAGCACATGCAAATGCAAGAAGCAGTCTAAGAAGACAAGCATTGACAAAGACAAGGAGCAAAATAGTACAACAAGCAGTGACAAATGTAAGTGAACTACAAGGACAGGCATTGGCAAGTCTAGAGGAACAATCAGCGGCAAAGGTATAGGACCAAGCACTGGCAAAAGCAAATGCGTGAACACCGACAAACGAACAAGCCCGAGTCAGTGCAAGGAAGAAACAGCAAACAAGCACGAGCACCTACAAAAGCGATGCAACAAACATTGGCCAACGCAAGGGAGGAAAAGAAACGAGCACAGACACATGCAAGAGCTAGGTAGAAGCGACAAGTGGAACCAAATAATCACGAGCAGATGCAACGAGTATAATAAGATGACAAGCCCAAGCAAACGCAAGAGGCGTAATAAGGAAACATAAACAAGAACGGAAGAGAAGAAGCAAACAATCATAAGCAAACGCAAGCAACCGGTAAAGGTGGTGGTGAACACACACCGAAGAGGGTAAAAGGGAGAGGAGTTGCTGGTCAGAATCGCATGAGATTTAGAAGAGGGCAAGACTGCGAAGGACAGTCCCAGAAACAAGCACAATACACACTGAAGTGACTGGAGGACTTGCACTAGGGTAAAGGGAACGCCCGAACGAACAAAGATGTCAAACGCGCCCAGCCTCACCGCGGAAGAGGCGGTAACCACCTGCCACTAGCATGCGACTCGAAAGAGAAGGAGCCCTGCGTCTAGCACAGTGCGGCTGGATGGTGGACATTTCAGAACGCAAGAAATCCAAGTTTTATTCACTGGCGCATACTGTGGTGTTTGCAAAGATTATTAACGTCCCAGCAGATGACCAGACCGAAGGCCTCGACTAAAGAGGATCAGCTAAAAAGACGAGAAGCCGAGTGAACAGCCCGTGCCCCGTGAATACAATCAATCAGAATCCTCCTCTCATGGCGGGGGAAGGTGTAGCACAACGGTTCAACCCCTGCAATGAAGTACCACCCCCAGGGGTGCAGACTGATACTTGGAGTCTGTGTCTCAAACGGAACCAATGGCTGGCAACATTGGGGGACTTCCTGGACGCCAGTGGTGAACAAAGAGAGAGAAAATGTCTAATGCTACTCCTCCATCTGGTGGGTCCTGAGGGCCGATGCCCAATCAGAACATTTTCCAAAGAAGACACAGAAATCTATGAAAGACTCCAAGAGAAGCTATGTGCCCATCTCTCCGCACAAGCAGATGTGGATCATGATCGCATCGTCTTCAACACAACTCGGCAGGAACCAGGCGAAACATTGCCAACCTTCATCATTCGGTTGCAAAACCTGGTACAAGGCAGCCATTTCAACACCTTTACGAATGAGGACGCAGTTCGACTCAGGATAATTGAAGGCTGCGCAAACCCCGCAACAAAGCGCAAGATCCTGCGAGGGCATTGGTCGTTAGAAGAAATTATTAGGAAAGCTGAAATTGGAATGCATGTCAAGGGAAGAGACTGTTCAACGGACCTGGCTCTGAAGGCAAAATGTCAAGATGCCTGGACAGATAAAACTCGGAAGACAAACAAAACAAAAAGGAGAGAGAGGGAAGGCAGACCAGCAAAAAGACAACGGGAGAGACAAAGTGACAAAGGAAGTGACAAGGAGTACTCCGAGTCAACCAGTCAAAGTACAACCCCAAGGAGTTCTTCACCCTCAAGGTGTCATTCAAAGTCTGATGAGGAGGGAGCGTCAAGTGGGACAGATCGCACTCCTGGACAAGATGGCAACCTGCACAACAGGAGGGTAAGGAAGACAAACTATAGAAGAAGAGATCAAAATGGTCAACACTGGAAATCGGTGCAGGAACACTCTTCGTCAAGTTGTGAAGATGAGTCCGAGGGAACATCCAGCAGGAGAACACACCACACCCGTATCATAGGTGTCCGAGCACCAAACAAAGGGGAAGAAGAAACAGGTCGCATACGACAAACTGATCCTCCCCAACAACGAACAGGAAAAGACCAACGCATCAATGGCACCCGTGACAACGAAGAAACTGAGAAGAAGTCGTTGACATCGTGTGAGACGGGCAAAGATGGAAAACCTCGAGATCAAACACAAAGAACAAGCACGTGGTTGTTGAACAACTTCTCAAATGAAACAACACCAAAGACAAGTCAACAAAGGTGCCCGGAGGAGCGCCTTAAAGACAACCCTGAGTTAAAGAACAACGTGTCACGGCCTACTCATTTCAGAAATCCATTACTCGATACACTCGCAAAAGAACGCTTTAAAAAGAATAAGGCTAGGAACTCCTCTGATTCAGAGAGCGCGTCTGTCCGATCCTGGAAGTCGACAAAAGACTTCTCTGACTCAGAAAGCATGTCTGTCCAATCCCTTGAGTCGACTGAGTCATGGTCCCGACAACAGCCATGGCGTCAACCACCCGAACGCACCATGGAACCAAAGGACATCCTTCCCGTTAAAAGCAACATGTCCTACACTAAGGTCTCTGAATAATCAGTCACCCCACAAGACAACCTGTCATGGCAGTCACAAGTATATCCAGACATAGATCATACGCCGTCACCTCTGAAGGGGTCCGCGAGGCTGACTCGAAGGGCCTACAAAAGGAAGACAGAGATAGTGGACCTTAGTCACCGGATGGGAAGTGACCGGTCAGTCACTCCGCACGAAAAGCCGGACGTGTCAGTAGAGAGAGATCATCATCGGAAGAGAGAGAGACATGCCTATGCACAGATAGCCCAAGAGCTCGCCAGACAAACCGAGGCCGCGAATGGTTTACCAAACCAAACCAAGACAATCTCTTCAGATAGTACCGTACCGTCTGGTATACATGACCCTGAACTGGAGGGCAGTGTTGCCCTCGACCAGACAAGACAAAAGGAAGTAAAAGTAGATGTGGGTGCTCGGAAGAGAACAAGAACATTATCCACTCATGAAAGAGATCGAGCATCTGAGCCAACAGCAGTTACACCACAAGAAGGAAACATGATGACTGCGGGATGTGAGAATAAACAGTTCACACGCCACGTAGTCAAGGATGCCCTGATTAAGACAACGGAAAGATTGACCAAAGCCAAGCCCACCACTGATTTGACACTACTGAGGCTTGAAGAACAGGCTGTCCGCCGACCCGTGTGGTGGAGTGAAGAATTGCGAACACTGTGGAAACTAAGCTCATTTTGTTAAGAAAGGGGGAGATGTAGGATTGTGTGATGTGGTCTAGTGGTTGGGGGTGGAGTTAAAGGGAGGAGCAGGAACAGGAGGAGCTGGGGACAGGAACCAGGCAGATAGAGTAGGGACAGGGTAGAAGCTGGATGTAGTGAATAAAGCTCCAGTGTAATTACAATCAATGTCTGTGATTATTTGTAGCGCTATGCTACACCAGGAAAGCTCAAGAAACAAAGGATTGTCCTTCGTGGGGGCCCACTAGCCAACCGACTAGGAACCGCGAAGGAGCCTCGAGCTGCGGTGAAGAAAGGGGACTCACGGGTCACTCGTGGAGTGCTAGCCTCTGTACTTCAGTGCAAAAGGCGCTCGGGCAGGGGCTTCAAATACCTCAATGCACAATTTCGAGAAACTTCGGGAAGTAGGTGCAGTCGCAAAAATGCAGGATGTCCAGGAGTTCCAGTCCCACGTCTCTCGTGTCAGCTACAGGTCTCATCTCTACTGGGAACTCGTTTCAGCTTCAGGGATGTCTGGAAGTCCATGTCCTGTGTCGCATATTCTTCGGGATCTGGTGGGAGCTTCGAAATTGCAGCCCGGCAAAGATGCTTCTTTGGTGCCTGTTTGAACAGGGGGGGTCACTCCTTGACCCCAAGGGAGATTCTTCAGTCTTTCAGTCGAAATGAAATGTCGAAGGTCCAGGTTTTTTTTCTTCACAGTTTCGTCCAGGGTAATCTAAAGTCCTAGGGACTGGGTTCCTATACTTATACTAAGTTTAGGGGATGGACTAACTCTATGGCCCCACCTATGGGTGGACCTGGGGAGGGGGCGGTTACACCCCTTCCCCTTTGTCCAGTTTTGCGCCAGAGCTGGGGCTGAGTGCCCCAGCAACCGATTTGAACTGGGAAATGCATAGAACACCTTGTGTGCCCCAGGCAGTGTCTGAAAAGCATTCACTGAATGCAACCCACCCTGCCCCAATACACTAAAGCCTTTCTGGGAAGGTGCTGGCACCTCCGTGGACAGTAAACTTATTGTCCAGGCCTCCCCTGCCGGAGTTTCATCAAGCAGCAGGAGGTCAGACTCGTGTCTGTGGCAGCAGCATCCGTTTTGTGATGCTGGGGCTCTGTTTAACTTTAACCGGCTTTACCAGTGTGTACATGTCTTCTCCCTCTAGAAGCGTGGAATTCTACCCCCGCCTCCAGAACTGGCGGGGTGGTAGGATTCCAAAGCGTTTGACAGCAAACACGGCATGTTTTGATAAAGCCAAACCAAAGTTAGCATTACCCACAAGGATTATAATGCACTTAAGAGTATATGGTATGGCTATATCATAGAACAGCTATAGGGAGGGATTTTGGAAAGCTACAGATCGGCTCAGCTCATGCTAGGGCACCCTCACACACAAAACCAAGCACTCTGCCTTCAGGATTGTCAAGGCCTGCCATAGGAGTGACTTATAGGTTAATATGTGTCTATATGTAAAGGTAGATATAGGTATACTATATATAAGTAAGGGGTGATTACACCCCCTTACCCAGGCTGCAAGTGCAGACCTGTGGTGCCATTTTGGAAGGCTAACCAGGGGTGGCATAATACATGCTTCAGCCCCTGGTAGGCCTCTGGGGTACCTATGACCTGGGTACCTAAGGTACCATATACAGGGACTCATAAGGGTGACCCAGTAACCAATCTGGTATGTACCTAAAGTACATGGTATCAATTTAGAGAGAGAACAGCTAGGCTTTGGTCCTGATTAGCAGGGCCACAGCCAGACTAAAGTCGAAAAACTAGTGAAACATAGCAAAAAGTAGGGGTAACCATAGGAAGCAGACCCTACTCTCCTACACAACCCCCCCAATGCAGGGACATTAAACTAACCTTGACCAGTTGAGTCTTCATGTTCTAAGTGGAAATATCGTGAGAGTCCATCTGCATTGGCATGGTTACTCTCAGGTCTATGTTCAACTGTATAGTCCATCCCCTGTAGGGAAATGGACCACCTGAGTAGTTTGGGATTTTCACCCTGCATCTGGTTTAGCCATAAGAGGGGCTTATGATCTGTCTGAACTGTGAAGTGAGTGCCAAACAAGTATGGCTTCAGCTTATTCAGAGCCCAAACCACAGCAAAGGCCTGCCTCTCAATAGCTGACCAACGTTTCTCTCTAGGGGTCAGCCTTCTGCTAATAAAAGCTACTGGCTGGTCCTGACCTTTATCATTCAATAGTGATAGCACAGCCCCTACCCCCAACTCAGATGCATCTGTTTGGACAATGAATTCTTTGGAGTAGTTAGGACTTTGCAGAATTGGTGCAGTGCACATGGCCTGCTTCAGGTCATCAAATGCCCTTTGACAGCTGACTGTCCACTGAACTTTCTTAGGCATTCTTTTAGAAGTTAAGTCATTCAGGGGTGTCACTATGGAACCATACCCCTTGACAAATCTTCTGTAGTACCCAGTCAGGCCCAAGAAAGCTCTGACCTAAGTCTGGGTGGTTGGAGCAACCCAGTCCATTATGGTCTGGATTTTGCTCTGCAATGGTTGAACCGGGCCTCCACCTACAAGGTGGCCCAGGTACACAACCTGCCTCTGCCCTATCTGGAACTTAGTAGCCTTGATAGTTAGGCCTGCTTTTTGCAGGGCCTCCAAATCATTTTTCAGGTGGATCAGGTGATCCTCCCAGGTGGAGCTAAAGACAGCAATATCAATAAGATAAGCTGCACAGTAGTCTTCCAGGCCTGTTAGGACTTTATTCACCAACCTTTGAAATGTGGCAGGTGCATTTTTCAGACCGAAGGGCATTACCACAAATTGATAATGTCCACTAGGGGTTGAAAATGCTGTTTTTGGCTTTGCAGCCTCAGCTAGTCTGATCTGCCAGTAGCTAGCTGTTAGATCAAATGTGCTCAGAAATTTGGCAGAGGCCAACTTATCTATGAGCTCATCTGCTCTGGGTATTGGATAGGCATTGGTCTTAGTGACTGCATTGAGACCTCTGTAGTCTACACAAAACCTCATCTCTCTCTTACCACCCTGAGTGTGCGATTTTGGTACTAAGACTACTGGACTAGCCCAAGGGCTATCTGGGGCTATCTGAAGGTCCAATTACTCCCAATACCAACATTTTCTGGACTTCTGTCCTGATACAGCCCATGACATGATCAGGTTGCCTGTAAATCTTATTTTTAACAGGCAGACTGTCCCCAGTGTCCACTTCATGAGTGCACCAGGTAGTCTGACTTGGAGTCAGGGAAAACATATGTCTGCACTGTTGTAGAACTTGTCTGCAATCAGGTTGCTGTTGATCATTGAGGCTGCCTGCCAAGGCTACTCCATCAACTGACCCATCATCAGGGTTCTGAGAGAGCAGGTCTGGGAGAGGGTCACTCTCTTCCTCCTGTCCTTTATCAGTAGCCATGAGCAAGCCCTTGTCTGCCCTATCAACATATGGTTTCAATCTGTTGACATGAAGTACCCTATGGGGGCTCCTGGGAGTTCCAAGTTCTACCAAATAGGTAACCTCTCCCTTCTGTTCAACAATAGTGTGGGGCCCACTCCACTTGTCTTGGAGAGCTGCTGGGGCCACAGGATCCAACACCCACAGTTTTTGTCCTGGCTGGTAAACAGTCAGTACAACCTTTTGGTCATGCCAGGCTTTCTGTAATTCCTGGCTGGCCTCAATGTTTTTGGATGCCTTTTTCATGTACTCAGCCATCCGGGAGCGGAGACCAAGTACATAGTCTGTAATATCCTGTTTAGGGGGCTTGAGAGGTAAATCCCATCCCTCCTTCACCAGACAAAGTGGTCCTCTAACAGAGTGCCCAAACAGAAGTTCAAATGGGCTGTAGCCAACCCCCTTCTCTGGAACCTCCCTGTATGCAAACAAAAGGCAGGGTAGCAGGATATCCCATCTCTGCCTGAGCTCTTCTGGGAGACCCTTAATCATACCCTTTAAGGTCTTATTAAATCTTTCAACTAGACCATTGCACTGTGGATGATAGGGTGTGGTGAACTTGTAGTTCATTCCACACTCCTTCTACATTGCAATCAAGTAACTAGACATAAAGTTTGTGCCTCTGTCAGATACTACCTCCTTAGGGAAACCCACTCTTGAGAAAACCCCCAAGAGGGTTCTTGCCACAACAGGTGCTGTACTGGTCCTAAGGGGAATTGCCTCTGGGTACCTGGTGACATGATCCACTATCACTAGTATAAACTTTGCCCAGATGCAGGTTGGGGATCCATTGGTCCAACAATGTCAATCCCTACACGTTCAAAGGGAACCCCCACCATAGGTAGTGGTATAAGGGGAGCCTTTGTAGTGCCACCTGCTTTACCACTGGCTTGGCAGGTTACACAGGAGCGGCAAAACTCCTTTGTGTCTTCAGACATGTGGGGCCAGTAAAAGTGAGGGACAATCCTGTCCCAAGTCTTGTTCTGGCCCAGGTGTCCTGCTAAGGGTCTACCATGGGCTAGTGACAAAAGGAAGCCCCTGAATGCCAAAGGTATGACTAACCTCCTGGATGCACCAGACTTGGGGTATCTACTCTCCGAATACAGGAGCCCTTCATCCCAATAGATTCTATTAGTGCCACTAGCATTCCCAGCAGCCTCAGCAGAAGCTTGCTGTCTGAGGGGTTCAAGAGAAGGGCAGCTCAGCTGCGCCTGACTCAGATCTGCACTGGAAGGGCCCCCTGTCCCTAAGAACTCAACCTGATCAGGTTCAAGCTCCTCTGAGACAGTTCCTTCTTCAGGCTCACAATCAGCTTCCGCAGAAGGCTGATCCTCACCCTGAGTCAGGGGGGAAGGCACTGTCTTAACCCTACTGCTCCTTTTCTTGGTAGGCAACTGGTCCATTATTCCAGAATCCAGTGCCTGTCCAGTGTTAGACTGTTTGACCTGTGAACTAGTCACTGTAAGGACATGTGCTGAGATTCCTAACATTTCTGCATGGGTCCTATACTCCACTTCAGACCAGGCTAAAGTCTTTAGGTCATTGCCAAACAAGCATTCTACAGGGAGGTCTGCACTGATCACAACCTTCTTAAGGCCAGTTACCCCTCCCCAGGAGAAATTAACAACTGCCATACTATGAGTGGTACTGACGTTGCTAGCATTGATCACTTGGTAAGTCTCTCCAAGTATGACTTGTCCAGGGTCCACAAAGTTAAGTATCACCATTATGACACTGGCACCTGTGTCCCTGTAGGCCTCAGACTTTTTCTCATTGATTAAAGGCATTTGTCTGTACTTGCCCAGATTACTGGGACTAACAGAGGAGGTCATATCCATGCCTCCATCACAGATCAAAACAGCTTGAGTTGGTACTCTGACTAGGCCAGAGTCCATCTCAGATCCCAGGGTTAACCCTACTACACCCTTCTGCTGGGAACCACCACTTGTAGCTGTACTAGGGGGAACAGTTGCCTTAGGGGCAATGGTGGCTGGAGCTGTCTCCTATTTGGTGCACTCACTAGTCCAGTGAGTATTATTCTTACAAACTTTGCACCATGGTTTTCTTGGACCTTCTTTCTTCTTAGATTGGGGACCCCCACCATTAGAAGCTTTTTGGGGACCTTGTGAAGACTTCTGGTCTTTAACTTTCTCCCCACCCTTTTGGTCTTGCTTCTTTTGGTCACCACCTTGGTTCTGTACCCTATGCTTCACCCTGGTTCTGACCCATTTGTCTGCCTTCTTTCCCAATTCTTGGGGAGAGGTCAGATCAGGGTCAACCAAGTGCTGATGTAACAACTGGTTCTGACAGTTATTAAGAATCTGTTCTCTCATGATTAGATTACACAATCCTGTATAGTCATACACTTAACTGCCCAGCAACCAGCCCTCCAGAGCCTTAGTAGCACAATCTACAAAATCAGTCCAGTCCTGAGTCTTTGTCTGTTGGGTATCTCTGAACTGCAACCTGTATTGTTCAGTGGTTAGGCCAAACCCATCTATCAGGGCACTCTTCAGGACAATGTAATTGTCAGCATCCTCTTCTCTTACAGTGAGGAGCTCATCTCTACCTTTGTAAGCAAAGGAGAGCCACAAGATTGCTGCCCACTGCCCTGGGGGTACCTGCTGTACTTTGCAGGCCCTTTCCAGTGCAGCAATCCATTTGTGGATGTCATCCCCTGACTGATAGGGGGGACATCTTGTTCAGGTTTCTATAATCATAAAACCAATCCCTACCACTAGGGATATTGCTGCCACCATGGGACTCTAGTCCCATCTTTTTTCTCTCTCTCTCAAGAGCTAGGGTCTCTTTTTCTAAGGCTACTTCATGTCTCCTTATCCTAAGCTTGGCTTCTCTCATCCTAGCTTCATGCTCCCTCTTCTCAGGAAAAGTTCTCCTCCTATGAGCAGAGGCAGAGGACCCCATAGATGAGCCAGAATGGTTAGATTCCACTGAAGGTGATCTTTCCCTTCTAGGCACCCCACCAGGTCTACTTGGGCGTATGGGAGGAGGCCCATTCTGACCTTTCCCATTCCCAGGTAGACTTGAATTACCCATGTTGAGTCCACTGACATCAGCTTGGTCTGCGTCATTATTATCAGAGTCCTGGTGGGGCATCCCACCAGGGTTCTCCTCTTCTGATGTGTGCACCCCGTCACCATTACCTAGTCTATCAGGATCTGATGCTTTTTCCAAGTCATCTAACACTAATATGTCTATCAGGTGTTGGGTGGTGGGACTTTGTCCTTGCTTTAATTTTCTTATGGCACACAGACCCCATCACTCTTGGAAGGAGAATGTGTCATACTTAGATGTCTGCCCCAGGCTGACATCTAGCTGAGACCCACTAGGTCCTTCCCTTTAAAGCCATGACTAGTGTGGTGTGGTGTGTGCACCTACCTACACTACTTGGTTTCCTACTGAACCTCTCTAGTAGTTGTAGTCAGGATGTGATAAGCCCTTAACACCTACAACTCCTAAGTTCAGAGGAACTTATGTATTTTAAGCTTGATTTATATGTACCTACTGGTACCTTAAGTGATTTTCCAAATGATATTCTCAAGATTATCTGGTAAATCAATGCAAGCTGTAATCCCACGGGCTCCACAGAAATGTGAGAAGTTGGCCTGGCATAGACCCACGGGGACGCGTGCAGTGTCTAAACACAGCCGCAAATCACCATTGACTTTCTATGGAGAACGAACAAGTTACAATTTTAAAGATTAAGGACACTTGGAGGTGAACTACGATGGAACCCTTTTAGACTAGGACACTTCGAGAGTCAAGACCCACGGGAGCACCGGAGTACTCGTGTTACCTCACCCAGGGACGCCGGGTGCATAGGTTTCTTTTGGTGTTGGGTTTCGTCGTCGATTCCAATGGAGAGCTGCGACGAAGTGCTGCAGGCGACCAGAGGAAAAGTGTCTGGGTCGATCCATGGGTGGATCGGAGATGTGAAAAACCTGAAAGCAGAGGGGATAGAGTCTGGGTCACTAGCCAGTGACCAGGATGGCGACAGGAAGATGCCAGCCGATGTCGGGTGCTTTCAAGTGAAGTAGGTGAAGGTTGATTCTTCAGCCACGAGGACCAGGATGTATCGACGACAACCAGATGCTGGGATCCAGCTGTCCCACAAAGGATGTCGAATGCTGCAGCATCGGAATCCGGATTGAACCCAACAAGCCTTGGCAATAGCAACCCACGCAAGATGACAAGATTGGCTTCGGTGCAGACCAGCAAGGTCTGAGTGACCCACCCTTTGGAGGTAAGTCAGAGCACGTCTGGAGCAACCAGGAAAGCTCAAGAAACAAAGTATTGTCCTTTGTGGGTGCCCACTAGCCAACGGACTAGGAAGGAGCCTCAAGCTGCAGTGAAGAAAGGGGACTCACGGGTCACTCGTGAAGTGCTGGCCTTTGTACTTCAGTGCAAAAGGTGTTCAGGGCAGAGGTTTCAAATACCCCAATGCACAACTTTGGAAAACTTTGGGAAGTCGGTGCAGTCTCAAAAATGCAGGATGTCCAGGAGTTCCGGTCCCACGTCTCTCGTGTCAGCTACAGGTCTCAGCTCTGCTGGGAACTCGTGTCAGCTTCAGAGATGTCTGGAAGTCCATGTCCTGTGTCGCAGATTCTTCGTGATCCGGTGGGAGCCTCAAAAATGCAGACCGGCAAAGATGCTTCTTTGGTGCCTGTTTGAACAGGGGGGTCACTCCTTGACCCCAAGGGAGATTCTTCAGTCTTTCAGTCGAAATGAAATGTCGAAGGTCCAGGATTTCTTCTTCAGGGTTTCGTCCAGGGTAATCTAAAGTCCTAGGGACAGGGTTCCAATACTTATACTAAGTTCAGGGGATGGACTAAATCTATATTGCCCCACATATGGGTGGACCTGGGGAGGGGGCGGTTACACCGCTTCCCCTTTGTCCAGTTTCACGCCAGAGCTAGGGCTGAGTGCCCCAGCAACCAGTTTGAACTGGGAAATGCATGGAGCACCTTGTGTGCCCCAGGCAGTGTCTGAAAAGTATTCACTGAATGCAATCCACCCTGCCCCAATACACTAAAGCCTGTCTGGGGAGGTGCTGGCACCACCCTGGACAGGAAACCTGGAGTTTAGTCCAGCAGCAGGAGGTCAGACTCGTGCCTGTGGCAGCAGCATCTATTTTGTGATGCTGGGGCTCTGTTTAACTTCAACCGGGTGTACCAGTGCGTACATGTCTTCTCCCTCTAGAAGGGCGGAATTCTACCCCCGCTGCCAGAACTGGTGGGGGGTAGGATTCAAAAGCGTTTGACACCAAACACAACATGTTTTGATAAAGCCAAACCAAAGTTAGCATTAGCCGCGAGGATTATAATGCACTTAACCCCTTCGCTGCTAGGCCTTTTCCCCTCCTGTGCTGAGGCTTTTTTTGGCGTTTTGGAGTAGTGCGCGCTTAGGCCCTTGTAACTTTTTGACCACATAAGGTATCCACGCCAAATTTGCGTCCTTTTCTTCCAACATCATGTGGATTCTAAAGGCGCCCTGGGTTTGTGGATTCCCTTGGAGGGGGCCCAGAAATTTAGCAAAATATAGTGATTTTTTTGTTTTTTTCAGAAAAATGGGAAAAACGGGCTGCAAATGAAAGCCTCTGGGTGTTTCCCTGAAAATGGTATCACAAAAAGGTTTGTGGGGCTGAAATCTCCATTTTCTCAGCTTTCAGGGAATGACAGACTTTTGTCAGAGAACCGAAATTTTTCACTCAGTTTTGGCATTTTTCTGGGACATAGCCTATTTTTGCTATTTTTAGAGCTTTCCACCTCCTTCCAGTTAATGGTAGAAATGAGTTTGAAAGCAATAATGGATCCTAGAAAGCTTTACATTTTCGAAAAGTAGACAAACTTCTGAATTCAGAAAGGGGTCATTTGTCTAAATCCATGAAGGTTTCGTTATAGAAACTAACAGTTAGATATTGGAATATTTGAAATTTTGTTGAAAAAAACAGCCTTTTGTCTCAACGTTTTCACCTATAACTTTTTCTAATTTTGACAGCTCTTGGAAAGCAATATACCGTTACATCCGTTAGACCTTCCTGGTTGTGGGGATATATAGGACTTGTAGTTTCACCAAGAACCGGACGAACCCAGATCCAGAAACTGAGCAGCAACTTGCAATGGTATTTTTTCATTTACTGGGTATAGTGCACTTTGTCTTGGAAAATGTATACATGGAATAATCTGTATGAAAGACACCTATGTATTTCTGAATTGGGTACAAATTATAGACTTCAGAAACAGTATATAATTGCACATTTTCAAAGTTGGGAATACTCATACTAGCATGAGAATTATTGGTCATTTTTCATAAAGATTTTTTTTTTTACTCAATGTCTTTCATTCAAAGGGAGAAATGCATGAAAGCTCAATTGGTAATAACAGTTGATTTACAAATCTGAATTACCCCAAGTGTCCCGATAAAAACGGTACCTCACTTGTGTGGGTCGGCCTTGTGCCTGCGACAGGAAACGGCGGAAAATGCAACGTGGTCACACCTAAATTTAGCAGTTACAAATTGACCCTTTTTTGGCAAAGTGCCTACCTGTAGTTTTTGCACCCTAGCTCTGCCGGCACCTAGGGAAACCTTGCAAACCTATACATTTTTGAAAAGTAGACACCCAGGGGAATTCAGGATGGGGTGACTCGACTGCCTACCACCAGGTTTTGTTACCCAGAATCCCTTGCAAAGCTAAGTTTTTCACAAAATAAACACATTTTCCTCACATTTCTGTGGTGGAAAGTTCTGGAATCTGCGTGGATCAACAAATTTCCACCCACCCAGCGTGCCCCCAGGTCTCCCGAAAAAAACGGTACCTCACTTGCGTGGGTAGGCATAGTGGCTGCGACATGAAACAGCGCAAAACGCAGCATGGTCGCACCTCAATTTCCCAGTGAAATTTAGCACGATTCGGACAAAAAGACTACCTTTTGTTTTTGCGCCGTAGCTCTGCCAGCACCTAGGGAAACCTAGCAAACCTATACATTTTTGAAAACTATACACCCAGGGAAATTCAGGATGGGGTGACTCGCCTGCCTATCCCCAGGTTTTGTTACCCAGAATCCCTTGCAAACATAAAAATTTGACCAAAAAAACACATTTTCCTCACATTTCTGTGGTGGTAAGTTCTGGAATCTGCGTGGATCAACAAATTTCCACCCACCCAGCGTGCCCCCAGGTCTCCCGAAAAAAACGGTACCTCACTTGCGTGGGTAGGCATAGTGGCTGCGACATGAAACAGCGCAAAACGCAGCATGGTCGCACCTCAATTTCCCAGTGAAATTTAGCACGATTCGGACAAAAAGACTACCTTTTGTTTTTGCGCCGTAGCTCTGCCAGCACCTAGGGAAACCTAGCAAACCTATACATTTTTGAAAACTAGACACCCAGGGGAATTCAGGATGGGGTGACTCGCCTGCCTACCCCCAGGTTTTGTTACCCAGAATCCCTTGCAAACATAAAAATTTGACCAAAAAAACAAATTTTCCTCACATTTCTGTGGTGGAAAGTTCTGGAATCTGCGTGGATCAACAAATTTCCACCCACCCAGCGTGCCCCCAGGTCTCCCGAAAAAAACGTTACCTCACTTGCGTGGGTAGGCATAGTGGCTGCGACATGAAACAGCGCAAAACGCAGCATGGTCGCACCTCAATTTCCCAGTGAAATTTAGCACGATTCGGACAAAAAGACTACCTTTTGTTTTTGCGCCGTAGCTCTGCCAGCATCTAGGGAAACCTAGCAAACCTATACATTTTTGAAAACTAGACACCCAGGGGAATTCAGGATGGGGTGACTCGCCTGCCTACCCCCAGGTTTTGTTACCCAGAATCCCTTGCAAACATAAAAATTTGACCAAAAAAACACATTTTCCTCACATTTCTGTGGTGGAAAGTTCTGGAATCTGCGTGGATCAACAAATTTCCACTCACCCAGCGTGACCCCAGGTCTCCCGAAAAAAACGGTACCTCACTTGCGTGGGTAGGCATAGTGGCTGCGACATGAAACAGCGCAAAACGCAGCATGGTTGCACCTCAATTTCCCAGTGAAATTTAGCACGATTCGGACAAAAAGACTACCTTTTGTTTTTGCGCCGTAGCTCTGCCAGCACCTGGGGAAACCTAGCAAACCTATACATTTTTGAAAACTAGACACCCAGGAAAATTCAGGATGGGGTGACTCGCCTGCCTACCCCCAGGTTTTGTTACCCAGAATCCCTTGCAAACATAAAAATTTGACCAAAAAAACACATTTTCCTCACATTTCTGTGGTGGAAAGTTCTGGAATCTGCGTGGATCAACAAATTTCCACCCACCCAGCGTGCCCCCAGGTCTCCCGAAAAAAACGGTACCTCACTTGCGTGGGTAGGCATAGTGGCTGCGACATGAAACAGCGCAAAACGCAGCATGGTCGCACCTCAATTTCCCAGTGAAATTTAGCACGATTCGGACAAAAAGACTACCTTTTGTTTTTGCGCCGTAGCTCTGCCAGCACCTAGGGAAACCTAGCAAACCTATACATTTTTGAAAACTAGACACCCAGGGGAATTCAGGATGGGGTGACTCGCCTGCCTACCCCCAGGTTTTGTTACCCAGAATCCCTTGCAAACATAAAAATTTGACCAAAAAAACACATTTTCCTCACATTTCTGTGGTGGAAAGTTCTGGAATCTGCGTGGATCAACAAATTTCCACCCACCCAGCGTGCCCCCAGGTCTCCCGAAAAAAACGGTACCTCACTTGCGTGGGTAGGCATAGTGGCTGCGACATGAAACAGCGCAAAACGCAGCATGGTCGCACCTCAATTTCCCAGTGAAATTTAGCACGATTCGGACAAAAAGACTACCTTTTGTTTTTGCGCCGTAGCTCTGCCAGCACCTAGGGAAACCTACCAAACCTATACATTTTTGAAAACTAGACACCCAGGGGAATTCAGGATGGGGTGACTCGCCTGCCTACCCCCAGGTTTTGTTACCCAGAATCCCTTGCAAACATAAAAATTTGACCAAAAAAACACATTTTCCTCACATTTCTGTGGTGGAAAGTTCTGGAATCTGCGTGGATCAACAAATTTCCACCCACCCAGCGTGCCCCCAGGTCTCCCGAAAAAAACGGTACCTCACTTGCGTGGGTAGGCATAGTGGCTGCGACATGAAACAGCGCAAAACGCAGCATGGTCGCACCTCAATTTCCCAGTGAAATTTAGCACGATTCGGACAAAAAGACTACCTTTTGTTTTTGCGCCGTAGCTCTGCCAGCACCTAGGGAAACCTAGCAAACCTATACATTTTTGAAAACTAGACACCCAGGGGAATTCAGGATGTGGTGACTCGCCTGCCTACCCCCAGGTTTTGTTACCCAGAATCCCTTGCAAACATAAAAATTTGACCCAAAAAACACATTTTCCTCACATTTCTGTGGTGGAAAGTTCTGGAATCTGCGTGGATCAACAAATTTCCACCCACCCAGCGTGCCCCCAGGTCTCCCGAAAAAAACGGTACCTCACTTGCGTGGGTAGGCATAGTGGCTGCGACATGAAACAGCGCAAAACGCAGCATGGTCGCACCTCAATTTCCCAGTGAAATTTAGCACGATTCGGACAAAAAGACTACCTTTTGTTTTTGCGCCGTAGCTCTGCCAGCATCTAGGGAAACCTAGCAAACCTATACATTTTTGAAAACTAGACACCCAGGGGAATTCAGGATGGGGTGACTCGCCTGCCTACCCCCAGGTTTTGTTACCCAGAATCCCTTGCAAACATAAAAATTTGACCAAAAAAACACATTTTCCTCACATTTCTGTGGTGGAAAGTTCTGGAATCTGCGTGGATCAACAAATTTCCACTCACCCAGCGTGCCCCCAGGTCTCCCGAAAAAAACGGTACCTCACTTGCGTGGGTAGGCATAGTGGCTGCGACATGAAACAGCGCAAAACGCAGCATGGTTGCACCTCAATTTCCCAGTGAAATTTAGCACGATTCGGACAAAAAGACTACCTTTTGTTTTTGCGCCGTAGCTCTGCCAGCACCTAGGGAAACCTAGCAAACCTATACATTTTTGAAAACTAGACACCCAGGGAAATTCAGGATGGGGTGACTCGCCTGCCTACCCCCAGGTTTTGTTACCCAGAATCCCTTGCAAACATAAAAATTTGACCAAAAAAACACATTTTCCTCACATTTCTGTGGTGGAAAGTTCTGGAATCTGCGTGGATCAACAAATTTCCACCCACCCAGCGTGCCCCCAGGTCTCCCGAAAAAAACGGTACCTCACTTGCGTGGGTAGGCATAGTGGCTGCGACATGAAACAGCGCAAAACGCAGCATGGTCGCACCTCAATTTCCCAGTGAAATTTAGCACGATTCGGACAAAAAGACTACCTTTTGTTTTTGCACCGTAGCTCTGCCAGCACCTAGGGAAACCTAGCAAACCTATACATTTTTGAAAACTAGACACCCAGGGGAATTCAGGATGGGGTGACTCGCCTGCCTACCCCCAGGTTTTGTTACCCAGAATCCCTTGCAAACATAAAAATTTGACCAAAAAAACACATTTTCCTCACATTTCTGTGGTGGAAAGTTCTGGAATCTGCGTGGATCAACAAATTTCCACCCACCCAGCGTGCCCCCAGGTCTCCCGAAAAAAACGGTACCTCACTTGCGTGGGTAGGCATAGTGGCTGCGACATGAAACAGCGCAAAACGCAGCATGGTCGCACCTCAATTTCCCAGTGAAATTTAGCACGATTCGGACAAAAAGACTACCTTTTGTTTTTGCGCCGTAGCTCTGCCAGCACCTAGGGAAACCTACCAAACCTATACATTTTTGAAAACTAGACACCCAGGGGAATTCAGGATGGGGTGACTCGCCTGCCTACCCCCAGGTTTTGTTACCCAGAATCCCTTGCAAACATAAAAATTTGACCAAAAAAACACATTTTCCTCACATTTCTGTGGTGGAAAGTTCTGGAATCTGCGTGGATCAACAAATTTCCACCCACCCAGCGTGCCCCCAGGTCTCCCGAAAAAAACGGTACCTCACTTGCGTGGGTAGGCATAGTGGCTGCGACATGAAACAGCGCAAAACGCAGCATGGTCGCACCTCAATTTCCCAGTGAAATTTAGCACGATTCGGACAAAAAGACTACCTTTTGTTTTTGCGCCGTAGCTCTGCCAGCACCTAGGGAAACCTAGCAAACCTATACATTTTTGAAAACTAGACACCCAGGGGAATTCAGGATGTGGTGACTCGCCTGCCTACCCCCAGGTTTTGTTACCCAGAATCCCTTGCAAACATAAAAATTTGACCAAAAAAACACATTTTCCTCACATTTCTGTGGTGGAAAGTTCTGGAATCTGCGTGGATCAACAAATTTCCACCCACCCAGCGTGCCCCCAGGTCTCCCGAAAAAAACAGTACCTCACTTGCGTGGGTAGGCATAGTGGCTGCGACATGAAACAGCGCAAAACGCAGCATAGTCGCACCTCAATTTCCCAGTGAAATTTAGCACGATTCGGACAAAAAGACTACCTTTTGTTTTTGCGCCGTAGCTCTGCCAGCACCTAGGGAAACCTAGCAAACCTATACATTTTTGAAAACTAGACACCCAGGGGAATTCAGGATGGGGTGACTCGCCTGCCTATCCCCAGGTTTTGTTACCCAGAATCCCTTGCAAACATAAAAATTTGACCAAAAAAACAAATTTTCCTCACATTTCTGTGGTGGAAAGTTCTGGAATCTGCGTGGATCAACAAATTTCCACCCACCCAGCGTGCCCCCAGGTCTCCCGAAAAAAACGGTACCTCACTTGCGTGGGTAGGCATAGTGGCTGCGACATGAAACAGCGCAAAACGCAGCATGGTCGCACCTCAATTTCCCAGTGAAATTTAGCACGATTCGGACAAAAAGACTACCTTTTGTTTTTGCGCCGTAGCTCTGCCAGCACCTAGGGAAACCTAGCAAACCTATACATTTTTGAAAACTAGACACCCAGGGGAATTCAGGATGGGGTGACTCGCCTGCCTACCCCCAGGTTTTGTTACCCAGAATCCCTTGCAAACATAAAAATTTGACCAAAAAAACACATTTTCCTCACATTTCTGTGGTGGAAAGTTCTGGAATCTGCGTGGATCAACAAATTTCCACCCACCCAGCGTGCCCCCAGGTCTCCCGAAAAAAACGGTACCTCACTTGCGTGGGTAGGCATAGTGGCTGCGACATGAAACAGCGCAAAACGCAGCATGGTCGCACCTCAATTTCCCAGTGAAATTTAGCACGATTCGGACAAAAAGACTACCTTTTGTTTTTGCGCCGTAGCTCTGCCAGCACCTAGGGAAACCTAGCAAACCTATACATTTTTGAAAACTAGACACCCAGGGGAATTCAGGATAGGGTGACTCGCCTGCCTACCCCCAGGTTTTGTTACCCAGAATCCCTTGCAAACATAAAAATTTGACCAAAAAAACACATTTTCCTCACATTTCTGTGGTGGAAAGTTCTGGAATCTGCGTGGATCAACAAATTTCCACCCACCCAGCGTGCCCCCAGGTCTCCCGAAAAAAACGGTACCTCACTTGCGTGGGTAAACATAGTGGCTGCAACAGGAAACGGTTCAAATTGTACGGTGGTGAATTTACATTACCTTATTGCAAAACTACCTTGATTTTGGGGGGGGGGCATCTGAGTTTGTGGCCCGGGGCTCGGTGGTATTCTTTGCAAAGTAGCAAACCCAAACAGTTCTGAAAACTAGACACCCGGGGGACTCCAGGGAGGTATGGCATGCATGGGTCCCCCAATGTTTTCCTACCCAGAACTCTCTGCAAACCTTAAAATTAGGTAAAAATTGCACTTTTCCAAACTTTTTGGCGTGGGATCGCCGGGTCGGCAAAAAAGTCATACCACCCTGCGTTCCCCTTGTTCTCCCGAGTAAAAGGATACCTCACTTGTGTGGGTGCCCCAAAGCAGAATACGCCAAAAATGAATTTTGAAAAAAGTAGTTTTTACTCATATTTACGTTTTACAAATTAAGCACCCCAGCCTAAGTCACATGCCTTTGGCCCACCCACACAAGTGAGGTATCATTTTACTCGGGAGAACAAGGGAAACACTGGGTGGTAGGACATTTGTTCCGGCAGCGAGATCCCACCCAAAAAAGTATGGAAAAGTGGGTTTTTTGACCAAAATTTCAGGTTTGCAGGGGTTTCTGGGTAGGAAAACATTGGGGGACCCACGCATGCCATACCACCCTGGACTCCCCTGGGTGTCTAGTTCTCAGAACTGTTTGGGTTTGGTAGTTTCCAAAGATGCCTGCCAAGCCCCGGGCCAAAAGCTCAGGTGACCCCCTCAAAAAATAAGATTATTTGGCTAAAGGTAAAGTTTTTGTCTCCACAGTATGAATTGGGCCTTTTCCTAAAGCAGCCGCTATGCCTACCCACGCAAGTGAGGTACCATTTTTATCGGGAGACCTTGGGGAACGCTGGGTGGGAGGTAATTTGTGTGTGCCCAGTGATGCCACGCTTTCCCACACTAAAACGTGTGAAAAAACTGATTTTTTACCATGCAAAAAATGAGGTTTGCAAGGGATTCTGGGTAAAGGAACGTTGGAGGATCCACGCAAGCCATACCTCCTTGGAAGCCCCCGGTTGTCTACTTTTCAGAAATGTGTGGGATTGGTAGGTTTCCCTAGATGGCTGTCTCGCACGGGGCCAAAAACCCAGGTAACCCCTCTTGCAAAAGCTGGTGGACTTAGGGGTTACCTGGGTTTCTGGCCCCGTGCGAGACAGCCATCTATGGAAACCTACGAAACCCACACATTTCTGAAAAGTAGACACCCGGGCGCTTCCAAGGAGGTATGGCTTGCGTGGATCCGCCAACGTTCCTTTACCCAGAATCCCTTGCAAACCTCAATTTTAGCAGAAAAAAATCAATTTTTTCACACGTTGTAGTCTGGGAAAGCGTGGCATCACTGGGCTCACACAAATTACCTCCCACCCAGCATTCCCCCAGGTCTCCCGATAAAAACGGTACCTCACTTGCGTGGGTAGCCATAGTGGCTGCAACAGGAAAAGGTCCAAATCTAACAGTGGTGAATATAAAATACCCTGAAGCAATATAACTTTGATTTTTTGGGGGGGAGGCACCTGAGTTTTTGGCCCGGGATGGGTGGTATTCTTTGGAAAGTAGCAAACCCAAACAGTTCTGAAAACTAGACACCCGGGAGAGTCCAGGGAGGTATGGCATGTGTGGGTCCACCAATGTTTTCCTACCCAGAACTCCTTGCAAACCTTAAAAATAGGTAAAAATAGCACTTTTCCAAACATTTTGGCGTGGGATCGCCGTGCCGGCAAAAAAGTCCTACCACCCTGCGCTCCCCTTGTTCTCCCAAGTAAAAGGATACCACACCTTAACAGAGTTACTCAAAAGTCAAACATTCAAGCACGGCTATCTATTCCTCAAAGACACACACATACAGGTTGGATTTGGCACGAGGGCGAGTGATGGTTCAGTACATAAAATTTTATTAACAAGATATTTCAAAAAAATGAAATGCTCTGTCAATAAATAAATGCATAAAAACTGAACCAGTGACTCGCAACTCGTGAGCTGTAAAGCCACGACAAGGCACCAACCGTTTTACAGGCCATTCACGCACCTTTCATACCTGATACAAACCAGACCATTGACACCATCCGAATGGAAAAGCAACACATAACAACAATCACAATAAGGGGCAAGGTACACCCTACTGCAGAAATTAGAAAAAAAACAATTATTACTGCACACCCATCTAATCCGCAAGCACACACACATACTGGTTGGATTTGGCACGAGGGTGAGTGATGATTCAGTACATACAATTGGATACGCAAGTAATTTCATCAAAAATGAAATACACTGCGTATAATTGAAAGTATGATAAACTGAACCACTGACTCGCAGCTCGTGAGCTGTAAAGCCACGTCAAGGCACCAACCTCTTTACAGGCCATTCATACACCTTTCGTACGCGTGACACATACAAAACATTCACACCGCCAGCCGCGGACCCATCACATTTCAACACTCACACCAGCAAACAGCGCCATTCAAGGGCCCATCACTTTCACACGCCCACATTTCTGACACTGCAACTACACGAAATGATGGACTGTGTGGAGTGTCACTCAACTAGCAGTGTGTGTAGTGACCAACAGAAAGTAACTACTCACACACCGCCTGCCGAGCGCCAGTCCACCCACACCACCATCCAAGCACCAGACCATGCACACTGCCAGCCAAACACCACTCAGCGCACACCGACAGCCAACTACCACTCCACACACACCACCAGCCAAGCATCACTCCACGCACACCACCAGCCAAGCGCCACTCCACAAACACAACACCATCCAAGCACCACTCCACACACGCCGCCAGCCAAGCACCACTCCACACACACCGCCAGCCAAGCACCACTCCACTCACACCGCCAGCCAAGCACCTAACCATACACTCCGCCAGCCAAGCAAAAATCCACTAACCCCCCCAGCACAACTCCAATCCATGCACTATTCCAGCCAAGCACCAGACCACGCACACCACCAGCCAAGCGCCTGTCCACGCACACCAACAATCCAAGCACAATCCTGCACACACCACCATCAAAATTAGAATTTTTTAAAGAAATACCACAAATCAAATGTAGAAACCTACAAATCTGCTAACACAAATTCAAAACCTAAATGCTTTGCACTAATGCAAACCTAAAAGCAAACAAAAAAATATTACAGAAAACAAACCAGACAGTACACTTACAAGCTCAATGAAACTCCCAAAACTTCTTTTGTGTGTGGTACGATTTAAAACAAGCTGGCACACACAATCCAGGATTTGAAGGACAGTCAGGACAGTGCATACGAGACTCCCTCCGCACTTCTCTTCGCCAACAGACTCTACATCTTTTAGTGGGTTTGTCTTTTGCAGTTGTGGGAGGAATGTATTCTGGAAAGTGGCGATCTTTCAGTCTAGCCACTTCCTCCACCACTCCAAATCTTGGCACACTTGCCTGTTCCACTAGTACAAGGCTGCCTATTATAGTCTCCTGAAACTTAACAAAAGGCATCTTTGACTCAGGACAAGATTTCTGGAAAACAACAAAAGCATTAAAGGATGCCAAGTGGAAAAGATGGATAGCCAACTTCTTGTACCAAACGTAAGCCTTTCGAAGAGCAGCATAAGGTTCCAACCTCTGATCTACTCTGTCAACACCACCCATGTGCCTATTATAGTCTAAAATGCACACAGGTTTACGCACTTCAGCAGTCTCACCCCGAACTGGCAGAGCTTCAGTGCTTTCGTCATGGATAGTAGTCAGCATGTAAACATCTCTCCTGTCTGAAAACTTCACAGCTAGAAGCTTCCCACATCGCAATGCAGTAGACTGTCCCCGCACAAGCCTTTTGCAAACAAGTTCTATTGGAAAACCTTTCCGGTTACTGCGCATCGTGCCACATGCAACAGTGCCCACTTTGGCCAACTCCTTGAACAAACGCACACTAGTGTAGAAGTTATCTACATATAAATGGTGGCCTTTGTTAAATAATCGTCTACCTAGTTCCCACACAATTTTCTCAGTCACTCCAAAAGTGGACGGACAAGCAGAAGTGTTAATGCTGGAATCCTTACCGGTGTACACCCTGAAATTATAAACATATCCAGTCTCACTGTCACACAGCATATACAGTTTGATGCCATAGCGTGCCCTCTTACTAGGAATGTATTGCCTAAAAACCAAGCGGCCCTTGAACAACACCAAAGACTCGTCCACAGCTATTTCTCTTCCAGGTGCAAACATCTCAGGAAAACGATCAACAAAGTGATCAAGGACAGGCCGAATCTTAAAAAGACGGTCACAATCAGGGTGATCGCGTGGCAACGCTAAATCATTATCAACAAAATGCATCATGCGAAGAAGAAGCATATATCGATCACGAGTCATAAGTGCTGGAAATATAGATGTTGCCATCAAGGGACTAGTGGACCAATAAGAAGACATTGATGGCTTCCTTAGCAAGCCCATCAAAAAAGTTAATCCCAAAAACTTCTTCATCTCTTCAACATATGTGGGAGACCAATGGGTAGCTCTGGAATGGGGCTTAAGGCTGGCACTGTGGTCCCTCAAATACTGCTCTGCATACAAATTAGTTTGCTCCACAATCTCCTGCAAAAACTCATCGTCAAAAAACAATTGAAAATATTGAATTGGCAAAAAATTGTCAGTATCCACTCTACACCCTGGAACACCAGTGAAGTCTGGCAATTCCGGCTGCACCATGCCAGGGGCAACCCAGACGTCATCACTAACATGAGGAGAAGAAGCCACCCTAGCCTGCAGGCCAGATGCCTCTTGCTGCACTACATCAACGGGAACACTAGCATCCCCAGATGCCTCTTGCCTCACTACACCAACAGGAATACTAGCATCCCCAGATACATTTTGCATCTCTTCACCAACAGACGAACTCACATCCCCAGCTGCCTCTTGCATCTCAACATCAACAGAAGAACTCGCATCCCCAGATGCCACTTGCTGCTCAACAACAACAGAAAGACTAGCAGCACCAGATGCCTCATGCTGCTCAACAACAGGAAGACTAGCAGCACCAGATAACCTTTGGCGCACCACAGCAATGTGAAACCTTTTGGGCGCAGCCTTTACCACACTTGCCTGTTCCTGACGAGAAAAAAAGGGAAACCTTGAGGACCTAGGCTGCCGCTCACATGGCTCTTCCCTCTCTACCGGCACATCAATGTCCCTCTCTACCACAGGCACTTCATCAGCACTAGAAGAAGAATCATCATCCGATGATACCATGCGAAGAGAAAACTCACTGCCTGAATCTTCTGCACCTAACTCAAGCTCCGAATCGGAGTCAGTGTCTGGACCATGGTCAGAGGAAGACTCAAAAAGCAAACTAACAACCTGCTTAGCAGTAATCCTGCGAGCAGCCATTATCCTTACAAATCAAGAAGACTACACACACAAGTGAACAACAACCTACACTGTGCAAAGGAAGAAGTAAACAAGGTAGAGTCTTCACACAAAAATCAATACACTCAAAAACAATTCAAATCTAACCAAATATAAGAAGACTCACCAGCACCTACTCTGCTGAAACACAGCAAAAAGAAAGGAAATCCCACTGGAAAGAAAAAAAAACAAGTATAGATTAGACAAAGTACACATCAAGCAGCAATACAAAAAAAAAGTTAACAATCAAGAAACACAAAGCCACACAAACAGCAATAACTTCACTTTTCATAACAACACATTTATCTAGGAAAAATAGTACAAAAAACATTTACTTACCAAGCACATGCAACTACACAAGCTGCAAAACCAGCATTAACCGAACCACAACCTACACCAATACAAACAGCAAAAGCCTGGATCAAAAACAAAGAAGAAAAAAAATAATTTAATACTACATTTCACAAACAACATAACAAATGAATAAACAATACACAAATGTACCCCCAAAATCACATCCACACAGATGGGCCATCAAAAAGGGCAAAACGGACAAAAGTACGGGTTGATTTGCCCACCGGGGGGGGGGGGGGCCAGAACATCTAAATTTAAAATCCGACCCACCTGAAAGCGACCCTTGCACAATGGGTCACTTCCTACAATCTAAAATAAAATCCCTGGTGCTAGTGAGGGCATTTCCACCGCACAATCGCAATGCTGTGCGCGACCGTGAGCCAGAAATGCCCTGCAAAGAGACATCAGAAGAGAGGAAAATCACTTACCTCTCCCCTGAAGCCTCTTTGCAAACCCCCCCAAATATCTCACAACCAACCTAACACCTCCAGGCGCAGGAAGCAAATGGCTTCCCGACCGCCTGGGAATCCCTGAAGATGTTGGCGCGTGCTGTGCGCGCTGACATCATCAGGGATTCTCATGGGGAGGGGGACAACAGAATTACTGTGGTTAACTGCGATGCTGGACAGAGGCACTTGCATCCTTGATTTTCACAAGCGCAATCCTAAAACAGTTCCTATGACCAGGAGCTTCTTTCTCCCCATCTGCTGCTCTCAACAGTCTCTGACCATTTATACACATAAGAGGCATGTGAACTCACACAGAAGATCCCCTATTGGCAACGCCCACCAACTAGCGGAGTGCACCATCTTTCCTAAATTTACCCACTATGATGGACAGCTCACTCAAGGGACCTGTGCACACATTGGTGCGATGGCATAGTAACACACACGGACACTGGAGACAAAGCAAGCGCTCGAGTTGCAGCACAAATTCAGAAAAACATTCATCAGCCCAAAAACATTTGTGACCTTCCCACTATGATTCACAGCTCACACAAGGGACCCCTGCGCACATCTGTGCAATTGCATAGTAACGCACACATGGACACTGGAGACAAAGATGGGGCTCGAGTTGCAGCACAAACTCAGGAAAGCAATCATCAGCCCAAAAACATTTGTGAACTTCCCACTATGATGAACAAATGGTCTCTGCTTCCAGATACCTAAGAGCGTTGCTAGTTTATTCAGATAACAACCAACACACACTGGGGTCGATTGTGAAAATATGGTATTGTGTACAAAAAAGGGGAGAAATGCTCCTCTTTTAGGTGTCCCCTCACTCACCAGGGTTGCCCCACGGTGACATGCTTCATCATTGGGGCCATCCCAGTCCTCTACGGGCTGGGGCGTGCTGCGACTTGCGAAAGTTACGTAGGAGCACTTTATTAGACTATGTGTGGTGCATGTGTATTTGAGGAGTGGACTATGTGATGTGTGAAATACCTGCCCAGTAGGTTTACAATAAACTTTATTCTTGCCTCTAGGTGGTAATAAACGGGGTGGAAAGATAGGCTGCCCTAAACGTAATGTGTCCAGATGTACCTATCAACTCCTATCGTCGACATGTTTCGTGCATACCCCAAACACTATGATGGACAGCTCACACAAGGGACCCCTGCGCACATCTGTGCAATTGCATAGTAACGCACACATGGACACTGGAGACAAAGATGGCGCTCGAGTTGCGGCACAAACTCAGGAAAACAATCATCAACACAAAAAAATTTGTGAGCTTCCCACTATGATGGACAGCCCACTCAAGGGACCCCTGCGCACATTTGTGCAGTTGCATAGTAACGCACCCATGGTCAATGGAGACAAAGATGGCGCTAGAGTTGCAGCACAAATTCAGGTAACAATCAACAGCCCAAAAACATTTGTGAGCTTCCCACTATGATGGACAGCTCACTCAAGGGACCCCTTCGCACATGGCATAGTAACACACACATGGTCACTGGAGACAAAGCATGTGTTTGAAAAGCAGCACACAAAAAAAAAACATTCATCAGGCCAAAAACACTAGTGAGCTTTGCCTAGGCAGCACAGGTGTGTTTTTAGCCACTTCAGAAACACACATCAGTATAAGTAATGAAGGACAGAGGCACTTGCATCCTTCATTACAATGAGCACTATTATTTTACTTTATAAATGACCCCCATCGGCATTTTTGTAGAAAAAACGGCCTTTCAACAACATTGCAGCAAAGAGAAGACTTCATAGATAATGTTCCCCCAACAAGGGGAGCGACCCTTCCCCAAGGGGCCGCTCCCCGAACTACGAAATTGATCATCCATGAAAAAAAAAAAAAAATCCCTAACATTCCTGCTGCACGATCGCACGATCGTGCAGCAGGAAACCTCTAAATGCCACCGAGGGAAAGGAAAAGCCTTTCCTTTCCCTCCTTAGAACCAATACTGAAATCTCCCCCGCCCCAGCCGCAAAACTAACCTGTTTACCATCCGACGCGCAGGAAGCAAATGGCTTCCCTGCGCGTCGGTAAACAAATGGAGCCTCCGGTGACGTCAGCGCGCCTCGCGCGCTGACGTCATTGATGACGCGGGCGGGGAGGGCGGGGGGAGGCAGGGGAAGGTCTTCCCCTGCCATCCCCGCAGAAACTAAAAAAATCGGGCTGACTCGGGGGGAGCGCTGGCGCTTCCCCCGAGGGTGGGGCTCATGACGAGCTGGGCTCGTCATGAGCGTGCGAGGAGGCTACGCCATGACGAGCCCAGCTCGTCATCAGCCCCGAAGGGGTTAAGAGTGTATGGTATGGCTATATCATAGAACAGCTATAAGGAGGGATTTCTGAAAGCTGCAGAGGGGGGCACCCTCTCACACAAAACCAAGCACTCTGCCTTCTAGATTGTCAAGGCCTGCCATAGGAGTGACTTATAGGTTAATATGTGTCTATATGTAAAGGTAGATATAGGTATACTATATTTAAGTAAAGGGTGATTACACCACCTTATCCAGGCTGCAAGTGCAGACCTGTGGTGCCATTTTGGAAGGCTAACTAGGGGTGTCATAATACATGCTTCAGCCCTTGGTAGGCCTCTGGGGTACCTATGCCCTGGGTACCTGAGGTACCATATACAGGGACTCAGAAGGGTGACCCAGTAACCAATCTGGTATGTACCTAAAGAGGATGGTATCAATTTAGAGAGAGAACAGCTAGGCTGTGGTTCTGATTAGCAGGGCCACAGCCAGACTAAAGTCAAAAAAACAGTGAAACACAGCAACAAGTGGGGGTAACCATAGGAAGCAGACCATACTCTCCTACAAGCATCAATGCCCACAAGCTACTGAAAGCAGTGGGAGAGAGCAGTGGAAGAACTGGTGATGGAACAAAATCTATGTGGGACGGGGCGGTGGTGGAAGCCATAAATAAGGATGTGAGGGGGTAGCAGCAGTCAGGGAAGAGAGCAAAAAAACATATATTATCCCCTGTAGTGCTGGTTCTAATAGTAAAAGGAGGTTACCTGTTGACAGCCCTGGAAGGATACAAGTCATCCAGGCAAAAGGAGGGTACAGAAGCACAGCCAATGCCCGGTGAAGTTGCTTGGTCCAGTTATTGAGGAGATCGGCCCGGGTACATCACCTCGACCGTCACCTACCCAGTCGGACTTTGGGCCAGTTTTTCCCCTTCTCCCTGTTTTCTCCCTTCCCTGCCGCCTCCCACGATGAATTTTCAGTAACTCTGCCCTTTTCTTTGGTTACTAAGTTTGAATTGCTTTTAACAAATGTAACATGTTAGCCTGTAACTCTGATCCTCACTGTGTAACTTATGTAAAATGCGTAACTTGCAACTCGCTGTTCCTTATGTAAAGCGCTCTGATACCTACGGGTCTAGCCAGCGCTATTTAAAACTCAAGATAAATAAAAACTCCAGAGAAGGTTCAAAAACAAGAAGAAAAAGGAAATCCATCAAATAAGAAGCAAAGAACTGGGATTGACAAGAAAGCCATGATGATAAGCAATGGGCTGACACAGAGCACACTCCAAATATTGGTGTTGTCCACAATAGGACTTTCAAAAACAGATATCTAAAAGCTAACTGTAGGAGAGTTAAAAAATTACAACAATTTAAGTCCAGAAGCAAGACTGATGGTAATATAAATAGCAATACCAGGTCACAGATACCTACAACATATTTATACTGTCACTTAATGCTCCTTCCCAAACTCTCCCTGACCCCAGCCCAGCTAAGCATTTTGAAACAGCCCCTGGTAAGCCTCCGCACTCTAGAAAAATAACTACCCAAAGGGAGCAAGAACAAGCGCAGAAGTATAGCTAAGCTATACCATCAAGTGGCAATATGAATGAATGAAAGCAAAGCAAAGTCTGTCAAATTAAAAACACAACTGTAATGCCTTGTCCAAGACACAATCCAACATTCAGACCTAAGTAGGGTAAAAGATGGCGTATTAAGCAAAATATAAGCAAAAGGCGAGAACAACATTAAGCATAGAAAGACAAGAAGCAAATAAAACAAAGGCTACAAAGGTTAGAAAAAATTATGCAAGAGAAATGCAAACTAGGGGCACCAAAAACACATTGGGTACCTCAAGAGAAAACAGCACGCAATACAAAACCTCCTCTGGACACAACAAAGAGATAAAACACACCTATACAGAAACCAATCAATCTGGACCACTGTAGAAGGCCCATACAGATGACGGCAGTTACAAACAAGGGATATTGTAGCGGAAAAGCCTCAGACTGGGAACAACAGGATAGTTACACAGCAGAGTGAGTAAAAAGGCACATCATAGAGAGCGAAGCTACACTCCTTGTATACGAAATCATCAAATGTAATATGGAATCTACAAATCACAAGGGCCTAAGTCTGCTAACCCTTTGAAGCCTAATGTTTAATTTGAGGACACCAATATGTGAATAATGATTTGCGGAGAAACGGTGCCGCAGATATAATCCCTGGATTTTGAATCATAATAAAAATATATTCAGACTCCAGGCCTGATTTATGTATTCTGAAAAGGGGGTGGTGATGGACAGAGCATCTGAATTAAACAGAACACTCATACCCAGTCAAAAGATCAGGGCTTGATCCATCACCGTTTTTTAGCTCACTGCACCATACCAGCTCAGAACCTGGCTACATGCAAATTAGTCTGTCCCTGGCCCAGTGCATCATGGGAACAGGGCAGACCAAACTACCAAGCCAATTCTTTACTGGAAAGGAAACAAGCTTCCGGGGACCGGTTTCTGGCATTGCAGCCGTCTTCGGCCCGGCTTGCTTGAATCCTGATGGTGCAGTGAGCAAGGGACTCACATCTGAGCATACCCTGCCACTCCTATAGTGGCCAAAACGATTCTGAAAAGGGGGTGGTGATGGTCAGAGCATCTGAATTAAACAGAACACTCATACCCAGTCAAAAGATCAGGGCTTGATCCATCGCCGTTTTTTAGCTCACTGCACCATCCCAGCTCAGAACATGGCTACATGCAAATTAGTCTGTCCCTGGCCCAGTGCATCATGGGAACAGGGCAGACCAAACTACCAAGCCAATTCTTTACTGGAAAGGAAACAAGCTTCCGGGGACCGGTTTCTGGCATTGCAGCCGTCTTCGGCCCGGCTTGCTTGAATCCTGATGGTGCAGTGAGCAAGGGACTCACATCTGAGCATACCCTGCCGCCACTCCTATAGTGGCCAAAACGATTCTGAAAAGTGGGTGGTGATGGACAGAGCATCTGAATTAAACAGAACACTCATACCCAGTCAAAAGATCAGGGCTTGATCCATCACCGTTTTTTAGCTCACTGCACCATCCCAGCTCAGAACCTGGCTACATGCAAATTAGTCTGTCCCTGGCCCAGTGCATCATGGGAACAGGGCAGACCAAACTACCAAGCCAATTCTTTACTGGAAAGGAAACAAGCTTCCGGGGACCGGTTTCTGGCATTGCAGCCGTCTTCGGCCCGGCTTGCTTGAATCCTGATGGTGCAGTGAGCAAGGGACTCACATCTGAGCATACCCTGCCACTCCTATAGTGGCCAAAACGATTCTGAAAAGGGGGTGGTGATGGACAGAGCATCTGAATTAAACAGAACACTCATACCCAGTCAAAAGATCAGGGCTTGATCCATCACAGTTTTTAGCTCACTGTACCATCCCAGCTCAGAACCTGGCTACATGCAAATTAGTCTGTCCCTGGCCCAGTGCATCATGGGAACAGGGCAGACCAAACTACCAAGCCAATTCTTTACTGGAAAGGAAACAAGCTTCCGGGGACCGGTTTCTGACATTGCACCCGTCTTCGGCCCGGCTTGCTTGAATCCTGATGGTGCAGTGAGCAAGGGACTCACATCTGTGCATACCCTGCCACTCCTATAGTGGCCAAAACGAATCTGAAAAGGGGGTGGTGATGGACAGAGCATCTGAATTAAACAGAACACTCACACCCAGTCAAAAGATCAGGGCTTGATCCATCACCGTTTTTTAGCTCACTGCACCATCCCAGCTCAGAACCTGGCTACTAGTCTGTCCCTGGCCCAGTGCATCATGGGAACAGGGCAGACCAAACTACCAAGCCAATTCTTTACTGGAAAGGAAACAAGCTTCCGGGGACCGGTTTCTGGCATTGCAGCCGTCTTCGGCCCGGCTTGCTTGAATCCTGATGGTGCAGTGAGCAAGGGACTCACATCTGAGCATACCCTGCCACTCCTATAGTGGCCAAAACGATTCTGAAAAGGGGGTGGTGATGGACAGAGCATCTGAATTAAACAGAACACTCATACCCAGTCAAAAGATCAGGGCTTGATCCATCACCGTTTTTTAGCTCACTGCACCATCCCAGCTCAGAACCTGGCTACATGCAAATTAGTCTGTCCCTGGCCCAGTGCATCATGGGAACAGGGCAGACCAAACTACCAAGCCAATTCTTTACTGGAAAGGAAACAAGCTTCCGGGGACCGGTTTCTGGCATTGCAGCCGTCTTCGGCCCGGCTTGCTTGAATCCTGATGGTGCAGTGAGCAAGGGACTCACATCTGAGCATACCCTGCCAATCAAGACATTTCAATCAATCAATCAAGACATTTATAGAGCGCACTACTCACCCGTAGGGTCTCAAGGCGCTAGGGGGGGGGGGGGGGTGCCGCTACTGCTCGAACAGCCAGGTCTTGAGCTTCTTCCTGAAGGAAAGGTGGTCTTGGGTCAGGCGCAGGTCGGTCGGGAGGGAGTTCCAGGTCTTGGCGGCCAGGTAGGAGAAGGACCTTCCTCCTGTTGTCGCTCTTCGGATGCGGGGGACGGCGGCGAGGGCGTGGCTGGTTGATCTGAGGTGGCGCTTGGGAGCGTAGAAGTTGATTCGGTTGTTGAGGTAGCTCGGGCCTTGGTCGTGTAGGGCTTTGTGTGCGTGGGTGAGGAGACGGAAGGTGATTCTTTTGTTGACGGGGAGCCAGTGCAGGTCTTTCAGATGTCCGGAGATGTGGCTGTTTCGTGGGATGTCGAGGATGAGTCTGGCTGAGGCGTTCTGGATCCGCTGGAGTCTCTTCTGGAGCTTGGCGGTGGTTCCGGCGTAGAGGGCGTTGCCGTAGTCCAGTCGGCTGGTGACGAGGGCCTGGGTGACAGTCTTCCTGGTCTCGGTGGGGATCCACCAGAAGATCTTCCGTAGCATGCGTAGGATGTTGAAGCATGACGAGGAGACGGCGTTGACTTGTCTGGTCATGGAGAGGGAGGAGTCCAGGATGAAGCCCAGGTTGCGTGCGTGGTCCGTCGGTTTGGGTGCGTTGCCCAGGGCGGGGGGCCACCAGGAGTCGTCCCAGGCGGAGGGCGAGGAGCCCAGGATGAGGACCTCCGTCTTGTCCGAGTTCAGTTTCAGGCGGCTGGTCGTCATCCACTCGGCTACATCTCTCATCCCTTCGTGCAGGTTGGCTCTGGCGGCGGCGGGCTCGTTGGTCAGGGAGAGGATCAGCTGGGTGTCGTCGGCGTAGGAGATTATGTTGAGGTTGTGTTGGCGTGCGATGGCCGCGAGGGGGCTCATGTAGACGTTGAAGAGGGTGGGACTCAACGAGGATCCTTGAGGGACGCCGCAGATGACTTCGGTGGCCTCTGACTTGTACGGTGGTAGGCGGACTCTCTGTGTTCTTCCGTCGAGGAAGGAGGTGATCCATTCCAGTGGCCAAAACGATTCTGAAAAGGGGGTGGTGATGGACAGAGCATCTGAATTAAACAGAACACTCATACCCAGTCAAAAGATCAGGGCTTGATCCATCACCGTTTTTTAGCTCACTGCACCATCCCAGCTCAGAACCTGGCTACATGCAAATTAGTCTGTCCCTGGCCCAGTGCTCAGATGTGAGTCCCTTGCTCACTGCACCATCAGGATTCAAGCAAGCCGGGCCGAAGACGGCTGCAATGCCAGAAACCGGTCCCCGGAAGCTTGTTTCCTTTCCAGTAAAGAATTGGCTTGGTAGTTTGGTCTGCCCTGTTCCCATGATGCACTGGGCCAGGGACAGACTAATTTGCATGTAGCCAGGTTCTGAACTGGGATGGTGCAGTGAGCTAAAAAACGGTGATGGATCAAGCCCTGTTCTTTTGACTGGGTATGAGTGTTCTGTTTAATTCAGATGCTCTGTCCATCACCACCCCCTTTTCTGAATCGTTTTGGCCACTATAGGAGTGGCAGGGTATGCTCAGACATGAGTCCCTTGCTCACTGCACCATCAGGATTCAAGCAAGCCGGGCCGAAGACGGCTGCAATGCCAGAAACCGGTCCCCGGAAGCTTGTTTCCTTTCCAGTAAAGAATTGGCTTGGTAGTTTGGTCTGCCCTGTTCCCATGATGCACTGGTCCAGGGACAGACTAATTTGCATGTAGCCAGGTTCTGAACTGGGATGGTGCAGTGAGCTAAAAAACGGTGATGAATCAAGCCCTGATCTTTTGACTGGGTATGAGTGTTCTGTTTAATTCAGATGCTCTGTCCATCACCACCCCCTTTTCTGAATAGTTTTGGCCACTATAGGAGTGGCAGGGTATGCTCAGACATGAGTCCCTTGCTCACTGCACCATCAGGATTCAAGCAAGCCGGGCCGAAGATGGCTGCAATGCCAGAAACCGGTCCCCGGAAGCTTGTTTCCTTTCCAGTAAAGAATTGGCTTGGTAGTTTGGTCTGCCCTGTTCCCATGATGCACTGGGCCAGGGACAGACTAATTTGCATGTAGCCAGGTTCTGAACTGGGATGGTGCAGTGAGCTAAAAAACGGTGATGGATCAAGCCCTGATCTTTTGACTGGGTATGAGTGTTCTGTTTAATTCAGATGCTCTGTCCATCACCACCCCCTTTTCTGAATCTGATTTATGTATTGGCAGAGATGGTACTTCATCGCAACAGTGACAGAGTTCCCTCCCCGCCAATATACTGGTCTGCCCTCCAAATTTAATGGTAGGCGGACCTTAAGTTTGGCCACAGCAGACACTACTCTGTCTTCACTTCTCTGATGGCCCTGGGGAGTAAGGGCGGTTAGAGAAATGGTTACATGTCCACCCACCCTATTTAGATGGACGGGCATGTAGTCATTTTTTACTGTTCCTTAGGTAAAACCTGGCTATGAGAAACAGTAAAACCCTTTTAATGCTCTCCTCGCCATGGGAGAAGCCTCCCATGGCAAATGGAGCATTACTTTTTTTAGCTTTGAAATGTAAAAAAGAATACTGTTTGCTGCAGGGCTGCATCCTCCCGACGCAGACCTGCAGCAAACAGTAAAATACATTCACAGGAAATGCAATGACAGCGGTTCTTGCCAACCAATGCCTTTATAAATGACCGCCTGCTTGGAGGTCATTTATAAATCAGGCGGGCAGAGTATTCTCAGCCTGGCTGACATAAAGTCCTCTGCCAGGCAAAGGGAGAATACTCCGCCAGCCAGAATACAAATCTGCCCTTTGTCTCAGTGACTACAAGAGCTTATCATTTGTTCAGGAAAAATGCCCTAGAGAGACAAAAAGTTATATCAAAAATGGCACAAAGTTATTTGCAAAGAACAAACACCAAATTCCCACTTGCACAAACATTCCTCTCCAACCTTTAAAATGGATATAAAGTGAGAAGTAAGTGACAAGAAAAAAACGAACACTGGCAAAGCTAATAAATCTGGCGTTGGTTGTAGCCTTTTACCTTTGTCAGTTCTTGTTTTGTTATGGTTTTTGCAAACTTTATTGTAGGGGAAGCTGTGAAGCCTTCATCAATCTACAAAAAACTGTGGCTAAAATCAAAACTACTTTTTTTGGATTCAAAAAGCAAACATTATCATAGCAGTTGCTGATATTTAAAGGAACTTCTTTGTGTGCCCATGTGCTCCTTGTGAAAAGGCAGATTGCAATCACTCATGGTGAAGTTAGCCAGTGGCTGAACTCAGGTCCGGCTCTAGGCTCACGGAGGCCCTGAGCAGGGAGTGTAGGTAGGGGGCCCGAGGCCGCCAAATCCCTGCCAGGGGCCGCCACGCAAATATGTATCTAAGGATATATATTGGCGTGGCGGCCCCTGGGGTTTGGCGGCCCTGTGCAGGTGCACAGCTTGCACTGGGCTGATTTGCTGCCCCATGCTGTACGATGTACTGGGTAAAAGAAAAATGCAAATGACACAACAACAGACCTATGGGTGAAGAAAGCTGGCTGAGAGCACTTGTAAGTAAGTATATCATACATAAAAGTTTAGTAAATTCGAAAGGTCTTGGCTAACACCAGCCCAAATAGAGGTACAGTTGCGGTTTTCTCCTTTAGTCTGAATGTAAAAATACTGTGGTACCACTGCCCTGGGACACCTTATCTTCTTGTATCCTGCACCGAGAAACTCCCTGGGGTAGCTGCGCCTACGACAAAACTTTCAAATAAATAAATAAATAAAAATAAAATCAGTAAACGATATGAAGCGCAGAACCCAACCATCATCAACTCCCTCTTAACACCTTTACCTTTGTTGTTGTAATAGGTAAAGTTCAGCCAGGGGGTGTGAGGACATGCAAATCTCATAAGTGGTCCTTTATGCAAAGACACCCAAAATGATGTAACCTTCAGACAAAAGGCAATAATATTAAATACATATTAAATACACAACATTCCAACCTAGTGCTATGGTATGATATGACATGGTATGGTTTTTATATAGCGCTCACTACCCATGATGAGTTATTAAAGCCCTAGGGGTACAGGCAACATGCTACTGCGTAGGACCCCCATAGTCAGTGGTTCAGTCAAGAACATGGCTATAGTAGGCATGGGTCGATTTAGTGTCATCTGACTAATATATTGTGCATGCTGTCTCTGCCATTGATCAAGTTTCAATTTTAAACGTTAATGAAGAGTGAAGTAGACAGAAAGAGTAAACAACGAGTTAGGTTTCGTCATTACTTCAGTAGTTGATTTGAATATTTTGCTATGGAGTGTGATTGCAGGTGTCGAAATAAATAGTCATTTGTGTGTAGTATAAAGCTCAAGCTTATGTACTGTTATGAGGGGATTCTTCCTCCCTCTCCAAGCCTTAGCATGCTCTCCACGGGCAAACCTCTTGTACTGCCTAGTGCTACTAGCAATTCAAATGCCCTTGCCTGTATGGGAAAGCTTAGTTCCTTTGCCAGGGCCTCCTTCTCTGTGACAGATGCCCCCACCTCCACTGAGTCTACTATACACAGACACAGCGCTTAGACCTTTTAGGCCTTGAGCAACTGTAATTGAGGAGCTGCTGAGATCTCTCATTCGTACTCCTGCCCCACCTGGGCAGTGAGCAAGCTCTACCTCTGTATCACACATCTGCGGGTGAGTACATTTCAAAGGTGCATTTGGAGTCAGTATTATTCATTCATCATCATTCTAAACTTTATTTCGGTTTGTTTATGAACCATAAAAGTACAACAAAGAAAGAAAGCACGTTTGAAGCAATAAGTAATACACATGTTACATCCTATTACATATACACAGTCCATAGGTTTCCATTTGGTTGAGGAGTCCCGTTAAAATACTTAAGACAATAATTTATGTATGAACAGATTAAAAAGTTAAAATACAATAGAAGCCCAAAGATTTCCTGGGATGGTTATCTAACAACAACCAGGGAGCTTTGTTGCTTCCGAAACATTCTCCGTCTTATTAACCACATAGAAAACAAGAATTTAGCAATAGCTGTAACTATTAGTGCATTAGTATCGGATTTTAAAATTCTAAAAAACTCTAGATAATTCCTAACTCCCAGGTTCACGCATAGCTGTACAATCCATTTCTTTCTACTGTTGGAGTAGGCGGGACAAAACAAGATCACATGCATTAAGGTCTCGTTAGGGTCCTCACAACCTGGGCAGGGGCGAGCTGGACCCTCTTTCCATTTGTCTGTGTATGAGTGCAGAGGCAGTGTGCCGTATCTGAACTGTAAATACAATTTCTTTGCTAGAACCGGTTCAATCATATCTAATTCCTTCTCAAAGCTGTAAACATTCTTGAGATCTAAAAAGCTATCGGTAAGACTGGAGGGCCTGGCTAATTGGAGGACTTCCTGTAGGTTATGGTGTTTTATGGTCTCAGCCAGGGTTTGCCTTGAAGTAACTTGGCATGTGGCCTCCGGATTGGACCACAGGTTCTCCATGCCAATCCTGGACGCCTACCCCCTTATGAATGATAACTACTGTATCCTGCCTGCACCCGGACAGGCCATCACGATCTTCAGTTCTTCTCTATAGCTCTCAAGCTCCGGGATACTCCACAATCTTCGCCAATAAAGAAGTGGACGAGAGGCAATTGCTTCTGCAATTGGCCTCAAGTTTAGGTCCAGCCTTAATGGAATTAACGGTGTATTTTTCGGTAGAGAAAGCAACTGTCTAATGAAGTTATTCTCAGTTACACTGATCTCGCTTGCTGGTCGGTGCCCCCAGAATTCCGCTCCGTAGAGAGTGGAAGATCTGGCTTGAACCTTATATATTTCTAGCGGTGCACTCACTAGTTTGTGCACGCAAGATTTCTGCACTCTTAAGATTCCCCCCGCGGACTGTGAGAGCCCTAAATTAGCCCTGGACATTTGGGTGTCCCACCCCATTTTGTCATTCAGTGTCAGACCTAGGTAGACAAAGTTGTTTACCCTTTCCAGGGGTCGTCCATCCATTCTCGGGTGGGGGCAATTAATTATGCTAGCATTAAACACCATGTACTTTGTTTTGTCTATGTTAATCACCAAATTCCTCTTCTTACAGAATTCAGTAAATTGGTCTAACACCCGCTGCATCCCCATTGGTGTTTTTGAAAGCAGCAGGGTGTCGTCCGCAAACATTAGTGCAGGAAATTTACCGCCAGCTAAGTTGGGGGCATCAATATTATTTGCACTAGTCAAATCGTCTACAAGGCCGTTTAAAAAGAGAGAAAATAGGGTAGGGGCAAGTACACACCCCTGCCTGACTCCCTTCTCAATTGGAAATGCACTTGTCATCTGACAAGATTTACCATAGCGTACCTTCGCAAAGGTTCCTTCGTGGAGTCTTTTAAATTGATGGCACAGGTAAGAAGGAATCCCCATATTGGTTAGTATACTCCACAGTTGGTTCCTATCCACCATATCGAAGGCGGATTTGAGGTCCACAAACGTAAGGTACAGGCTGCCCCCTTCCAGGACCACATGCTTCCAGTAAAGTACCTGGAGCCGTAGTAGTTGGTCAATAGTCGATGTTTTAGCTCTAAACCCTGCTTGCAGGTGGGAGAGAATATTATTCTCTGTAATCCAATCCTGTAAGCGTTGTAAAAGAAGTCTGGCATAGATTTTTTGGGTAACATCGATAAGGCTAATTGGCCTATAATTTGATGGTGCCAGCGGGGAGCCCTTTTTGTAAACCGGGATGATTTCGGCCCCCAGACAGGTGCTAGGGAGTTCTTGTCCGTCCAAGATAGCGTTAAATAGGACAGTCAAGTAAGGAACCCATATCTTCAACTCATCTCTGTAGAGATCACCGGGAATCCTATCCAACCCCGGGGCCTTATTAGATTTCAGTGCTAGTACCGCTAGTGTCACTTCCGACAAGGTAAATAAAGGAGGGTGCCAACTCGGATCCATCCTCAGGGGAAAACTTGATAAATCATTGTTTAGGGAAACGGGACTAGAGTAAAGATCTCTGAAGTAAGCACACCAGGCTTCCTCAGCGATATTGGGATCGATCTTGGACTTGCCCTCTATCTTCCCAGTATGGACCAGATTCCAAAAGGTTCGGGCATCTTTCGCAATTAATGCCTGTTTGATTGCGTGCCATCTCTCGATTTCCCATTCAGATTTTGCATGGAACAGGAGATCCTTATAGGCCTTCCTTGCAGTCATAATAGAAGTCCTACTGCCTGTTTTGAGAGCGGATACTATAGTAGTTTTCGCCCTCCTACATGACTGGTTATACCAGGGATTGGAGTCCCGTGGTTGCCATTGGCTCTGTTTGGAGGGTTTATAAAAACCGCCCACCAGGGCCGTCATTCATTCTTTGTGGATTTCTAAGATTTTAGCGCCTTCAACATAATTTGGGACGCTCTCGTGCAGTGCTGACAACCGCTCTAGCTGAGGAATTACACTTTTGTACATCGAGGCCAGGATTTCTGGTGAAGACTTAATAGTGGCCCAGCAGATTCTTTTACCACCCTGAGTAATCCTAATATTGCTAGAAACCACGTCATCCTCTTGATGCACCCCCTCAGAATGTGGCAGGTCCAAGTCCACCACCAAGGGATTATGATCACTTTCCGAGCAATCATGTACATGGAAATGACGGATCAGTGGCCATACAGACAAACTAAGTGGAATCCACTCGAGGTGGTGGTGATCCACTTCATCGGAGCCGCGTTGAGGGAAGGCAGGCGATTTGCCAATGCAGTAACCGTCTTTCCTGAGCAGGAAGGAGGGATCCCCAATACACGCTAAGGCTCATGAGGTCTTATACTGTAGAACTCTAAGTTCTTCGCCAACTGGGCGCAACTGCATTCGCTAACACTATAAAACACTGTTAGGAATATTACACATTGTGGTAATTTTGTTGATTTTTTAATACACTTTTACATTTTGCATGTGAGTAAGGGGAGGGTAAGTGCACAACCCTTGTCCTGAAGAAGGAGGCTGTGACCTCCGAAACATGTTGACACTTTACTAGTGGTTTTTGATACCTTAACTCGTATCTATCTAACCACGCCCTGCACTTCTTTTAGTAATACCAGCCGGGGATTAAATTAAATAATTTTCCTTCCCACGTGCCAGGTATTTTTTAACCTTTCACTTTTTTCACCTCACCTCACTCACATTTATATACACACACCCCCACACATAGTTCACTTCAAAGTGCTCCTGCGTATCCGCGAGTCGTAGCACGCCGCATCCCGTAGAGGGGTGCGAAGGCCCCGATGATGAAGCATGACACCAAGGGGCCTGTTGGTGTGTGAGGGGCATTTAAACAACACTGTGTGTCTCCCCATCACTTTAAGGATCACCACCACCTCGAGTGGATTCCACTTTGTTTATGTATACGTTCAGGGAGACTGAATCCACTGACTCTCTCTCTCCCCCCTTCTGTTATATTTCATACAGACAAACTAACCATAAAATAATCAATTATTGATGAATGGCCCATTCCATTATAAGTACTCTTTCCTGGGCTATCCCCTGGAAAGTGGCCGTTACATGCTCTAAGTGAGAATGTATACGTCAAAGATGTAAGCTGCATAACCATAGGTGACCAGGATTTGGTTTGATAGACATTGGGAACTGGAATCTGGCAGGCGTCATCCTCATCTGACGATATCTGAGTAACCCCCCCAAGTGGCTCGTAATGGCAATTGAAGTCTCCCCCTATTAGCACCTTAGTCTCGCTAGGGAGGCTATTCAATAGATCGGTTAAAGACTCTAGAGTCTGTGATGTCCCTCCCCCACGAACAGGGCGTAAATAGATATTAATGATTGCTATTTTGGGTGTGTTTGGGCGAGCTAAAAGAATGCATAATATGTCGCGGCTATTAGTATTAATCCTTTTAACCGAAAACCCAAGATGGACACCCACCCATATGGTCAGGCCACCAGATGGTCTGCCTCTAGCACCCTTTATTGCAAGTTCAGCGTAGGTAACAAAACCCATTCTATAGTGGATAGTCGTGGCCCATGTTTCTTGGAATATACAGATACCATAAGTATCCACAAAATCGCACCAGTCAGTGCTATCTAATTTTGTAGCCAAACCCGCCACGTTCCATGATAGGAGCGCTAGATATCTACTTTTTCGGGTCGGTTGAACAATTGACTGGTTGGAAAGTGTAGCAGGTTCTACAGTTGGGTCACCTACTTCAGGGCTCATCTGTCCCTTGGAAGTATCGTGGCTAGATATGGGGAGGTTGGCCTCGTGTGAAATGAAGGGGGCAATAGTAGATTGAGAGAGTGTAAATGTCAACCTAATCCCACTCTGAGTGTCCTCCCAAGCTAGCTCCCCTTTACCCACCCTTGGGCTAGTTAGAGGAGGAATAGTGGAGGCGGGAAGTCAATCACAGCCATCAAAGCAGGAAAGGGCATCATATCTGTTGGAAGTTTCCAGTGGGGTAAAAGGGATCAAGTGCTCCATGCTCCTGTTCCCATACGAGTAATCCAACCCCCCTGGAGGCATACTGCGGCCACTAACAGGGACTGTGTTCCACCCCGAGGTGTTCCCAGTAGGCAGGGGCCTAAGCAAATGGCCCGTGTGGCTATTGTAGGAAGGCATACATAAAAGTTTAGTAAATTCGAAAGGTCTTGGCTAACACCAGCCCAAATAGAGGTACAGTTGCGGTTTTCTCCTTTAGTCTGAATGTAAAAATACTGTGGTACCACTGCCCTGGGACACCTTATCTGCTTGTATCCTGCGCCGAGAAACTCCCTGGGGTAGCTGCGCCTACGACAAAACTTTCAAATAAATAAATAAATAAAAATAAAATCAGTAAACGATATGAAGCGCAGAACCCAACCATCGTCAACTCCCTCTTAACACCTTTACCTTTGTTGTTGTAATAGGTAAAGTTCAGCCAGGGGGTGTGAGGACATGCAAATCTCATAAGTGGTCCTTTATGCAAAGACACCCAAAATGATGTAACCTTCAGACAAAAGGCAATAATATTAAATACATATTAAATACACAACATTCCAACCTAGTGCTTTGGTATCATATGACATGGTATGGTTTTTATATAGCGCTCACTACCCATGATGAGTTATTGAAGCCCTAGGGGTACAGGCAACATGCTACTGCGTAGGACCCCCATAGTCAGTGGTTCAGTCAAGAACATGGCTATAGTAGGCATGGGTCGATTTAGTGTCATCTGACTAATATATTGTGCATGCTGTCTCTGCCATTGATCAAGTTTCAATTTTAAACGTTAATGAAGAGTGAAGTAGACAGAAAGAGTAAACAACGAGTTAGGTTTGGTCATTACTTCAGTAGTTGATTTGAATATTTTGCTATGGAGTGTGATTGCAGGTGTCGAAATAAATAGTCATTTGTGTGTAGTATAAAGCTCAAGCTTATGTACTGTTATGAGGGGATTCTTCCTCCCTCTCCAAGCCTTAGCATGCTCTCCACGGGCAAACCTCTTGTACTGCCTAGTGCTACTAGCAATTCAAATGCCCCTGCCTGTATGGGAAAGCTTAGTTCCTTTGCCAGGGCCTCCTTCTCTGTGACAGATGCCCCCACCTCCACTGAGTCTACTATACACAGACACAGAGCTTAGACCTTTTAGGCCTTGAGCAACTGTAATTGAGGAGCTGCTGAGATCTCTCATTCGTACTCCTGCCCCACCTGGGCAGTGAGCAAGCTCTACCTCTGTATCACACATCTTCGGGTGAGTACATTTCAAAGGTGCATCTGGAGTCAGTATTATTAACGAGCGCCTGGATACTCTTATGGGTGACAAGAAACGCTCTAAAAATCTACTGATTGATTGATTGAATAATCATTTTATTTTACTGTGGGCATTTGCTTCACAGGTGTATGACAAGTAACTCACAATTAACTTGACTCCGGACTCAAAGATCAAAAACAATGGCTTGGAAGCTCACAACACGCCAGTTTCAGAAGACATAAATTTAAAAATCCATCCCATTATTCATTGTCTAATGTGCCAGCCAGGTATACATACGCTGTGGAAGATGGTGACTTTTGGAAGTGGTAGGACATAGAAGTTGCTGACGAGTGTAACATAGCAGTTGACTAAGTCCTACTGACATAAAAGGGAGTCAGGTAAGGTTCCTCCTTAAAAAATAGGAGACAAAATGGTGTATTTTTTTTATGGTTTGAATTGATCTTAGGGTACCATATGAACTACAGGTGAAACCCAACATCTATTATCGCCTTCCAGAAACTGACAGCTAGCCAACCAGCATGCAGCTCTATTCCTAAAAGTTGCTGGCTGTTAAGTGTAGTGTCATGTGTTTTCTTTATTAAGCATATTTTGAGTGGCGATTCTTCAACAGCTAGCACATTTTGGGCCATATGTACTAATATATGGTTGCAAATACTTGTTCCACTTTGTGACCAGTACTTTTGCAACCAGTAAAAAAAATTGTGAATCTGGGCTTTGGTGTCATTTCCTACACTTCTCCTTTTGCTGTTTTTTTTTTTACTTCGGCAGTTTGTTTATTAATTTGCAATTTTCCACAAATGCCCCTATTACAAGGGGCACATACTGGCTCTCCTGCTGCCATTCTCGGGAAAGAGACCAAGAGGACTGGAATAGCCGATATCTAAACTCTCTTTCGTTACTTGAAAAAGTTTGACGCACATTGGTTGGTGGCGAACAAGCCAACACTACAGTCAGCGTGAGCGGATGGCACTATCGGGTCCTATGAGGAGCTGGCATTAGCAGGCTGTATGACAAGGGACACGGAAAGTCTTAGGGAGAGACGAGCCACGGATCTGGTTTGACTTCAAGAGCCAAGTCAGAACAGAACTATCAAAAGATGTAAATCAGACGCCAAATGTCATAAACAAATATGATAAAGACACTAATATAAAAAAGATTTTTTAACATTTCTCAGCGTCTCAATGAAGTATATATACGATTACATCACTGAATTGAGTGTCATTTTTTTAAAGTCATATTTTTTTTAAATGACACGCTCAAGAATATTCCCATACCATGATGATGTTGCAATGAGTTAACCAAATAATTCAGTTTGTAATGTTCTATATTTATTCTATATTTATACAGCCTACATGGTTACTAAATGTGAAGCAAAATGATTTTATATTAACCATTTATGTTCTGTTTTTGCAGAGCGTATGTCCTGTACTAAATTACTTCAAGGTGCTCTCAAACTGGAGGTTAAGGAAAATGATACACAGTGAAATAAAGTGATGGACTGTGACTCATACAATGTGATTAAGTGGGGAAGCTGGGATCAGCTTGTGGCCACTGCAGGTAAGAGCGGTGGGGCAGGGAGAATTTCAACAGACGACGACAAGGGAAAATACATTATTTATTTAATTTTCCCTCGTGGACGTCTGACGAATCCCCAACCCGGCCATACCACACCACCAATGTTACATGCACGGGCCGCTGCTAGCTGGGATTGCATATTGTGTCCAGTACAGAGACTCTTGGGGTGCATTCAATTACTGTTAGTATATGCAGTTCAAGAGACAAACTTATAACACCTTAAATCAAACGGACACTGTACCCATATATACATATATGTAGTGATAAGATTTAAAGATGTGCTTTTCTGTTCTGAATGTTTCAACAAACATCAAAGATAAAACACAGTGGTAGAAGATGCCTGTCTTGAATCATTCATGTTTTAGAAGCAAACTCTATGGGGGCTCTGAGACCACTTTGTATTTTGCTAATTATTTCCAAATTATTTAATTGCAGTCTTTTAGGTGTTGAGACTCTCCTAAAATGTGTTTTTCTTGAGTCAGCAAAGCCAGCAGTAATATTAGCAGATAATAGTATCTGATGCCTTTCCTCACTCTGCCAGCTCATCTGGCTTTACACATAGGCCAATTTTAGGAGAGGCTCAACACCTTAATGAGCATAATTAAATAATTAACAAAACAAAGAGATCATAGAGCACCCACTGTGTTTGTGCCCTGATCGACAATCTCGCCAATCCCGGACTTAAACAGCTCGTGATGACCCCCACCCGCGCCGCCGGACACACGCTGGACCCCATCTTCTCCGCAAGCCCCTACGTCTCCTTCAACCACACCACCGAACCCCATTGGACCGACCACAGATGCGTCCACTTCACCTTCAAGAAACCCACCACACACCACCGCACCCAACAGTTGCCACGCCGCTGCTGGGGCAAGGTTACCAAGGACCAACTGACAACCACCCTCGCCCTGAAACCACCCGCCGACCCCATCCACCCTGACACCGCTGCGACCAACCTCAAACAGTGGATCAACGAATGCGCCAACGCCCTCGCCCCTCTCAAGGCTTCCACATCCAACCACACCAACAAGAAAGCCGCCTGGTTCACCGAAGACCTCCGGACATCCAAGCGCACCTGCCGGAAGCTGGAGAAGAAATAGCTCCACGACCGAACCCCAGACAGCCACACAGCCCACAAGAATGCCACCCGCAGACACCACTAACTCATCAGGACCACCAAGAGGACCGCCTTCAAAGACCGCCTAGACAACAACGCACACAACACCAAAGAGCTCTTCAGCATCGTAAAGGTCCTGTGCGACTCTCTGGCCACCTTCTTTCACCGCAAGATCACCGACATCCACGACAGCTTCAACTCCAACACCCCCGCACCCACCACCGAGACTATCACCCCCGCGACCCCCACCCACACCAGCTGCCTGACCGCCTGGACCTCCGTCAGCGACGAAGACACCATCAAAACCATGAACTCCATCCACTCCGGATCCCCATCCGACCCCTGCCCTCACCACGTGTTCAACAAAGCCAGCACAACCATCGCACCCCACCTCCGGAAAACAATCAACATTTCCTTCGAGACAGCAACCTTCCCAGAAAGCTGGAAGCACGCCGAGATCAATGCCTTACTGAAGAAACCCAAGGCGGACCCCAAGGACTAACCCTGGGCGTAGTGTGCGTAGTGGGGCTACGTGAAGCTACGCAAAGTGGGCAAGAAACTACGCCTACCCACACACTTCGCGTAGCCCCACTACGCGCCGCATGCCCCCTTCCCTACATACCTAATTTTTGTAAATGGGCAAAGAAAAATAAATAAAAGGCACGTACCTTGTCCGCGGGGTCCCGGGGCTCCCTCTGCTCGTTCACGCCGCCGGCTTGATGACCAATGCGCATGCGCGGCCGCCCTCGCATGCGCATTTCTCGCGAGAAATGCGCATGCGCATTGTTTACCAAGACGGCGGCGTGAACGAGCAGAGGGAGCCCCGGGATGCCGCGGACAAGGTAAGTGCCTTTTATTTATTATTATTTGCCCATTTACTAAAATTAGGTATGTTCGGGAGGGCGGGAAGGAGGCGGGTGGCGGGCAACTTCGCTACGCCCAAGGAGTGGGCGTAGTGTTGCCTGCTTCGCCTACTTTGCAAAGGGCGAAGTAGCGTAGCGAAGTCGTGGGCGTAGGCGTAGCGAAGTCCTCCGCCCAGGGTTACCAAGGACCTCAAGAACTTCCGGGCCCATCTCCCTGCTCCCTTTCCCGGCAAAAGTGACAGAGAAGATCATCAACAAACAGCTAACCCGATACCTCGAAGACAACAACATCCTGGACCCTTCCCAATCCGTTTTTCGCAGCAACCACAACACCGAGACCGCCCTCATCGCCGCCACCGACGACATCAGGATCCTGATGGACAAGGGACCTATCAGCAGCCTTCGACACGGTCTGCCACTGCACCTTATCAGAATGCCTCCATGACGCCGGAATCCAAGAGAAGGCCCTGGCCTGGACCACATCCTTCCTTTCCGGCAGAACCCAGAGCGTCCGCCTCCCATCCTTCCGCTCAAAAACCACCGAGATCATCTGCGGCGTCCCTCAGGGATCCTCCCTCAGCCCGACGCTGTTCAATGTCTACATGGCACCACTCGCCCACGTCGCACGACAACATAGCCTCAACATCATCTCCTACGCCGACGACACCCAGCTAATCATCTCCCTCACCGAAGACCCCCACACCGCCAAAGCCAACCTCCACAGAGGAATGAAGGCCGTCGCCGACTGGATGAAGGACAGCAGACTGAAGCTGAATTCAGACAAGACTCATCCTCTGACCCACCCATCTGCCTGGACGACTCCTGGTGGCCCACATCGCTAGGCACTGCCCCGAAACCCACCGACCACGCACACAACCTGGGGGTCATCCTCGACTCCGCCCTCTCCATGACCAAGCAAGTCAACGCCGTCTCCACGTCCTGCTTCAACACCCTCCGAATGCCATGCAGGATCTTCAAATGGATCCCCCCCGACACGAGAAAAACCGTCACCCAGGCCCTCGTCACCAGCAGATTCGACTGCGGGAACGTCCTCTACTCAGGAAAAACAACCAAGCTCCTGAGTCGACTACAACGAATCCAGAACGCCTCGCACGACTGATCCTCGACGTCCCCCGACGCAGCCACATCACACCCCACCTGAGAGGCCTACACTGTTAACAAGAGGATCACCTTCAAACTCCTCATCCACGCACACAAAGCGCTACACAACACCGGACCCGCATACCTCAACGACCGTCTGGAACGCTCTCCCTACCAGCCTACGACAGACCCAGGACCTGCAGACCTTCAGAAGACTTCTCAAGACCTGGCTCTTCGATCAGTAGCAGCATCCCCCCCCCCCCCCAGCGCCTTGAGACCATCACGGGTATGTAGCGCGCTTTAGAAATGCAGTGATTGATTGATTTATTGATTGATTGCCTCAGGTTACAGAGCTTCAATGAGATGTACGTGATGTGCAGCACATGGCTAGAGCGAGACGGTCTGACACAGTTTTCAGTAAAAAATCTGTGTGGGAGATTATTGTCCCTTGCGTCCCCCTAGCAAAATCTAGGGTGAGGATATATTCCCCATGACCTGCACAGATCCTAATGGCAGAACTTATTGAGAGATAAGGGGCGCTGTTGGGTCTTGTTTGATGACCACCAGAGGCTTTGTATGTTCGCCCTGGTAATGGTGGGGCTGTTTTGCACCTTTCCTTTCTGACGGGGACTTCAGGCACCAACAGCTTCTACTCATCTGTGCAGTATTCCCCTGACACCTACCTATGACCAGCTGGTCCATTCTGCTGAAGAAAGTACACACCCAAAAGAAGGTTACCAGCTTTTACCCTTCCCTCCCACACAAACTGGGGAACCCAGGTCTTTAGCAGCCTCAAACCTTTGACCATCAGGAGTGGTGTCACCAAACACAAAGTAAAACAAGACAAAAATGACACAATCCAACATTCACAGATCAAAATACAAATTGAAACACAATAGCTCTGGAAAGGGCTATAACATGACAAAGTAGTTTCCCAAAGTTTGGGACTGACCATGATGGAGCACGGGCCAGCTAAGTAGGCATACAGACCCCGGTTACAATACCCTGGAAACGTTGACAAAACAAAGACATTGTGAGGTGCGAGGTTCTGGGGAGGTGAGGCGTTGGCAGGGGGGAGGAGATGTGGCATTTGGTGAAGTGGTGCTCGAGACTCACACTGTGCCGGATCTTCAGAGGTGCTATGGATGCTTTGGAATCTGCGTTGCAATTCACTGTCATTGCATTTAGTGGGGACCAAGGCTTCAGTGCAGGCAGCAGCGCTGTGTCTGAAGTTACACTCAAAGACGATGGGCAGGTTTCTTAGTGTTTAGCACAGCAAACTTACTTCCAAGGGCCCAGGAACTAGATTTGGCATGACTTAGCAAGGTAGGGCATTCAGCAGAAATACCCTGGTGATATAGGTCAAATCTTTGATGGCCCGGAGACTTCCAACAGGAGGCAACCTCAACTCAAGCCCTTGTAGAGCTTTAGAAAGCAGGATGCAGAGAGCAAAGTCCAGTCCTCTCACTCCCCAAGACAGAAGCAGCAGGCAGCAGCCCAACATAGCGAAGCAAGCAGCAAAGTGACAGTCCCTCCTGGCAGCAGAACAGCTCTTCTTCTCGGTAGAATGTGCTTAGTCCAGAGTGTTCTGAGTCAATGGTGTCAGAAGCCCAGCACTTAAACCCATTTTAGCCTTAGAAGTCAGGACACTTCAAAGAAAGGTCATTGTAGGGCACAAAACCTTGCCCTTCCTGGCCCTGGTTCCAGACACACTACAGGGGGTAGGCAGATCTCTGTGAGGGGACAAGCACCGCCCTATTCAGGTGCAAGTGTCCGCTCCTCCCACCACTCTAGCTTGGGAAGACCCATCAGCCTGGTGTTGTCATCAGGATATGCAGGACACAACTCAACGCAGCTCCTTTCGAATGTGATTGTCTAGAGTGAATTTACAAAGCCCAACTGTTATCCAACCCTGATGTGTATTCTAGGGTTAGGCAGAAACACAGATTGGTTAAGTAAGAACATGTCAACTTTCTAAAAGTGGCATTCTCAGACCTGCTATTAAAAAACAACTTCACTAAAAGAAGTGTTTTTGAATTGTGAGTCCAGGGACACCAAAATCCAATTTTTTATCTGTTCCCAATTGGACGATGGAGCTTATAGAGGGTTACATGGCAGCTCCAATGCTAACCTACGGGAGAGATAGGCCTTGCTGTAGTAAAAATGAATTTAGCCGTGTTTCACTACCAGGACATGTAAAACTTAAAACCACATGTCCTACCTTACACTGCACCCTTCCCCTAGGGCTAGATAGGTCCTACCTTTGTGGCGTGTTACATGCAATAAAAGGGAATGTTTGGCCCTGGCAAGTGGGTGTACTTGCCAGGTTGATATGGCAGTTTAAAACTGCCCACACAGACTCTGCGGTTGCAGGCCTGAGAAAGGTTTGAAGAGCTAGTCCTGTGGGTGGGTGGTACAATATGTGCTGCAGGCCCACTAGTAGCATTTGATTTACAGGCCCTGGGCACACACATAGCATGGTTCTAGGGACTTATTAGTAAATCAAGTATGGGTCAGCTGTAGTAAAGTGGCCAGTGTCCTAACACCAGCAAAATCAAAGTTCAGCACACAGTCAAAAACAGAGGGCTAGAAGCAAAATAAACAGGGGAAACCATGCCAAAAGATGCCAGGTCTAACACGTGCCCCCCCCCCCCCCCCCCCCAGCAGAAAGTGGGGAAAACTACCCAACTTTTTGCGAGTTCTCATTATTAAGGTGGAAAAACCTGGAAAGACCATCAGTGTTGGCGTGTTCTATTCCAGGATGATGTCCCACTGTGAAGTCCATTCCCTGGAGGGGGAGGACTACCTCAACAGGTTATGACTTTCGCCGTTCATCAGCATTAACCATCTGAGGAGCCTGTGGTATGTCTGAACCTGAAAGTGAGGCCCAAATAAGTAGGGTCTTATCTTCTTCAGTGCCCAGACCACAGCAAAAGCTTCCCTTTCTATAGTGCTCCACCTCTGTTCCCTGGCAAGTAGCCTCCTACTAATGAAGGCTACCGGTTGATCTAGGCCCTCCTCATTTAGCCGTGAAAACACGGCCCGAGCCATGCTCTGAGGCATAGGTCTGCACCACAAATTCCTTGGAGAAATCAGGAGCCGTTAGCACAGGTGTCGTGCCCACGGCTTCCTTTAGGGTGTTAAAAGCAGTCTGGCACACATCTGTCCAGATCCCCTGATGGGGCTGCTTCCTGGAAGTCATCTCTGTGATGAGAGCAACAATGGTGCCATACCCCTTGACACATCTGCTGTAGTAACTGGTGAGACCTAAGAAGTCTCTCACCACGGTCTGAGTCTGAGTCTGAGTGCCCAAGCCAGAATGGTATCAATCTTAGGTTGCAGGGGCTGCACCTTGCCCCCCCCCTCACTTGGAATCCCAAATAAACCACAGCTACCTGCCCTTTCTGGCACTTACTGGCTTGATAGTGAGGCCTGCATTCTTCAGCACCATCAACACTTCTCTCAGGTGGTAGACGTGGTCATCCCAACTAGAACTGAAGACTACAATGTCATCAAGGTAGAGGGCACTGAAATTCTCCAAACCAGCCAGAACCTGGTTGATCAACCTCTGGAAGGTGGCAGGGGTGTTCATCAACCCGAAAGGCATGAGACTGCCATGACCATTGGAGAACAAGAGAACTCAGTGTTTTCAATGCCAGAAGGCCGCATTGAGCCCTCGGTAGTCCACACAGAATCGAAGTTCTAGTGTGATACCGGGTGGAGCATCCTTGGGGATCAGAACCACAGAACCCTTACCTCCAGCATCTTAGAGACCTCCTTCTTGATGCTGGCTCTCACTCGGCCAGACAACCTGTAAAGTGCTTGACAGGTGGGCTGTAACTCATTTCAATATCATGAATGCACTAATGGGTGAGTGACAACTGTGGAGAAAACCGTCTCAAAAACTGGCGACAGTCTTTCTGCTGTTCTGCTGTCAGGGGTGAGGATCACACCCTGTACTGACCAATCCTGCTCTTTGGATGACAGGTACCTCCTTGTGAGCAAACAGAAGGCATGGCAAGAGGACGTCCCACTTATGCCTCATGGGTTCCGAGAGACCCATAATCATTACTGGTCAGGGGATGGTAAGGCGTGGAGAACTTGTAGGTAACTCCACAAGCCTTCCTGACGGTCTTCATGTACAAAGACATGAAGTTGGTACCGCAGTCAGATACTACCTCCTTGGAGAAACCCACATGGGTAAAGATCACCATCAGTGCCCTGGCCATGGCAGGCACAGTCACTATCCTCAGAGGGATATCTGAGACTAGGAGGAACTTGTGCCAATGGCTGACTTGGGATCTAGATGCCCGGCAATGTCAATACCCACTCACTCAAAGGGAGTGCCCACAAAAGGGAACGGTTGGAGGGGAGCCTTGCATCTCCCCCAGTCTAGCCACTCACATGGCTGGTAGGGCAGGACCTCTAGAACGCATCTGAAGCCTTCTTCATTTGGGGCCAATAGAAGTGGGTTATAAGCCTGTCAAAGGTCTTGTCCCAAAAGATCTGCCAGAGTTACATCATGAGCCAGATCCAGTACGAAGGCTCAGAAGTGTTGGGGTACCACCAGCACATGAGCTGCCCCAGGTTCAGCAACCTTAGGCTCACTATACAGGAGATTGTTCTCCCAGTAAATCAGGTGAGTTCAAGAGACGTCACCTGCTGCCTGGGCCTTGGCCTGCTTCCGAAGACCCACAAGAGAAGGGAACTTTTTCTGCACTACGTAGAACTCCTCTTTGGAGGGACCTCCATTCTGTTACCACTGGGACGGCTCAGGCATGTTCTCCAGTTCGGCGAGGTCTTCCCATGCTGGCTCTGGGGCGTCCCCCTCAGGTTGAGCCTCTTCCGGACCGTGGGAAATTCTGGAGCGGATTTTGTGCACCCCTTGCCCTTTCCCCTTCCTGGCAGAGACCTTGGCCATTCTTTCAGGCACCAGGTCCTTCTGACCACCCACACATGCTGCCATGGACCATATGGTTAGGCATCCCCACTTAGGCAATCCCAACATCTCCAAGTGTGACCTGAGCTCAACTTCCTTCCAGGTATGCTCAGGTCATTGTCCAGCAGACAACCCACAGGCATTGGTGGACTCACAGCTTCCCTCAAGAAACCTGAGACCCCCCACTCCACCATTCAAAAGGAACCTGAGCCAATAAATACTGGCGCTCACTGTTGTCTACTGCAACTACTTGGTGAACCACATTAGGGACTACCTGCTCTGAAGACACCAGATGACACACGACAGAAAGGACAGTCATCATGCTGGATCCTGTGTCTCTCAGAGCCTCCGCCCTCCTCCGGTTGATGGCCACCCACTGCCTGCACTTCCTAGGATTGTCAGGCATGAGGGTTCTCTGGACCATCAAGCTGTCACCAAGAGAAACTAGGGTCATCTCAGTTGACTCCCCACCACTAGCTGGACTAACTCCTCCCCAAACACTACACTTGCCATCCCCAGTGACTGCCCACAAGTGAGGGGCTGTGTCTGCTTGGGACACTTGTGATCCCTCTTAAAGTGCCCTTTCTAACTACAGGCGAAACACTTCAGGGGTCCATTCTCTGGAGGCTTTCCTGCAGGGAAGAAGAAAAACAAACTCTTCTTTTCAACAGGTGGTTTGGGAATTCTTACCCTGGAAACTAGTTTGGGGCCCTTTAAAGAACTTTTTACTTTTATTCCCTCCCCTTCTTCTGTTGGGGACCATGCCCACCCATGGCGTAGCCTCACACATACACCTTCTTGTGGACCCTGGTACTGAGCCAGAGGTCCACCTCCTTAGTAAGCTTCCTGGGGTCAATCAGCTTACTATCAAGCAAGTGCTGGTGCAGCTCTGGAAAACATAAGCTATGCATGTGCTCACATGCAATCAAATTGTACTGCCTCTGATAATCTTTTATCTCGCTATCCTTCACCCAACCATCAGTGCTCTGAAAAAGGAGTCAACACATTCTATCCATTTCTGAGGACCAACATTCTCACTCGTCCTAAACTTTACCAGATAGGCTTCTGGGGTCAGACCACATCTCCTGATCAGGGCTGACTTCATGTAGGGGTACCACATCTGGTCTGCTAACTCCAGTGCCAACAAGGTGTCCCTCCCCACCACTGCAAAATGTTTCCACAAGTCTGCCCCCAATCTCTGACAATTACAGTGTGCATGTGTAAAGCTGCCTCGTAGCCCTGAAACCACTAATCTATATCATCTCCTGCCTGATAATCATTCACCAGACTCTGGTAAATGTACCTTCCCCTCTGACTGCACTGAAGATACATTGCCACCATCTGTGCTGGACTTGACCTTCAAATCCAGCTCCTTCAAACTTAGTTCTTGAGCCAAAAGCATTTTCTTTTCTTCCCTGGCCAATCAATCTTCCCACATTGCCAATTTTTGCCTCTCCACATCTAACTTGAGGGGCTTATTTACAAATCCATTGCACCGCTGGTACATCACTTTTTTCCCATACAAAAAGTGGTACACCAGCAGCTCAAAGGGCTTGTAAATAAGCGCCTGAGTTTTGCCAGCTCCAACTGGAGCTTCCTTTCTTCCCGCCTGACTCTCAACTCTGCTGCAGAGAGGTTTTTAAGGGAATCGCTGCTCCCTGTACTTGAGGGCGCCTTCCCCAGGCAGATCCTGATTTTCAAGAAAATCATCATGCAGACTCTGCTCCTCCACATTCACAACCTTATTCCCATCCCCAGGATGCCCAGCTGCCTCCTTGGTTGCCCACCAGCCCCTCTGCTCAAAAACACGTCTGATCCTCACCACTGATCACCAATGTTAGAAACGGGGTCTTTAGTTGGCAGTGGTTTGCACCCTGTCCAAGTAGGTACCCACAACCCTAGTCAGTGTAGGTGTAGTACACACTAAGTTTACCTGTGCTCACCCACTGGTAGCTTGGCTCAGAGCAGTCAGGCTAAACTAAAGAGGCAATGTATAAAGTATTTGTGCACACACAATAAACAATGGTGAAAACACCACAAAAGTACTCCACTTCCGTTGATAAAAATAGGCAATATTTCTCTGAGTAAAATATGACCAAAACGACAAAATCCAATGTAAACAAAGCAAAATACGAATCTCTTCAAGATTAAACACAGTTTTAACACTTAGAAACACAATAGCTCTGGCCAGGGAATAGCCTTGTGCTTGATGAAGTAAAATCCCAAAATTCAGGGCCGGCCGTGATGGAGCACAGGCCAGCTACGGAGTTGAACAGACACCGGTTACAGTACCTTTGAAACGTTGACAACACAAAGACATTGTGAGGCGCCGGGGAGGTAAGGCATCAAAGTTGATGGACTGGTTTCCTCTTGTGTAGCAACTAAAAAGGAGATTCCTTTCTGTGTATTTGAATTTTAGATAAACAATACCATTTGTTCTAGTCAATTATACCAACAGCCCACCACACATAATATTTAAGTCAAAAACATAACATTTGATGTATCTAATTTATTATTTCTTTCTATTTAAAACCAATTTTTCATATACATAGTATACACAATTTATTAAAACATATACTTTTTTTGCAAAAGATCATATTACATTAGTCCAACATAGTTTATTCTGACACAACATATAAATACACAAAATAGTACAATTAAAAAAACTCTTTTTGTCAAAGGTTTGTCGACGCGTTTCGGTGCTTTGTTGTTTGGAACACCTTCCTCAGGACTATTAAAACATCTTCTTTCTAAAAGTAGATACAACATTTGTTAGTAATGCACTCTAGAGTGGTGGTTTAAGCTGTGTGGTATAAAGGCAAGGAAATTCAATTGTATCTTACGTGTAAAGCAATTTTTATTTTGCAGTACCAGGTTCAATCCAGGAGTGGTTATAACATTAATCATGTCGGTTGAAATAATATGCACTGTATGTTGAGAACAGTATTGAGATAAGAATTAAATGTTGCTAAGGATTCTAGTTATTGGGTAGGATATATGATTGTACCACCAACTTCGTAATATCCTCTCTTTACAAACGTTGTTAATATGTTTCATGACAGCAACTTGTTTATGATACAATGTTGTGTTCATTGTATTGTATTGTGTGTGGGACTTGATGAATTCCCTTAGATTCCGGTATATATACACGTAGTATGGAAAAATAACCGGTAGAAAATCAAGCGTTATCACCAAACCTAGGAATGTGCACTTATTTTACAGAAATAATGGAGACTTTATACCATATCGTTCATATCGTTATATCCTTCACCACTTTATAAACAATCCTCGCATTAGTAATATGGAGGGTCCTTTTATACAATTTTTATACAATTTCATAATTTTATATTTACACAATAACCTATGGACATTTATTCCTATGTGTTGTGATGACGCTTGGTTAGTTTGAGCTATGCTCATCCCTATAATCTAAATAGATTTTATCATTCGCTATTCAAAAAATAGAGCATGTTGTTGTCCAAATAAGATAGGGCGTGTTTGAGATAACCCTGAGACACAAAGGACTACCAAAATGGCGGACAATAATGTCCGCGATAAATTTACAAACAATAATTGTAGAAATGGGCTACATAAGCTCTTAACACCAGAATGGTAATCATTATTCCGATTATTTGTACAAAAAATCGTAAAATATCAGGATGTTATGTAAATACCACAAACTATTAAGAATATGGACATCAAGTCATAAAGAAGTCCTCTCTCTATTGTGTACCTATAGTGGTTTAGAAAACTACAACCATGGCGCCAACTATGGACTATAGGTCGCAGTATTTTGTCAAAACCCGATATGTGAGGTTTCATTTAACTTAATCAGATCATCTTGTGAAAATTATTAATTTAATATAGGGCTATACCATACTTTAGAATCGCTCAATATTGGTGTGAATATAATAGTCCGCCACAATCACAAACACGGACTGCCTTGTAAAAACTACAAACATGGCGATCGAAATACCCTCGATTTTTCCGCCTAATTAATCACAGGCGAGATTAATCATCTGGTGATTGAGACCGTACTGGGTATAAAAAGCAAGGACCCAGCTCAATGATTTTAACCGATACCGACAACCAGAGAGACCGGACGGACGGAGCGTTCGCTGATAGTGAAGGTATGTGAACCATGAACGCCTAGACCTAGGGGGGCTAGCCGATGGACCCTTTCCATGTAGTGTTAGATAAACTGCTACTTAGAGTAGATGGTCGCGGGTTCCTGATATATTCTGAAATGAATGTTTTCCTGGCTCTAAACTGAGGGATGTTTTTTTATCTTGAACTGACATCCACGAATATAGGTCATCGAAAATGCTAGATAATAATGTTTATTTCGCTTTAGATTCAGATACCTGGTAAATCTCGAGGTGTAATCATAAATCAGCCGTTACTTCAGTTTAACAATAGGGAAGGTAATGCACTTCCTTGTGTAAGTTATAAACAGCCGCTACTTCAGCTTTATAATAGGGAAGGTAATGCCCCTTCAATCTGAAAGCTATAAACAGCAGCGCGATATGCAATATCTATGCATTTTACAATCAATTAATGTACGTATTTCTAACATTATAAACGAAATACATTTATCTAGACACTGCCGACCTACCTTAATTGAATAAGAGGAGGGATTCGTTCTTGAACCCGTGCAGTATTTAGGATCACGTGTGACCAGACTGATACACGGAAGAAACGGAAAAACAAGTTTATACGAGTGCAGCAATTGTCTTGGACCGCTTCAGCGCAAACGAGAAGTAAGCGTTTTTACCTCAAAAACACCCCACTTGTTAAAAAATTAATTTTAGCTTTGGTGGACTGAAATTTAAAACGTCTGTTAATTTACATACAGAGTCTCTGATGACTTAACAGGGAGGAGGAGCCATTAATGTTATAACCACTCCTGGATTGAACCTGGTACTGCAAAATAAAAATTGCTTTACACGTAAGATACAATTGAATTTCCTTGCCTTTATACCACACAGCTTAAACCACCACTCTAGAGTGCATTACTAACAAATGTTGTATCTACTTTTAGAAAGAAGATGTTTTAATAGTCCTGAGGAAGGTGTTCCAAACAGCAAAGCACCGAAACGCGTCGACAAACCTTTGACAAAAAGAGTTTTTTTAATTGTACTATTTTTTGTATTTTGTATGTTGTGTCAGGATAAACTATGTTGGACTAATGTAATATGATTTTTTGCAAAAAAACCTATATGTTTTAATAAATTGTGTATACTATGTATATGAAAAATTGGTTTTAAATAGAAAGAAATAATAAATTAGATACATCAAATGTTATGTTTTTGGCTTAAATATTATGTGTGGTGGGCTGTTGGTAAAATTGGCTAGAACAAATGGTATTGCTTATCTAAAATTCAAATACACAGAAAGGAATCTCTTTTTTAGTTGCTATATGTCCCGGTCCTTTCTGGGTTTAAGAGGGAAAACTCTCTCCTTTTTTAAGTAAGTTCCTCTTGTGTAGCACAGCAAACTCACTTCCAAGAGCCCAGGAACTGGATTTGGCACTACTTGGCAAGGTAGGGCTTTCAGCAGAAACACCCTGACGCCGTAGGTGAAATCTTTGATGGTCCTGAGACTTCCAACAAAAGGCAAGCTCAACTTAAACCCTGGGGTAAACTTAGAAAGCTGGATGCTTAGAGCAGAAGTCCAGTCCTCTCACTCCCAAGACAGAAGCAGCAGGCAGCAGGCCAACATAGCAAAGCAAGCAGCAAAGTGGCAGTCCCTCCTGGCAGCACAACAGCTCTCCTTCTTGGTAGAATGTCCTCGGTCCAGAGTGTTTTGAGTCCATGTTGTCAGAGATCCAGTACTTATACTCATTTTAGCCTTTGAAGTCTCGAGACTTCAAAGAAAGGTCTTTGTAGTGCAAAAGACCCTGCCCTTCATGGCTCCAGGGGTAGGCAGCTCTCTGTAAGGGGGCAAGCACAGCCCTATTCAGGTGCATGTGTCAGCTCCTTCCACCACTCCAGTTCAGGAAGACCCATCAGCCTGGTGATGAGGCATCAGAATATACCAAAAACAACTCAGCTCCCTTCATGTGTGGCTGTCTAGAGTGAATTTGCAAAGTCTAGCTGTCATCCAACCCAGACGTGCGTTCTAGGGACAGGGAGAGACAGAGAATGGTTAAAGTAAGAAAATGCCAACTTTCTAAAAGTGCATAAAGAGCAATTGATGGACAGAATGCAGAACAATGTCAAACATTGACCCCCAATACAGAGATCTGGGACTATATCAATTGTTCTTTTGCTCATGATGCCATTCCTGCTTATACCCCGCCATATGCAAATCTGTCTTGACCCTGCTCCCCATGGGAACAGTCCAGCTCAAAGTGCCAGACCAGGTCCTCCATGGACTGGAAACAAGCATCATGGGACTGGTTTCGGGGTATCACCCCTCATCAGCCAGGATGGCTTGATTCCAGTGGCATATAGAGCATGGGACCCACATCTGGGCATACCCGTCCCACTTGGGGTGACAGTTGTAAAAAGAACAATTGATGGATAGAACGGTGAACAATATCAAACATTCACCGCAGTACAGAGATCTGGGCCTAAATCCATTGTTTGTTGGCTCACATTCCTGTTTAGACCCAGCCATATACAGATCAGTCTTGACCCTGCTCCCCATGGGACCAGTCCAGCCCAAACTGCCAGGTCAGGTGCTCCCTGGACCCGAAACAAGCATCCTTCGACTGGTTTTTGGACATCGCCCCTCATCAGCAAGGCGAGTTTGATTCCAGTGGTATGGAAATCATGAGACCCACGTCTGGGCATACCTGTCCCACTCGGGGTGACAAATGCAAAAGAGCAATTCATGGACAGAATGCTGAACAATGTCAAACATTTGTAGATTTATGCTTTGCAGCAGCACACATGTCCTGGCCTTGTGAGTAAAGCTACTGAGGAAGTTTGAAAACATCCATAGTGGTGTGCTGCGGAACAGAATTTCCAGAGGAAGTGGAGGTCTATTGTTGTTTAATGAATCTACCTCCACCTCCCACGTCCAACACAACTGGTAAAAGTAATAAAAGATAGTGAACAAGAACTCCCTGCCCTGCAGATATGGTACTGCAAGGCATACCCACAAGGAAAATACAAGTGTTACCAGCACCTTCAGAGTATTCAGTACTACGAATCACACAGCAGCAGGGAATAAGATGCAGAACCTAAACAGAAGTTATTCCTCTGGGGTGAGTGGTAACTACATTGCCCCCCACCAGCATACAGTAGCACAAGTCATGAACCTTGAGTGAGAGTACTTTCTGACCTACAGAGCGTACAGTTGGGAAAACCCATACAGTTATGGGCTGAGATTTTGTTCAAATCTCTGCAAAATTTACATTAACCCCATCTCCGCGGGACTAATTCCCCCGCGGTGTGGGGGTGGAGGGGGGCCGCGCGACGCGGTGCTGCTGACGAGCTTGGCTCGTCATGCAGCACGGTGGCCGTGTGCTGGTGACGAGCTGAGCTCGTCACGGCCACGCCCACTCAATGGAACGCCCAGCACAGCGGGGTAATTATCCCTGCGTGGGCGTTCCGTGGAGGCCATGACGAGCTCAGCTCGTCACCAGCACACGGCCACCGTGCTGCATGACGAGCTGAGCTCGTCAGCAGCATGCAAGGGGTTAATTCAATGTTATAGGGCCAGAGAGTGAGAGGAGAACTTCTGAATCAAAGGCTAATAGCTACATTTCCAACTCCCAGCATAGTGTACAGTAATACAGAGGATACAGGAACAAAGGGAAAGTGATACCTTCCTACAGGGTGTACAGTTACAGTAGGGACACAAGTACAAAGTGAGCTTCCTGCACAGGTTCAAGTTTGACAATAAATAAATGCGCAGCTGAACTGATACTGCCTGTGACAGTGGGTTTAGACAGTACCACAAGTCTTATATGCACTAAGGGTAAGCTTTGTTGTGCAATTGACATAACTCCAAGTGGTACACCCTAGAATGTGAGAAAGAGCCTTATGCCATGCAAGTGTAACACTACCACCAGCAATACATGTTATTGAGAGAGACCCTTTGCATGATGTACATGAACATGAATAAATGAATGATCAATGTAAGGAGCACGTGGCTACTCCAGAAAGTTTCCCAGCAGTAACAGACCTAGCCCTGGTACGGGCCCCCGAGCAGAGATCTACTGTCCTATGGAGAAAAAAACAGGTTTTAAGTATTTTTCGGAATATGGTCTTGTAGGGGATCAGGCTAGTTTCACGAGGGAGTTCATTCCATGCCTTGGCAGAAAGGAAAACTCTTTGCTTGCCCTTCGGGCAAGCTTGAAGTGTGGGATGGATAAAAGTGAGGCAGAAGCAGAGTGCAACGCTCTGGAAGGCAGGTACTGGATGAAGCTCTTCGCCAAGTATCCAGGGCTAGACAGATACACTAACTTCTGGACCAAGGTCAAAGCTTTGAAACCATCAGTTTCTTAATAGGGAACCAATGCAGAGCTTTCAGTGCCGACAAAGTAGGAGAATACCTGGGTAGACCCAAAGAAGCCTCGCAGCCACATTTTGAACCACTTGCAGGCAATTTATCAGCGCTTCCACTGCTCCAAGATAGAATGTTAGCGTAATCCAGACGGAAGGTGAACAAGGGCTGGATCACCACTCTTCTCGCCGCAGGAGGGGGAGGAATTACTTGAGAGTACGGAGCAATGCAAAGCATTGCTCCACCACTGTAGAGATCTGCGGCCTCATGGAGAGAGTAGTATTCAGTTTTTAACCACCAGGGACAGAGGAGGCAGGGTAGGCAATGCAGTGAGCAAAATATCTTCTCACCAGTTGGACTCGTGAGAGCCAAATGGAATCATTTTGGTCTTCTCTGCATTGCATTTAATTTGACTACTCTGAATCCAGTAAAAAAAGGCACTCATGCAGCCTGTGAAATACACTGCAATAGAAGCATTGGAACTCTAAAAGACAAAGAGCAGAATGTATCATGTTGAACATGTTGATCAACTGTGACTCTAAAATCCCTATGGATTATTTATGCCCTTATGACGTCAGTGCTAGAATTACTCACACACCCGTGAGGGCAATGAACAAGGGTCAGTTGCTATGACCACATTCAGAACAACAGCATTTTCACAGTGCCTATTTTGGTGTGCCTATAAAGTGTTTAAATGATATGTGTAGTGTTATTCACTTTGTGCATAGGATTGCCTTCACTATATAAATATCACCACATACACACATACAGATTAATGTTGAAATTTAGATAACTGATTTTATGATATTTGAAACAGAGGGCCTCATTATGATGGTGGTCGGACTTTTGTCTGGCCGTCAACCTGTCGGGAACGGGACCGCACGACCAGCTGTCGGTGGTCACACCATCAGCATTAGGATGCAACCAATGTGTTTTAGTTATATTGCGGCGTATGCTGCGGGCTGCAATACAAAAAAAACACATCTGACATATCCCTGCACTATGTGGCAGGCACCATGCGGTGCATGTCACATGGGCAGGGATATGTAAGGGGGCACCATAGTTGGCCCCCCAAGGGCTCATAGTGGAGGTCCAGGGAGGAAGGGGGGCTCTACTACAGGCTCCCAAGACCCTTTCTGCCTGCCTTTTCATGGCAGGTTAACCACCATGAAACAGCCGGTTGAAAAGGATATTGTAATCCCTACAGCGGTGCCTGAGCAGGCACCGCCCTTATTGTAGAGATCACTGTCCCTCCGAGGGTGGTGGTCGGTCTCTCCGACTGCCCTCCATCCACCTGCCGACAAGCATGGTTCGATGGCAGTGGGACCCCCACTGATGGCCTGATGGTGGCGGTCCCACCGCCATCGTAATGAGGCCCAGAGGAACAATCACAAACACACACGCATATTTACTGAAAAAGCATTGTTAAAGGGAAGTTATGGTTTAATTGCCCCTGTCCCCAATGGGTAGGATCTCTTTATCCAAAATGGTACTATTATACCCCTCTCAATATTATTTTACCACTATATAACCACCTTTTATAAAGAAATGAATTCCCTGTTGAGAGAGCTGACTTGGGATTTATGCAGACTTAAGGTAGCTTTATCCAAACTCTGCCTGGCAATTGAGGACGCGGGTCTTGGAGCACTTGAATTAGAGACCTACCTTGCATGCATTTATTTGGTGGGGTTCTGCTCCACAAGAACACATTTTGTTTATAGCTGTTGCCAGAAATTGCTGGTGCAGATATCTCCAGAGGTCTAAAGCACCCCATCCTTAAGAACTAAAGCTAACCATACAAGTGCTGCTCAGAGGTTGCTGTCATCATTGGGAAGTTAATTTCATGACATGGACCAATGTAGGAGTCATGAAGATTGGTCAATTATATGATCCCAGCCGTTTGATGTCCTTCAGTGAGTTGCAGCTGGAGACGCTAACTCTCTCTGGTCAATTCCTAACTTGTGCATCCTTGATCTGGGCCATACGATCTCTGAGGACCATTTGAAAGGGAGCCCGACACAGTCCGCACCCCTCAGACCCTATTGACCTGGGGAGGCGCGCGACGTATGACATCGAACCTTTATAAATTGCTCTGAAACACTCATGTGGTATTGTTAGCTGTGCTAGGGCAGTTTGACGATCTGCTCTTCCAATACCTCTAACAGAGGCGGAATGGCAAAACGCACTTTGGTATGTTGGGAAGGTTTCCAGGCATGCACACTTTAAGTTTTTGCAGTTTAATTATTTACACCAAACATACTTATCACCTACTAGATTACATATGATGTTTCATATAAACATGATGTTTTTCCTAGGTGTGAAGGTCCAGAAGCGATGTTTATACGTATGGTGTGGTCCAGTACAACTACTATTAGATGTTCCTTGGCCTTAATAGCAGACCTACTTTCACTCTGGACGGAAAAAAAAACAACTGCTAGATTGTAAGATCTGTCTATGGGGCCTGATGTCGTGCCCCAAACATGCCAAAATGACTTGTACATTTTTAGACCTAACTTTGATTATAGCTGAATAAACCATCACAATCAACTGAAAATCTTCCCAAGCACATGATATTTTTAAATGGAGTTCTGAACTCTCGAACTGAGAGCAGGCTGAAGAGGTCTTGATATATCTGCTGTGTCTACTACAACTGAAACCTGTGATGCTAAGGGAATGGGACACTATCCTGCTTCAGATCAGCACTAACTCTAATGATAAGCCGCCCTGAACAGTACAGTCCAATTAATCGTACTCCGAGCTATATCATCACAGCCTATTACATATTCCCCACTTTTAATATATGACGCTAGCTGATAAAGATTGTCAACCGTAGCTGCTAGTATTAACGCTTTGTAGATGTGCATTATATATATATTGTGTTTATTGTCCTCTTAGTGGAAATGTTCTCTCAAATGTCTCTTCAATATGCTGCAGCCTGTGCATGTATTTATTGCCATTTCTTCAAGAAACAAGTAAAAACAAATTTAAAAAAGGGAAATTATAGTTTCGTCAATTCATAATACCCCATAATGTATGGTTAAAATGCCTCCGACAATCCATTAAAGCAAACACAAGGAGATGGTGGACAGAGCGATGAAACTTTTCAGACACTCACCCCCAGTCACGGATCTGGGTTGAATCCATCATTGTTCGTTAGCTCATTTCTCCACCCCAGTTCAGACTCCAGTGGCAAAGTGAGCAAGGGGCCCACATCGGGCATACCCTGCCAACTTAGGGCGAATAAAGCACAGTGAAAGTGTTATGATTAGGAAATACAACCTAAAACCCCAAAAATGTTATGGTTAGTTACACAAACCATAACTCACGACCCAACCATGAAAGCGATAGCTTTCTCACCAAATACAACAGAAATAAATATATATAAACATCTATATTCCACAATTGAAGGAGCCACTGTATAGTTATAGGCTGTAGTCACTGTGTAGTTCTAGGTAGTCAGAGTTTCCATAGAAAGAGCGTTTTTTGTTGCTGTTGCTAATAACGTTGGTGCCATTTGAGGAGTCTTCCAGAAACATTCCCAAAAAAAGTAAATCTACTTCAGCTCTTTCCTGGAAAGGTTTTGGGTGATCCGTCAAGCGGTGCTGAGAAAAAGAGGGCTGAACAGAATTTCACCAAATGTTACAGAAAGCTAGATCTTTACTCCGAATGCGTGCTTTTTCTGTTTCAGTGGAAATCTGTTCAGTAGTTTTGGAGAAATGAAGACTCAAACTTTATAGATATCTTGACAGTTGGTGCCACACGACTCCCGCGTGAACAATGACATGTAAGGCGTGTGTAAGGAAGAGAACGATCTGTACCATAAGCGGACTGACACTCAAGGAGGGGTGAGTAACCAGGAGGGCTGGATATGGTGGCACGCTGGCCAATTTAGAGAGGAAGAGAGTTGTGAGGACGCCACCTAGACGCGCCCAGCCCAGCGCGTGCTTTCTCTGGGTGATAATGAAATGCAGCCGAAAGCTTCCAAGACCACATCTCTGCTGAACTTGTATCCTCTTTGCCTTCCTGCCAAATTAGAGTCCACTGGGGATGAAATTGAAAACAAGAACCTCATAAATATCCTGTACCAAAGTCTAACAAGACAGGCCATGTAACTGGGGTCACGGGGTGGGGAGGGGGTTCCTGCAGGAAATGGACCGTCTAAGCCATTTCTATGTGGCTGTAGCCGTGTGGGCCCCAAGCTTCCTTCCTTTGGGAGAGCCGTCTGTCACGAGGACATGCAGAGGGAACCGAGGTGTGCTGTGCTCAGTCCCTTTCAAACAATAACAGCCAGACGTGCCAGCATTTTGGACTTTCTCCCCCTGGAACATGCTGTTCGAGGGGACGTACGTGTGTGAGTGGGTGCTCCGCTGAGGACAAGGTCCTGAATCCACCCTAGACAGGGCCTATCTGTGTTTGCACCCATGAAACTCGACGTACGAGGCATTAGCTGATGGAACTCGAGTCAATTATCTCATTTTCTTTAATCTCACTGTCCCTTTGACCTTTCTCTGACTCTAATCCAAGTAACTACCTTTAATTACATTGTGAAACGTCATAACCTCTGCGCGACTTGTCATATTGTTCAAACCAGGACTTTTTTTTTTTTTTAGCAGCACAGGGCTGTAGCTATAAATCTTCCTCTGTGAAAGTACTGCATCACACCGGGGCTTCCTCTACTAAGGCTGATTTTTATAGAAAAGCTGTGAAGCAGCATTGTAATTTCATCAGTCACAGAAGATTCATTTTTCATTTTACTTTTCACAGCAGCTCTCAGAAGCAAAGAAACTGCAGCAGGCACACAGAAGTTACAAAGTTACAAAAAATATAACAACCGGCCGACGTGCTGCTAGCACGACTATTAACCCACCATCAATCACCAAAGGGTCTCCAACCTTTCCTAGAACTGGAGCTACTTATTTTCAGTGTAAGTGTTTCCGAGCTACTAATAATGTTAGTGTTGTGATAGCGACCAGGCAAGATAAGAATACTTTAGTGGCCAACCCAGGCAAGATTACCAGCAATGATCACCTCAGAGCATCATGCCAGCACTAGTGTAAAAAGATTTTTTCAATTTGGAATTTCTCTGTATGGGTGCTACTTGGCAGTAATAGTTGCAATGCCCCAGTCGCCAGGCTAATATTAGTAATATTTCAATATTTATCACTTAAATATAAGCTTTAAATATGTTCTGGAAATCCATTTTCTCCAAACATCAGTTGTGTATGAGTTATGAAAAAACACACATTTTCATTCTAAATACACACTTTTCATGTTTTTGGATGCGTATATTAATTTAACCAAACAAAAGTTTCTAATGTAGCATACTGTGCTGCACACCTGACAGCTACTTCCAGGTAGCCGTTGAGCTACCAGTAGCTCACAAGCTGCTTGTTGGAGAAGCATGCGAGACAGTAACGTCCATCATGCCATAACCTCTGCTGCTTCTCCAAGTCCAGAGAACTTCCATTTCCTGTTGTCCCAAAGAAAGTGGAGGCAATCTTGATGTGGAGGGAGTAGCAATTCTAGGAAGGAGAGCTGTTCAAAGCTGCCAACTTACTGTAAACCGGTGGAGGGTGTAGTGACCAGCTGGTCATGGGCTAGTGTTTCTACCAGCCACTCCTAGAGGGCTGGCTTCCACACTCACCCCACACCTAACCATCACATGTTTCACCGGTCAGGTGACCCTGTTAATAAAAGAGCTTGCAACAGCACCAAGAGGGTGGCAGGCCCGACATGAAAACAGGCCCTGATCCCCCCCACTCAAAGTAGAGAAGGGCCAGTGAATGTTTATGCCCATACCTGCATCTGCGGCCCAGAGTGAGTGTCAGGCGCCGGGAGTCAGTGACTGCCTTCAGGAAAAGAGAAGATGGCCATCCCCATCCCAGCTGCCTGAAAGCCTGAAGGAATGAAGTCGCTCCTGGCCTTGAGTAAAGAGCTGCGGTGTACGCCGGCGATTGGCCAGTACCACATGAACTTACCCACCGGGAATGGGGCCACCCTCTGTTTGTTTTGCATGCAGGGAAGAAGCGGCTATCCCGAGCTGCGGGAGCTGTAAGGTCTGAAGGGTCAGGAGAGGATGCCGTGGCATGAGGAAAGTAGCTGCAGCGCCACTATGACGTAATTTGCTGCATCGCACGGAGGCCTGGGAAGATTAGTAAGAATGTGTGGTCTGAGTAGCGGTCTTTGGAGATGTGCCCTGTCTGTGGGTGAAACGAGAGCAGCACAGCCCACAGCATTGAGGAGGCTGTGGTGGGCACTCGTTCAAAGGTGGCGGCACCAATTTATGAGGGGGTATGCTTTGTTTTTGGCCCTGCTGCTATATCCTGGTCCTGTGGTGCAACCAGACAGCAGGGTCTGATTCAGTGGGGAATAGCACCACCAGAGAGAGAGAGAGAGAGAGACAAGCTACGTGGAATGCTGCAGCATCACCTAGCGGCAGCTCATTGCTCTGATAGGCTGCCCCGGGACACCAAAGGTGGCCACCTACGAGGGCGGCCACCCTTAGTGCCATAGGATGGCACAGACCCTGAGCGGTCTAGTGGTTAGGGGGACCAGTGGTCCCGCAGTGAGGTCACTTCCTGTTCTGGGGGGAGGAGTTGAAGGGCTATATAGCCCAGGGGGCGATGGTCAAGCGCCCTCTTTGTTCCGGTCGCAGCGGCGGGTTGACCCTCGCCCCCACCCCCAGGCTGACCCTCCATCGCGGGACGGTGTCTGCCCGGCGTTTCGTAGTGTCCTCATTGGGGACACACATTTTCTACTCATCTCGTCCCTAAGAGTTGGGCCTCACGGTGAGTGTTGGTCCATCCACCCCCCCTACGCTCGCTGCCCCCACGGGGGTTTTAGCTTGTCTGGGCGGCCTGCTCAGGCGGGGCCGCTGTTGGGGGGGGTTAGCTACGGCAGTTCATGCAGGGCCTTGGGGTCACCTGGGTGGTGATAAGCGTGGCTAAAATACCACCAGAGTGACTTACCTCACTCACCTACAGTTACCCAAAATAAGTCAGCCGGACAGTGGAGAAGAATAAACAAAGCAAGTTTATTAGGCCACAAACTCCCATATGAGAGGGCCCTATATCGACCTCACCCCTAAGAGTGTGCCGAGAAGGACTGACTCACCTCATCATGGTGATACATTATATTACGAGAAGGCAGGGTAAACACGCCCATAATGGAAAAGTACTGGTCCACCAGGAGTGTGGACAATGGTCTCATACAAGAGGCATCTGCACCTGCAATAGCAACACTTGTTATCATCTCCCAAGGACACAGAGCCAGGCCGCTACATCCCCAGCGCATGAGAATGGCCTGATAAGGAGTTTCGCCAGCAGGAGCTTCAGCTACAGTAAACCAAGAAATGGATATATGCTGACACGAGGAATTATTCCTATTCCTACGGGAGGGGGAATGAGCAAGTACAGTTTGCACGCAGAGAGAAATAATTCAAAATGGTGGCACACATGCTAAGCTAAGAACACTGCAAACGATATCACACGCATAAGTGAATAACTGCATAATGAGAACATAAATGTAAATGCGTAAATGCAAGTAATTAGTTAGACACATTCCGCTAACTCATAAGCATAATGTACGAAGGGGGCGGGGCTTGGGATTGACGCCTATCAGACCCTCCTTTTAGCGGACTGTGGCTAACACGTTTGTTTCCATTTATTAACCAAAAGGAGGGCCTTTACAGCAAAATCTATGGGCTGGAAAAGCTGAAAAGACATACTTAAACCAGAACATCATCATGAATGAGTATCAACCAATTAGCATCAGTGAGCTCAACAGCATTGGAGACAGGGTATTGTTTCAATCTTTTCGTAGACTTTCGCATATTGCTGGCACACATGGAGCAACAAGGGGGAAGGCAGTAAACGCAGAGGCAGCAGGACAGTAGGAACCCTATAACACCTATAATGACCATGAATATTTTCCAACCCCAGGAAGAGAAAAGACCCCACAACCATGTCTGTAGGGACCAGGTACCAGTATCTTGATGAAGTTCAGCAGCCAACCTATGAAGTTTCTGCACAGCCAAGTTAACTGTCGGGGCGGAGTCAGGAATATACACGCAGCAGGACGTCCCAATGACGCGGCAAGCTCCACCCCTATCTGCCAGGATGACGTCAAGAACCATTCTATTCTGAATCGTAAATAATCTCATAGCCTGCATCTCCAGTGACATATTAGCTGCAATATCAGCTTCAGTATTCACTACCTTTTCCATAACCCGTGAAAGACGTCTGATGGACCTACTATTAAAGATAGGGCCCCAGAATGGCAACAGGCCTTTAGAAAAATCGTTAAACTGCTGTCCAGCGGTGTCCGTCTGATCTACGTCATCAACTTGAAGTTCCCTCCTTTTTCGCTGTCCTTGCACCACATCAAACCTCCTATGTGTCTTATGATAATCTGAAGGTGCTACGTAAACAGGAGGGAGTAAATACGCTAGGTAACATGTCCCACCCCAACCCTCAGGCAACCACAGATACCCACTATCTCCACATACAAAGTAGACATTAGGGGGAGTGACAAGCGAAGGACTAAGGGTCAGCCGAATCGAGGTAGTCACATTACAAATGCTGTCACCCACCTTTATCGGACCTCTACCCTGTATACAGAAATAAGGCGAGGGTCCCACTACTGCTAGGGGCACCAGGGAATGACCACTACTATTCGCTGCAGGAGGGCGTCGGTATGCTAGAGAAGAGTTCAACTGTAGAAAACTCTCTCGCACCTTATCAGTGTCATTAGGTATCAGAAATTTGTCCAACTTTTTCGAGCAAGTCTCTAAAAATGTTTGGTCAAAACGTCCATCAGTAAATAACCGTCCAAGGGATGAGGGAGGCAAAGGGCGTACTCGCATCGTCAGTGTAGACTTACTGTCGGGGAGTCGTGGGGTGAGAGAGTCAGGCTGCTGAAAAAACTTTACCCTACCTATCAAGGTGTACCAGCCCACACAGCTATTCACAGGGGTCAATTGCAGAGCCAATAACCTATCCTTCTTATATGCTGCAGAAGGAAGCAACCCACATACCCAGCAATCTGTCACATTGTATACAGCGTGTGCATGATGTAGCGTTTTTATGAAAACATTATCACGATAACCTTTTCTCATACATTGTTCACCATAATCAACAGTAACCATATTGTGTTCCGGTAAGGGAGAAGGTGTAGGAACAAGTTTGTGAACGGGGTAAGCTTTATCCAGGAAAAACAGTATCCCCAGCATTATCAGAAAAACAATAATGAGCACCACAATAACCACAATTTTGCTTTTTCGTGATAGGGCACGCCATGGTGAATCTGGTTCTGGTCTGCGAGGGGCAGCAAAAGGCTGTTCCTCATCTGGTATTGGACGGCCAAAAGGATACATGTCTGCTAGAGAACGGGGCAAGGGATATCCTAAAAGTTCAAAAGCTAGGGACACTACTAAAAGTTCAGACACTCCAAAACCGGCCAGAGGGGTTCTTCACCCTTCGATGGGCTGTTCTCCCTATGTCCGTTAAAGCCTCATAGGCAGGCTTTTCGACTTCGCAAACCCTATTCCCTCGACGGAGTCACACAACTGCAGTGACTCAGGAGCACAGAACTTGGGCCCACGTACAACTCTAATGTTCCATTCAGCAATGTCTCAGAAGCAATGTCTCAGAAGTGCACCAGGGCTCCTTTCAGCAGTCCATCCCTATTGCTACAATAACCTATCGACTATAGTCCACTCCTAGTCCCTATCTCAGCCCTTCTTCCAGTGCTCAATGCGTTTGCCTCTCTTTCCTGGGCCGCAAGTTATAGCGAGTGCTCCCTCGCACTTCGGGGTCTGAAAACAGAATTGGTGGGTCGTTTTGAAAAGAGGTGGCTTCGGTCGCTTGAGCACCGTGACCGATAGAAGCCTCGCTACTCGTACTCAGGGCTGGCTTCCGTGCTTTTTCGTCGTGCTCCTCCCCAATCAACACAGCATCAGAAAAAGGGAGATACTTAGGCAACGATTCTGTTTCGTGATCTGCAATGCCACCTCTTACCCATGCATCATAGGGTAAAGGTAGTGGAACCTTCCTTACGTGGGAGGCATGCGTCCACGCCTTTCGACCCTCCACTCGAAGTGCGGTGCGGGTGGTGAGCAGCACCAACCGTGGCTCAGACCATCTGGGCTCCAAACAGGACTTCCGCTGGTACTTCTTAACGACGACCCAGTCCCCTGGGTTGATGCCGTGGCCGGGCCCCTCAGGCAGCGGCTTCAGTGTGTCTGCTACCTGCTGGTGAACAGAATGGAGATCTTTAGTCAAAGCATACAAGTAGTCTGTCAACATAGGATATTCTATCTCTGAGAAACATTTAGGCCTAGGAACTCCCCACACATTGGCGGGCCTGCCGAATACAACTTCGTGGGGGGAAGCACCTGTCTTGGAATTCACTGTAACTCGTGTGGAGAGTAGAGCAAGGGGGAGAGCGTCTGGCCAGCGTAGCCCAGTACTTTCCTGTATCTTGGCCATTTTTAATTTCAGTGTACCATTAAATCTTTCAACCAAACCCGCAGCCTGTGGGTGTAGGGCTGCGTGGAATTTTTGAGAGATCTGTAATCCCTTACATATATTTTTCATCAGTTCAGCATTGAAGGAGGTACCGTTATCACTCCAGATCACTCTAGGTAACCCGAACCTGCTAAAATATTCCTTAATCAACATCTTCGCTGTCGACATGGCCGTACAGTCTTTCGTTGGGAAAGCCTCCACCCACCTACTGAATGCGCACACCACCACAAGTACGTATTTAAGGTTATGCACTCTTTCCATTTCAATGTAATCCATCTGTATTACTTCAAAGGGGTATGTTGGGGGTGCAAAATTACCCACAGGGACGGGTATTCCCTTCCCAGGATTGTGTTGTAAACAAATCATGCACTGTTGTACCAAACGTGTGGCCACCCTGGAAATGTTCTTATTACTCCATACTGGGTCTAATAATTTACATATTCCCTTGGCACTTATATGAGCTGGTCCATGAGCCATTGTCACCACTGGGAGGACATATGCATTTGGGAGCAACCATCGTCTTTTGTCTGTCACATCCGTCCAACACTCATCCGAGTCCAACTGTCCCTTTCCATTCCTCCATTCCTTCAGCTCTTCCTCAGTCACTTTCTCTTGTATGTTCCGCACACTCTGTACAGTATCTGCAAACATGTTAACGTCTGGTACCCATCTAGCCGGTCCAGCCACAAACATTCGCGGGAGTCTGTTCCTGGCAGTTTCTTTAGCTGTCTGATCTGCAAACGCGTTTCCCCGCCCTACGTCATCAACCACCGCTTTGTGTGTGTTAGAACCGGGAGTCTCTGGTTGGCAAAGGTAAGTACCTTGGCCCAAGTAGGGACCCCTAGCTCCGGTCAGGGCAACGGAATAACCCTCTGAGATAACCCCTGCTCACCCTCTAGGTAGCATGGCGCGAGCAGTCTAGGCTAAACTCGGAGACAATGTGGATAACATTTGCACTTAACACAACAATAATCCCCAATCCACCACAAACTGAGACCACACAGGTAAGTATATTTTTATAAAAATATATAACTTTATCTAGTTTCAGCAAGGTAAATCAAGCAGTTGCACGATAATCACTTCATTATAAAAGGGAGGTACTTAATCTTAATTGGTCTTTCTTAATGTCAGGAAGTTCTCAAAACAAATGTCTCTAGTCTCTTCAAGTCAGCACAAAGATATGCCAACGATTTTGTGATCAAAAACGCTCTCAAAAATGATGAGCAAACAATGCCAGCGTAAAACAACTATCCCCCAAGGGTCCCCTGGCTTCAGGGCCCACAAGCGCTTCTTGCGCGGCTCACCCGGTATCCTGGGCGAGGGGGGACTTCTTTCCCTGTGCTTGCGGTGACGCGGGTCCCCCAGGGGCACCTCGCGGGTGCCGGCTCAGTGTTGCTCCCGCCCGGCCGGTCTCAGGACGCTCTCCGCCCGCTCTGGATCCTCCAAAGAACAGCGGGGAGCAGAGACGGCAGGCCAGGGGCTGGAGCACTTACGGAGATCCCTCGGCGAGGTCAGGTCACTTCTTCCCGGGCCCGGCGGTGATCTCGCTGATTCCTCGGCTTCCTCGCGAAGGCAGCCAATCCCCTCGCGGCTCCTCAGGCGAGCCTCCACAGCACCCGGGAGTCAGCCAATGGCAGTGCGGCTCCCGGGACAGTAAACAATGACGCTCCGCGACTCCGGCCAATCACGGCCCACTACTGCTGATGACGCTGCGCCGCACGGGCCAATCCCGTCGCGGCGTTAGTGAGGGGGCTCGGCTCCCTCCACCAATGGGAGCGCGGCGGCTTCGTTCTTCGCCGCGGCAGCGCCTGGACCTCTAGGCAAGTTACGGGGGGGGTTCCTGGCTCCGGGCCGCGGTGGTGATTTGGCGGCAAAGGGTTTTCAAGGGCGCTGGTCCCGATGAGACCCCCCTCTCGACCTCTCCACCACGTTGGAGCGGATTTCACGAGGGGAGGCGCCACAAGCCTCCAACCCTCATAGGAAATGTGCCGATGAGCACACCGATCCCTTCCTCACGCTCCGCAGTCGAGTACACCACGCCCCCGGTCCACAACAGCACGATCTTGCAGCTGTTTTCTGGCAAAGCTTTAGGAACCTTTAGCCCTGGGTTCCCAGCAGGAGGCCAGCTCTTCTCAGGCCCTTGGAGATTCAGTAAAGACACAGCACACAGCAAAGTCTTGGTAGGTTCAAGCAGGCAGGGTCACAGCACGCAGCAAAGTCCCTTTCCCCTCTTCAGCTTTCAGTGGCCACAGCAGAACAGGTCAGCCCTTAGAGCACACAGCAAGGCAATCTTCCTTTAGTTCTCTCGCCGTCTTCCTTCCAGCAGAGGGTCCGTCTTGGTTGTAGAATTTCAGAATCTAACTTTCTGCAGACAGGGGTCCTTTCCTTATACCCCCAATGTCTTTGAAGTTCTTGGTGCATGGAGGCCCTGGGTCCAGTCTAAACCAGTTCTGGGGGTTGCGGAGCACTGAGGTGTCTCTGGCTTTCTTCTTCCTGTCAGCTTCAGGGCCAGGGGGGTCAGTTGACCACCAGGAGAGAGCGAATGTGGGGGAGGTAGGCAGGCACAGCCCAGCACTTATCTGGCATTCCTTCCTCCCTCCTCCCAAGCAGGCAGATGTGCCCTTTCATCCCCGGGATGGCTCCGACCCTCTCCTCTGGGGCTCTGCAGCCCCTTCCTGTCACATCCAGACCAGGCAGACATTCCACAAACCCAGGCACATAGAAAAAGGTTTCGACAAGAGAACAGCCACTTTCTAAAAGTGCTATTCTCCAACACAGGATTTAAAAACACCCTTCACTAAAAGATGTGTCATTAAATTCTGAGTCCAGGGATATCTCTCATGGATGTTCCATCTTGTTCCTATAGGGAGATAGGCTGGGATCCAATGGGACCAGCCTCCCCCAGGCTACCCTAGGGAGCCCTACAGCCCTACAGCAGTGAGCACACAAAGCGGCTGCTGCTCTCTACCAGAGCATGTTACCTGCACTAGTACACGCTCTACCCTATCCATTCACTGCACCCTACCCAGGGGGGTACCTGGAGCCTTCCATAGGGGTGGCTGATGTGCACAGACAGGGGAGGGTTAAGCCCAGCCAGTGGGGACACTGGCCGGGCTGACATGGCAGTCACTGACTGCATACAGGCTCTGCGCTGGCAGGCCTGAGTCACCATTTTAAAGCTACTCATGTGGGTGGCGCAATCCGCGCTGCAGGCCCACTAGTAGCATTTGTCATCACCGGCCCTGGCACACACAGTGCACTTTACTAGGGACTTCGTGGTGCTACAAATATGCCAATCAGGTATATTCATTCAATATCACAATTTACAGAAGGAGCACTTACCCTCTGACACTGATCAGCAGTGGCAGAGGGTCCAAAGCATCTAAACCAGCAAAAACGAAATCCAGCACAGCATTAAAACACATGAGTCAGAGGCAAAAAGATGGGGGAAGAACCACGCCAAAAGGTGTCAGGTCTAACACGTGTCCCCTCCAGCTGAAAGTGGGGAGAACTACCCAACCTCTTGGGAGTCCTCATCACTAAGGCGGAAGAATCTGGACAGACCGTCAGCGTTGGCGTGTTCTGTACCAGGGCGGTGCTCCACCGTAAAGTCCATCCCCTGTAGGGAAATGGACCACCTCAGCAATTTTGGATTCTCACCCCTCATCTGCATTAACCATCTGAGGGGCCTGTGGTCGGTCTGAACGCGGAAGTGAGTCCCAAACAGGTAGGGCCTCAGCTTCTTCAGAGCCCAGACCACAGCGAAAGCTTCCCTTTCAATGGCACTCCATTTTTGTTCCCTGGGGATCAGCCTCCGGCTAATGAAAGCCACAGGTTGGTCTCCTCCCTCATCATTGATCTGTGAGAGCACTGCTCCCACGCCTTGCTCTGAAGCGTCAGTTTGCACAATGAACTCACTTGAAAAGTCAGGTGCCTTAAGCACCGCTGCTGTGCACATGGCAGTTTTGAGGGTGTCAAACGCAGTTTGACAGGCCTCAGTCCAATTCACTTTCCTGGGCTGATTCCTAGATGTCAGCTCTGTCAAAGGGGCCACAATGGTGCCATAGCCTTGGACAAACCGTCTGTAATACCCGGTGAGACCTAGAAAGGCTCTCACCTCCGTCTGGGTCTTGGGGGGTTCCCAAGCCAGAATGGTATCAATCTTCGCCTGTAGGGGCGCCACCTTGCCGCTCCCCACCTGGTGTCCCAAGTACACCACAGATCCCTGCCCTATCTGGCATTTACTGGCCTTGATAGTGAGGCCTGCCTTCTGCAGAGCCTTCCACACTTCAGTGAGGTGTTGCAGGTGTTCCTCCCAAGTGGAGCTGAACACCGCAATGTCATCCAGGTAGGCGGCGCTGAATTGCTCCAGCCCTGCCAGTACCTGGTTGACCAATCTCTGAAATGTGGCGGGGGCATTTTTCAACCCAAAGGGCATGACACGAAACTGGAAGTGTCCTTCGGGCGTTGAAAATGCTGACCTCTCCTTTGCCCCGTCAGTTAAGGCAATCTGCCAGTACCCTGAAGTCAAATCGAACGTACTCAGGTACTGGGCAGCTCCCAACCGATCCACCAGTTCATCAGCTCTGGGGATGGGGTGCGCGTCAGTCTTCGTGACCGCATTGAGCCCACGGTAGTCCACGCAGAACCGAAGTTCTGGGGGGCCACCGGGGGTAGCAGCTTTCTTAGGCACTAAGACCACTGGGCTAGCCCAGGGGCTGCTGGAGGGCTCAATAACCCCAAGCGCCAACATCTTGGAAACTTCTTCCTTGATGCTAGCTCTGACCTTGTCAGCTACCCTGTAAAACTTCTGTTTCACAGGCATGCTGTCTCCAGTGTCCACGTCGTGGACGCACCATTTGGTGACACCTGGGGTCAGGGAGAACAGTGGGGCGAACTGACCCAAGACTCGGCGACAGTCCTCTTGCTGTTCGGGGGTCAGGGTGGGGGAGAGGACCACACCATCCACTGACCCATCTTGCTCCTTGACTGCCAGGAGGTCAGGGAGAGGATCACTATCCTCCTCCCCTCCAACATCTGTAGCCATGAGCATAGTCACTTCAGTCCTCTCAAAGTGGGGTTTGAGGCGGTTCACATGTAGCACTCTCAGGGGCTGCCTGGGAGTCTTCAGGTTAACCAAATAGGTAACCTCGCTCTTGCGCTCCACCACCTCATATGGGCCAGACCACTTGTCACGGAGCGCACAAGGCTCCACTGGCGCCATCACCCACACCTTCTGTCCAGGTTGGAACTCAACCAGAGAAGTATTCTGGTCATACCACCTCTTCATTTCCTCCTGGCTAGCCTCCAGGTTCTCTTGAGCGAGCTTCCTGAAGCGCTTAGTCTGGTTGCGAATGGCCAGCACATAGCTGAACACATCCTGAGGGGTTTTCCCACGGGATTTCTCCCACCCCTCCTTCACCAGAGCCAGAGGCCCTCTGACAGGGTGGCCATACAGCAACTCAAAGGGACTGAACCCTAATGATTTCTGAGGCACCTCCCTGTAGGCAAACAACAGGCATGGCAACAAGACATCCCATTTCCGCCTCATGGGCTCCTCCAGGCCCATGATCATGCCCTTCAATGTGCGGTTGAATCTCTCAACCAAACCATTTCCTTGAGGGTGGTAAGGAGTGGTGAATTTGTATGTCACCCCACACTCAATCCACAGGGACTTCATATATTTAGAAATGAAGTTTGTCCCGCGGTCCGAAACGACCTCCTTCGGAAATCCCACCCGGGAAAAGATCCCCATCAGGGCACGGCCCACCACTGGGGCGGTGACTGTCCTGAGCGGAAGGGCTTCCGGGTACCGAGTGGCATGGTCCACCAAGACCAGGATAAACCTGTTGCCTAGGGCTGTCTTGGGATCCAGGGGCCCCACGATGTCAATGCCCACCCGCTCAAAAGGGGTGCTCACCACGGGAAAGGGTTGGAGGGGTGCCACGCGCTTCCCTCCACTCTTGCCACTGGCCTGACAAGTCCGACAAGACTTACAAAAGGCAGAGACGTGCGTCTTCATCTGGGGCCAGTAGAAATGGGTGACAAGCCTGTGATAGGTCTTGTCTTGCCCCAGATGTCCTGCGAGAGGCACGTCATGAGCCAGACCCAGTAGGAAGTTCCTGAAGCGCTCCGGTACCACCAGCACACGGGCTGCGCCGGGCTCAGCGAACTTAGGCTCACTATAAAGTAAGTCATCCTCCCAATAGATCAAATGCTCCTTGGACCCCAGGCCTGCGGCCTGGTCGGCAGCCTGCTGCCGCACACCAATGAGAGAAGGGCACTCCTTCTGAGCCTGGCAGAATTCCTCCCTGGAGGGACCACCCTCTTGCTGCCACTGGGACAGCTCAGGCAATTCCCCTAGTTCGGCCACTTGCTCCCCTGTAGGTTCCAGGGCATCCCCTTCCGGGTCTGCCTCCTCCTGGACCGTGGGAACAGTGGGGGCCGGTTTCCCGCGCCCTCTACCCCTTCCTCTCTTGGCAGGTCCCTGGGCCATTTTTCCAGGCTCCAGCTCTGTTAGACCGCCCTCTCTTGCTGTCATTGCACGGGTGGACACACAGATCCACGCAGGCAAACCCAACATCTCCAAGTGAGTCCTGTGCTCCACCTCTTTCCAGGGGGAGCTCTCCAGGTCATTACCTAATAGACAATCTACAGGCAAGGCATCACTTACTACAATCTCCAAAATACCGGAGACTCCTCCCCATTCAAATGGAACTTTCGCCAGCCTGCAGTAGCGCACTGAACTGTCAGCTGCCACCACAGGCCGGAGTACCTGGGGAACAATTTGCTCTTCAGACACCCACTGACACCTAACAGATGTCACGCTGGCCCCTGTGTCTCTCAGAGCCTCCACCACCTGTCCATTGATGGTCACCTTCTGCCCGTATTTCTTAGTGTTTTGGGGCAGCAAGGTTTCCTGGGCCATCTCTCGGTCTCCTAAAGAGACAAGGGTCATCACTGCTAGCCCTTCCTCCCCACTAGAGATCAAATCCCCTCCCAAAGCTACACTGGCCAATGCCGGTGCTGGAGCACCAGAGGGTGCTGGGGGTTTCTTTGGACACTTGGGGGCAATGTGCCCCACCTGCCCACATGTAAAGCAGGTAGGCGGGGGCCTGTTGTCCTGCTTGCCCTTACGGGGCCAGGACTTCTTAGACTTGGGGGGTTGAGACACCTTCTCCTGGGAACCAGTTTGGGGCCCTTTAGAAGACTCCTTTTGATTACCCGTGTCCCCCCCACTCTTCTGCGGAGGACCCTGTCCACCCTTGGCTGGGGTACTTACCACCCCCTTGTGGACCCTGGTGCTAGTCCACCGGTCCGCCTCTTTAGCAAGCTCACTGGGATCAGTTAACTTACTATCCAAAAGATGCTGGCGCAGCTCTGGGACACACAAACTACTTAAGTGCTCCCTACTAATCAAGTGACACAACCCCACATAATCAGTAACTTTGCTGCCCTTCATCCAACCTTCCAGTGCACGCGTGTACATACTCACACACTCCACCCAAGTACTTGAATCAAGCTTCTTGAAGTTCCTAAACTTCTGGCGGTACTGTTCAGCAGTGAGCCCATACCTGAGGCACAAAGCCTCCTTCATGGCGGAGTAGGACAAAGCATCCTTTGCTTCTAAGGGGGCCAAAACATCCCTCCCAGAGGCCTCAAAATGCTTCCACAATCCTGCTCCCCAATTCTTCTCAGGCACTTCATTCATCCTTAGGGCTAGTTCATACGCTCTAAACCACGCATAAATATCATCACCCCTCTGATAATTCTGTACCAGATCCTTTGGTATGTATACCTTACCCGCCTGTACTGGTTGTGCGCTGCCACCATTAGAACTGGGCACCCTCTCTTTATATTTGATGGCCAATTCCTTCATGCCCCTCTCATGAGCCAAGTCGAGCTTCTTCTCCTCCAAAGCGAGAGCATCCCTTCTCTCCTGCGCCGCTCTCTCCTGCGCCTCTCTCTCAATTTCCAGGCGCAGTTTCTTCTCATCGGCGTCCGCTCTGAGTTTCAAAAGCTCAATCTCATGGGCCCTAGTTCTCTGATTCTCCTCCACTTCCTCTGGAGAAATATTCCTACTGGAGTGGGTGCTGCCGGCCCTAGACGCTGGCTTCGCCACTGGCAATTCACTGGGCCAAAACCCAATCTCCTGTGCGCCACCCTCTTCCATAGGAGCTTCTGGGACACCATGTTTGGCCTCCCACCAGGCCCTCAGAGCTGTCTGTAGCTCTTCCTTATTTGCGCCGCCCCTCACTGGGCATTCAAGCTGTTTGCAGACTTTTCTCAGTTGCTCCTTGTTATAGGTTAACAACTTCTGGATTTCAAATTCCACCTCCACGTCTCCATTCACGCTTGGCGCTTTCCGAGACATGATGCTTCCTACCCCTTTTTCAACTAAAAAGGTTTCACCAAAAAGAAAAAATCCTGCGCAACCTGTTCCGCTAAACTAGACTAGTGATGTACAAGAAATTACTGCCGGTCAAGTGCAATTATTAGTTCAAAATCCGCACCGCGAGCCACCAATGTTAGAACCGGGAGTCTCTGGTTGGCAAAGGTAAGTACCTTGGCCCAAGTAGGGACCCCTAGCTCCGGTCAGGGCAACGGAATAACCCTCTGAGATAACCCCTGCTCACCCTCTAGGTAGCATGGCGCGAGCAGTCTAGGCTAAACTCGGAGACAATGTGGATAACATTTGCACTTAACACAACAATAATCCCCAATCCACCACAAACTGAGACCACACAGGTAAGTATATTTTTATAAAAATATATAACTTTATCTAGTTTCAGCAAGGTAAATCAAGCAGTTGCACGATAATCACTTCATTATAAAAGGGAGGTACTTAATCTTAATTGGTCTTTCTTAATGTCAGGAAGTTCTCAAAACAAATGTCTCTAGTCTCTTCAAGTCAGCACAAAGATATGCCAACGATTTTGTGATCAAAAACGCTCTCAAAAATGATGAGCAAACAATGCCAGCGTAAAACAACTATCCCCCAAGGGTCCCCTGGCTTCAGGGCCCACAAGCGCTTCTTGCGCGGCTCACCCGGTATCCTGGGCGAGGGGGGACTTCTTTCCCTGTGCTTGCGGTGACGCGGGTCCCCCAGGGGCACCTCGCGGGTGCCGGCTCAGTGTTGCTCCCGCCCGGCCGGTCTCAGGACGCTCTCCGCCCGCTCTGGATCCTCCAAAGAACAGCGGGGAGCAGAGACGGCAGGCCAGGGGCTGGAGCACTTACGGAGATCCCTCGGCGAGGTCAGGTCACTTCTTCCCGGGCCCGGCGGTGATCTCGCTGATTCCTCGGCTTCCTCGCGAAGGCAGCCAATCCCCTCGCGGCTCCTCAGGCGAGCCTCCACAGCACCCGGGAGTCAGCCAATGGCAGTGCGGCTCCCGGGACAGTAAACAATGACGCTCCGCGACTCCGGCCAATCACGGCCCACTACTGCTGATGACGCTGCGCCGCACGGGCCAATCCCGTCGCGGCGTTAGTGAGGGGGCTCGGCTCCCTCCACCAATGGGAGCACGGCGGCTTCGTTCTTCGCCGCGGCAGCGCCTGGACCTCTAGGCAAGTTACGGGGGGGGTTCCTGGCTCCGGGCCGCGGTGGTGATTTGGCGGCAAAGGGTTTTCAAGGGCGCTGGTCCCGATGAGACCCCCCTCTCGACCTCTCCACCACGTTGGAGCGGATTTCACGAGGGGAGGCGCCACAAGCCTCCAACCCTCATAGGAAATGTGCCGATGAGCACACCGATCCCTTCCTCACGCTCCGCAGTCGAGTACACCACGCCCCCGGTCCACAACAGCACGATCTTGCAGCTGTTTTCTGGCAAAGCTTTAGGAACCTTTAGCCCTGGGTTCCCAGCAGGAGGCCAGCTCTTCTCAGGCCCTTGGAGATTCAGTAAAGACACAGCACACAGCAAAGTCTTGGTAGGTTCAAGCAGGCAGGGTCACAGCACGCAGCAAAGTCCCTTTCCCCTCTTCAGCTTTCAGTGGCCACAGCAGAACAGGTCAGCCCTTAGAGCACACAGCAAGGCAATCTTCCTTTAGTTCTCTCGCCGTCTTCCTTCCAGCAGAGGGTCCGTCTTGGTTGTAGAATTTCAGAATCTAACTTTCTGCAGACAGGGGTCCTTTCCTTATACCCCCAATGTCTTTGAAGTTCTTGGTGCATGGAGGCCCTGGGTCCAGTCTAAACCAGTTCTGGGGGTTGCGGAGCACTGAGGTGTCTCTGGCTTTCTTCTTCCTGTCAGCTTCAGGGCCAGGGGGTCAGTTGACCACCAGGAGAGAGCGAATGTGGGGGAGGTAGGCAGGCACAGCCCAGCACTTATCTGGCATTCCTTCCTCCCTCCTCCCAAGCAGGCAGATGTGCCCTTTCATCCCCGGGATGGCTCCGACCCTCTCCTCTGGGGCTCTGCAGCCCCTTCCTGTCACATCCAGACCAGGCAGACATTCCACAAACCCAGGCACATAGAAAAAGGTTTCGACAAGAGAACAGCCACTTTCTAAAAGTGCTATTCTCCAACACAGGATTTAAAAACACCCTTCACTAAAAGATGTGTCATTAAATTCTGAGTCCAGGGATATCTCTCATGGATGTTCCATCTTGTTCCTATAGGGAGATAGGCTGGGATCCAATGGGACCAGCCTCCCCCAGGCTACCCTAGGGAGCCCTACAGCCCTACAGCAGTGAGCACACAAAGCGGCTGCTGCTCTCTACCAGAGCATGTTACCTGCACTAGTACACGCTCTACCCTATCCATTCACTGCACCCTACCCAGGGGGGTACCTGGAGCCTTCCATAGGGGTGGCTGATGTGCACAGACAGGGGAGGGTTAAGCCCAGCCAGTGGGGACACTGGCCGGGCTGACATGGCAGTCACTGACTGCATACAGGCTCTGCGCTGGCAGGCCTGAGTCACCATTTTAAAGCTACTCATGTGGGTGGCGCAATCCGCGCTGCAGGCCCACTAGTAGCATTTGTCATCACCGGCCCTGGCACACACAGTGCACTTTACTAGGGACTTCGTGGTGCTACAAATATGCCAATCAGGTATATTCATTCAATATCACAATTTACAGAAGGAGCACTTACCCTCTGACACTGATCAGCAGTGGCAGAGGGTCCAAAGCATCTAAACCAGCAAAAACGAAATCCAGCACAGCATCAAAACACATGAGTCAGAGGCAAAAAGATGGGGGAAGAACCACGCCAAAAGGTGTCAGGTCTAACACTGTGCACTGCACTTTATTACTGCTAGCCGTCTGGGAAGCGTTAGAGCTGTCAGCAGGCACAATATCAATGGGCCATGTTGAATTCGTTGTCCGTGTGATGTAAAAAATCCCCTCTCTGCCCACAGTCTTCCATAACTATGAGCCACGCCAAAGGCGTATTGGCTATCAGTATAAATGTTCACATCCAATCCTTCACTCAGTTCACATGCACGCATCAACGCTATTATCTCTGCAGCTTGAGCTGAGTTGTACGGGACTCTAGAAGTCTCCACCACTGTTTGTAATGTCGTGACTGCATATGCTGCTGTTGTGGTACCGTCCGCTAGTTTAAAACAAGACCCATCAACATACAACTCTCCGTCAGGGTCATCTAGGGGCTTATCCGTCAAATCTACTCTCCCTTTTGTCTCCTCCTCTGTTCGGAACAGGCAGTCATGCACTTCACCATCTTTCTCATCTGAAGGGAGAGGCAACAGTGTGGCTGGATTCAGGGTAGCGCATCTTTTTATCGTTACATGTGGGGCAAATAGTGTCATCTCATAACCAGTCAGACAAGCGCTAGGTAAATGCTGCGTCTGTGTTCTGTTTAGTAAAATGTCCACTGCATGTGGTACCATTACCGTAAGAGCTGAACCCAGTACGAGCCCTGCCGATTGTCTTATCGAGACTGCAGCAGCCGCTGTAGCCCTTAGACAGCTCGGAAGCGCTCTTGCCACGTTGTCGAGCATTGCAGAGAAGTAAGCACACGGTCTCTGTTTCCCTCCAAAATCTTGTGTTAAGACAGACAACGCGCAACCTTCCGCCTCGTGCACATAGAGTACAAAAGGCTTCTGGTAATTGGGTGTTCCCAAGACGGGTGCGGAACATAGAGCAGTCTTCAATAACTCAAACGCTTCTTGGCATGCAGGTGTCCAAGGTAGGGGCTCGCACACCTCTTTTGTGGTCAGATACAGCAGGGGTCTTGTTAGTAAAGCATAATTAGGTATCCACTGGCGACAGTACGATGTTATGCCCAAAAATGCGCGCACCTCTCGCTGTGTGTTAGGTACTGCCATGTTAGTTATTGCCTTGACGCGCTCTGGTGTCAGCCTTCTCCCGTCCTTCGATAGGAGGTGACCGAGGTAGGTGACCTCCTGTCGACAGTATTGGAATTTAGGGAGGGACACCTTGTGTCCTTCACGAGCCAAATGGTGTAACAATTTAACAGTAGACTCTCGGCACCCCTCCTCATTGTCGGAGGCGATGAGAATATCATCCACGTATTGCAACAAGACATTTCCTTGCGGGAGCTCCAAATCATCTAACTGTGCTTTTAATGCTTGGCTGTAAATACTGGGGCTTTCTGTATAGCCTTGAGGAATTCTACAAAATCTAAAACTGCGGCCAGCCAATGAGAATCCGAAGAGGTACCTGCTATCTGGGTGTACAGGTATACTAAAGAACGCATTCTTAAGGTCCAACACTGAAAAGTATTTAGCTGAGGGGGGTATCATAGTCAAAATGGTAGTAATGTCAGAAACCACTGGGTACTGGGGCTCAACAACCTTGTTAACGTGGCGTAAATCAATCACAAAACGATAGACATCAGGTGTATTCTCACCTGCGTCACCTGAGGATCTTTTAAGTATCGGAAGTATCGGACTATTACAGATATTCGAGTCCGTTTCCTCTACTACCCCCGATCCAATCAAATCCTGTATAATCTGCAACAGAGCCTTCTCTCCATCTCTAGAGATCTTGTATTGAGGTATGCGAGGCAGCTTCGCTCCCACCTTAACATTTACGGACACCGGTGCAATGTCCATTTTTCCCACATCAGTATCGCTACTGGCCCACAGACTCGGGGGGACATCCCTGAACTCAACTAGGAGGGGCTCGTCCTTTGAAAAACATTGCTGCGCACGCGCGACAGAAGGACCCATCGTAAGGTACACACCATCCGGGGAACAGTAAATCGTAGCATGCAACCTTTTTAACAAATCCAAACCCAGTAAATTCTCACCACAATTCGAAGTCAAGAGAAAGGAGGAGTCAACAGTGAAGGGGCCAATCGTAAGTGTCAAGGGCTTAGAGATGGGGCTAACCACCGGGGTACCAGAGAACCCCACTGAAATATTAGTCTTGCCAGACAGAGCCGCCCCTGGAACCTGAGAACGTGCTACAGAACTTTTCGTAGCACCTGTATCCAATAAGAGTTTCTGATGGGATCCCGACAAGTCTGCCGTTACATAAGGCCCACGTTGATCAACATCCACAGAAACAGGTCCCTCACTCTGCCCTATGCTGTCCTAGTTATAGGAAAATCCTGTGAAATCATCCATGGCGTACGCATCATTGTAGAACTGTCTATCCCTGCCGTCATCGCCCTCCCTCTGAGAATGCTGTCTATCCTTTCCTCCGTCAAAATAATTTCCTCCCTGTCTCCTGCCCTCCTCGGACTGTCTAGTGTCTCTATTCGCATCTCCCCGACCTCGTCCTCTACCAAGTCCAGCATGGGACCGTAGTAGTGGACAATCTTTCCACCAGTGCCCTTCCTGTTTGCAGTTAGCGCACTGGTTGGGTCCCAAACGCTCTCTTCTCTCTCCCCTTCCGAAGCTACTTCCTCGACCACCTGACACGGGCGGGGCTCCCCGTCCTCTGCCCTTCGCTACTTGCTGCAACAAAACCTTTGTCTTCAAATCTTTCGCCTTCTTTTCTTGCCTGTCCTTATTCTCATTCTCTCTATGTTCATAATACTGGGCCATGCTCAAAATTCCTGAGGGGGTAGATGTTGTCCATGTACTCTCTGACGCTTGCAGTCGGGCCGATATTTCTGGCAGCAGATTCGTAACGAATCTGTTGACAAAAAGACGGAGTCCTCCATCTTGAGAGATATCTTGTCCGCTAAAATCCATAAATGTTTCTTCAAAACGAGTGAAGAAATCTGAAACTGCCTCATCCTTTTTCTGTTTGCAAGCCGTTAACTTATCCCAATCTACCTTCTTAGGAGGAATGAGTGAATGCATATATTTAATTATACGCCCGGGTAATGCTAGTATCTCAGGCTTCGGCTTCTCACCTGGCTTTCATTCCTTATCCCAATCTGTAAATTCTTCCCAAGTACCGCCTAACTCCTCTCTATGTTCCGAGCCCTTCACCTGTCTCCACACATCCACGGGGACCAATAATCCGAAAAACAGTTCAATGTCTGCTAACGTCATTACTGTTGAGGAGGCTGCCTCCGTTAATTCTTTGTAATAAGCCGTTGGATTTTTCCTTGAGTCGGGTAACTGCGCCTTCAGAGCTAATACCTCGCTCCTTTTCCAAGGCGTATACACCCATTGTTCTTGGAAATGGGCATCTACACGTGGTCTAGTCACTACCTGGGTGGTCGGGTCTACTAGTTCAGGTACCTCAGGGTGAAATATAGGGTGTACTTCACGCATTGGATGTATCCCCGGGAAATGGGTCTCACCTGTCGCTGTTAGCTCATTCCTGTACTCCAACAAATACCTCAAACTACGGAGCACTTCCGCTGCTCCAGTATTAGCCCTGTAAGCATGAGTCTTAATATCGCGAAGAATCGCTGGCGCCACACCACCATATCCCTGCTCCCATAGCGCTATTAGGGTCGTTGCCATGTGCCACAAGGCATGCTGTTGCATCAAAGACTCATAATCCTTCATAGTAGACCAAATATCCTCTAGTGAATAAATATTATTCCTGGCCCATTGACAAGCTTGATTAGCTACCATGGTCTTCTCATCTAGGGGTACATTAGCACGTGTGAGTAACTTTCGTACCTGAGTAAATAGTCCGCCCTCCGCTCCTCTAGCAGGTGTTCGCAACGCGCTCTGAGGGGTGGCGCTGGCAGAGACAGTGGGGATAGCGGGGCCAGCAGAGAACACCGGGGATAGCGCAGCATACGCAGGGCTCGTCGCCGAGAAAGGGAGCAAGGGTGCCGTGGTAGAAGGGGAAGTAGGTCCCCCTGCAGAGGAAGCAGGTGTACCGGACAAGGGAGGGGCACTGACTTGGGGAACTGAAACCACCACCTGTGGGGCGGAATCTCCGAGCACGGGGTACAGCGGCTGTGGAGCATATGGGGGAGGGGGTCGGGCGCTCAAAATATCTTCCATCTCGTCTATATCCTCTTCCTTTACCACATAGCACTTATTTTCCAATAACCTAAAACGCCTATCTGCGCGCTCAATCCGCAGCTCATTCTCTTTCTTAGTGTGTTCCCTCGCCTTCTGCGCCATGGTCTGTGCCGATCTTTTCTGAGCTACCTTTTCCTCCCTTATCTGCCGTTCTCGTGCCTCCTTCTGCCACATTCGCAAAGAATCAAACATACTCTGGCGGCTGCGCCTAGCAAACAATTTGTCTTGTAAATAATCTAATTTTGCTGCGTCAAAAGAGCCCAGTAAAGGCCACTGCAAATCCACATTATCCATTGTATACTTATGCCACAGAGAGGGAAACAAAATAGGAGGTAAGCCATGCTTGACGTACATGTCGAAATTCGGAGAGCCTTCCTGCGGGGCAGGTTGGCTCTTAGCCAATCTCACATCTGAAACCTCATCACAACACCCGAAACACCGCAATTTACTAAAGCACGGCATTTTGTTCTCTTACAAACACACAACAGCACAAAAATCCACAGTTTCAATATGCATATATTTGATCAAATAGAGTCCGCACCAAAACACGTGTTACCAAAATGAGACAAGGCCCGTCGACCAAGTCCTGGGAAACCTGGACACTACCGCAGACTGAACAGCACACACCCGCTGTTCCGAGACTGGGAAACCAATTTGTTTCCCGGGCAGCACTACAAATCGGCAGGCGCCACACCCCCCGGGACCCGGCACTCTCCCACAAACCACCACATTAGGTGTTCGGGCGAGCCCAAAATCCTCACGTAGCACGCCGCTCACCAACCCGCAGTACTATCCAGTCGGATTTTCACAAACCAACGTTCCCCAATCTCCATCAAGTCTGTCAGAGCGCTATCTGCACTCTGAGTTTCCCGGAGCACACTAGCCCCAGAAGCACACCGGCTCCTCCAATCACCAGAGACACACCGGTCTCACGGAGCACTCCGGCCCCTCAATCACCGGTCGGACCACTTACCTTCCGTGCGCGGTACCAACCTCTACCGTTCTCCACTTCCGGCTGCCTGGACCAACACGGTCAGCTCCAAGGTTCCGCCTTCCGGACTCCGGCGTAGGATCTTGGACCGAGACCTCCTCCGATCAGCAGGGTGGGGCAGCGCTGCGAGAACCAAGCTCGGCATCAAAGTGGGTACCCAGCCCCACCGTGCCGACCAGGGGGTCTCCGGCCTTCTGCTACCCACTTACGGGTGAGAAAGGTCCTAATCGCGGAGTCCCTGTTCGGGCGCCATCTGATAAGCGTGGCTAAAATACCACCAGAGTGACTTACCTCACTCACCTACAGTTACCCAAAATAAGTCAGCCGGACAGTGGAGAAGAATAAACAAAGCAAGTTTATTAGGCCACAAACTCCCATATGAGAGGGCCCTATATCGACCTCACCCCTAAGAGTGTGCCGAGAAGGACTGACTCACCTCATCATGGTGATACATTATATTACGAGAAGGCAGGGTAAACACGCCCATAATGGAAAAGTACTGGTCCACCAGGAGTGTGGACAATGGCCTCATACAAGAGGCATCTGCACCTGCAATAGCAACACTTGTTATCATCTCCCAAGGACACAGAGCCAGGCCGCTACATCCCCAGCGCATGAGAACGGCCTGATAAGGAGTTTCGCCAGCAGGAGCTTCAGCTACAGTAAACCAAGAAATGGATATATGCTGACACGAGGAATTATTCCTATTCCTACGGGAGGGGGAATGAGCAAGTACAGTTTGCACGCAGAGAGAAATAATTCAAAATGGTGGCACACATGCTAAGCTAAGAACACTGCAAACGATATCACACGCATAAGTGAATAACTGCATAATGAGAACATAAATGTAAATGCGTAAATGCAAGTAATTAGTTAGACACATTCCGCTAACTCATAAGCATAATGTACGAAGGGGGCGGGGCTTGGGATTGACGCCTATCAGTGGCCCCGGCACTGGGAGTGCTGCGGACAATAGGAAGTGGATGGGACGAGAGAGCAGCTGCGCATCCACCCCTTCCCCCGTCCGATATCCAGGTTGGGGGAGGTCACGGAGATGCACCGGTGGGGGATGGGCCTGCAGGTCTCGTTCGGATCAAGTTGGTGTCCGGTGCCACTTTGGGCGGTCCAAGTGCCGAGTGCCCCGAGGGCGTCGCACATGGGGTCAGCTCTCCTGGGTGCGAGCACTTCACCCCCCCCGCTCTACAAGGCCGCCGGCGTGAATGCGTGGTTCGCTCACTGCCCTGCATCCATTGCCACAGGTGATGCGCCCCATTTCCCTGTGAGCGTTGCAGGCCATAATTGGGCGGGACAGGGGGGCAGCGGTGCCCGCTTTGTCTCAGAGTATCTTGTGCCCCCCCTTCCCCCCCCCCCCCAAGGCCGGGGAGGTGCGCCACGCCACGGCACCGTCGCGGCAGGGCGGGAAAAAGTTCAGGGTACCACGATTGTGATTGCCGGCGATCAAGGGGTGTTGGCCATCCGGTATTCGTAAAAAGCTGGAGGATGCTCATCCCGGTCTCCCCAACACAGTCTCCCCAAACGGTGCCTTATCGTGCTCATGCAAAGCGCACCAATATTTTCATCCTTGCTGCATTATGCGCGTCAGCACGGCGGGGGCTCGAAGTTAAAAGGACTGGCACGCGCGGAGGCCGCTGCCCCCCTCACCCCTCGGGTCACGAATGGTAAAATGGCGCCCCCAACGATTAGTCCCGGCCACCGATCAGGCGCTATCGCGGCCATCGCTGGCCCGCAGCTTGGGGCTACAGGGAGGATACAGGGGTGAGCGCCCAGTTGGTACAGTCAGATGCAGTGTAGACTCGTAGATCATTGAATGGCTAGGCTTTGCAGTCAGGAAGCGAAGCTCTCCCCGGCTCCAGACCTAATGAGAAAGTGGCAGATAGGCTGGTTGATTTCTCATTCCGTCCAACTTTGCCATTTTCTACTATGCAAAGGGCTTACCTGAGCTTTGCTCGTAAACGTGTCACCAAGCCGCGGGTCGGCAGTCTCGAGCCCTCACACATGGTGCTGTGGCAGGGACACAGTGCACACGAGGATGAAATCAGAGCAGACAGTGAGAGAAACGCGCAGCATAGAAAGGACTGGCGAAGTTTGCCTAAAGTGTGCATAACGACCTCCGGCTTAAGGGCTTTTCATTTATACAGAGGATGGTCTTCAGAGAAGCTTATGTGCCAGCAGCGTGCTTCATGGATACCAGTGTCTGGCAGTCTAGTTTAGCGGTGCGTTTATTAGCTGCCATATTGTCGGAAAATTAAGCTAGTACAGTTGTGCGTTAGCTTATTTATTGGAAGGTTATGTAAGGGGCGCCTGTTGGCGAACGAGTTTACACCCCTTTTTTTGCGAGGGTGGATTGACTTCAAAGGGGGCTTAGACATGCGGGCAGTCTCTATTGCGGGTGTGTTAAGGGTTAGCTGTGACTTGCGGGTTGCCAGAGTAGGGGCAATTTGTACAAGGGCGCCACATGAACGAGGCCACCGAACCGGTTAAAGGGGCGACGTGTTTGGCAAAATGGCGCCTTAAGAAGGAGGCCCTACTCCTTACGCCGAGTTAAGGAATGATAAAATGGCGCCCAATTGTAGAGAATGCCCCGCACCCATTGGCAGAGAATCCCCCACCCAGGGCTTTAAGTGGTCCGGGTCTGAGCACCGGCGGTTTATTCTATTTATTTTTTTATTTTTTTAAGGAGGCCTCGAAACGGGTCTCTATCGAGCGTTGTAGGGGAAGGGAAATCCTCGATCTTTCGTAGCTTCTCCCTTTAAAGAGAGTACTTTCTCTCTGGATTTCTAATCTCTTTTCGGGGCTAAGGAGCAGCAACATTGTGGTAATATCCCCTGGGCTTTATGTGGAAGCTTTTTCAATATTCACCGTTGCTGCTTAATTATCTTATGCAACTAACAACCATTGACAAAGCCAATAGTTCTGACTTGTTGTAAGTATGATGTTACTTGTTGTTGCATATAGCTGGATGCAATGACAGAAAAAACAAAATACCAGCCGGGCGGCACACTATACAAAGCACAAACTTTTAGCCTATGTGTTTTACAGCCACGCCCTTAATTACATTGGCCACGCCCCCTTGAGAGACCCCCCAGTTTTTTTTTTTTTTTTCATCCCACTTAAAGCCCTGCCCATACCCCTTCGTTTAGATATCTCTGGAGTGACTTGCACTCCCACCACTTGGCCAGCTCGATCTTTCGTAGCTTCTCCAATTTTGGAAGATGAAGGTGTGAGGGGGAACAACAGGGTGAGTGGTGTGCAGAGAACCGGTAGAGGCCTTCCTGCGGTTGTCAAGCTGTGACCGCAGGGCACCGTCACTCAGTGCTGCGAAAGAGGTCCTCCCAATGAGAATTTATTGTTGGAAAGCAATGCGCACATTCCCACGAGTGTTATTTTATTTGCTATTGTCCCCATATCGTGCGTGGGGCGCGGAATCATTCCCACATGTGTTAATTATTGCTATTGTCCCCATATCGAGCGCGGGGCGCGGACTCATTACGTGCGCCTCTTCCCAACAGGTTAATGTAAACAGCAGTGCATCAGATAGGGTTAGCATTGTGCATAACTTTCTTTTGCCACGAAGCGAGTGTGTTCTAATTTTGCACTGGGTATTGCATATTTTGGCGCAATGTATAATCCTATTACGTGCGCGTCTTTGTTGTAGGTGTCCGTATTTACAATTGGTGAATAGTATCACTAGGCCATAAGAGATATTGATCTACATGTATTAGTTGATCGGGTCACGATTGGGGGCTTCACGGGTGTCCCACGACAGTAAAAAACAGTTTTTCGATATTGGGAAATGGGTCATACCCTGCCTAGAACTTCATAGACTGCCTCCCTGTTTCCTGTGCGAGGTACACCTGCCCTCTTTCATGTTCGCGAAGACAGGGTGCTATCCTTTTGTGGCGTTCCGTTTCTCCGAGCATCTGTGCACAGTGACACGCGGGTCATAGTGTGTTTGTGCGTTCGCCCTTCCTTGCATGTAGGCACATTGCCAGCTTTCACGTGCGTAGCCTAGCATAGTCATGGGCGACATATTGTTAGTGCTTGTGGGGACATTTTATTTATTCATTGATGCGATTTTTGTATAGCGCGGACGTTACCCTATGGTGTCAGAGCGCTTCACAATAGGAACAGTAATGATACATGAGGATGGGGATGAGGTAAAGGTGACACTTGTGAGCAACCAAAAGACAAGAGGTAGCAAACCTTCAGGACAGGGGGAGAAAGTGATGTGTGCAGGTTACAAAAGTGGCACAGGACAAGTAGAGGTATATTACTGGCTAGGGCGCTCGACCGCGGACCTGGGGACCTGGGTTCGAGTCTCGGTAATGACGCGTAACATTCGTGCTTATGGGCAAATCACTTAAGTCCCCCTGGCCTCTTGGAACATAGCTGGTGCTGCATATATCACTCTTGACTGGAGGCAGCAAACTCTGTTGTAAGCTCTTGAATACATCACAGATGGAAGCAGTCAATTCAAAACACAGCCTGCTGTTTCTATGTCTCTAGGTGATCATGGGTATTGATATTATTACTCATTCTTGCCCCATACGTTTATGTGGAGTCGCGCTGGTTAACTACTGGTTTCTTGCCTCTGGGCCGCGTTCACAGGCAGTGATTTTAGCCAAATCACTTTGTTCGTGCGGAGTGCGCGCTGGAGGACTATGGGCACTGCTCAAATTTGGTTTCTTGTCACAGGATCACATGCACATACAGTGATTTGGGTCTATTCAATCTGTTTGTGCTGAGTTCATGCTGCTTAAACATGGTTTCTTGTCGCAGGATTGCGTTCGAGAGCAGTGAATTTTGTCAAATGAGCTTATTTGTGCTGAGTTTGCGCTGGTTTTTATAGTGGTTTCTTGTCACAGGATCGCGCTTATGCAGGGACTTTGGCCTTCTCACTCACTGTGCATGTGCCTTGAATGGTCAATGTATTATTGCTCATTTAAGCACTCCTTACTTCTGGGCAGAGCTCGCGCTATTGACTGAGTTCGTGCTGCTTAAAGTTGGCTTCTTGTCGCAGGATCGCGTCGCATGCAGGAATTTTGGTCAAATCAGTTAGTTTGGGCTGATTTTGCGCTGGTTTAATAGTGGTTTCTTGTTGCAGGGTCGCGTTCACATTCAGTGACCTTGGCCTACTCTACTAACTGTGCATGTGCCTTTAATAGGCAGTAATTACTGCTCTTGTAAACGCCCCCTTCTTCTGGGCAGAGCTCGCGCTCCCGACGTGGGTGCTAGAACCTTTCAAGCCGAAGGGTCGCGTCCAATTAGGTGATTCTGGACAAAACACGTAACTCACAGGTGTCGGAATGTGTAAGGTACAAACTGTCCACCCTGCCCTTAGAACAGAGCACACCGCTGTTTAATTTGGTTCAGTCCTTAACTCAGGGTTGGTCCTTCCTTGCCCAGGTATATAGTGGCACGTTACATGATACAGTGCTTATCCCTACACATCCACGGGTGACCCGGTAGGCACTCGCGAAGAGGTTGCATACTTATTTGCAAGTTTCTGGGTATAGACAGGATCATGGTAACACCTTCCTGGAGCCAGGACCCGGAGACAAGCTTGCCCCTTTTTTCCCTCGAGGTGGAGGAGTAGCAATACCGGGGGCTATATAAGCAATCCGGGGCTTGGTTTTCAGCACTAAGGGGCACTTTTGGACAGCAAGTAGGGTTTCTGGTGATGGGACTTCAGCAGTTAGCTTGTTACATGTTGTATAAGTCACCCCACTTAAGAAGCGGGGTCTGCCCTCCTTTTTTCTCACTGGTACTTGTGTCTACAGTTTCCACCCGGGGGGGGGGGGGGGTATTACAAGGGTTGGCAACTCGTGGGTCTGAGCATAGCAGGTTTCCCCTGGAGAGTATTGGGGCGGTTTTCTCCGGCATTATGACTCTTTCTGGGGTGATTGGTTTTTCCATGGACTAAATAGGGTGTTTTTCTGCCCTGGGTCTCCTCAAATTCGCGGTGGCCTTTCATTTGTGGCCTGTTATCCTGTCTGCCATTAGAGTCCTGGGGGGGTCAGACTCATGGACACTTGCGTAGACCTATCTGGCAGCAATAGACAGGGAATATGTTTGTTCCCTTTCAGTTAGGATATGAGCTGGGACAACAGCATTTCAGGCAAGTGCCAGTTGAATAGATAAAACGGGGTGCGCTGGGAGCCATGCGTGGGACGTCAGTCAGTATTTTGGATTGCAGTATAGAACTTGGAGTGTGCCTAATGAACATGGTTCTTAAGCACCTGCATCTTTATTTGGTAGGTAATTCTGTCTGGGTGTCAGGAAATGTGAGAAGCCTGGACGGGGGCGACTGTCCTCCAGACTTGTTAATTACATCTAGGGGGCAAGGTGTTGGTTCACTTGGAGCGCAGGGTCCTGCTACAGACAAGGAGGGGCACGCTGTGCAATTTGACCTTCCTTTTGGGGCCTTGGAATTATGGTGGTCTGAAATTGGAAAGTTGCTTGATTAGGGTGGCCCCTGAGACTTCCCGCAGGCGTGTGAAGAGTGCCATGCGCATATTCTCTGAGCAAGGGAATCTCGGCTTCATAAGCAGTCCGTGACATACCGAATGTACGGGTGCCCTAATGAGGACGGTGTTCTTACATTAGAAGTGGGGATAGCCACTTTGCTACTTGACCTACCAGAAGCTAAGCTGAGGGAGCATCGGGTTGTAAAGAGAGGAGAGATAAGGTGTGGGGGGACTCTGGGACGGCGGCTGCCGCACCCAGAGCCTTTGGCGGAGTTACAGGGCGATCCAATACAGGAAGGTACAGAAGGGTACCCTCTACAGGAGCACCAGAAGGGTGCGTGAGCGAATTATCCCCCAGGGAGATCCACTGTGGATCCTGGAGGACCGACGGCACCCCGTTAGTCCTTCGGGCGGTTGTGCACCTGAGCAACCAGGGGTTGCCAACGCTCCGCTCCCCCGAGGAGGAGGGGCGTGAGTATTGGGCGAACGAGGGGTTCGCCGGGGGAGGGGTTAGACCTTCCCCCCCAAAACTGACAACGCCCCTACGGTTAACACCGCGGGGGTTATGACTCATCAGGTGGGCGGGTCGCGAGGGGCGGCCTGCTCTGGATCACCCGTAAGATAACCCAACATGTCGGCATAATGTATATGCTAATAAATCTGCAACAACTTTCTCCATCAACTTGTGTTGTGTCGATTATTGGTGGAGGGGTGTGTTGTATGAAGAGAGGTCTGGGTTTTGGCCGATATTGGCACTATGATAGGCTGCCCCGGGACACCAAAGGTGGCCACCTACGAGGGCGGCCACCCTTAGTGCCATAGGATGGCACAGACCCTGAGCGGTCTAGTGGTTAGGGGGACCTGTGGTCCAGCAGTGAGGTCACTTCCTGTTCTGGGGGGAGGAGTTGAAGGGCTATATAGCCCAGGGGGCGAGGGTCAAGCGCCCTCTTTGTTCCGGTCGCAGCGGCGGGTTGACCCTCGCCCCCACCCCCAGGCTGACCCTGCATCGCGGGACGGTGTCTGCCCGGCGTTTTCCCTCCCATCCGCTTACCCTGATCTTGGGCAGATTGGGGGGTTGTTTGGTGTTACTAATGAATTATCTTTGTGTTGCAGGCGGAGTTACAGGGCGATCCAATACAGGAAGGAACAGAAGGGTACCCTCTACAGGAGCACCGGAAGGGTGCGTGAGCGAATTATCCCCCAGGGAGATCCACTGTGGATCCTGGAGGACCGACGGCGCCCCGTTAGTCCTTCGGGCGGTTGTGCACCTGAGCAACCGGGGGTTGCCAACGCTCCGCTCCCCCGAGGAGGAGGGGCGTGAGTATTGGGCGAACGAGGGGTTCGCCGGGGGAGGGGTTAGACCTTCCCCCCCAAAACTGACAACGCCCCTACGGTTAACACCGCGGGGGTTATGACTCATCAGGTGGGCGGGTCGCGAGGGGCGGCCTGCTCTCGATCACCCGTAAGATAACCCAACATGTCGGCATAATGTATATGCTAATAAATCTGCAACAACTTTCTCCATCAACTTGTGTTGTGTCGATTATTGGTGGAGGGGTGTGTTGTATGAAGAGAGGTCTGGGTTTGGGCCGATATTGGCACTAAGCCCCAGGGCCCTGCAAGTGAATCCAAAGGAAGGCCGCCCGACAGCGTTGCATGCCTCTGAAGACACAGAGACATTCACCCTGCCACTCTTGCGATGTGCAAATTCTGAGACTGAAGCGGAGTAAAGTCAGAGCCTGCGTAAGCTGACAGGCCCGCAACATCAGGCAAGCTATGCCCAGAACAAAAGTGTGAACAGCATGAGCGCCTCACACTCGGCCAATTTAGGGAAAGTATGGCCTGCAATGCTACAGCATGAACTGTACTGCTCTAGGTAAAGGAAGAGACTGGATACCCCCAAAAGGAGCCCCAAGCTTGCCACAGATGCTCCAGCCCAAGATAAAGTTTTGCCAAATGAGGGAAGGCGTTGACTATGGGAGGCCCCACAGTAAAGCAGCTGTGGCCCGGTGAACAGAGAGAATGGTCAGCAAAGAATGTCACATATCCCCGGTGTGTGCATATCACACACATAGCACCATGAAGCCCAAAGCAGCAGGAGCCCAGCAAGGTACAGCCGAGGTAGTGATGCCAAGTGCCTAAGAAGGAGACAAGGAGGAGAGCAGCACGTCTGCCAGAGACGGTGCAAGCTGCATCGGCCTGAGTGAAAGTGACTATCCGCACGCGGTGAGAGACTGTTTGATAGCCCATGTAATGGATGAGCGTTCAGTGGAGGAGAAAAAAGGGAAAGGAAGACACCGCACTAGTCGGCCATCCCCAGAACAGAATGGCCACTGTTGGCCCACCGAACGAATCACATGGAGTGTCCAACCTTGACACGCATGCCCGTCCTTAGACAGGACCAAATGCCTCCATGGCACAGCCTTGAAGCACAAGGAGGGCGCCCTCAGGTGAAAACAAAAGGACGAGGGAGGAAAGATGACCCTCCAGCCAGGGAGTGGTGTGCCAAGAAGATCCCTCAGGGAATGGACAGGACTTGTGAGAAGTCCATGAGAAGAAAGAAAGCCTGTGAGAGGTCCCTGAGAAGAGAATTCAGGTCCTACAGAGAGAACATGACGCTACCAGGGAGGTCCCTGTGAAAAGTAGGTCACAGTGAGAGGCCTGGTCAGGAGATAGAGCAGAAAAGTGTCAGTCTAAGGGGTAGGACATGACCAGGGAGGTCCATGTGAAGCACACGTCACATGTCACATGTAGAGGCCCGGTTTAAAGGAAGAAGAGTATGACTAGGTGGCATAATCCCTCGTCTGTAAAAGAAAGAAGAGAAGAGAGTGGCCTGGAGCCATGTCATGGAAGAGAAGAGTGGCATGATGCCACATTGTAAAGGAGAAGAGAGAGAGGTGTGTGATGACAGGACCTTCCTGTCACATGGAAGATCCTGACAACCAAAGGTGTTCAGGAGGAAGAAAAAAGAGCGGCAAGCGTCATCACACTGAGCAAGGTGTTGCTACCTGCAGCACATGTTGTCCAGTGGTAAAACTCGTCATCATTGCCACCCGAGTGGAGCCGTGGAGAGTGACAAGGCATAACTGGCCTTGTGGGAGGCTGGCCACCAAGAGACCTTCTGTTAGACCGAGTGAACCTGAAGCCTGTTGAAGACAGCATACTCTACCATTTGTACCATCCACCTTTGGGGTTGCACAAGAGACTTGGTTGTGGGCCTGTTCGAACTTCCTCAGTGACCTCAGTTGGGGTCGAGAAGAGGCTCAGATCAATCCACAAAGGCCTGTGGCAATGCAGGGGCAAGGAACTTAGGGAACTGCAGTGAAAGGGGAATCTTGATACGAGTTATGGGTCTGCAGCAGCTCCACAGCGGGCAGCAGGAAACAATAAGGTCGCAGACAGTCTCGTTATCCAAAGACTATCTAAAAGATGCCTGTGCCCCGGAGTTCTGATGGCAAGAGCACACAGACCCTGAGACAGCCACTCTTGCAGCGGAATGAGTGACTTGTATGTGACCTGTAGGCATCTCCCCAGTGGCCACTTTGCGCTGCCTGGGAGACTTACTGCACAGTGCAGACATTCCAGTGGAAGCATGGCAAAAAAGGGCCTCAATGAAAGTTCTGTGAGAGAGGAGCCCTGGCACGAGAGGGAAGTCTGAAGCTCATCCACCATGGGGTATCAGGAAGCACCACATTCAGTCGAGGGAGACTTTCAACCACCGCAGTGTCGCCCTCGTCTTTGCAGGTTGTCCATACCTGGAGACAGGGCATCTTTCTAAATATCTCTGCAGCAGACTCAAGCACTGCTCTAGATGCACCATGATAGTGAACTGTGTAAATAGACTCCAACACTGTGAGACCAGGCAGGACATGACTTTAACCTCATAGACCGGGGATTGAGAGTTCTGGACTTCGTCCACACTGCCATTCGTGTCCAGGGTAGTCTAGTTGAATTACAGGGGCATGCTGGGTGTTCCCAGCTGCACCTGTCCATTCATCCTGTGTGGCAATCAACCTGAAGAGACTCAGTGGTGTTTTTGTTTTGTTCTCTCTCACAGGTTGGACTCGCTGTCTTTCTTCAATAAGGTTTGCGAGGGATGTAGTAACAGGCTGGTCACGTTCTAGTGTTTCTACACTATGTATTTCCACCAGCCACTCCTTAGGGACTGGGTTCCACACTCCCCCCCACCCATCCATCACAGGTGTCCATCACAGGTGTCACTGGTCAGGTGACCCTGCTAATACAAGGGGCATGTGCACTGTGCCAGCTCCAGACACTATATCCATGGGTCTGTGTCCGATGTAAAGTTTTATGAGGGCCTAGGTCTCTAACCATTACCTAGGGGATGTGGCCTATTGGTCAGAGCTGCTGAATTTAGAGCTAGGGAACCAAGTTCAAGTCTCGACATTGGATCAATATCCTGTGATTCTGGGCAAATAGCTTAATCTTGCTGTGCCTAACAAAAACCATCAGTGCTCATGTAAAGTGCTCTGTTACCTTCGGGTCGCGTTCTCACTATATAAACTGCAAGAAACAATACACTGCAGCCCCTCTCTCTCACACTTCTTCATCCACCATACTACTAAGTGTTGCATCATAAAACGATATCCACAACTCTGTGGCCATCACACAAGACAAGAAAACAGTTCCCACATAGGATGAAAATACAGACAACCCACATAGGTAAGCACTTTAGCCCACCAGATGGGAGGAGCAAGAGCTATAAAAATGTTGCAATACTCTACAATATGCACTCTCGATGCCTAATAAAATAATGTACTTCCCTTTCAGAAAAACGTTACTTAAAAGGTGTATTCCTTCGATCTCAAAGTGATTGGAAATTATATGCTGAGTGAAAACCTTCAGCCATTTAATGTTTTCATAAAACAAGAATAAATTGGTATGAAATTGTGCTGTGGCTATAACAATGAGAATTACACAACATTCTAATCGTCGTTTAACGCTATATTTGAGCTTAAATTGCATCTCTGTGTCAATTTAGGCTTGACACAGTTCACGCAAAAAAAAAGCACGAAAAATACAACTGCTCTAAACAACAACCGAACTCGTACTGGTTGTTCATGTTGTTAACCTGGTATAATTGGGCCACTTATGGTGGCATATCAACGTGACGTGGCATAAAGATGTAATGCCTTAATTTTGGGAAATTCATGTAACAACTGTATCATGAAATTCCCAAAATTGTGCGAAATACACCAGCATCATTTACATTTCACTGGGCCTAGTTAATATTCCCAAGGAATTTAAATCAGACCACTAAGTATTACTCCATCAAAGAAAGAAGAGGAAGGGATCCTTACCTTTCTGAAATGTAGACCTTTGATGAATCCTCAAACTGCCGGATCTCCATCCTCTGTACTTTTGAGGAATAATGGTCCTGATTCTGTTTGTATATGGCCCTGTTGATGCTGAGTCTGCAATTGCCTAGGGCATCAATGGTAAGATTATACTACTGAATATTGCGGCACAAGAATATTGAGGACAGAAAATCCATGAACAAAATATTGAAAGGTAACTGCATATGTGGAAGTATAGATATGCTACTTCTTACCCCACATCTACATACCTCGGAAATATGTACTGTGTTCATACATATATGTGGAGTTAGGTATACACAATCTATACTTAACTGTCAATATTTTTTAGACATTTTGTCCTCTATACAGTGTCCTATCATTATTCTCATTATTCTGGGGTCGATATTCAGAGTTTGAACCCATGGTAGCCAGCACTGAATAACCCAACTCTGCCTTTCTCATCCTCACTAAATTCTCTGAAGATGCAGATTCTTTCCATTTACTTTTTCAACCACATCAAGTGAAAGAAAGAAATCTATGTATTTTTTTAATGAAGAAATCAATATTTTCTAGTTGCTTTGTTACCTAGTTCTTTTCTCATCAGTTCGTGAGGTGTTGGATCTTGCGGGCATATTATCAAGGACTGGTGTTAAAATTATCGCTGTTTTATCGGCAAGAAACTGCTGATAAAACGGCGATAATGGGCTTGATAATACGCCCTTGTTAATTCCCATAGAAGCCCATGTTAACATCAGAACATGGGCTTCTATGGGAATTAACAAGGGCGTATTATTAAGCCCATTATCGCCGTTTTATCGGCAGTTTCCTGCCGATAAAACAGCAATAATGTTAACACCGGTCCTTGATAATATGCCCCTAAATGATTAAGGACCATTTTCTTCTATGTTTTATTGCAAATTATGTATTTGCCTTTCTCAGATTGCAAATTGCCCTCCAAGCCCATTCTGTCGCCATGGACGTATAATTTAATTTTTTATCTGAAAAATCTTCCCCTGATAGATGAAAAATCTTGTTGCATGGTCCACTATATCCAGATCTAAAAGCTACGTCCGTTGTATTCAGAACTATCCCTGGAGCATATTGAGTGGTATACCTAACTATTTGGAAGTAAAGTCTCTAGCCTATCAAAAGCACTCAATGGCCACACTAATGGAAGATTGTACCTGATACAAATGCCACGTAACAATACCAATAACAATGTACGGTACTTTATTCAGTCCATGTTTGATTTTTCAATGAAGGGAACACACTTGAGAGCCAAGTCTGGGTTTATTTTATTTTAAGGAAACTGGACAGGGTGAGATCATTCAAATAGTTATTTTCATCTCTCTTAACTTTCAAAAGATTTCTCAAACCCTGAACTTAAGCTCTCCAGCAGGGGAATGAGAACCCATTCTTTGGATCTGGAATAAAAAACTCCCACTTGAATTAACAACCTCATGCAAAGGCAATAGTTCTGGTGTTGGCTGCATGCCTATTACCTTTGGCAATGATGTTTTAAATACTTTTTGTAAGGTTTTATTCCAAAATATATTTTTTTAAAGTTTTCTTCTATGTGCAAATGCATACTGACACACCGGCAGCAGTCTTCGGATGTTTCTGTATTAACATTTCACAAAAATAACCAAATATGGCTGTCCATGCATGCACATGTGCATACCTACACACTCACAGGTGAGTATTTTGAAATGAGTTGAAAGCCCTTTCAAAGAAGGCCACTGTTGTGTGTGCATATACATTAATGCGCACACATGGGCAGATATTTTGGAAGGAGTTGAAAGCCCATTTCTAAAAATGGCGGTTGCGAGCACTGCGTGCGTGCGTGAGATTCGAACCACTACAAGTAAGAGCAAAGACCTGCTAACAGCATATGGGAAGCTGCCAGGTCTGTTAAAAGTTAAACAAAAACTGATTTAAAAGAATCAAATAAAAAGTCACAATTTCCCACAACTGCTTTCTCTGTGGGAGACAACGTTGTGCTTCTGCATCTGTGCGCATATTGGCAACATTTTCCAAGAGTGCAGCAGTTTGTTCAATAGTTTCTAGTCGAAGACCAACAGCGTTTGACGATTTTTAGGCTCAGGCTGATCATTTCATCATTCTCATGTTTGAACGTGGCACAGGCATCAATTAATTCATCGACAGTTTAGCACATTACAATAAGTATGTACCGTTCATGATCTGTTTTGACATAGTGATCAAAAAGCTCAAACAGGCACTCCATTACACATTAGATCATTTGAATTATGTACTGTGGATAAATTAGGACTAGATTCCCAAAGTCATCCTTCACTAAATTGACATAGATGTGAGAGAGCACAAATCTGAAAATGTAGAAGTGCACCATATTTACAAGCACGTAATATTAGCTTAGTGTGGAATATACAAGAGTGTCAACTTATATAGAGAAAATATATGAGTGTTTGTGTTTAATTAGAATAGATGCATATATAAGTGTGAAAAACGAATGTAGAGGTTGTAGAAATGTTAAAAATGATGTTGGAGTCACACGTTAGATGGCTAAGTGAAACGAAGTGTAATTCTGCAAACCATGAAAATGTGTAGGCCACATGGCATTTCACAAGAAACGAAAGATGCTGCTACAATTTTAGTGACGTGGATTTTAATGTCATTTGAGTGCAAATGTATTATTAGGCATAGTATTGAAGTATATGTTTTACATAGATGTGTTATATTTTAGTATATGTGTGTTAGTTAAAATAACGTTTAAACAAAGAAATTTAATGTGCATATTGCAGAGGCCGTTTTATGTAACCCTGGTAGGCCTGTATAGAGAAAGTTGCTACTTTGATCTGCATGAGCTCGTTAAGGAGAGGTCGCACAGAGCACGAACGATAGGTCTGTTCAGGATGTTTTATGACTTCTAGATATGGTAAAGGCTGGAATTTGGGGCCTACAGAGAGAGTGTCTGTTTGCAGGTGCAAGGGGGACTTAAATCAGAAATAATGAATAGGCCCTTGTTCAGAGGCGCCAGGCACAGGCCTGTAGGAGTCTTCAGGAATTTTAGGGGGTACCGCTTGGATGGAGAGAAGCCTGGGAAGCAAGGTCAACTTTAATGAAGAATCCCGAGGAGCACCAGTACGGAATTTGCCGCTCAAAACTGCACCACGTGAGAGGCGTCTACAGGGGCGTTCCTATTGGAAATGTGATTTTGTATTAGGGATAGCACCCTGGGGTGGAGTTAGGGCAGATGATCTGAGGAGCCTTAGAGAGCGGATGGGTAGGCAGATAGAGAACCAGAAGACTTCAACTTTGAGACAAAGACTAAGGGAAGTGTGTGATCTTCTTTGGAAGTCACCACTGCTGACACCTTTTTAGGTAAAGATCTTGTTAAGTAGGGATGTCACTTAGTTTAGAGTAGGGACAGACTAACCCGTATTTTCCTTTCTGTAAATGACTCTCAAGTTGCAACTCATAGCTATTCTTGCAACCCTCATGGTCTTCGAGATATTTTTGATAATTTCTTTTTGTCGATTGAGAGCATTCAGAGAGTACCTTTTCATATTAATACCCGTATACCTTTTGAATCTTATTCTGAGATGTTTGTATCTCCAGATACTTTTGACTTTGAATTAAACTTTTAAACCTTTTTCCAGTGGTAAATGGTTCTTTAGAGTGGTGTAAGTTCTTTCTTGATTAACCTAGTAGTGGATTATCTTTTACTCAATGACAGGTACCAACGATTCAGTCGACCTGAGCTGGGATCTGGTAAGATAACAATAGACCAGAAATCCCGCGTTATCAGTTGGTAGCAAAGTGAGGATGGTTATCTTCTTGAGGAAGGTAATCTAGGCTAGGTTAGTTTACCCCAAGGTCCCTAAAGTAAAGTAAAGTCCACATTTGTAAAGCGCACAATCACCCGTAAGGGTCTCTAGGCGCTGGGGGCCGTCGGGAAGATTGAGCGAGCTATTGCCCAGAGTCACATGGTGCTGGGCTAACCTGCCGCCGGAGCCGGGGATCGAACCGTGATCCCCAGATTCCAGCGTCAGTCGCCCTGGCCGCGGCGCCACACCTCTCCCAGAGAACCCTAAAGTTCGAGAGGTGGCCTGCCGAAGAAGGCGCGGACGGAGAGAGAAAAGCAGCAGTATCGGACGAGAGTGAGTATAACAAGGGTCATGCGTGGACAGATTGCGGTGTTTTGTGTTGTATCTGTATTGTAATGTCTGGCGGAGTTGAATGCCTGTAGCGTGATTGTGAGAAGGTTGTGAGCGCGCGCAACCTGGTAAAATCTTAAGTTCGGGAGAGAGCTTAAGTGGTTCGGGTGTATCGAACATCCAGAGTAATTGTCAACCAGAGTAAGGGGGTCATGAGGTACCATTGACCGCCGCAGAACCGAGATAGGGGGAGTGCAAGAGTGAGTGTATGAGTAACGGACGCAGGTCGAAAGTTACTGTGTGTAAGTAACCTATCAGAGAAGGCGATTGTCTGGACGTAAACGGAAAGACATTTCGTCAGTTAAGGTGACAATTACAGATAGACTGTGGGCGTACAGTCAAAGAAAAGTGATCGCTTGGACGGAAGTAATCATTTTTCGAAGTATGAATGGGACGCATGCATAAACACGGAGACGAGCTGCAAAAGGAGGGGAACTGCTGCGAAGGGGGACGAGTGACGTCAGCGAGAGCCGCGCTGAGATAGGGTGACTAGTGAAGAGCCGCGACGCGATAGGACGGTTGGTGTGGCGTCGGCAAGAGCCGCGACGGGATTGGGCGGCTGGTGCGACGTCAGTGAGAAGTCGCGTTCTGATAGGCCAGTTAGCGAGAACCGAGCTGAGATTGGTGGATTGTCATCGGGAAGTAAACAAACGCGGAGAAAAGTAGAAATTGTAAATTTGATCATGAAGTGTTTTAAATGTTTGAGAGGGATTTTTAAAAGAAAAAGAAGTGACTCCTTTTATGGGGTAGAGGCACCGCCAGAGGGTACACCGGCTCACTATATGGCAACGAATGTCGGTTTGCACACTATAATGTGGATTAGGGATTGGAACAAGCTTACGGAAAAGAATGAGGAACTGCCGTTCCCGAAGTATGGGACGTTTAAGTTAGAGGCGTTACATCGGCTGAAAGCGACTATGTCCTCATTGAAACCTCCGCCTAGACCGACCCAGTTTGAGGCCTTTAACGCGTGGATTAGGGCGGCACACAATAGGAATCTGAATAGGCGTCAAGGAAGGTTGACGCGATCGGTAAGGGCAGTGCGAGATTCCAAGTGGGATGAGGACGCCAAGAGATGGAGGGTACAGGCCATTGAAGTAGATAAGTTGTACCCAGTAAGAGAGGTGGTAGGAGGACAGGGCCTTATGGAAGAGGATGAGGAGAGCGATTCGGAGGACAATTTGATAAACAGATTGCTGATGGATAGACCGCCTCCGAGAGTTGGGGAGATAGAAAATAGAGGACTCGCAAGGGATGAGGGGCCTACCATAGAGGGATATGTACCACTCCCTATATCAGAGTGGACATCACCCAAAGGTGAGGAGACACCCCAGCCTAGTACGGTACCGACAGTAGTCGGAAGGTTTGTGGTGCAGAAAGTACCAGAAACGGAGAGAGTGGAGTCCTATGGGTTGCCAGACGCCCTACAAGTACCCGTTACCATAGGTCCTATAGTATCGATTTACAACCCCGAGAGAGAAAGAGAGGAAGAACAGATGAGGTTAGATAGAGAGAGAGCAGAAATGGAAAGGAGAAATAACACGACAAATGCCTGGAGACAGTTGGCAGGACCAGTGACGTGGAGCACCCCATTTGAGCCAGCAGTGGGTCCCGCAGCAGAAAGGGGGGGGTCAGAGAGGACCGATGGACCTGAGGGGAACACGGCCGAAATCCTTTAAGGAGCTGAGGGTTGATTTGAGAGAATGGGATGGGTCCTCAGAAGCACCAACCAGCAAGCCAAGACCAGAAGCAGAATGGGGAAGCAGAGGCAACGGAACATTGTCTCACTGCGGGGCTAGTGCAAGTAGTCAAGAGTGTGATGGTAACAGGCCGGAGAGTGGAGGAGTTATACGTCATACTGACGGTGGGAATGAGCAGGAGAGATGTGAGAGAAGTACAAGATGTGGGGAGACGTCTCGTCTCATTCAAAGCGAGGGAGAACAGCGGACCCAAGAATACAGAGAGAGGTTTAGATGTACTCACCATGCACCTAATGAGAATGTACAGCACTGGAGTCGTGGGAGCATGGGGAATAGTGAAGGGTCTTGCCATGGGTCGAGAGATCAGGGACCACCGGCAAATGATGAGGATAGGGGGAATAACGGAATGTCTTACCATGCATCTGGGGAAACCATGCAGGATGGGAATGGTGGGATTAGGAGAAATGGGAAAGTGTTTCACCATACACCCAGAGAGGATGGAACTGCATGGGACCTGGAGAGATGGGAACAAGGGAGGACTCCCCAGAACTCGCCTGAGCCTAGGCGTAGGACTCGGAGCTGGGATGGGAGAGATGTGAATGGACCCCCTAGAACTAGCATACTGAGAGCTGCAATAAAGGCCAAAAGACTCGATGTCACTAGCTTAAAATCTGACCTGGATGAGATAATTGATGGGACGGTGCCCGTAGAAAGGATCGACCTGTATGAACAAGATGAGTTACTGTTCATGGCAAAGGATATTACCCGAAAGGCAAGAGCAATACATGAGAAACTGTCTGGATTGGCAGACAAGTATATGGTAGACTTGTCCAGAACGAGGACATTACAGAGTAACCATAGGTTGCAGTATACAGACCAAGACCTAGATGAGAAGAGAACTACAGGATTAAAAACACACATAAGAGAGTTGATAACGGGAATAAGAGTGTGGAGGGATCTGGACAAGTGGGAGGAGAGATGGTCCAAAAGGGGTACTGTCAGGAGGAGCACAAGTGTGATGTCTCCGGAAGGAAGGGTAATGCAGATGGAGGCGTTTCCTTTGAGGGAAATATCGAATGGGAACTATGTGCATGTGCCCTGGAGTAGAGGAGATTTGGCTGCATTTACCAACTCATTTCCTAAGTTGAGGGACAACCCTGTTGAGTGGTATAAGCAGGTAGAAAGGTTTGTGAAAATATCGAAGGTATTGTGGATTGATTTAAACACCTTATTTGACATTGTGGTGCCAGGAGATTTGTGGACAGCATGCAAGACTAGTGTCGAGTGGCCAACGGTAGAGCCAGAAAGGGATGCTGCCACAAACGGACCGTCTGAAACTGTAATGTTGAAATATGAAAGGGTAATAACTTGGTTGAAAGATAAGGTACCACCACAAGACATAGACTGGGTAAAAATAGACCGAACAAGACAGGAACCCAAAGAGACAGTTCATGAGTTCTATGAGAGATTGCTGAAAACATTCAAACAATACAGTGGACTCGATGTAATGGACCCCAAGGATATAGGACAGTTTGTGTCGAAGTTTGTATTGGGGTTGAGACCTGATATCTGTTTGATGATTCAGCAACATTTGATTTGTTGGCAAAACAGACCGTTGGATGAGATTTTGAGGTATGCCAGGTACTGCAGCGACGAAATAGATTCCAAAGCTAAGAAGCTAAAAGAGAAGCTGATGGTAGTTCAAATGCAGTCCGCTGGAAAGGGTGGACAGCAGCAGCAGGGTACAGGGACAATGAGACAGAAATCAAGCAATCAGAATAAGGACAGTGAGGAAAATGTGGGACCTAGAATTGATTTTGCTACGTTAAAGAAAACGACAAAGTGCCATCAGTGTCACCAGGTGGGACATTGGAGACGAGAGTGTCCCTATAACCCTGAAAACGGAGAATTAGAGGTAGAAGAGGAGGTTCCAGAGGTTCCAATTCAAGGGGTACCCGTGCCAAGAATTAAGGTGGCCAAAGGGGGGACTCTGGCTCCACGAGCTCAGTTTCCACAGCCACCAAAGATTTCGACCGGGGGAAAGGTTTTTAGACAAATGCCTCTTTTCATAGACGAGGAAAAAAGTTATTATATTGATCCATTGACTGGCCAACGTGTAAGCAAAGAAGAGGACTGTACCCTCGGGGCAGTTCTGGAAGTGGATCAAAGAGGACCGTTTTTTGAGGCTGAAGTGGCAGGGTGTCCTATGACATTCTTGGTGGATACTGGAGCTACTCGATCAACTTTGAGGTCAGCAGTGGTTCCGGATTTACCAATGTCGGGGGAAACGATACAGGTGGTAGGAGTTGCAAACAAGAGAATGACTAGCCCTTTGACAGAACCAGTATCAGTGAAAATAGGGAATTATACAAATGAACATCAATTTGTAGTGTGTGATTCAAGTCCTGTGTGTCTGTTAGGAAGGGACTTATTGTGCAAACTGAACTGCACAATATACTGCACGCCTCAGGGAGTAGAGGTAGAAACGACAGATGATGACGCTACCTTCAAAATTGTGAACTCCAGAACATGCATAGAACTGTATCCTACCTTAACTGTGGAGGATCTTCCTTGGGACTTACGCGAGGCAGTATCATCAGAAGTATGGGATTTTACAGGAGAAGAGATAGGATTGGTCAAGGGGGTAGAGCCAGTGAAGATCATAGTGAAACCAAATGTCGACTATCCAAGAACGCCACAATACAAGCTGTCCCAAGAGACGATTGCAGGAATAAAGCCCGTGATTGACTCTATGATTAAACAGGGAATACTGAAGGAAATCGTGGGAAGTCCATGCAACTCCCCGATTATGGGTTTGCAGAAACCTAGTGGGAAGTTTAGGATAGTTCAGGACTTGCGAAAAATTAATAACATTGTTGTTTCATGTTGTCCAGTGGTACCGAATCCATCAGTAATATTGTTTCAGATACCATTCCAAGCTGAGTGGTTCACAGTGATAGATCTTTGTCAGGCTTTCTTTTCAATCCCATTAGACGAGGAGAGCCAGTATCTTTTCGCGTTTAAAATGGAGAATCGCGTCTTAACATGGTGTAGAATCCCACAAGGGTTCACAGATAGCCCATCAATCTTTAATCAGTTACTGAAAAAGAATCTTGAAAGTCTGGTACTGCCTCAGAATTCGGTTCTGGTCCAGTACATAGATGACCTACTTGTTGCGTCAGGAACAGAAGAAGCTTGCAAAGAAGACACCATTGCCTTGCTGAACCATTTAGCTGAAAATGGACACAAGGTGTCCCCGAGTAAATTGCAGTACTGTCTGACAGAATACAGTATTTGGGTCATCGGATAGAAAAGGGAAAGCGCAAAGTGTCACCAGATAGAATAGAGGCGATAATGAAGATGAACTCGCCTACAACTCAGAGAGAAGTCAGGATGTTTCTAGGAATGGTTGGGTATTGCCGACAGTGGATAGCTAACTTTTCACTGAAAGCAAAGCCCTTACAGAAACTGACGCACAAGGAGGTGAGTGATCTGGTACCATGGGACAACGAGTGTTTGATGGCGTTTCTACAGCTGAGAGATGACTTGTGTCGTGCTCCGGCTTTGGGGATGCCGGATTATGAGAAGCCATTTTCCCTTTATTGCTGCGAAAGGGAGGGTTGTGCTTTGTCAGTCTTGGTGCAAGTACATGGGAATGCCCGTAGACCAGTTGCATACTTTCGGCTACCTTAGACCCAGTAGCCGCAGCGTTGCCCGGATGTCTCAAATCCGTTGCTGCAACAGGTGTCAGCATTGAACGTTGTGAAAGCATTGTGATGGGACACCAGTTAGTGGTGTATGTACCTCATTCCGTGGAACTGTTAATGACCAGGACCAAGACCCAGCACTTGACCAACAGTAGGCTCACGCGCTATGAGCAAGTTATTCTTGCTGCAGAGAACGTGACCCTTAAGAGGTGCTCTGTCTTGAATCCTGCTACTCTGATGCCACTTCCTAATGACATAGAAAGCGAAGACTGTGAAGATCACGATTGCCTTGATGTGACTGAACTATGCACGAAGCCCAGACCAGATATTGTGGATGAGCCATTGATCGACCCTGATCAGATTTATTTTGTTGATGGCTCATGTTTAAGAGACGATACTGGTCGGTTGAGAGCAGCTTATGCTGTTTGCACCATTACTGGAGTTGTGGAAGCCGCTTGCCTGGAAGGAGTACACTCCGCACAGCTATCAGAAATCATTGCATTGACCCGTGCCTGTATAGCAGGAAAGAAAATTAGAGTCGCCATCTATACTGATAGCCAATATGGGTTTGGTATAGTTCATGATTTTGGGCAATTGTGGTCTCAGAGGGGTTACATGACCTCCTCTGGTTCGCCAATCAGAAATGGAGAGTTTGTGCGGCTGTTGTTAGAAGCATTACAGGGACCAGCTGCAATAGCGGTTGTAAAGTGTGTAGCTCATACGAAAAATTCAGATTTTGTGTCACAGGGAAACCGATACGCAGATGAAGTTGCCCGCTATTGTGCGGAGCATGGTTATTCTTTCACGGAGGTGGAAGTAGGTGGGGCTCAGGAAAGGACAGAATTAAGCATGATGTTGGAAACAGTCGATACTTGGGAAGATTTGAAACAAATGCAAGACAATGCACCTGAATCTGAGAAGCAGGCATGGGAAATAGCAGGGTGTGTGAGAAGCGAAATGGACTTTTGGGTTTCAGCAGATGGAAGGGCAGTGTTACCTGAGGAGTTCGCGAGCCCAATGGCACGACAGATACATGTTCCAGTGCATTTGGGAAGGGATGCCATGCTGAGGGTGTTCAGGCAGACTTGGTATTGCCCAAAGTTTAGGATTGCAGCAGAAGCAGTGTGTAAGCGATGTGTTACTTGTCAACAGTTGAACATAGGGAAAAGAACACCAGTTACACTGAGTCACATTGGGAGGTCTGGGGGGCCTTTCAATAGAATGCAATTGGATTTCATTGAAATGCCAAGGGTCAACCGCCTTAGGTATGTTCTGGTGGTAGTATGCATATTTTCCAGATGGGTTGAAGCGTACCCTACACGCAGGTGCGATACACTCACAGTAGCAAAGTTGTTGCTCAGAGAATTGATACCGCGCTTCGGGTTGCCTGCCTCTCTGGAATCAGACAGAGGGACACATTTTAACAGCGAAGTTGTGAAGATGCTTTGCTCTGCATTGGGCATTGATCAGAAATTGCATTGTAGCTATCGACCGGAAGCTTCAGGTATTGTGGAGCAGATAAATGGGACATTGAAGTGTCGAATTGCTAAAGTGTGTTCATCAACTTCCCTAAGTTGGCCCGATGCTCTTCCTTTGGTCCTTATGAGCATGCGTAGCACACCCAACAGGAGGACTGGTCTCTCTCCACATGAGGTGTTGATGGGGAGGGCAATGAGACTTCCAACTATCCCCACAGCTGCATTATTAAACATTATAGATGACCTGATCCTGGATTACTGCAAGGGGTTATCTGACGCCATTCATTCTGTGTCTCTTCAGGTACAGGCCGCAGAAGTTCCAGCTTCAAGAAATCAGTGCCACGACCTGTGCCCAGGGGCCTGGGTGTTGGTGAAGAAGCACGTCCGGAAGAACTGCTTGGACGTGCGCTGGAAGGGGCCTTTCCAGATAGTCTTAATCACTAACACCGCTGTGAAGTGCGGAGGACTGCCAAATTGGATCCACGCTTCCCATACTCGAAGAGTTCCAGCACCCCTGGAAGAAACAGCTCCTCTCACAGATGAAAATCCAGTGGTAGAGGAAGAATAACCAGAGGGGATCAGTCAAGCTGTGGGGGTGCCAGAAGAAGTTGGGAACATAACAGATCCAGAAGAAGAAGGAAGACAGAACGGCAGTGAAACTGAAGTTGCTTCTGAAGTAGAAAGCTGTTGTGAAACCAATTCAGAGACTGAACAAATCCAGAGTGATCAAGAACTGAGTGAACGGACGAGAAATAGGAGAACAAGGCGTGGAGCGGCTACCTGGCCGGGAAGAAAAAGGAGGCAAAGCCTGAAGCCAGCTCGAGAGGAAACTCTTGCTCCTATATCCGAAGACTCAGATCCAGAAGAAAGTGCACAAGGACAAGAGCAGGAAGGTCCGAGAAGATCAAGGAGGGTGCGAGTGCCTTGCAGAAGATACGCCACCCCTGAGTGGACCTACCTCACTACAGATGTCCTCAGCGGGACGCAGAACTGGGAGGGTGAGGGAAGTGACCCTGACCAGAACTGACCCAATCATCACAGTGGAAGTGAGATTCCTGTTGCCAGGATTGGAGGTCGAAAGGCTGCTGACACTCAACATCGTCTATCCTCCTCTCCTGAGCGGAATAAGAAAATTGATCTTTGAGACTGTTGAGTTTCTGTGTTGCTGTTCAAGGTGTCCAATACTGGAGGGAATCCTTCTTCGTATGGAAATATTTGAGCTAGTGGTGGAGGCTCTGGGAACACGCATAGTCTCGGACTGTTAAAGACTTTGTAAAGAACTTTGTAAATATTGCCTGGAAGATAACCTAGCGCCGAGTGGAAGAAGAAAGTATTAGGGACTTCCCTTTTAGTGGATGGAGAAGGGCTAGGGTTGTCTGTTGCTACAGAACTCAGAGACTGTTTTGCGGAGAGGATTTTTCAGCTTCCAGGTGTGGTTCAAAGATTGGAAAAGTAGAGAAAAGAGACTTGTACTGAAAAGCAAAGAAGAGAGACTTTGTGCTGAGAAAGAAAACCAGAACTACACTGTTTTGAGACCATGGAGGCTGGCAACCCGAACCGCAGGGCAAAATGCATAATAGGCACACTTTTAGGGGTAGTGATTTCTCTTATAGTTTTAGTAGTTACTGTATCATATATAGTGGGGCATGAAAATGATGTGAAAACAGAAAAAGAAGCAAAAAATGTACCGACACAGAGGCCTCCTACCATTAGTAAACAGGGGGAAAATACAGCGAAAGAGAAAACTTTATTAGATGCTGAAATAAAAAGATTACATGCAGATGAGTCGCAGGGGAATTTTAAAACGAATGCTTATGCCAAATTGCTGTATGAATATATTGATGTCATGGAGGCGAAGAACTGCTACGTCTGTATGCAGTTGCCAGCTTCTGTAGATGAAGGCATTAGGTACCATCATCTTCCATTGACCTATGGAATCTCATGTAGTTTGTTGCTGAGCATATTTTATGAACGAGAGGGGTTCGAGTATTACTTCTCGAACTATGACTCAGTATTGCCAGAGGTGCCAAATTACAAACATCTCAATAAGTGGGATTATTATAAGTGCGAAGACAGATTACAGAAATTTTTCATTCCATGGAAAACTTTAGATACTTCACATGCCCGAAGAAATAATTTGACTTGTAAGGTGTCAGAAATTGAGAAAAAATGTATAGGGCAGGTGGATGATCGATATAGGAGACAAAAGATCCTAAAAGCTTCAGGACAATGGAAAACAGATTGGACCCGGGAAGAAAGAGAACACCAAAGAAAGGGTAGCAGTGGTCCAATAGCTTTAGATCGGGAGAAAAGGGGAGAACTATGTATACACAGAAGTCGAACATATTATGAGAATGTGTTTGTAGGAGAAGTTCATTGTGAACATGCTTTCCAATTGGAGTATTATTCTAAAGACTTTCTGAAGGAAAGGCAGGTGATCCCAAATGTATATTTTGTCTGTGGAAGAAATGCATATGTGAAACTACCAGATAATTGGTATGGATCATGTTACTTAGCAATTGTCTTCCCCAAAATATATCATGCTGAGGACTTAGAAACCAAAAAGAGAGAAACATCAGCTAGAGGAAGAAGGGGTGTAAGCGCCGAGGAGGTAGTTGGAGATGTGTTTGGTGCTATGTTTCCTATTTTGGGGATAGCACTAAATGATGTTAAAATAAGAAGATTGGCAACAGTGGTAGATAGGTTGTCCGCCAGTACTGCTAGATCTCTAATGCTGGTGGAGGGAGAGATGCAATCGATAAGGGCAATGGTTCTTCAGAACCGACTTGCTTTAGACATTCTATTAGCAAAAGAGGGCGGAGTTTGTAAGGCTTTGAAGGTCCAGGAATGTTGCACTTACATTCCAGACAATTCAAAACCTCTCGAAAAGTACATTCGAAACATTACTGAAATACATAAAGAGATAGAAGATTTGACGAATATAACAGTTTGGGAAAAGGTAGGTCAAGGAATGGGTAAAGTTGGAGGTTGGTTTGCCAATCTGGGAAAGAATATCATTTGGTACATATTGAAACCTATCATCATAATAGTGATTTGTATAATCACTTTGTGTGGATTGGTGAAACTGTACAAATGGTATAGAGCAAACAGGTTGCAGAGATCTATGCGAGAGCAGGGAAGGAGATTAGCTGCGATGCAGGAGAATCAATACAGGAGTCTGAGGGCTCTAGAGGAGATGAAACGAGGGAGGATTGCAACAACTTCAGTTTGATACTCTGTACCTTAGAGAGGGTGTTGGGATGATGATGACTACTGTAAGTCATCAAAGGGGGGATTGAGAGAGCACAAATCTGAAAATGTAGAAGTGCACCATATTTACAAGCACGTAATATTAGCTTAGTGTGGAATATACAAGAGTGTCAACTTATATAGAGAAAATATATGAGTGTTTGTGTTTAATTAGAATAGATGCATATATAAGTGTGAAAAACTAATGTAGAGGTTGTAGAAATGTTAAAAATGATTTTGGAGTCACACGTTAGATGGCTAAGTGAAACGAAGTGTAATTCTGCAAACCATGAAAATGTGTAGGCCACATGGCATTTCACAAGAAACGAAAGATGCTGCTACACTTTTAGTGACGTGGATTTTAATGTCATTTGAGTGCAAATGTATTATTAGGCATAGTATTGAAGTATATGTTTTACATAGATGTGTTATATTTTAGTATATGTGTGTTAGTTAAAATAACGTTTAAACAAAGAAATTTAATGTGCATATTGCAGAGGCCGTTTTATGTAACCCTGGTAGGCCTGTATAGAGAAAGTTGCTACTTTGATCTGCATGAGCTCGTTAAGGAGAGGTCGCACAGAGCATGAACGATAGGTCTGTTCAGGATGTTTTATGACTTCTAGATATGGTAAAGGCTGGAATTTGGGGCCTACAGAGAGAGTGTCTGTTTGCAGGTGCAAGGGGGACTTAAATCAGAAATAATGAATAGGCCCTTGTTCAGAGGCGCCAGGCACAGGCCTGTAGGAGTCATCAGGAATTTTAGGGGGTACCGCTTGGACGGAGAGAAGCCTGGGAAGCAAGGTCAACTTTAATGAAGAATCCCGAGGAGCACCAGTACGGAATTTGCCGCTCAAAACTGCACCACGTGAGAGGCGTCTACAGGGGCGTTCCTATTGGAAATGTGATTTTGTATTAGGGATAGCACCCTGGGGTGGAGTTAGGGCAGATGATCTGAGGAGCCTTAGAGAGCGGATGGGTAGGCAGATAGAGAACCAGAAGACTTCAACTTTGAGACAAAGACTAAGGGAAGTGTGTGATCTTCTTTGGAAGTCACCACTGCTGACACCTTTTTAGGTAAAGATCTTGTTAAGTAGGGATGTCACTTAGTTTAGAGTAGGGACAGCCTAACCCGTATTTTCCTTTCTGTAAATGACTCTCAAGTTGCAACTCATAGCTATTCTTGCAACCCTCATGGTCTTCGAGATATTTTTGATAATTTCTTTTTGTCGATTGAGAGCATTCAGAGAGTACCTTTTCATATTAATACCTGTACACCTTTTGAATCTTATTCTGAGGTGTTTGTATCTCCAGATACTTTTGACTTTGAATTAAACTTTTAAACCTTTTTCCAGTGGTAAATGGTTCTTTAGAGTGGTGTAAATTCTTTCTTGATTAACCTAGTAGTGGATTATCTTTTACTCAATGACAGGTACCAACGATTCAGTCGACCTGAGCTGGGATCTGGTAAGATAACAATAGACCAGAAATCCCACGTTATCAGTTGACATGCAAGAACATCAGAGTACTTCTCTACTGTGGCACACACATAGGTCTCAGATTTTCAAAGATATTTCTCCCACCATGGAGTCAGTGTCTGAACATCAGACATGCCGAATGAGGGAGGCCCGAGGAACATGACAAAATGCTTTGTACTGTCATCTGATATTGCAGGGAAGCAGAAGGCAGACCAGCTGGAATTAGCTCTTGGACGGGTGAAAACATTGTCGATGACAATTTAGGTTGAATTAGACCTCTGAAGCAGGGTATGTACTCCACAATCAAGTCAGAATATAAATATCCGGGGCGTGGATTGGCGCCCAATGAGGTCGGCGGCGGCAATGTGAGGCTCCTGATGCCGAGGCGGTGGACTCCCGTTTCCGCGGTAATTTAACTGAAGCCGAACGGACCACAGAGTCAATGAAGTGTTCTGCAACAACACGCTCTGAAGTTTGAAGCGCGTTTACACCACGGCGCAGAGTTTCTAGCAGGTAACAGCCCCGATGTAGGCGGATCGCGGCATTGCAGTCACCATTTTAATTACTGCGTCTGCGCTGCAAGTGTCCTGCTGCCTCAATTGTGGAGTTTATATTACTCCATATGCCCATCTGCACCCCAGAATTGTACACACTCTCTGGGCATCCTTAGAAGAAATTTGAAGGGGCACTTTTTTCCAGCAGTTTCACTCCCTATTCAAGAATGGCTGAGGAGGCAAACAATCGACCGCCATTTTGTAAAACCTCACATACTGCCTCAAAGCATCTCCTGCACTGCCTGTGCAGCTCATGAATATGTTCACCTAATTTCTTTCATACTATCATAACGGAGGACTACTTTCTCAGTTTTCTGTATCCAGGCTTCAAATGGTTCAAATGCCTCAAATGCCTTGATTGCTGACATACATGGCATATATTAAAAGGACGATAAGCATATTTTGGAGAGTAAAACAGTTATTCCAGTAGCAAAGGATGTAGTGTTTGTACCTTATTGTCTGCAAGTATTTCATAGCCTACTGAAGGATATACTACCTGGTTTGGCTACTTTGCTTTCCTCTCAAAACGCTACATACCCCAAATTGAAGTTGTTATCTCAACTGGCAATTCTCAGGCCAACTCTCTCTGAAGCCTTAGCCAGGTCTTTCTGTTTTGCTTATCTTTCATATTAATGGGCAGAAAGAAAGAATCTATTCGCAGCACATCAACACAATTCATTTATTAAAAACTCATTGCATTTTTCACAACTTTCCAGGCTGGAGGACTCAGGATTAATCGAAGCAGAGCATATGAACATAACAATGGATTCCTCACAAGGAACATCAGGAAAGTCAAACGTAAACACGCTTGAAAAAAGACACTGCCTTACCAACCAAACCAGCCTCTCCAGTCTCAATGGAGCTCTTATTACAGGAGATAAGGGCTCTCAGACCATTCATGGAGGAGACAAATTCTAAATTACAAACCCTTTCGGACAATTTTGAGGCAAATGGATACTAGACTTACAGCAGTAGAACATAATATTTCTTCTCTCAACGAAACCACCAAGAGTGTCACTTTTCTGCAGTCTCAGGTTTCAACATTTCAGAAGCAGGTGGAGGACCTTGAAAATCGCAATAGAAGAAATAAATGCGTATTTGCGGCCTGGTGGAGGGTGCCGAAGGTACGGATCCTTTGTCAGTCTTCACCTCATTCCTCCCTAAAGTTCTACATATGCTTGAAGGCACTACACTTAACATACAGCGTGCTCACTGGTTGGGACGAGCTCCTACTACAACATCATCTTCCCAGAGACCAAGGGGTGTCAACCTCTATTTTCTAGAATATACTGACTTGTTGAAAGTCTTAGCAGAAGGTAAAAAGATGCAACGGATCTCATGGTCTGGTTCCACCTTATTCTTTGCACAAGATTACTCTAAGGCTACAACTACCAGACGTAAAGCCTTTCTTAACATGAGACCTGACCTTCGCTCTATGGGTGCTAGATACGGTCTCTTCCACCCATGTCTTTTTAAGGTCACTTATAACAATAGAACAACAACATATGAAGACCCAGTTCGTCTAAAAAGCTTCATAAACTCGCAAAAGACAGTTAATATGGACTCTTTGGGCACTTCCTACTCTCATGTTACATAAATTGTCTGATAAGCTTGTATGAGATGTTAATTCTCTGTTGATTGAAGTCTCTCTGACCACAGTCTCACGCTTATGTTGGTATCTTCTCATCAACAGTATTATTGTTCTAGCTATTCTGTTTCAATGTTCTCATGTTTAATGTTCGGTTTCTAAATTAAAGTTAACCATGTTATCTTTCGCCTCACAGTTACGTCCTGTCATGATGTGGTCCTCCCCCGGTCTTCTCTGTTGGCTCCATGTGGTTCCACTCTCCCCCGCATTCCAGTTCCTCAGGTATTCCCATGAGTATGTTTCTTTTTATAGATACAGATTCAAGTTTCCATGTAGACAAATTATTTGTTTTGATCTTTGTTCTTTGTTCTTTGTTCGATATTGCATTCACTTATTCTCTTCTCTTTTGGTGTCATTAATACATTCACCTCTCCATTCTTACTTATGTCTGTTAGTATATTTTTCGCTATATTTCTAAATCTTATCGTACACTTGTTCTTATATTATTTATCTAGAGTATATACTTTAAGTTATATTGTTCTTTCTACTTTCCATTTTTGTTTTAAGACATCTGATTATTCTATCCTATTTCGCACTGTAATTGATTGGATTATTCGTCTTCTCTGTTTCTCTTCCTATATTCTTCATTTTCGCTTACATGATTTGGACTCCTACTTCTTGATCCTTCTTCATTTCTCACCTGCAATCTTATGTCTCTAAAATTGATTCCATGGAACGTTAGGGGATTGAACTCTCCCATCAAAAGGCAAAGAATCTTATCTCATTTGGCTAAAATGGGTGCTGATATAGTTTTTCTGCAAGAAACGCATCTTACGGCAGTTGAATCGCTAAAACTAAAGAGAAATTGAGTTGGGGAAGTCTTTTTCTCTCAAGGGCATGGTAAACGTAATGGAATTATGAAACATTTTTCGCAAATCCCTCTCTGTTAAATTTTTATCACAGGAATCAGATGCTAATGGCAGCTGGTTGAATGTTAAAATGTCTCTAAAAGGTGTCCCAGAGTCTCTCCTTAATGTTTATGCTCCCACTGGCGGCGATGCCTCTTTTTGGCACATAGTGGCTAAGCAAATTACTCATGACATGGAGGATAACTTTATAATGGCTGGGGATTGTAATCAGCCTTTTGATCCGTTTATAGACAGATGTTCCAAAGTTTCTTTTGTCCCTAATAAACTTCATAAATCTTTTGTTCACAATATTACTCAACATAAACTCCTTGATGCTTGGCATTTATGCAAGCCAACTACTAGGGAATACACCTACTATTCCCCAACCCATCACACTCAATCATGAATTGATTATATATTTGTATCTCATAATATTTCGCAAGCCTTCACACATGCAGAAGTTGGTCCTATCCTACTGTCTGATCATGCCCCTGTTTCAATAGGCCTGGATATACTGCCTAGAGACAACGCTCCTCTGAGATGGCGTTTTAATGATGCTCTTATTTTAGACCCTGTGTTTACAACTTCTTTTACCTCCTTCTTTAATGAATACTTTGCTATAAACCAAGATGATTCCATGCCATATCCAGCCATTTGGGATGCTTCTAAAGCCTCAGCGAGGGATTTCATTATTAATGTTGTCTCCAAAAAGCGAAAAGTAGCTCGCAACCTTACTAACAATCTTTTTCATGATATTAAGAGACTGGAACACTCATATTACACATCCCCTTTGCAGAAATGTTTATCAGCTCTTATAGATGCTAAATTGCAGTTTAATAAGAAATCTATGGATAATGCCTCACTTTATTTGTCAAAATCTAGTGCAAAATGTTATGGTGACAAAAACACAGCTGGGAAAATACTGGCTAATTATTTATAAATTCGGCACAACAAGTTAAATATTGAATTCATTTATGATGATTGTTCGGTTTTAAAGTTTAAAGATGCTGAGATATTGAATGAATTCTCTCTCTTTTATAAATCATTATATCTATCTGAAACTCAGCCCACAGATCAAGAACTGTTAATTTTCTTTTCTAAAATTCAGAAATCCCAAGACACTCCTTCTGATTTATCTTCCTTGGAATTGGCCTCACACAGACAGAACTACTTAAATCTCTTCATTATCTTAAAAAGGATAAGGCACCAGGTCCTGTTGTTTTTACTGTTGAATTTTATCTTCACTTCTCTACACTTTTATTACCCAAGCTATATTCCCTGATAAACTCTTTTTGTCACATACATAGCATATCTGGATCTTTCTCAGAAGCCCACATTTGCCTCATCCTGAAAGAGGGGAAGGATACTAAGTATTGTAAAAACTATACGCCTATCTCCCTCGTTAACATTGACTATAAAAAAAAATTCAAAGGCATTGGCTACACGTTTAGATTCATGTTTACCAACATAGTTGGGCAAGGAGCAATCTGGTTTTGTTGAGGGACGTCTCATCACAGACAACACACATCTTTTTAATGTCCTGTCTAAATCATCCCATTTAAAGCAACCCCTTGCAGCAATAGCATTAGATGCAGAAAAAGCGTTTGATAGAGTTGAGTGGACTTACCTATTTTATACCCTTAAGTAGTTCGGCTTCAGCCCTAAGTTTATATCTTTAGTATCTCTCCTCTACTCTAATCCCCGTGCTGCAGTTTGCACTAATGGTATGATCTCCCCCTTTTTTGATTTAGGAAGAGGGGTGCGCCAAGGATGCCCTCTCTCTCCCTTTGTTTTTAATTTAGCTCTGGAACCATTCTTATCTAGATTAAGTCAAATTCCAATTGACATGGTTTCCAGACCTTAAACTCCCAGATCAAACTCGCAGCTATGCTGACGATATTCTACTTTTTGTGGCAAGACCAGAAGATTCAATTCCAGCTCTTTTGGAAGAAGTACGTTTATACTCCCTTATTTCTGGATATAAACTAAACAATGATAAATGTGAGATTCTGCCCTTAACCAGATACACCTTTAAATCTGACTTCCACGCTTCTAACTTCACTTGGAGCCCTAAACACATTAAGTACTTAGGATTACACTTCACTTCCTCAGTTCCAGATACAGTAACATTATGTATGAATAAATGTATACAAAGGGTTTCAGATTTAACCTCTAAATGGCATCCCCTTTATTTATCATGGTGGGACGCTTGGATACTATAAAGATGATGCTATCACCCATAGTACTATAGACTATCTCTAACATTCCAGTACCCATCCCCGCTTAATTATCTAAAAACGTTAATTCCACCCTCCCCTCTTTTTTGTTGAGTAATAAGAAATCTCGAATGTCCCTATCAAAATTAACTTGTCCTGAGTCGGAAGGTGGAGTTAATTTTCCATACTTCCCGGCTTATCAAAAAGCCTTCCTTTTGCGACAAGCATCTTGTTGGTTGATAGATACCACAGAGGATTGCCCTCTTTGGACCTCTCTTGAGCTCTCATTTTTAAATCCTTTTCCCTTTCGTGACCTCTCCTTCTCACGTAAACCTCAGTCCCTCTCTACTCCCATAATTAAATTCACTTCCAAACTCCTTAAACCAGCTCCTCCTTCACCCCACAACACTCAAGACTCTTTTTTTGATTCCCCAATTTGGCATAACAAAATCCTTCTCATCGGAAATAAACCCTTCTATTGGAAAACATGGAGACAAAGAGGACTATTATGCGTTAATCAGCTTTTTTCGGGATTAGATTTTTTATCCTTTTCTTCACTAAACAAACTCTTCAATTTACCTGCTTCATTTAATCAAAAATATAATTCCCTTAGGAGAGCTGTGATAGATACCGGCACTCAACTAACTCCTGTGCCTGATACCCCCATTGCTTCAAATCCCGTCTCGCGACTTCACACCCTATTACGAACCATGCCCAAGGCATCCACCATTTATAATTATCTACAAAATCTAATAGACAGAAATCTAAACAGAACAGTTGTGGGAGCGTGACTTTATGACATCTTGGCCGCTGTCACTATGGAAGAATATTTGGATCAAGATTCGTAAGTCTTCCAGAGCAGCCAATACAACGCAAACACTCTTTTTATATATAACAGATATAACACCACTTACTTAAGTAAAAGTTTCTCAACAGTATCGGATAACTGCTGGACATGTTTGTCTACAAATGCTGAATTGTTTCCTATGATATTCTATTGCCCTTCTGTATTTGCATTCTGGAAACAAATATGGGTTCAAATCAATTTAATTTTTGGTACTAAGTTTTTTTTTCATTTACTCATATTTTTCTAGGAAGTCTTTCGTCTATTTGGGATGATGTCATGCTAAATGTCAAGATTATTGAACTATTATTAGTGGTTGCTTTTCAGCAAATAACTACAAATTGGAAGGATCTTACAAACATTTCTTATAAAGCTTGGTGGTATGCTGTTTGCCACAACCATAGGCTAGATACTTATTTTGTTTACCCTTTGAACATGGCAACAAAACGCTTAACTATCTGGTCACCTGTCACAACGTACATTGACGCTAGTGCCCGAAGATGTTCTCTACTGCTACCTTCTCAACAAGAGGTACTTAAACCACCTTGACTCCCCTGACGGTTCCTGAAACTTACTTTGATTCAATGTGATTTTTTGCCTCATTTATATTGTTTTATTGATATATTTTTTCTATTTTACTTAACAGGTCCAATTCATGTTGCTTTATTATAACAGGAATGTATTGTAATGAAGTGAGTTCAATATTTTGTATTGTTTACAGACACCTTTATTCTTATAAATATAATTATTTCTGAACTTAAAAAAAGAATATAAATACCCAGGCTAATAGGTGCTGCACGAGCTAGTCATGGTGAGAAAGATGGGAATTATACATTTGCATGAAGGACACTATATTTTGTAGGCCTGCACTAGTGAAGGATTGCAGGGATAAATTTAACGGAGGACGTTTAAAGATGACTGCTGTGGCATCAACCTGAATTCAGTAAATGATGATCAGAGACCAAAGTCGCTTACTCCCGCTAGTCATCTTTCTGTTTTTGTTAGCAATCCGAGTTGAATTGGTAACTAAAAAGAAGAAAATAAAGCACACAAGTTTTTTTTCTTGTGGTTTTTTTTAATAGAGGAGAGGGGGGGGAATGGCAGAAATAGGGGGTGAAGCAACATGTGGGGGGGATGTACATGTAAGCAACACGCTGTAGGCTGCAGGGCAAACGAACATGGAAGTAATACAGGGGAGGGTGAGGGAGCAGACACAAAAGCAACACCGGAAGGGAGAAATGGACACGAAGACAGCACAGGGGTCGATGGGATGGGGAAACAACATGGAGGGCATAAGTTGGGGGTTAGGAGGAGAGGCACGTGGGCAAGTGCAACAGGGAGAGACAGGCAATAGCCAGCAATACGGGGAGAGAAGTACCTGAGGGCGATGGCTCAAAAGCCCTTGCACTCTCATGGAGTGCTCAGCACAAAAGAAACAAGCATTGGCATAGCCAATAGGTCTCGCCTTTAGGACCTTATAAGTGTTTAGCCATGCAACTGTTGATGTTGTTGCACCAAGGATATTGTGCTGCATAACTAAATATTTATAAGGTCCCAAAGGCGAGACCTATTGTCTATGCCAATGCTTGTTAAGTGAGTTTGCGCACTAACTTCCGTTTTCCCTCAAGCTCTATGTCTCTATGTCACATTAAATACGTCCATGTGCTGTATTATTTTATTTCAATATTTTATTATATTATAAAAGCAGAAATATTTCCAAAGAATGTATTCACACAATATAAACAAAGAAGAAGACATTTAGTGACGGGTGGTTCGCTCTGCAGCTCTTGGTCGTATTTGGAGAAGGGGGGTTTGTGTGAGCGTCCAGCTATAGTTGACTGCACCGTGCCAGGGTGCTATCAGAGAGCAGTGGGCAAATGCTTGGACCCGGCTGACACAGAGCACACCCGGAGCTGCATCTTTCGCGCTGCTCCTGTGACTTACTGCGAGTCCTGTAAACTTATAATGTATAACTGCGTTATAGGAGGATCTCGATGTGCTCTTCCTAACAGAGACATGGCTAGATGAAGCCTCGACACCCGAAATTCTGGAAGCTGTTCCCCTAGGCTACTGTCTGCTCAGAATTGACAGAGAAAGGCAGAAAGGTGGGGGTCTGGCAATGATCTACAAAAGTAACCTACAATGTACCTTAGAGAAGGCCACACTGCCTAATAGTGAAGTTGGTTCTTTCACTATAAAAGTCAATCCTAAAAATATTATCAATGGACTCCTCCTGTACCGGCCCCCAGGAAAGACTTCACAGTTCTGCAATCAATTGACAGAACTGATAACTCAGCCTGTACTTCGGTACAAAAAATTTCTCATTTTAGGAGACTTTAACCTCCACTTTGAGGACACCAACTGTAAGGAGGCACAGGTTGTGGTTGATGCACTGAAATCCCTGACGCTCAAACTACAATCAACGTCCCCGTCGCATCAATTAGGTCATCTCCTGGACCCTGTTTTTGCTAACTGGGAGGGCATTAAAGTGGCCACCCCGATTCAAATAACATGGTCAGATCATTTTATCATTCCCTTCGAGGCAGAAGTTGCCCCACAGGATTGCAGGATGACCAAGCTCAGGTCTCAGAAACGTAGAGATTGGAAGAAGTTCACGCAGGAAAACTTCAAATTTGCCCTGCTCAAAGAACCTCCCCTTCCTAGCGACACTCTACTAAAGGCATGGGCTGACTACGAAGTATGGATGTCCAGGGCGCTAGACACACTAGCACCATGGACACTCAAGCCCCCCGCCAGAAAAACCAAAACTGCTCCGTGGTTCTCCAAAGAGCTCAAGGAAGCCAAAGCCAAATGCAAAAACATAGAACGTGGCTGGAGAAAAAACTACAATCCAGAGGACACGCTTAACTACAAAAGAGAATTAAAAAAATATCACAAACTCGTGAGAGCAGCCAAAGGCGCTCATCTTAGGGAACGAATAGAATCTGCTAATAATCCCACCAAAGAACTTTTCTCCATTTACAAAGAACTTACGGTCCCAATCAGACTTGAGGCCCAAGACACCTACTCTAATGAGCTATGTGATGACATTGCAGACTATTTTGTAAAGAAAGTGGATATAATACATGCCACTTTTACAGGTAGCATGCCGATTAAACATTCGGTAGTGAGAAGCGACTCTGCCACCAAACCCCATCTGACCTGCTTTAAAGTTCCTGACAGGCAAGACCTGCTCACCATTGCAAATAGCATCCAGTCCGGTTCTCTCTATGATGTGATCTCTCCCAATCGCTGTAAGGGAGCCCTAGAATGTATGATTGATCAGATTAAACACCTGATCGTCTTATCTTTTCAGGAGTGCCATGTACCTGACGTATGGAAAACGGCACAAGTCATCCCCCTGAAAAAAAAATCCACCATACATATCTCCCAACTACACAATCTCCGCCCTATCTCCCTCCTCCCTTTCTGCGGGTAAGTTGTGGAGAAGGTAGTTAACAGCCAACTCATGAAATTTCTTGAGGAGAATTCCCTTCTCCACTCCACACAGTCAAGGTTCAGAGCAGGCCATTCGACGGAATCGGCGGTTCTTTTCTCCACAGAATGTCTGAGACAACTAGTAGATGAGGGACAGACAGCAGCGTTGGTTTTATTAGATCTTAGTGAAGCTTTTGACACCGTGCTACACACGACGCTGCTGTCTCGCCTCTCAGATATGGGAGTGGAAGGATCGGCATTGGAATGGATAAGATCCTTTCTAGAAAACAGGAGTTTTCAGGTGCACTGCCCTCCTCACAAATCCTCTCTTCGCAAGCTGAGACATGGGGTTCCACAGGGCTCAAGTCTGAGCCCTACGCTGTTCAATCTCTATATGGAACCCCTAGCCCATATTGTGGAAACTTTCGGAGTGGATATCGTCACATATGCTGACGATACCCAACTGATAATTAAACTCACCCACAATCAGATAGAGGACGCCACAAACTTCTCAAACTGCATGCTTTCTGTGGCAGGGTGGATAAACAACAACTGCCTGCGCCTCAATGGCGACAAAACAGAACTGCTGGTTGTTGGTAAATCCCCCTCTGCCTGGTCGCAGGCTTGGTGGCCGACTGAATTGGGCGCAATTCCCCTCCCGGCGGAGTCCGTCAGAAATCTAGGAATCATGCTTGACGCAGAGCTTTCCTTTAAACAACAGATTAGTAAAATCACGGGAAGATGTTTTGGAATACTGAAAACACTCCGGAAAGTCCTCGACCTTCTCCCCATCAGCGCCAGGAAAACACTTATTTACGCCCTAGTCACACCACATCTGGACTACGGCAACGCTCTACTCCTAGGCTTAAGCAAAAAAGGCATACACCACTGCAGTGCGTCCAAAATGCTGCCGCTCGCCTGGTGCTCAATCTTCCGCGCAGAGCATCAGGAAAGACGGCATTATTTAAACTTCATTGGCTCCCTATTGAGGAGCGCATTAAGTTTAAAGCACTTTGTTTCGCACATCGCATTGCCCAGGGAAAAGGCCCAGGTTACCTGCAAAATCTTCTTACCATCGATCGCCCCACCCGGAATCTAAGATCTACCAGAGCAATGCTGTTCCAACCTCCCCGCGTCTGCAAGACTAGGATGGGAGGGCGCTCCTTCTAGTTTTTAGCGAGTAAACACTGGAACAATCTTCCTCTTGACCTACGCATGGAGCCCTCTGAAACGAGATTCAGATTGAAATTAAAAACCCATCTTTTTCCATGCAAATAAAGCTTCCCTGTAACATGGGATCCAGGCCATCTCCGGACCTCTGTCTTTTCGGGGAGCAGTAGTAATTCTAAGCGCGGGGACACACTGTCTTGAGTGTAACCAGGCGCTCTAAAAATGGTTTTATTATTATTATTATTATTAGGAGTGAATTATTACACCTTGTCCGCCTGGTGTCCCAAATATTTATGGCCTGGGTGTATTTTGCTTCAGGCATATTGGCAACTTACATGTAACATAAAAACGTGACAAGGCTACAGAGAAGTTTGCAGCTCCCAGCAAGCACCAAACAAACAGCCTTGTAAACCCTTCCAACCAGCCTTTGCACGTCCTCCACTACCATAGTTCATTACCGTACCGCATACCATCCGTCCGTTCATCCACCCAGCCCGAGGCTGCCACTGTCCAATCAGGATCCCTCCTCGTTCTTTCCCGGAGTCCCCTGGGGTTCCTATTAGGGTCCGAGGTCCACCAGGTTGGAGGACATGGGGTTCAAGATGGAGTCCTGTAAAGTGTGGTGGTGCATGGGGTCTGGTCCGTGCACAGGGATAGCGCTAGGGCCCTGGGGGTGTCCCATGCCAAGCAGGGGGTGCAGACCAGGGTTCGAGGAGAGCATCATGGCGGTGCGCTGACGTTCCCAGGGGAGTTTTTCCTCATTGGAACTCCCCAAAACGGTCTTATTTTTGCAGTTCATGGAGGACGATAAGGCGCTGTGGCTGTTGGAGTTCTCGCTGTTAGAGGAAAATAGGCAGAGGCGTTAGTGTCTGTGTCCGGCAAGGAGGCTCACAGTGGACAAAACCACAGGGGCAGGGAGGTGAGGGTGAAAAGACTGGATGGAGGACAACAGAGACTGAAAGCAGAAACAGAAACTGAAACTGACAAATAACACGGAGCAGCAGGCTAAGATATGTGAGAATATAAATGACAAAACACTGTAAGGAGAGTACAGTAATACAAGGGGTAAAACCCTTCGAGAATGAGAAGAGGTGGTTATATGGACCCAGCGAAAACTACAACAGAGGAAGAGACACATAAACAGACTGGAAACAAAGCAGTCGGGACAGATGCACAAGCAGAACCCATACAGTAGAAGCACATACAATGACTAAAAGAGAACCGAAAGAGAAGAACAAAAGCCAATGGAACATAAACACAGAGGGTGCAGTGAAGAAGGCTAAAATCACAGCAGTGGAAGAGACACACAACAGAATGAAAAAGTAGAAGAGGTGAAGAGGAAGAGACACAGATATTAACCTTTTCAGTGCGACCGCGTTTCCCCCTCCGGTGCTGGGCCCTAATAGAAACGGGCGTGGTCATGACGGAACGGTTCCGTCATGAGCACAGCTCAACCGTAGCTCATGACGGAACCGTTCCGTCATGAGCATGGAAGGGGTTAAAAAACAGGAGTGCGAGGGGCAGTCTGAAATCACAGCAGTGAAAGAGACACAACATATTTAAAGAGTAGAAGAGGGATGTGGAAGAGACACACAGATATTAAAGACATGAGAGCGATAGGCAGTCTTATATCACAACAGTGAACGAGTCACAACAGAATGAAAGAGTAGAAGAGGTGAATAGGAAGAGACACACAGCTATAAAATGTAAACAAGCGGTCTTCACTGTCTTCCCCGTCTATGCATGGCAGTGACCACTATATGGCAGTGAGTCAAAGGGAAATCCACCACATTAAAAATCATTCTTCACTTTTCAAGCACTGAACTTGTGCTTGTGGCGCGCCGCTGCTCGCTCCCACAAGGCGGATGCCGCCACAAGCACAAGTGCAGTGCTTGAAAAGTGAAGACCGATGGCTAAAGGCCCTCCTAGAGCAGTGCATGCGCGCTGCCTAGGTGATACCAAAAAAGTAGTGCTTGAAAAGCAAGCGAAGAAAGCAGAGGCGCCAGCCAATCAAAGTGATGGTAAAGTGTTAGTGCTCCATGAGAGAGACAAACACAAAATTAACAAGCTGGGGCACAAATAAGAAGTAGGCTAATGAAAGTGACAAGGAAAGCCAACTACTGGTAAGCAATGGGTGGGCTCTAAGCCCCTCTATGTTCATGGTAATACACTATGGAGCACATGCATCATTCTAAATACCGGTTGCAAAGGGGCAGATTAGCAGAATCTGCCCCTTTGCGACAGGTATTTTTGCATTTGGGATGCATCAACCCAAATGCAATTATCTAAATTGCGAATGCCTTTAGGGAACCACAAATTGCGATTCCCGAAATGCAATGCATGATGCATTTTAAAATTGCGATTTCGCACGTTGGTGGTAATTTGCGAAAACTTCAAAAAAAATTGCAAAAGTGCATTTTCAAAGTGCCATGTTGCACACACACATGCCCTTGGGGCATGTGTGTGCGCAACATGTGATCACATGCAAATTTCAGGGGTGCATCAGGTTGACCTTTTGGCACTCTTGCACCCTTGAAATTGCATGCAATTCCCATTCATTCCTATGGGCCTATAGGCCCATAGGAATGAATGGGAAGCTACTCCTTAATTGCAAATCGCAATTTGCGATTCGCAGTTAAGGATTATGTAGGAATCGCTAATATTTTAGTGAAACTTACATGCATAGGCAATTGCGATTCCTTAACAATCACAATTGCCTACAATGATGCATGTGCCCCTATATTCCTTGCAGCATACAGCACATGTTCTACCTAGTAGGCTTGATCAAAATGTGACAAAATAATGAAATAATACTATCACAAAATGTGCCTTAATATGCCACATAATTTGACTTGCCACATAACTTAGTCAACCCTGCCACAGAAATTGGTCCTCCCCTGCTGCATAATTCCAATGGCTATGCTCATATCTAGACCCTACACATAGGGTCATGGAGGGGCAGGTCCAAAGTGAGAGTGTGCTCTGAACTGTTTGTACCTAATGAACCACACCTAAGGAGCCTCAACTAAGGGCATAAACGAATTAACACATTCACCAGAGGTAATGCAGAAATCAAAGTGACATTTTGTTCCACCCACGCTACACGGACCCAGTAAAGTATGCATTTTACTCTGTACCTGCCCTAGAGGAAGGAGAAATCGAGGACTCAAATACGCAACTAACTTCTCCTCCCATCGATTCATATAGAGCCAGATCTCTCAGTCATTAAATATGCGCCCGCCAAATCCCACCAGGAACTCTAAACTTGTGCATTACGGACCAAACTCATGGTCCAATAACTACCCAGATAATCTGACCAGTAATGCTAAAAAGAACTTTAAGCACCCTACTTTAAAACAGCACCCAGAAAAACTTATAGTAGACAACTACCACTCCACGACTAACGGCAACACGAAAACTACCTTCATCTTGTATATTAATTGCCCGACAAAATGGAAAAATACCTTCCATCTTCACTTTCAAGTCACCAAGTCAGTAAATATTTCCAATTGCGAAAAAAATCTCCACAACCGTCTCCCTTACCTTTAAAGGGGAACTCACAATTTCCATATAAAGAACGGGAAACATTCTCATAAAAGCCACCGACCAGCACCTCACCACTTTTGATCTGCATTTCCCAACATTACTCTCCTCATTAACTCAACAGAACCATCAAACCTAACCTCCCCCACCCCCCTCCACCCGAACAAAAAACTCGGAACCGATCCAATCTCCCTTCCCTGACTACCCACTCTACAACTCACTACCCCCATCATCACACTCCGCCGTCAAACACCCACTATAATGGCATCAACTGATCCCACCAAGACCAGCAAACTCACGGTTAATAAACACTTCTAGGCTGATCTCAAACTAGGCAGCTCGGACAGTAACTACAGTCTCTCCGCGTCTGAACTCGCCAACAGGCACTCCCCCTTTGACCCCAGATGATCCAACTCTACCCACTCAAATTATCCCTAACTCTAATACTAACCCTATCCCACCTGCCCAAACCATCTCCATGTCCAACGTCATTGATAATCCCATGAACCCGTACCTCACTCAAACCACTGCACACCCTCCTTCCTCTGTCCCATGACCACATGCACAACCCGTCTCCACTTCTAATCTCACTGCCAATCCCCTGAACACTGACCTCCTCCTTACCATTGCTCACTCACCTCCCTTGGGCCTTAGACCCACAACACCTCCTCCTAACATCAAGACTGGAATCCTTAATGACTCGTCTCCTCACGTTCAACCTATTCCCACTGCCAATCCCAATGATACCGTTCAATCCCTTAACCCAGCACTCTCTCCTTCCACAGGCCCTAGTCATACACGGCTCCCGCCAAAAGCAAGAAGCTCTTTAAGCTCAATTACCCAGCAACTGATCCAAATGTAACAGAAAATAGACTCCCTAACTGCCAATATCCTACACCTACAACATGACCTACACAACCAGATTAAGCCACCGTGCTCACACACTCCGGGTAGCTACGCACCTTCCCCCCACACAGCCTCTTCCACAGCCCCACTTGGCACCCCACAGCCCTCCACTCCTTTGGGGAGTCAAGCACATCGACCTAGCCGAGCTCTCTGCCCCATTTCAGTAATGAAAGCAGATGAGATTAACAACTCTTACCTCCCAATGAGCCAGATTACAGCTCCTTTCGCTAACCCAGTTATAGTTGGCACAAACAGAATCCCTAGAACTGTCTACTCCCCCACACCTCCTGCTCAATACACTTCTATCCACACAGCACACACCATCATTGAGGTTCCCCGTCCCCTATCTTGCATGCTCCTCAACTGTAGATCAGCAGTACAACATGCCACAGACATTGCTGAAGTTTTACTCGCTGAAGAAATAGAAATCACATTCCTCACAGAATCCTAGCTCAATGACTACTCTACCCCCATTCTAAGCGTACTCACCCCTCCAGGTTACAACATCATCAGACACGACAGACCGATCAAAACAGGTGGCGGACTAGCCATCATTCACAAAGAAGGAATACAGCTTACCACATTAAAATATACAGAATTCCTGACTCTTGAGTACCTGGGCGTTGGACTTACAGGCAAAGGCACCACATCCATCAAATTTCACACCATCTAACATCCTCCTGGGCAGCCTGCCCTCTTCGCCGAAGAACTAACCGACCTAATAACACGTTTCTCCATAACAGACACAAAAGATGTGTTCCTGGATGACCACAATATCCACTGGAACAACCCAGAAAACACCGCAGTCCAGAACCTCCAAGCCTGCTTGAAATAACCAACCTCAAACAACTCTGCAATGAACCAACACACATCAAAGGAGCAACTCTGGATGCGATCATCACCAAAAATTAGCTGGTCTCTCTGTGAGCGATTTCTCCCATTGACTAATCTGACCACCACTTATACTGTTTAATATTGACTCACATGTCAAATACCAACCAATAAGATCTGACAAACCTAAGCACTGGACCAGAACCATCAAAGAAGTCCTTATAACCGAACTTGAATCCAGGGTTCATGCCCATCTACAGCTCCAGCCTTCCACTTTGACGGCTGATGACCTCACAGCTCACTTTAATTCAACAATTACGGAGGTGTTAGATCAAGTAGTGCCACTCAAACTCAAACATTACACAAAGGTTTTTTTTTTACCCAAGCAGTCACGGGGACCAGGGCGCTATGTGGTACATGAAAAAGGGGGGTCCCCGCAAGGAGGAAGAATACAATACGAAATTTAAAGTCAAGACAATAACATGAAATCATGAAACTATAGCACAGTATTGCAATTTATTAACAACACTGAACATATCACATAATGACAACTACTTAATATAAACCAAGCAATTAGGGAAGGCCCCAAAAGGGGGAAGGGAGGAAAGAAAAAGGGGGGGGGGTGCTCATAGGAGTGAAATAAGCAAAGATTTTAGCACATTAAATCAGATAAATCAAATTATTAACATACACAATTTGTACATTTCAAATACAACAACCAAAATTCAAGGACAAGATTGGTGTACTATTAAATGAAGACATTCTACGGTATGAACCACATCAATGGAATAGTCAGGGACATAAGCCGGATGTCTGGGGTTAAAACCAAGCCGTCGACGTTTCGACCCCTGTATGGTAGGTCAAGTTAGGTCCTTAGACGGGGTCTTCATCAGGACAAAACGGGAGGGAGGGTGATGGGGCACCAATATCTAGAATTTTAAAAAAAATGAGGGGGAAGGAGTTAGACAACCACTCAAAAGTACAATTAATGTATACTAAGGACGTCGTGACAGCGGCGTCAAAGTGTTTAATTAACCCAATTTCCTTGGGCAACAGGCCGCAGGGGGCTCTGCTGAGGGAACTCGGGTACACCACTCAGTCGTAGGGGAATATCCGCCGCGAAACCCAAATCGCGAGCTTAAACCAGAAATTAAAAACAGAGGAAAAGGATCATTAGTTACCATAGAGATAGAAGAACCTGATCATAGGGGGCTACCTCTAGTATCAAAAAAGGGTTGAACCATGCCGAGGGAGATTAGGGTTGGAATCAGAAAAAGTTCTGAGACATGACATTAGTTACTCTAGTATCAAAAAGGGTCAAGTCACAGACCTATCTATTACGATAGGGCACATAGGGAAACCTAGAGTGGTTATTCATGATGGTTTCCCGAAAAACGAGGTCTGACTAGGTGGAGGTAATTGGTACATTGCGCACCAACCTCTACCAGTGCCATAATGCTCACCTTAATTAAATTCACACAGATGCCCCAGGGTGACTACAGAACTTGGCTGTAGAAACGGATATCCTAAATACGATAAACAGAATTTCTCAATACCTGTATAATTAGAGGAGCACCGCTGTTGGAAAAAAGTGAAAGAAACCGGGTCAGTGGATTGGGATTGCAAAAAGACCTTATATTCTTAGAGTGAAGAGCACTTACTAATCACAATCGAAAACGGCTGGGCACCTTATGTCTGCTGGTGTGGGGTGAAAGATTGCGTGCAATGCTGCAAGGACAAGGTTAGAGAGTCACTAATTAGGCTGGTTCGTGCAAGGGTCATACCAAAACCCAAAACTGTAACGGACATTACACTTACTTGATCCTAAATGTAAGTATAGACAGGACCAAGAGAGGCAAAAACTACTCGATCTGTCTCCATTATCGGTCGCTAAGCAGGGAGACAAAAAGTGAAAAAGCGGATCAGTCATTCGATACTGAGATCAGCTTAAAAACAAATTAATTGCCTCGGCGGGCCTCAACACCAAAGGGGGGGGGGGGGAAGGGGGAGAGGAACTTACGGTTAGTCGACTCGAGAGACGCCGTCCAGCGGAATGGCGAGAAAGGGGGAGGAGCTATTGTGACACTACGCGTAGTTAAGGATCACATGTTCGACATCCCATGAAAAGGGAAGAATTACTTCTACAGTCGCGGCGATCCAGTATCATCATCAGTCTCACCCCTAGTTGTCAAATGGATTAGGTTGATGGGTAATATTAAATCAGCCAATCCTAAAATTATGGACAGGTTACAGCGATGTGGTAAATTAGTCAAAATTCCATACGAAAATTAACAGTTTCTAAAATGACCGTGCAATTCTCAAAACATGAGATTGTAGACGGATTATTTACAAAACCAAAATTATTCACCACTACACATCTTAAAAAGTTCATCAATTACTTATTCCACAAAAAACTTTTGATGACCTAAAGGTTTCAGAAAATCAGACATAAACTCGGGCACTTCTCTAGCAAGAGAGTGAAGCCGAGTAACAGTATCTTAGTTCACACATTAAAGAGTCCATAGAAATTATTACAGAAGAGATTATTAGCCAAGTGCTGCCAGTTGTGACAGACTACTGTCTAATTCATTAAGGCCATTTTTGATCGTGTCCAAAAGTGACATCCATTTAGCTTCACGTGTGTTCAGTATGGTCATGACATTGCCCCCCCTCCTGCTAAGGGTTACTTTTTCAACAACCAGCCACCTCAGGTCACTCACTTGATGGCCACTCCTCTGCCAATGGTCCACCAAAGGGGCCCCTGTCACCTTACACCTTATTCTACTGCTATGGGATGAGATCCTAGCTTTGACCTTTTGCTGGGTCTGGCCGACATATACCTGTTTACAAGGACACATAACAATATAAATTACACAAGCCGTGTTACAATTTGTGTAATGCTTCAGGTGATATGTGCGTTGGCCGTGTTGGAAACTTTTTGTCTGAATAGTTGTCTCACAGACAATACACGCACCACATCTATAGTGCCCTACCAAATTGGGTAAGTTCCATAAACTAGTGAGAGTGGGTTGACTTGCAGGTTCCAAATAGGAGTGGACGACCATATCTCTTATGTTCTTGGCTCGTTTGAAAGAGTGGAGAGGTGGATTGAGGTGTCCAATGTCTTCTGCCACAAGGTGCCAATTCTTATTGATGATTCGTTTAATCTCATTACTACGGGTGGAAAAGGTCGTGACACACACTATACGATCCGTTTCCCCTTTGTTGGTCAACTCTGGATTCAGCAGGATGTCCCGTGGGTTGTACCACGCCCGTTTTCTAGCTCGTTTGACCATGCGAGCAGGGTATCCGCGAGTGATAAGGCGATCGCACAACACTTCAGATTCTTGGTTGTAATTGCTTCTGGTGGAACAATTTCGCCTCAACCTAAGAAATTGACAAATAGGTAAATTATCTTTCAGGCCCCTGGGATGGTGGCTACCATATTGAAGCAAAGAGTTTCGCTCGGTTGGCTTCCTGTATAGGGTTGTCTGCAATCGTTCTTCATTGACATATATCGTGATGTCCAAGTAAGGGATGCTGGCATTGCTAGATTCCATGGTGAACTGGATGTTAGGATTACACAAATTCAACCATGAATGAAAAGCACACAAGTGTTCTTTGCTGCCATCCCAGATACACAGGACGTCATCTATATATCTTACCCAAAGTGTAAGATTCTTCTGGAATGGGTTGTCGTTGGAAAATATAAATTGTTGCTCAAAATGGTCCATGAAGATAATTGCCAGATTTGGGGCAAAGGTGGCCCCCATCGCCACTCCCTTCGTTTGTAAAAAGAAATCATCTTGGAAAATGAAGTAATTCTTCATCATAGCAAGGCTCAGTAATTCAATAATGAAATCCGTAGGCACTGCCACAGGGGCAGGTCTTGTATCCAGAGCGGCACGCATGACCTCTAATGCATCCGTTTGGGGTATGCTGGTATACAGTGACACTATGTCACACGTTACCAGGAGTTCTTTTGTTGAATTGAAAAGCCTTTCATCAATGAGATTAATGGTTTGAGTGGTGTCTCGTAGCTAGGATCTTGTTCGGAGTGCAATTGGTTTCAAGAAGAAGTCAATATACTTGCACAACGGTTCAAGCATTGAACCACAGCCGGACACGATCGGCCTTCCTGGGGGATTGGCTAGATCTTTATGTACTTTAGGCAGTGTGTATATCGTCGCCAATCTGGGGAATTTTTGATTCAGGAATCTAAATTCTTGTTCACTCAAGAAACCCGCCTCCAGACCTTTCCGTGTGACAGTTAGAATGTTATTGGCAAGGTCACGGGAAGGATCACTCGTGAGTTTTCGATAGCTAGTGCCGTCATTCAGTTGTTTGTATATCTCCTGTTTGTATTGGGCAAGATTTTGAATCACAATTGCCCCGCCCTTGTCGGCGGGTTTGATGACCACCTCTTTGTTGGAGCTTAGTTCGGTCAGGGCCCTTTTCTCTCCTTGGCTAAGGTTCAGCTTGGAAAACTTTCGCACCTCCAATGTTTTGTCCACTGCAGAGGTGACAATGTCTTCAAAGGCCAAAATTTTGTGGCTCATCGCATAGGTGGGGGGGGAAGAAAGTAGAGGGTTCCCGTAGTCCAGTGGTAGACCCAGGCTGTCGGGTGGTTTGATTACGGAAGAAGAATTTGAGTCTTATTTTCCTAAAGAACCGATAAAGTTCCGTCTTCAAAAGGAATTTGTTTGCCGATGCTGTCGGAACAAAGGAAAGTCCTCTACTCAGGACTTTATCTTCTTCTGTTTTAAGGTCATAGTTAGAGATGTTAATCACCGGGTTGCTTGTGAATGAACCGGGGTTTTGTACTTCGGGTACTGGAATGGTGTTCAACGTGGCAAAGGGGTTCACCATCTGTAGGTGTTCCTGCGGGTCGATATCTCTCCGTGCACCTCGGGACGGAATGTGACCCGTTTCTGGGACTTCCCTCTGTTGCCCTCCCAAACGCCAGGGTTCTGTTGCTGTCCCCTGATTTGTCCTCTGGTCCAATTGCCTCGGCCTCGTGGCGGCCGCCATTGTCCACGGCCCTGATCTAAAAAATGAGGAGGGTACTGTGGAGGATACTGTTGGTAACTAGGTTCTTGTGGTGGATAATTGTAAGATGTACTAGGCACAGGTTCAGTCTCGCTACCTGAGCTATATGAAGAATCTGAGAAGGTTGTAAAATTCCGTCTATCACGATAGCCTCCGCGGTTGCGATTAATGAACCGGCCCTGGTTGTCTTGTTTATAGTAGTCAGGCTGCAAGTATGGATAAACGCTCTTTTTATCAACATTGCGCAGATCCCTGGCTAGCTTCTCCAGTTTTTTAGTCTGGGCTGTAAGATCAATATCCTTTATTGTGGCTTCCAGAGTATCCAAAGCCTCTTGTGCTTTAGTGAGGGTGCTGTCTCCCAAGATTTCTGCTTTGAGGTCTGCAATTTCCTTGCTAAGAGTGACAACCTGTTCAGCGGCAGTCTCAACCCCCAGCACCATCCAGTGCCGGGAGCAATTATTAGCCACGTAACTGAACCCCTCTTTAAATTTGGGGACGTCTACAAAAATAGCGGGTTCTATCTTAATTTGCAGCCCCACCGGTATAATGTTTTCTTGCAGATACCTCGTAAAAAGGTGTCCATGCAGCCTTGTCCTAATTAATTTCTTCTCTAGTCTCTCCAATCTGGATATCTTATCTTTTAGGGAAAAGTCAATAGTGGGAACAGAGGTGGATAGAAAGGTTGTAGATAAATCTTTGGTCAACTGATTGATATATTCCTCTGTGTAAGATAAAAGTTCTGGTTCCGCCATGGTACATAGGAGCTTAAATCATCTTTCTCGCCATTCCGCTGGACGGCGTCTCTCGAGTCGACTAACCGTAAGTTCCTCTCCCCCCCCCCCTTTGGTGTTGAGGCCCGCCGAGGCAATTAATTTGTTTTTAAGCTGATCTCAGTATCGAATGACTGATCCGCTTTTTCACTTTTGTCTCCCTGCTTAGCGACCGATAATGGAGACAGATCGAGTAGTTTTTGCCTCTCTTGGTCCTGTCTATACTTACATTTAGGATCAAGTAAGTGTAATGTCCGTTACAGTTTTGGGTTTTGGTATGACCCTTGCACGAACCAGCCTAATTAGTGACTCTCTAACCTTGTCCTTGCAGCATTGCACGCAATCTTTCACCCGACACCAGCAGACATAAGGTGCCCAGCCGTTTTCGATTGTGATTAGTAAGTGCTGTTCACTCTAAGAATATAAGGTCTTTTTGCAATCCCAATCCACTGACCAGGTTTCTTTCACTTTTTTCCAACAGCGGTGCTCCTCTAATTATACAGATATTGAGAAATTCTGTTTATCGTATTTAGGATATCCGATTCTACAGCCAAGTTCTGTAGTCACCCTGGGGCATCTGTGTGATTTTAATTAAGGTGAGCATTATGGCACTGGTAGAGGTTGGTGCGCAATGTACCAATTACCTCCACCTAGTCAGACCTCGTTTTTCGGGAAACCATCATGAATAACCACTCTAGGTTTCCCTATGTGCCCTATCGTAATAGATAGGTCTGTGACTTGACCCTTTTTGATACTAGAGTAACTAATGTCATGTCTCAGAACTTTTTCTGATTCCAACCCTAATCTCCCTCGGCATGGTTCAACCCTTTTTGATACTAGAGGTAGCCCCCTATGATCAGGTTCTTCTATCTCTATGGTAACTAATGATCCTTTTCCTCTGTTTTTAATTTCTGGTTTAAGCTCGCGATTTGGATTTCGCGGTGGATATTCCCCTACGACTGAGTGGTGTACCCGAGTTCCCTCAGCAGAGCCCCCTGCGGCCTGTTGCCCATGGTAATTGGGTTAATTAAACACTTTGACGCCGCTGTCACGACGTCCTTAATATACATTAATTGTACTTTTGAGTGTTTGTCTAACTCCTTCCCCCTCATTTTTTTAAAATTCTAGATATTGGTGCCCCATCACCCTCCCTCCCGTTTTGTCCTGATGAAGACCCCGTCTAAGGACCTAACTTGACCTACCATACAGGGGTCGAAACGTCGACGGCTTGGTTTTAAACCCAGACATCCGGCTTATGTCCCTGACTATTCCATTGATGTGGTTCATACCGTAGAATGTCTTCATTTAATAGTACACCAATCTTGTCCTTGAATTTTGGAAACCTATGGTGATAGCGCGCGGTATAAATAATTTTAATAATAATAATAATAATAATAATATGTGAAATGTACAAATTGTGTATGTTAATAATTTGATTTATCTGATTTAATGTGCTAAAATCTTTGCTTATTTCACTCCTATGAGCACCCCCCCCCCCTTTTTCTTTCCTCCCTTCCCCCTTTTGGGGCCTTCCCTAATTGCTTGGTTTATATTAAGTAGTTGTCATTATGTGATATGTTCAGTGTTGTTAATAAATTGCAATACTGTGCTATAGTTTCATGATTTCATGTTATTGTCTTGACTTAAAATTTCGTATTGTATTCTTCCTCCTTGCGGGGACCCCCCTTTTTCATGTACCACTCAAACTCAAACAGCTGAGACCAATCATATCTAAATATTGGTTCAACATGGATCTTAATAACAAATGATGACAACAAAGACATTGGGAAAGGACTTGGGGGCTAAGCCCATCGACATTGCACCTAGCGCAACTTAGATCTGCGCGGTTGGCATATAAAAAAACATTTTTAGAGAAAAAAAGGCCTCTTTCTTCCGCAGCCAACTAGACCAGGTGAAGAATAGACCTAGAGAACTCTTCAACATTGATAAAGGTCAAACTAACGGCACATCCCCACACGAAATAAAAGCCACCAAGGATCGATGCAAAGAAATTGCCAGCTTCTTCACAGATAAAGTCACAAAAATTGAACAATCCTTCATCCAAACCTCAAATCCTCCTTCCCTCTCAACCTGCCCCCCTTTAATCACCCTTGACCAAACAGAAAAAAATCATAACAAGGACAAACAGGTCTGCCTCCAACTAAAAAATGATGCTTATTGGTCAGACTTAGAACTCACGTTGGAAAACGAGGTCTTCAATATAATTGCATGCTTAAAGCATACATCCCACACTATGGACCCCCTCCCTTCCACAAAAGTAAAAAACTCAACCACATCATTGCCCCTTTCTGAACAAAAATCATCAACTACTCTCTCACATCAGGCTGCGTCCCAGACTCCATTCAACTAGGATAAATCACACCCATACTCAAGAATCCAGGGGCCGACCCTAATGATCTCAACAACCTCAGACCTATCTCCAGCCTCCCGATCCTAGCAAAAACATTGAAGAAGTGCATTCTCCAACAACTTAATAAACACATTGATGATTTCAACCTCCTCAACACCTTTCAATCGGGATTCAGGAAAGGTTGTATCACTAAAACAGCTATGGTCTATATTTCTGATGATATCCACGGAGCCTTAGATGAAGGTGAAGCTTGTCTCCTCATCCTTATTGGCCTATCAGCGCCATTCGACACAATAAATCATTCAGCTTTACTTGAGACTTTGAAAAGGTGCTCTGGCATTAATGGCATAGTACTAAAATGGTTCACCTCCTTCCTTCAGCACAGTTCGCGACAAATTAAAATCAACTCCTGTCTCTCTAGGCCAACACGTCACACTTGGGGTCCTGCAAGGCTTGATCCTCTCACCATCCCTCTTTAATCTCTTCACGGAACCCCTTACAATCATTCTTAAACAAGCAGAAGTTAACTACCTCCTATATGGTGATGACACACAAATCTACTACAAAATCAAATCAACCAACGACATTCGACACCTCAATGTCACACTAACCAAGATCCAAACTCGGTTTAACGCAAACCACTTAAAGCTGAACCCGGTAAAATGGAATTAATACTGTTCTCTCCGAAAAGTAACTACCGACCAATCCAAGACTGGCTCAAGAATCTCGATGTCCTAAATTGCTCCCTCGTCCTATCCGACTTGGTTAAGTCACTAGGCATTACCCTGGACAAGAACTTACCAATGAAGGACCACATCAAAAACTATCCAAAAGGTGCACTTTACTCACTAACACACCTCAAGAAAATTCAACCTTTCATTCCCCAAGATGATCTCAAGACAATAGTACATTCCCTAGTCCTCTCCAAACTGGACTATGGGAACATCATCCTAACAGGGACACCAAAAGCTCAGATAGCCCCACTAAGGTCAGTCCTTAACATGACAGCTCGATTCATAACTGGTGTAAAAAGATTTGAACACATCACACCAACCCTCAACTCCCTCAACTGGCTTCCCATAGAAGGTGGATGTATCTACAAACTGGACTGTATCACACACAGAACCCTTCATTCACCGTCCCCAACTACCTAAACAGCAAACTGGTAAAAGCAGGAAAATACAGAACTCTGAGAAGCTCCAACCCACTTCTTCCCATCCCTCCAAAATTGAAAAAGAAAACTACTCAGTGCCAATCATTTCAAGCAATGTACCCAGGATGTGGAACACACTCCCTAGAGACCTCAGATGCAACCCCTCCTTCTCCTGCTTCAAAAGGGACCTGAAACTCCATCTCCTCAACAGATACTTTACCGACCAATGTCAGCTAACCTAGACTTCAATAACCTAGTTGACTCCCCTCTCACTTGACCATCAAGGATAGGTGGTTACTTGACTGTGTCAACCGCCTGCGTTTTTCTCCCTCCCCTTCAATGTTTGCCAAATTATTATGTTTTGCTTATCTATTTTTGCTTCCTTAGGACCTGCTATGTAATGCAAGTTTTCTCTTCTGTATGTTTGTAAAGCGTTCTGATACCCACGGGTCAAGCTAGCGCTATAAAAAACTTTTGAAATAAAAATGAAAAATAAAAATATCCAATGCCAGTTTAGCCTTTTGAAGCTTCTACAAATGAAACTGGCACCTCCGTAGTTGGTGGTGGCAAAGTAGCTGACTGGTATCGCCTTTGTAAGGTATTGGCCCTAGCTCAGCCCAGTCCCGGTTCTAGAGGGTGGGCCGGGTGGGCCAGGCCCACCCAAACATGAGCCTGGCCACCCAAACATGCGCCTTGGCCTTCGCAGTAAATCTGCCACCGATGTACAACAACAATAAAAACTGTTGAGATAACTGGTGATTTACGATCCTGCTGCAGAGCAACCATTTGTCTGTTGGTAGTTTTTAAATGCAGATAAACTGAATTTTATGGGTATAGCTCAGGGGGTTACTACATCTGTCACAGATATCCTTGTGTTACTTGCAGTTCATAAGTTACTATCCTAACATAGGACAGTGACCTATGAACTGTCAACAAAGAGCTACATACAAACTTCGCTTTTTTGTGTTGATATAGTTAGAACTTCTCCATTCTTTCAACATTTTAATGTTACTAAAAAGAGTTTGTTTGGGCAGTTATACCTTTTTATCAGTAAAGCCAACCCCCAACCACTGAAGTACTCTTTAAATCCTGAGTTTGTGCTTCTCCAGACCAAACCCTCATAAAATATACTTCCCACCAGTGTGGATGACATGATTTCTACACCTTGTAATCCTCATTGTCTTATGTGACATTCCCCGTAGATTGATTTATTGTCTCTGTATAATGTGTGCTGTTATGTAAAGTACTGTGACACCCTACACTCATATGAGTAGTGCTGTACAACAAATGGAATGGATATGAGAGAGGGGCGACGGCGAGATGAGGGGCACTGGTGGAGGGTGGTAGTGAGGGAATACGAGGAGGAGGTCATTGGATGGGGGCTATGGAGAGATGTTGGGCGCTGGTGGAGGGTGGCAGTGAGGGAAGCAGAGGAGGAGGTCACGGAGTGGAGGAGAACTAAAGAGAGTTGAGGTGCACTGGTGGAGGGAGGCAGTGAGGGAGTCCGAGTAGGAGGTCATGCGTTGGGGGTACCTACGGAGAGATGAGGGGCGCTGGTAGAGGGTGGCAGTGAGGGAATTTGAGGAGGAGGTCATGGGGGGGGGAACTACAGAGAGATGAGGGGCACTGGTGGAGGGGGACAGTGAGGGAATTTGAGGAGGAGGTCATGGGGTGGAGGGAACTACAGAGAGATGAGGGGCACTGGCAGAGGGTGACAGTGAGGGAATTTGAGGAGGAGGTCATGGGGTGGGAGAACTACAGATAGATGAGGGGCACTGGTGGAGGGTGACAGTGAGGGAATTTGAGGAGGAGGTCATGGGGTGGGGGAACTACAGATAGATGAGGGGCACTGGTGGAGGGTGACAGTGAGGGAATTTGAGGAGGAGGTCATGGGGTGGGGGGAACCACAGAGAGATGAGGGGCACTGGTGGAGGGTGGCAGTGAGGGAATCTGAGGAGGAGGTTATGGGGTGTGGGGGAGCTATGGAGAGATGAGGGGCACTGGTGGAGGGTGGTAGTTAGGGAGTCTGAGGAGGAGGCCAGGAGGGGGAATGGCTTTGGAGAGATGAAGGGCACTGTTGGAGGGTAGTAGTTGAGCTATCTACTGAGAAAGAGGTAAAAAAAAAGAGGTCAAAAAGACTTTTGCACTAGCACTAAAGCTGGCCGATTAGGACAACTGTGGAGCATACTTTAACATGCATGCTAATTACATTTACTGCTATATTTAATGTTTCAAGTTTCAAGGTGATTTTACTATTGTTTTTTACTGGGAATAATGAAAGTGGAACTGAATGGTGGCTGATATGGGGCTGGGGCCTAAGGCCAGCTGTGAGATAAGGTGTAATGGAGAGGGGTGGTAGAAAAGTAGATAATCAAGACTGTAAGGGAGTGCGCTGCAGAGTCAGGGGTCTGATGGGGTTAGTAATGAAGAGGGTTTCTCCCTGAAGGCTCGCACAGAGGGAGCCAGAGAAGTGTCACTTTCTTGATACTCCCGCCTTAGAAACCTCCTCTTCCCATCAAAGGGACATTACATGGAAGAAGAACACTTTTTGAGAGTAATAACATTTAGAAAGAGTCTTCGAAAATAGTGCATTTTAATGTGCCTTGTAAGACTAAGGAGAGAAAGGAGGGCCCAGAAGCAGGTCTGGCTAGATATATAAGCAATAAATCGGGCCAGCAGTGGCCCACCCGAATGTACCTTTGGCCCACCCAAATAAATATTCCTGGAGCCGGGCCTGGCTCAGCCGGGCAATGGCCTCTGCCAGAGGGACAGTGTCTATCTGCCGCCACAGCCTTCAGTTACACTAGACTGCAGTTCAGCTTCTTAATATCTTATTGGTGCAGAGGCAGTTCTCTTCAATTTCCTCTATGACCCGAGCTCTAGCAGAATAAATAATAAAAGGATATGCATAGCAACCACACAAAAGACACCTCCACACATCACCACCCCCTGTTCATCATGAGAGCTGCTTGTGGCGAAGGATAATTATAGCTCTGCGGCATCCTGCAGCCATAGAGTAAGAAGAGGGAGGGGGAGCGGGCAGGCAGGCGCGCCATCGCGAGACTAGACGTCACAGTGAACGTAATCACACTGGCAGGTGTGGCACTGTGTGTGGGTAAGGTGTTTCTTTTTGGCTGGTGATAATGCGTGTGTGGGATTTGTGTCTGTGCGTGATTGCAAGAGACAGAGAATTGCCACGCAATGCAGGTGGTAAATTAAATGCAGGCAGATAGAGTGCATTATAGGAGGCTATGTTGACATATAAGGGAACATAAAAATTGCACAAATGCTGCCACAAGCCCACAATTCCAAAGGGACTAGCAAGTGTGAATAATTATTATCTCTGTGTCGCATTCAGTGTGATGATTCTACACAAAAAACTGGAGCACATATTTTTAAAACTATGCCGACAACCAGTGCCATGACGCAAAATAAAGGGTTCTGCAGAATGAGTCTTCCATATCTCACAGAAAGGCCCCTAGGGGGTCACTAAAGGGGTGCCCCCCCGGCCTGCTCTGGCATGCCTTATGCCCCTGCCGACAACAGTGCCTGAACCTCGCGCAGGCTACACAATCTGCCGGTCTGTTTAAGTCGTGCACCACCCGAATGGGGGAAGGTGATGTCTAATTAATGCATATAGAAATGAAAGAGGAGCAATGCCTTTATATAACGCAGAAGGATATATCTAATTAAATTGCCCAGCACATATATTAGTCGGTAATACCAACGCAAATGTTACAACGACAAAATAAGTTTCTTTGTATGAGGTCATTTTTGTTGGTCTATAACTTTGGACTAGTTTTTCCAGTCCGTACTAACCTGCCTAAAATGTGCTTTGGCCCTCACAATTTTTTACCAAGTGTAGAAATGAAGGTTCTCAGCCACTGTTGCCAGCGGTGCCACCCAACCATTTTTCACTTTCTTGACTGATCTTGTAGGTGTTTCCCAGTGGTCCCTGCATATTTTAACAAAATCGGAGATTCTTTGTTATTTTAATATTCCACAAAGAGAGAACTAAGCTCTGCTTACTCAGTTAAGCCCCACCCGTAGTGAGCACTTGCTACAACCCCCTAACCTAGCTATGTTGTGTTATGTTATTTTAACAGATAATCGTATATAGCATTTGTGCCTAGTGGGAGGAGTTGATTTATTTTATGTGTGATCATGTGTTCAGAACTCACACTGGCAAAACGTCACTTTAGATTGCAAAGGATGAGAGAGCCAAGGAAGTTTGAAAGCGGCACTAAAGTAGAATGGATGAGAATGGTCTCGAGCATCCTTCTAAAATACAATCAGTCTTCTTGGAGTTGGGTTTGATGCCGTAGAGTGATTCATAAGAAGGAGACTTGGTAGCAGAGAGATGTCGTAGAAACCATAATAATTGATATTCAGCGAGTGTCTTTAAAGACGAGCATGAGCTGAGAGTGATCTTTATGTGATGTGACTTCATGAAACAAGTAAATGACAGTGTCAGGCCGTCTTTAGCACTGTTGGTGCACGGTGAGAAAATCTTTTTGGCGCCACCCAATTACCTCCTTCTCTGATTCCCTCACTACCACCTGGCAAACATTTCCCTCATCTCTCCATAGACCTTCTCTCACATACATTTAATTTATTTTAACGCGCTGATAAAAGTTGGCTTTACTAATTCACTTGGCTATCCACGTAAAATACAGATCTGTTCTTTGCAGCAAACGTTAACTCTTTGCTTTATTTTATGGTGAGTCAAAACTGCCTCTAGACAAAACTCCGATCTCTCTCTTTCTCGCTGGAACATTAATCACAAGAGCTATCTTGAAATATTTGTTTTGCTGCCTGATAGCTGGAAGGACAAGGAACTCTGCAGCAGGTGCTTAAATCTTGTAAGTTATGCTAAACACAGCCCACCCCCCTCCCCTGAGGTCAGTGTCCGCCCCAATCAGGTCAGCGCCCATTGCTGCGACCGGTCGCACTGCCCTAAAGCTCGCTGTGTGACAGTGTGAGGAAAGTTCACCCTTGCTATTATATCAGAAGTAGATAGAACTCAGACAGAGTGTCCTGTGTTGGGGAACAAGGGCAGACCTGCTATTGAAGAGATGTAGAAACTGTGATCGAGCCTAAAGCCTCAATCTTAATGTGGACAAAGTGCAACAATCTTCAGAAAGTTGAAACTACAACGATCCACTGACCCCACTGTTAAAATCAATTCCTAATTGGGTTTATTAATATCTTAACCTTCTTCACTTATCACTGAGCTGTGCAGCTGTGTTTATGAGTGTTATGTAAGGAGAACCTGTGCTATGCAGATGGTGTTCCACTGAGCATTGTTGGTTTACTATTGGTAATAAATACTTGTAAAAATGATATGCTCATCTAATAAAGCTCATTAAATTCACATGATTTATCAGTAGCTGAAGCACTTTAATTATTAGGTGTTTCAAGGTCATGGCTTTTGTAAGGTGACTACCTCATTTTACCTTCAGGATCTAAATAATTGTGCTACGATTGTGTAGATACCTGTTTTATTAAGATGTATTTAGTTGCACTGAAATTCCTTCCACCAAGTTGCTAAAGTGCCCCAACAGTTTTTTTTAATGGATACATGTTCTCTTTGGTCCAGTTGATCTTAGGTGGTGGCTTTGGCCTCAAATACATGTCAATAACAATGAGGTCATCCTCCGGGACTCTGGGCATGTAGATAGAGCGGCCTGGTGTAAAACTGGATGTATGACAATTGGCTCTATCCTAATAGGAGTAAAATCAACATAATGTTTGTGGTCTGTAGCCAACTGAGAGTACTTGCTTGTCTTTCCCTCTAACCTGGGGAGCATTCCAAATCATGTACCTTTGATGGAGCGAGATTCAGAAAAGTTTTTTTTTATTCAGCTCGTGAAGTCACACTTCCATAATTTATACTAATGATTTTGTGCTGTGTATGTATTAATTCAACCTAGTTTTAAAAGTTGCATATACAAAAGACACGAGGGTTATTAACATGTGTGCTCATAAACGTGCATTATGTTGCATTTTCATATATGTGGAAAATAATAAATTAATCTTGTCTATTGTTATGTCATAACTAATAGCGACTGTTTTAAAGAATAGCATATGCTTATTTTGCTTTCCTTGTCTATGTAGTGTCACTTTACTCTTTACAGGTGCATAATGAATTCATGCTGGATTAATTGAAGAATGGTAAATATGAATGCTGCTTTATTTGTATGCTTCAGCTAGGTAATTTAGACTAATGGGTTAATCATTAGCTGTGGTGGGTGGCAACAGAACAAATTGTATTTCTTGCATTAATTATTTTCTTGTGGGGGGCGTGGCCAGCAAGCGCGGAGAATGGACGCCTAGCTCCCGGGCTCCGCCGGCGCCGCCACTATAATCCTGCAATATCCTACATCGACCCACTTTTCCCGGAACCCCCGGCACCCAACCTGCTGCCGGCACCCCGGGTAATGGTCCGGACTGACCGCGGAGGGCCAACTTGGGCGCGTCCGACGGCTGGACACTTGCTTGCCGGTGAGGCGAGTAGGCCTCAAGACCGCGGTCTCAGGTGATCCGCCTGGCCGGTGTGCGTGAGTGGACGTGCGGCCACGGAGTGAGCGCCATCCGTGGACGGGCCCCCCTTTTCCACCACAGGCCGCAGTGGACGCGGCGGGAAGGGGAGGGCGTCATCCTGAGTGTCCGGAGACGGCTGCCTGCTACCGCTGATCACCCGCACAGCGAAGGGAGAGCCCGGCTCACCGGGGCGCAGAGGGCCTGGATCGAGTGGCGCTCACGGTAGGAGGGTGTGGGAGCGGCGGGTGGCTGCGTTAGGGGCGGCCTCCCCCCCCCCTCTCTACGGTGCATCTACTGAGACGTGGAGTTTGTTCTGGCTGTTGGGACTGAGGTGTCTCCGGTGTCTCCCTCCATTGACTGATCGGCTGCTTCATCGGGGGGTAGTCCAACCCCACCTCCTGGTTCGGTAGAGGCCGGAGTTGCGGCGACGGGTAGCGCATTGAGTCCTGGTTGAGAAGAGTGGCCCTCCCCCACACGCTGGCCGGAGGCTGAGGTGGTGCTCATAGTGCGCCAGCTGAGAACCAAGTGTAACCCATTTGCGCAGGGACAGTCCTCTTGTCACTGGCGCTTTCCCACCTGTGGCGCGAAGCAAGCACACAACACCACCAAGCATGGGGAAAGGCGACAGGACCCAGAGCAAGCTCCCTTTTTCACAGAGGCGACTGACAGTACAAAGCCCCCCGGCGCCGCGTGCTGCAGAGCCACTTGCGGTTGAAGCACGAGAGGATGACACCGACATTAAGTCTATGCTCCGCTCCATAGAGCAGAATATTCAATCGAATTTCGCGGCGCTGGGAACCAAGATAGACGCCATGTCCTACCGGATGGACCGCATGGCGGAGAGCCTCGACAAGCATTCGGAACGCCACGACATGGCGGAGCGGCGGATCACGGAGGTGGAGGAAGGCCAGACGGAGTTGGACACGGCGAGAAGGCGGGCGGAGACGCTCATCAAAACACTCCAGGACAAGACGGAGGACTTGGAAGCCAGGTCACGTCGCTGCAACCTACGTATCACCGGCCTTCCGGAGACGACATCGACGGGGAAGATGGAACTCTTCGTAGAGAAACTGCTTACTACCCTTTTAGGTGACGGAGTGTTCTCCGCGATGTTCGTCGTAGAAAGAGCACATCGCACGCTGGGCCCACAACCTAAACCGGGGTTCCCCCCCCGGCCAGTAATCGCTAAACTATTAAACTACCGGGACAGAGACACGGCACTTAGGTTGGCTCGAGCCAAGGGTGACCTGCATTACGAGGGTTCTGCGATCTCCATTTTTCCGGATTTTACAGCAAGGGTGCAGGAGACGAGAAAACATTTCGCCCCCCATAAGAAACGCCTCAGAGACATGGGGCTTGATTATGCAATGTTGTACCCTGCGAAGCTAAGAGTGAATAGGCAGGGCCACTCGCATTTTTTCACTGACCCTGCTGAGTTACAGAAGGCCTTGAAATCGTGGGCGAGGGAGCGGAAAGGGGACCTACCACTTGTTCAACAGGAGGCGGATGGAGGCCCAATGGATGAACAGGACTGAATCAGGGCCACGACGGCTGGAGAACAATGGACTCGGGACGTGGTCTTTTCCCTTCAGGTCGGGAAGGAGCTGTGCTAGTGGATGATCCCTGCAGAGACGTGGTGCCAGATAAGTGGGGCTGGGGTTCCATAGTACAGACAGTTAATTGTGAACTCTCCCCAATACAGGCTCGGTTCACCCCTGGCTAGCTTGCCAGAAGTCAGACTGCGGTTAACACATTTGGGGTGGTGGGAGAGGGGGAGGGCAGCCACAAGTTGCCGGGGAGGAATACTGAAACGGACTACGGGTGGATGTTTTGATGATTTCTGGGTGGCGCTGGGCGGGGGGGGGGAAAGCTGGGTGGGGGAATTGAGAGTTGTACACAGAGCTCGAGCTGCCTTGCTGCCTTCGCCCCTGAGCGCTAAGCACACGGGGTTGTTGATTTTGTTGCTGGGGAGGGTCGGGTGGGCTGGGGACATGTCAGGCCGAGTTGGGGAGGGTCTGCTGTGGGAGGAGGGAGGGATGTTGGGGGTTATGCTTGGGTACATGTTGTTCCTTTTTTTGACTGCTGTTGCGCATCTACATGATATTTGGTTTAATCCTGCTACGCGCGCTGCCACCATTGCCATACTACACTGCCTATTCGAATTTGTCCCCCCGGGTCACTTGTGCCTGGTACGACATTATTGCATTACTTATTTCACACGGCAAGGCTATGGCTGAGGCTATTGGTACACCACAGGGAACTGGCCCGGAGCACCTGCGAGTGCTGACGTGGAATGTCAGGGGTCTTAATGACTTCAGAAAACTACGTAAGGTTCTTAGCTATCTACGCAGACACCGCATAGACCTCGCTCTCCTACAGGAGACTCATTTGCCCCTTACTAGCAAGATGTTGTCCCATAAGGGCGTAGCGGGCTGTAGTGTAGCGGCGGGCTTCACTACCCATGCAGACACTCACATGGGCCAATCCACGCTCCAAACTCACACTAACGCTCCTCGAGGCGGACACAGAAGGCCGTTATGTAATATGCAGGTGTCGTGGTAAAGGGCATGACTTATTGGTGACCAATGTATACGGTCCGAACTACGATTGTCCAGATTTCTACACAGAGTTGGCCCGGAGGTGCAAATCATATGACTACTCTAAACTGCTGTGGGGTGGGGACTTCAACTTAGTGTTAGACCCAAATCTGGACAGGTCGGCGGGACCCCCTCGGGCCCTGTCGGCGGCTGCGGAGGTGGTCCGGACTGAATTAGTACAGTTGGATCTCCTTGACGTGTGGCGCAGTAGACACCATTCTAGAGGGGGCTACACACACTACTCCGCTTATCATGCACTCCACACCCGAATAGACTACTGGTTAGCATCACATCACCTCTCCAATCATGTAAGGGACTGCCTGATACTGCCACGCACCCTGTCTGATCACTCCCCCCTCCTCCTGATTCTGGAGACACCGGCACGCAGAATCCCCCCCTTTACCTGGCGTTTTCCCCCATATTCCCTATTGGATGAAGTTTTCCGGGGTGAACTGGCAAATGAAATTGACGGGTTTTTTTAGACTAATGTGGGCTCGGTAGACAGCGTCCAAACGCTTTGGGAGGCATTCAAGGTATGCATTCGAGGGGTTGCCATGGCCAAACACTCCGGTGTCCTGAAAGCGATTAGGCAGAGACTCAAACACCTTGAGGCTCAGCTCTCTGAACTGGAAGAGAGGCAGCGGGCGGAACCGGAGGGTGATGCCTCGGAGCAAATTAAACTACTGGTGATGGAATTTAATGAAGAAGCAGATAGGGAAGTGCGTCATATGGGTAAATATGCCACCGCTCGCACTTATGGGGAAGGAGATAGACCTGGCTCCCTTCTGGCCAGAATGGTCCGAGGCGAGAGGCGTCAATTGACAGTGGGAGAACTGGTGTCGGGTTCGGGGGAGACCCTTACTGAGGAGGGGCAGATACTTGGGGAATTCAGGCAATTTTACTCCTCTCTATATAAGTCACGATCGGTGGGAATGGAAGAGGCCATAGACGACTACTTAAGTTATATAAAAATGCCACAGCTGTCCGACTCGCAGAGGGAATTCCTCATGATGCCCATTCAAAAGGAGGAAATAGTGGAGGCGCTAGAGAGCATGCAATCTGGTAGTGCCCCGGGGGCTGATGGGCTCACTGTGGGCTTCTATAAAGCCTTCAAGGACCAACTGGTGCCTTACCTCTCTGCGCTATTTGATGACATATGCGGGGAGGGCAGCATGCCAGCCACAATGCGGGAAGCACTCATAGTGACGCTTCTGAAGCCTGGGAAACCCTCCACGGAGTGTGGCTCATATAGGCCGCTGTCCCTGATAAATGTTGACGCGAAGCTCTATGCCAAAGTTTTAGCGACGCGTCTTGCATTGCTCGCCCCGGAGCTGGTGGCTCCGGAGCAGGCCGGATTTATTCCGTCCAGGAACCTCACGTACAATATACGCACGGTGCTAGGAACGATGCAGCATGTGAAACCGGAGAACAAAGCGTTGGCGGTCTTCCTCGATATGGAGAAGGCGTTTGACTCCGTGGAGTGGCCCTTCATGTCGAGAGTGCTCAGGAAGATGGGGTTGGGCGAGCCCTTCCTGCAAATGATAGGCGCCTTATACTACAAACCAACGGCCAGGCTGCGTATAGGGGACAGAGTCACGGACGTCTTCAATATTTGCAGAGGCACTAGACAGGGCTGCCCCCTCTCCCCGTTATTATATGCACTGGTAGCTGAACCCCTCGCATGTGCGCTGAGGGAATATCATAGCCACGAAGGCATCAGTTTCCCCTCCTACAAGATTTGCGTGTCTACGTACGCAGATGATACGCTCCTCTACGTGAGAGACCCGGAGCTCAACCTTTCCCCAGTACTGAGGGAAGTGGTCCAATTTGGCGCGTTGTCTGGCTTACAGGTGAACTGGACGAAATCGGTAGCATTCCCTCTTTCCCCGGTGACCAAGAAATTTGTTATGGATTATCCTCTACAGTGGTCTGAGGACCCGGTTAGATACCTGGGAGTACAGCTACATCTGGACCCGGATATATTGGTGAGGGAAAACTATGGAGTTGCCTACCATAAATTAACTGAGGATGTGGACAGATGGTGTAAACTTCCGTTGTCCCTGGCTGGCCGCATCGCCTTAATAAAAATGATCGTGCTTCCGAGGTTTTTATTCTTGTTCAACAATATACCGGTGATACTCTCTAGGGCCTTCTTTAAAATGTTGACTCAGACTCTCACGCGGTTGGCTTGGGGAGGTGCACAGCCACGGATCCAGTGGCAAGTCCTAACGTTACCATATGAACAAGGTGGCCTGGGTGCCCCGGATATGGAGAGGTACTACAGGATCGCGCAGGCGACCCACTTACACACATGGATACATGGAGATCGTAATATCCCACACGTGGTGCTCGAGACCCTATTCACGGACCCCCTTCCCCCACCGGCTACGGTATTCGAGCCAGCCACGCGTCGGGTGGGGTTTCTGGACTCGATCTCATCAACTAACCATGCATGGCACTCGTTGGCTAAGAGACAGGGATGTACTCTCCTATATTCCCCACTTGCCCCGATTGAATGGGTCGTCTGGCTGGCGCCGTTACGGGAGAAAGAGGTCACGCGCGCCCTTAAACACCTAGGCATTTCGAAGCTGGGAGACCTGTTCAGAGACGGGAAGGTCGTTACATGGGAACAGGTTGCTTCTTCCTGAAACTCGGGGACGTTGCTGCACCGCTTTCACCTGCACAGGGTCCGCGCGGCGCTACGCGAGCTGCTGGGACCAGCCATGGCCGAACCGCCCGATCTTCCAGAACTGACTTACGTCATAAAATCGCCATCGCCGACACACTTGATTTCGCGGCTCTATAAGGTGGGACAGCACAGTGGGAGACCCCCCGATCTCGAAAGCCCGCTTGGCGTGGCAACGGGACCTTGGCACATCGATTGATGACGCAATGTGGAAATACTGCTGCCTAAACACTAGAAAGGTGTCGCTCAACGCCAGGCATAGACTTATCCATTTTAAATTCCTGCAGAGGGTGTACTACACCCCAGAACGCTTACACAGATATGGGCTCAGACAAACGTCTGAATGCGAGCGCTGTCACACACAGGTGGCTGACTTTATGCATCTGGCTTGGTCTTGCCAGGGTATTAACAAATTCTGGGAAGACATATTTCTAGAATTAGGGCAGATACTTGAGCTGGAACTCTCGGTGGACCCGGCGTTGGCGTTACTGGGCCACACAAAGGTCCTACCCCCGGTGGCACGCCGCATGGCAGATCTGGGGTTACTGATGGCTCGGCGAGCGGTGGCGCAATGCTGGATGAGAGGTCCCCTCCCGACCAAACGTGGGTGGGCCAGGGATATGCTGCTCAGCTGCACTCAGACGCAGCTGTATAGTGAGCTACAACCCCCAGTTAGTAGACCCAAAAATTTTTGGGACCTGTACCTGACTTACAGATCCACTAAAGATGCTGCGGATGCAGCTCAGGAGGAGAGTGAGGAGAGGCAGGAAGGAGAAGAGGCCCGGAAGGAGAAGAGGCCCAGGAGGACCGGGTGTACAATCCCCTAGAACTAGATTGGGATGGCTGTTGACACATCGGGACCCGGTGGGACACTAGAGGGGCACACGACATATAGCGATCACTGACACAGGGGGTTCTTAGTGCGAAGGGTCTGGCGGGAGGAGATGGGCGATGGGTGGAGTAGGCAAGAGGTAGGTGTCGAGTTAAGTAGAGGGATGCATCGACTTTACATGGCAGGGTAGTGGTAGAGGTAGGCGCATAAGCTGTCCGGGGGAGGGGGAGGGGTTGAGCGGGATGGTACTGGGAGTTCAGTTAGATTCTAGTTCGGGTGGCAGACATACACACACCTTCACACGCTGCATGGCAACATGGCGACCGTCGCTCTACACTCTCGGGTGATGGGGAGGCGGGGTGCAGGGAGGTTGCAGGCTTGGGGCACAGACCGGATGGGACGCTATAGCATGTTGTTCTTGATTTCATCACTGTAATTGCCCTAGATTGCTGCCGGCCCCAGGGTTGTAGGCGAGGAGCTGTGTGTATGTACTTCTATCAAATAAAAGTTTTAAAAAATTTAAAAAAATAAAAATAAAAAAAATAATTATTTTCTTGTGTTTGTTTATACAATAGTTATTGAAAAGTGGTTTTGGGCCTAGTGCATTCGTGTTTGCTAAAATTCTGCTCGGAGCAAGAGAGAGTCCATGATGGAAAAATTCCTGCTGCCTGAAACAATTTGTTGTGATGAACTGACAGTTCCTCAGTCAAGCAAGGCCAAGGCCAGGAACCGGCAGAGGAGTGTGCGACAATTTCATATCCGAAGAAGCAAATGATATTCTTTCGGTTAATGTTGCGAACTGGAGGAAGCCTCGTTGTTCGAAAACTAGAGACAATGGACTCTAAGAAAGTGACGGAACTGATGTTAAAAGAATGTGGTGACACGATGGTCTGTGATTTGACAGCCAATGGGACTCCGACTTTAGCAGAAAATATACTTTTACTTAGATTAGTTTAGTGTAGAAAGGTATAAAAACTCTTCCCCGTGGAAGAGAGCTTGCTTCTTGCTGACTTTTAGATGGGCGTGTCGTGCGGACGGATTACTCTTGGAGCACGTAAGAAACCCAAAAAGACTTTTATTCTTTATTCTTTGATATAGAAAACTTAGTTAGGGACTTAGGATTATGATGATACCAAATGTCATTATTTGCTAATTAATTCATGCTACTGAATTTTACTTAAACCAACGTTACTTTTACAAATATTCTAATAAAAATGTTCTAATAAAGATTACAAATGCAATTTCTAAACAAATAATAAATAAATCTTTACTTTGGAAAACAAGCTGGTCTTGTTATTTCCTGAGTTTAGGTTACTATTAGCAAGATCTTATCGCCACAGTGGCTTAATTAATTTGTAGAGTTTTGTAAATTATAATAAATTCATTTACCGCGGTTGTATATAAATGTATATAATTTGTGAATAGGTTTATTAGGTCACATGATTCAGTTGGTCAAAATATGTCATGTTAGATTATGGGCCTTGTGATTGATTTATGATTAATAGTGATTATTGTGGAGAAAAGTAGAGTAGCTTATGACATATTTTCTATAGGCCGCTGGATCATCTTCACCCGTTCTTTTTCTCTCTTTAATTCTCTGCCTTATTTTTCTTCAACTCTCCTTTACTTTTTATTTCTTTACTGGACTTTTCACTTTATTTCCCTTTTCTGGACTCTTTTTCCTCTATTGTCCTTTATATTTCCTGTCCCTTTTTTCTGTCCCCTTCAACCATTTCCCGCCGCTGCTGCCCCCGCGGCCCCTCCATCGTGCTCCCGCTCCCCCCTCCCAGCTGTCCCGCCCTCCCCCGTCCCCCACTTAATGGCGGTCGTTGCGCAGACACGCCGCTGACACGCTAATAGCAAGCCCGTATGCGCCCGTCCGTGACCCGACCACGACCAGCGCCAGTAGCCCTGGTCCTCCAACCCGTCAACGCTACAGCTCCTCGGCTCTCCACGCACTCAGCATCGGCAAGAACAATGACTGCACGCTCTCTTCACCTCCCAACACCCGCGGACCCTTCACCTGCCAACACTGCAGCCAATCCCTCATCTTTGCCGAGACCCAGGACTCACCTTCTCCCTCGAGCAGCAACTCCATCGCACTCCAACCCTGCAATGCATCCTCCTCAACTTACACTCCCTCCACAGACACACCATGGAAATATGGGACCTCCTTGACAGCCCCACCCCTGACGTCACCTTCCTCACCGAAACCTGGACGAATGCCGCCTTGGGACCAGACATCACGATCGCCATCCCCAAAAGATACAAAATCACCCAGAAGGACCCTCCAAAAGCCCCGGGGGAGGCATCGCCATCATCCACAGGGCGAACCTCCGTCTGAGCACCTACACCAACGGGCCCACAGATCTGATGGAGCACCTCCACTTTAAGATACAGACCAACTCCACCACCCTCCTAGGCACCCTCATCTACAGACCTCCCCGGACCCTGCGCTCCGTTCTCAGACTCCATCACCAACATCATCACTCCAAATGCTATCAACTCCACCGACTACACCTTGCTGGGAGAAGTCAACTTCCACCTCGATAAACACCACAACCCCAACTCGACCTCCCTCCTAGAAAACCTTCACAACATCTGACTGAAACTGATCGTACCAGAACCAAAGCACTCAACAGGACACACCCTCGATACTATATTCACAGCAGGAAACTCCATCAACTTCAGCCACACCTCTGAACTCCCTTGGACAGACCACCGCTGCGTCCACTTCACCTTCAAAACAAACATCTCTGCAGACATCCACACCAGCTCCAGCGCAGAGATTGGAACAGGATCTTCGACAGCCAGCTCGCCACCTCCATCAGCAGCTCTGCCCCACCGCCTCTGATGACAACCCTAAAATTACTGTGTTTGCTATATGTTTAGTGTATATCAATTTAATTTTGAATAATTTTCTTATATATGCATATGTAATGTAATATCTTTGGTTTTATTTGAAATTATGTAAATTATATGTATTGTATATTTTGGCTTTCATGACAGTAGCAAGGTTTTCTTAGTATTAATGTATTAACGATATTTGGTATTTCCTTTTTTGTTTTCAGTATTGTTGTGTTTTAGATATGTTTCTCAGCAATATATTTGTCAGTGATATCTCTGTCACTACTGTTTAAGTATAGGGCTCTCAATTGTTTGGTTACCAATATTTATTTTGCCGATATTTGGGTATGGCGATATTTTTTTCTCTCAATATAGTGTCATGCAACCGGCACAGTACCTGGTTGGCTCACACCGCACACCTAGATTAATTACGCCATTTGAATCTGATAAGAATGTCAAAACCAGTGATGTGTTGCATTCCAGCCATATAGCAATATTAAATGCTTTGAGCAATTGTCATTAGAATTCTCCCTACATAAATCTCAGTTTTTCTATTACTGACATGCCCTTGAGACCCATTAGGAAATATTAGTAGATGCCCCTGAATCCAATAATCTAAAACCCAAACTAACAGTGTAATGACTCAAAAGCAATGGCATTTTTACAACTGATAAATCTCCGGTAACAAATACACTCGACATCCTCAAAGATCCCTGAGCACGTTGGAGAAGGGACCAAGGTGACTGTTTTAGGAAGATTTGACAGAGGCCAACATAGCCTCATATGCATTGGCAAGATCATCCCATCTCTATCTGATCCAATTTAAATAGAGTTTACTATAATCTCATGAGGTTCTATAGGATGAAGAAGCTCTAATAGTGTCTGCTTTATATATAAAACGCAAAACGTAATGGGCAACCCAAACATCCCTTGAGGGCTTGGGCAAAGTAAATGATAGGGTGCAAATGCCTTCAAGGGATTTATTCAAGTATTATAGTCAGAATTATTACAATTAAAAGAGCGGGTGTATGTAGAAAAATATTCAATTTGTTTTTATTTGTATTTGCTCTGTATATTTCTACATTGATGATTTGGATCATATTTTAAAAAACGTTTATGACCGTTTATGATTTGCTAACACTACTTAATTAAGGTATCAAACAGCTGGAATTAACCACCACCTAAGGTATTCATTCACGTGACCTTATAAACTTAGTATATTAATAATTCTAACTATAATACTTATATATAAAACAGCAACATAATATGGGAATGGCCTTAAATTGAGGGTTACTAGATATGAATATACAGCATACTAACATGAGTCAAAGGAATACCCATTGTCACAGACCCTAAATAGCACTATTGTTAATAATGGACAATTACGAGAGCCACAGTAGTTAATGTATGTCGTTTGGTATTCATAGGGTTGTTGACTGTGAAGGTGGGCATTTTCTACCATTGGTGACGAAGCCCAGTACCTTCCATAAATGAATTTCTCATGATTGGAATGTGTTCCAAAGTAGAAAAATCTATGTATGAAATAACACAAAATAATATCTGGGGCCCATAGTGGATCTACTATCAGGATGTATTGCTAGACTTAAGAAAATACCCCCACTCCCCCCAAAAAAAGAAAAATCCTTGGAAATGTTGTAGAATGTGTATATTCATGGCTTGACTTAACCGGCTATTGAAAGTTATGTGCTTCATGCTGTGCAAGTGCAGAAAGTTTGCTTTGTTGAGGAAGAACATGTTTTAAAATCAATACAAATATTGATAAAAATAATGCGTTTAACAATAAAACATCACCAGTATCATCCGCAGAATGGTCATCTGTTTGAAGTAGTTCATATCGGTGCAGGACCAATGACAACCTCTGAATCGGACAAAAATCAGCAGAATCTATTGTCATAAATGCTTGTAAATAAGGTGCTACTAGATCAAGATCCTATCAACGTATTTGCATGGACAATTCGAGGAGTTGCGACAACTCAGAAGCCTGACAATTAATTATTTTGTACACTCCAGCCAATGTATTGCCACAACATGTTTTCTGTCAGTTTAGGGTAGAGATGGGGCGATAAGGACCAGTCTATTTGCCCAACAATTTTGAAAGATAAACAGGAAATTCCTCCCAAACAATTATGCAGTGTCACCAGATGAACGAGGTGATGTGAAGGGAGTAGCAGACTGACGTCACTGCCAAACCTGGAGGTGCAGCATTTACAATGATGAAAGAAACATTGTACACCAACCATTTTTTTATTTACCACCACCGTGGTAGAGCACTGAAATAAAACAATTAAAAAAATAGTTGTACAAAATATTATTAACGATATTATTAACGATTCAGCATCCTGCATAGTGTACAACATTGTCATCTTTAAAAACATGAAAAAGGACTACTGCTATAAGTAGATTGTACCAGCATTTGGATTTTATTTTGTGACTATAAGTAAAGTATATTTTAATTCTCTGAATAAAGTGCACTTCTGTTATCTCCTTCAATACTCAAGTAAACCACAGACTTTGCAAAGAACACCAGTGGTGGTTGTCTGCATTTGCCACTGCTCCTTCGTTAAGTTGTATCTGCCTGCTTAGTCACTGTCAACTTAAAAATAAATTGCCATCAGAAGGGAAAAACTCTTTAAAGTAAAGAAGGAATAGATATCACTTGCACTCTATCCTTGACTGCCAATGCCCAGCTGTTATGCTGCTGACTTGAAAATGAATGTTTCTGGGTGGGGGGGTGTTTACATTCTAAAGTGAATAGGAGTTTTTGTAGGGATCGGAATTCCGAATTCTCTGACAGTCATCCTACCCCGTTGGTATTACCCGAAAGATTGTGGCTGGCCAAGCCTGCCCAGAGGAAAAGATCTGGAAAACTTGGGGAATATTGTTGTGCCTCATTTCTATTTGAAAATCATTGAATTAGTTGTTATTGCTCCCAGTTAACACCTCAATTTGGGGTATTGATATTATTCAGTTGTGATAAATACCACACTCTTTCCTGATCTACTTGTTATCGAGAATTACAAAGATTATATGTGTATGGATAACAAACAAATTATTCTTTGATCAAAATGTAAACTTCCACTTTCCTAAATAGAGTCTATTGTCACCCACTAAAATGCAAAATATATTGACGTGCGTCAAAATAAAAGTCCCCAAACACATAAGGAGAAAAAATACCACTCCTGACAGGACAGAATTCTTTGATGTCAAAGACCATGCTGACCTCAAAGAAATTCTGTCCTGTCAGGAGTGGTATTTTTTCTCCTTATGTGTTTGGGGACTTTTATTTTGACGCACTTCAATATATTTTGCATTTAATGTCAAAGACCATGCTGACCAGGGATCCTAACTGAATGGTTCAATATTTCAAGAGGCACTAGACAGGGATGTCCCCTGTCACCTCTATTGTTTAACATATATATTGAGGCCTTTGTCTGCGCCCTTAGAGAGGATCCCCTTATTAGCCCATTTAAAATCGCCAATATGGAATTGAAGTTTGCCCTATATGCAGATGACCTTCTCATGTACACGTCGGACCATGTAAAAGCTATCCCGAGGTTGTTTGAATTAGCTGGGGAATTTGGCAAGATCTCTGGATATAAAATCAATAGACAAAAAACTGAAATAATGAGTTGGAACTGTATGTATGTATGTATGTATGTATAGGTATTCTTATATAGCGCATATCTGTCACCCGACGGGCATCCTGGCGCTTAACTGTACCAATGTAATAGGGGCAAAGGGTCGGATGAGATATTTGGGGATTCACCTAGCACAGAAGCTGTTAGATACATCTAAAATCAGATGGGAGAAGGTCTCCAAAGAGGTAGGCGGCCTGCTGTCACGTTGGGCGAACGTACCTCTGAATATATATGGGAGGGTTAACCTTGTTAAAATTATTATTTTCCCTAAATTAACCTTTTTGTTTAACTCAATCCCACTTCCTTTTAATAACAAAGATATTGATACTCTTCAAGGTAAAATTGGTTCATTTATATGGGCCACAAAAACCCCGAGAATAGCGTGGAAAAAGCTCAGGAGAGGGCTAAAGATAGGAGGATTGACCTTACCTGACCTACTCTCCTATTGTCATGCCTTTCATTTTTGAAATTTTAGAATGTTAGCCAACAAGATAGATTCATCCTCTATGGGCCTTTTGTTTCAGGCAATGTTGCATGATGTCCCGCAAGGACAGGAGTTCTTCCTCTATAAATTTGGCAATGCTAAGTTCTATAAAAAAGTCTGTATTAAGATCCTATTGGCCGCACTAAAAAGCTGGTGGCATATTAGGAAAAGTTTGGGAATAGCATATTATATGGCACAGGCTCCAATATGGGATTCTCCAGGTACCCCCGAATGCCTCAAGGACCAATTATCACAACCACTTAGACTAGCAGGGATTATGTTGTGGCGAGACCTTGAGAAAGATTCACAACTTATCAGCTGGGATCTAATCTCAAATATAACCAGGGGGTCATTGACGAGATTTAAGTTTTATCAACTGTCCGCATGGTGGGCAACACAGCCATGGAGCAATGAGGATATGAGTACAAGTATCGACTCCATTTCTAGACTAGAACCATGGAAAGGCGAGGTATCATTCTGGTATAGGACCCTTATTGATGGAGGGGATTGTCTAGACCTGGAGTTGGAGAAAACGCTGGGGCAGCGATCTTTCTGAAAATGGGGATGGTCTACGGTACTCTGGTGTGACACTTTTACTATGTTACATGCTGTAGTTAATATAACTAAGCTAAGGTACCCCCAAAGTACTTTTAGGTCTAGAGGAGGGGGAAGAAGAACATACTAAATATACCAAGAAACCTCTAAACTGACCTTTCTAATTTATCCAATCGGTGTAACTCAATGTCTATTTAGCAAAAATACTGCACACATATCCAATTATCAACAAACAATACGTTTTCATTAGACTTCTATTTTATTCATCATTTTAATTTATGATTATTTCATTTTTTATAAATTCATAAGATCTTTTTGGTAATTTTTATATTTTTTTGTTGTTTAGAAAATAACAGTAAATTACAATTCATTATTTCAACAGTGAAAAAAGCTTTTATACAAAGAATCATGTACCCCCATGAAACAATAATCAAAAACTAAACAATATCAACATTGTCCACTCATTCAAAACCATCTCACCATTCATTCTTCTCATGCACACACATTCTCACACTGTGCAAAATTGTTAAAAAACATCAAACAACTGAGATATGAGGACTCTATATAACAATGTGTATCCTTTTTACATGGTAACAATCCTGTATGTTTTTATGGTTGTTAATCCTTATTTTGATGGTCCTCCTTGGTGGAGTTCTCAGGTGGAAACTAGATTTTACCACCTTCAACAGGGCCGACAGATGCATACTATAAAAACTGGGGGTTCTTCACATCTGCAACAATATGATAAGCATATAAATATGTGTGCTATATCTCAGAAGGGAGTCAAATGACTTCATCTTTTATTATTTACAACAAAAAGAAACTTTAATCGCGTGTGCTAAGTGAAGGAGAGGTGACCATCAAACCCGCTAGCAAAGATGGTAATACCGCCTAACGTCTCATGTGGTGAGTAGAAGTGAAGACAAAAGAAGCTAATAGGAAATAGTTTATAGAAAAGGACAAAAACTACATGACACCCAGAGAAAACTGCAAAAGACTTTATATACGTGCGCAGCTACCACCAAAATAGAATCAATTCTTGTTGGATAACCTACATATGTTCTGTCTGATGATTTTCTTTGGTTACTGTAATCAAGGATGGCCCAACTTGGAGCAGGACGGTAACTGTTAAAGGGAACACACATGAGAAGACTTTACATTAGATGTGTTCTCTCAGCTTCCCTGGGCAGAGCAGTATCTTAGATTTTAAGAGGACAGTTATACCTACTTTCAACTAGTTATAAAGTGGTGTATAGCTTTTCCGGAGATTCTTTAGGCTCTAGCGTTTTTGGTTTTTCCAGAGATGCAGTTAAATAATCCTAGGAGTAAAGGATGGAAACTTTAGAAAAGGGGCTAGCCTTCCTCCTTCATGGGTAGATCTCCAAGAAATTATGATGGACCTTACCTTGTGCTTTCAAATTATGTGTCCAAAGAGGGATTATTTCTTGTCTGTAAGTGCTGAGCGTAGTCCCAGTACGGTGCACGCCTCCTGTTAGATGGAATTATATAAGAACTATTATGGCTGTGAGATATCTACCGAGTATTTTTACTTTTAGCTACCTAAGTGGAAAATACCCACTCATAAGTTTGATACCGCATATTGGAATGACATATAAGATGTAGTATGGGTCCCTTCCATATTCACATTATTTTCTGAAATGATTATGTCATATTTGAGAAAGGTTTGGCAAAAACGATGTTGAGTGGTCCTAACCTTATGCCCCGCCCTACTACTCTATAGTTTAAACCTGAGCCAAGTTTTGATGTGTTAAGTGAACGCCCTCTTTTGTAGTTAGTGAGCCCCTCATATCAAAACCCAGTATGGAGACCGAATACGGGCTCCAAATATGTTTTCCATAACCGCTTGTGCTGACGATTCTAGCAAGGCTAAAATGGTTCTATCCCTTATATGAAGGTCAGTTACCTTAAAGTTTTTTGTGTCACCTCCAAAAAATGGGGTTCCGGGCCATCCAGCAAAGGACTGTTCTGTTGATTTTGGCGCTCTATATGTGCAGGATTTTCTCTCGGGCGTAGATCTTGCGATATCTCGCACGTTTCCATCCGGAGATCCTAGAAAGGAGCGAAGGACTAGGTGTCAAATGTATTCTGTGTTATGTAACGTGAAAGCCGATGCCATATATAAATGTGGTATGTATATTGAGTGGTTGTATACGTACATAGTAGTATTTATTCCCTCCTACTTCTGAGGGGTATGGTGACCTAAAAAAGCAATCATTTCTAAAATGTTATATTTGTGCGAGTATGCGAGCGAAACTACCGGATCTTTTATGAGACGATCTATTTTAACCCCATGACGACTTTTGGGTAATATAGGTATTCTTTAAGGTATATATGATGGCATGCGAAACAACTATGTATCCAAAAAATCTAATGAACAGGCATGTCGTATATGGGCAAGATGATAACTACCCATATCCTGTTGTGTTCCAGACATATACGGGTCAACAGTTTCTATCCAGATTGCTAAACGTAATTCTTATAGGTTTTCTCTAGCAGGACTCATGAGGCCCATGGTGTGACCATATCCAACAGACATGTCTACCAGGTCATCGGACAATAAATTGGTAGGTGTCCAAATGTTTATATAGATGGTAAGTGTGTTATATGGTTACTTTCCAGATATTTTCCTCATTTAGCCCATGACGCACTGTATCTAAGGTATAAATCCAATAAGCTTCTCATTGTTTTCTCAATTTAGTAATGTCTTTGCCTGGTATTGTTCTTACTCGTTCCAAAATGAGCCATTGCATATCATTTTCTGTATGCTGTAAGTTTTGATAATGACTGACCATGGGTGCATTTATTTTTCCTGTCCTTATGGCCGATTTGTGTTCCGAGAATCTCAGGCGGAATTCTCTTGATGTTTCACCAATATATCCAATGCCACAAGGGCACAAGATACAGTAAATGATATTGGGACTATTGCAATTTGTCATGGTCATGATGTTTCCTGATTTTTTTCCCATATGTCCATGTCTTGCTGATGATGGCCTGGTCACACGCGTGGCAATTGCCACATCTATAGTTTCCCTTTGGTGGTGGCAGTCCATCTATGGTGGTTTGTCTAGGCTGTGTACTTTGCTTAAATCTACTGTGGACCAATTTGTCTTTCAAGTTTGGATTTCTTCTAAAAGCCACGAAAGGGTTTCTGTAGGATAGATTCTTCTTCGTTGGTATTGAGGATCTTCCAATTTTTTTCTATTGTTTGTCTGACTTTGTTGTTTAAACTTGAGTGATCTACCACGCATACTAATTTTTCTGTCGCTTGTTGGGGGTATTGATGATCAGAGCATCCCTATTGTAGTATTTTGCTCTCTTTATTGATTGACGTACTAGTCTCTTGGGGTAACCCCGAAGTATCAATCGTTTTTTTAGTTGTCCTGCGTGGTACATAAAATCCTTCATATTCGTACAGTTTCTTCTTATCCTTAAAAATTCCCCAAACGGGATCAAATCTTTTTGGCAGGAAGGATGGAAACTGCTATGTTCCAGTATTGTATTTTTAGTCGTTGGCTTCCTAAAGAGGATGACCGCTAGCTTTCCTTCTATGCATTTAATCCATATATCAAGGAATTCTACTTGTAGAGGATGAATGATTGCTAGTAAATCTCAAGTTTTTATCTGCTAGGTTCAGCCAAGAGACATATTTTTCTAATTCCTGTTCCGAACCTGACCAAATAAAAAAATGTCATCAATAAATCTGTGTCAACTTGTGGCATTCTCAAAAAAAGGCGCTACCTCATTAAAAACATGTTTTCTTTCGAATTCGCCCATAAAGATGTTCGCTATGCTTGGGGCACAAGATGCCCCCATACTGATTCCCTTGATCTGTTGGTATAGGTCTTGTTTAAATTCAAAAAAGTTATTTTGTAAAATTATTTCAAGACATTCTAAGAGGAACCTGTCTGGTCTATCCCCCGGTGTCCTAGCCAAGAGCGCTGCCACCTACTCCATGGCTAAGTCCTGGGGGATATTCGTGTAGTGATACTCTATGTCTAGAGTTACCAAAAATTGTGTGGTGTCATCGAATTGGGTGTCTTCTAAGGTAGATATCATGTGTCCTGTATCCTTTATATAGGATGCATAGGTGGTAGTAAGGGGACATAAAGAGGTGTCAATGTATTTTGACAATGGTTCAGTACATGAGTTTATAGAAGACACAATGGGTCTCAGAGGTGGGTCTACAATGTTTTTATGAGTCTTTGGTACTCCATATAGTGCAGGAGTTACTGGATTGATTTTAATGAGGAAATCCATTTCCTTCTGACAGATATACCCATCTATAAACGCTCCTTGTACTGTCTCCTCTATCTTTGTTTCCAGTGTCACAAGGGCTCTGTTGTTTGCCCTCCTATAGTGCTCAGGTATGGATAACATTTGGTAGATTTTATCCGTTTATTTCTCAGTGTCCATTATCACGATTCCACTTGCTTTATCGCAGGGTTTGATTGTGATTTTCTGATTTTCTAACTTTGCAGAAGAAAGAAAAATGTCTTGATTTTTTTTTCTTTCTTCCGCAAAGTTAGATTAAAAAAATATTTTAATGGTATGGAGGACAGAGAGGAAGAAACAAACATATCAGGCTGTAAACCCCTGCACTGGAAACAAAGATAGAGGAGACAGTACAAGGAGCATTTATGTATATCTGTCAGAAGGAAATGGATTTCCTCATTAAAATATATCCAGTAACTCCTGCACTATATGGAGTACCAAAGACTCATAAAAACATTGTAGACCCACCTCTGAGACCCATTGTGCCTTCTATAAACTCATGTACTGAACCATTGTCAAAATACATTGACACCTCTTTATGTCCCTTTACTACCACCTATGCATCCTATATAAAGGATACAGGACACATGATATCTACCTTAGAAGACACCCAATTCGATGACACCACAGAATTTTTGGTAACTCTAGACATAGAGCCGCTCTACACGAATATCCCTCAGGACCTAGCCATGGAGTCGGTGGCAGCGCTCTTGGCTAGGACACCGGGGGATAGACCAGACAGGTTCCTCTTGGAATGTCTTGAAATAATTTTACAAAATAACTTTTTTAAATTTAAACAAGACCTATACCCACAGATCAAGGGAATCAGTATGGGGCATCTTGTGCCCCAAGCATAGCAAACATCTTTATGGGCGAATTCGAAAGAAAACATGTTTTTAATGAGGTAGCGCCTTTTTTTGAGAATGTCACAAGTTGGCACAGATTTATTGACGGGATTTTTTTTATTTGGTCAGGTTCGGAACAGGAATTAGAAGATTATGTCTCTTGGCTGAACCTAGCAGATAAAAACTTGAGATTTACTAGCAATTATTCATCCTTACAAGTAGAATTCCTTGATATATGGATTAAATGCATAGAAGGAAAGCTAGCGGTAAGCCTCTTTAGGGAGCCAATGGCTAAAAATACAATACTGGAACATAGCAGTTTCCACCATTCCTGTCAAGAAGAGTCGATCCCGTTTGGGGAATTTTTAAGGATAAGAAGAAACTGTACGAATATGAAGGATTTTATGTACCACGCAGGACAACTAAAAAAACGATTGCTACTTCGGGGGTACCCCACAATACCCCTAAACAAGCGACAGAAAAATTAGTATGCGTGGTAGATCACTCAACTTTAAACAACAAAGTCAGACAAACAATAGAAAAAAATAGGAAGATCCTCAATACCAACGAAGAATAAACTATCCTACAGAAACCCTTGGTGGCTTTTAGAAGAAATCCGAACTTGAAAGACAAATTGGTCCACAGTAGATTTAAGCAAAGTACACAGCCTAGACAAACCACCATAGATGGACTGCCACCACCAAAGGGAAACTATAGATGTGGCAATTGCCACGCGTGTGACCAGGCCATCATCAGCAAGACATGGACATATGGGGAAAAATCAGGAAACATCATGACCATGACAAATTGCAGAAGTTCCAATATCATTTACTGTATCTTGTGCCCTTGTGGCCCTGGATATAGTGGTGAAACATCAAGAGAATTCCAGCTGAAATTCTCGGAACACAAATCAGCCATAAGGACAGGAAAAATAAATGCACCCATGGTCAGTCATTATCAAAACTTACAGCATACAGAAAATGATATGCGATGGCTCATTTTGGAACGAGTAAGAACAATACCAGGCAAAGACATTACTAAATTGAGAAAAAAATGGGAAGCTTATTGGATTTATACCTTAGATACAGTGCGTCATGGGCTAAATGAGGAAAATATCTGGAAAGTAACCATATAACACACTTACCATCCATATAAACATTTGGACACTTACCAATTCATTATCCGATGACCTGGTAGACATGTTTGTTGGATAGGGTCACACCATGGGCCTCATGAGTACTGTTAGAGAAAACCTATAAGAATTACGTTTAGCAATCTGGATAGAAACTGTTGACCCGTATATATCTGGAAACAACAGGATATGGGTAGTTATCATCTTGTCCATATATGACATGCCTGTTCATCAGATTTTTTGGATACATAGTTGTTCGCATGCCATCATATATACCTTAAAGAATACCTATATTACCTAAAAGTCGTCATTGGGTTAAAATAGATCATCTCATAAAAGATCCGGTAGTTTTGCTCGCATACTTGCACAAATATAACATTTTAGAAATGATTACTTTTTTAGGTCCCCATACCCCCCAGAAGTAGGAGGGAATAAATACTACTATATACGTATACAACCACTCAATATACGTTCCACATTTATATATGGCGTCGGCTTTCACGTTAAATAACATAGAATACATTTGGCACCTAGTCCTTCGCTCCTTTCTATGATCTCTGAATGGAAACGTGCGAGATATCGTGAGATCTACGCCCGAGAGAAAATCCTGCACATATAGAGCACCAAAATCGACAAAACAGCCCTTTCCTGGATGGCCCAGAACCCCATTTTTTGGAGGCGACACAAAAAACTTTAAGGTAACTGACCTTCATTTAAGGGATAGAACCATTTTAGCCTTGCTAGAAAAGTGAGCACAAGCGGGTATGGAAAACATACTTGGAGCCCGTATTCGGTCTCCATACTGGGTTTTGATATGAGGGGCTCACTAACTAAAAAAGAGGGTGTTCACTTAACACATCAAAACTTGGCTCAGGTTTAAACTATAGAGTAGTAGGGCGGGCATAAGGTTAGGACCACTTGACATCGTTTTTGCCAAACCTTTCTCAAATATGACATAATCATTTCAGAAAATAATATGAATATGGAAGGGACCCATACTACATCCTATATGTCATTCCAATATGCGGTATCAAACTTATGAGTGGGTATTTTCCACTTAGGTAGCTAAAAGTAAAAATACTCGGTAAATATCTCACAGCCATAAAAGTTCTTATATAATTCCATCAAACAGGAGGCGTGCACCGTACTGGGACTACGCTCGGCAATTACAGACAAGAAATAATCCCTCTTTGGACACATAATTTGAAAGCACAAGGTAAGGTCCATCATAATATCTTGGAGATCTACCCATGAAGGAGGAAGGCTAGCCCCTTTTCTCAAGTTTCCATCCTTTACTCCTAGGATTATTTAACTGCATCTCAGGAAAAACCAATAACGCTAGAGCCTAAAGAATCTCCAGAAAAGCTATACACCACTTTATAACTAGTTGAAAGTAGGTATAACTGTACTCTTAAAATCTAAGATACTGCTCTGCCCAGGGAAGCTGAGAGAACACATCTAATGTAAAGTCTTCTCATGTGTGTTCCCTTTAACAGTTACCATCCTGGTCCAAGTTGGGCCATCCTTGATTACAGTAACCAAAGAAAATCATCAGACAGAACATATGTAGGTTATCCAACAGGAATTGATTCTATTTTGGTGGTAGCTGCGTACGTATATAAAGTGTTTCGCACTTTTCTCTGTGTGTCATGTACTTTTTGTCCTTTTCTATAAACTATTTCCTATTAGCTTCTTTTGTCTTCACTTCTACTCACCACATGAGACGTTAGGCGGTATTACCATCTTTGCTAGCAGGTTTAATGGTCACCTCTCCTTCACTTAGCACACGCGATTAAAGTTTCTTTTCGTTTTAAATAATAATAAAATGAAGACATTTGACTCACTTCTGAGATATAGCACACATATTTATATGCTTATCATATTGTTGCAGATGTGAAGAACCCCCAGTTTTTATAGTATGCATCTGTCGGCCCTGATGAAAGTGGTAAAATCTAGTTTCCACTGAAACGTACGTAGGCCATCTACAAACACCTGAGAACTCCACCAAGGAGGACCATCAAAATAAGGATTAACAACCATAAAAGCATACGGGATTGTTACCATGTAAAAAGGATACACATTGTTATATACAGTCCTCATATCTCAGTTGTTTGATGCTTTTTAACAATTTTCCACAGTGGTAGTATGTGGTTGCATAAGAAGAATGAATGGTGAGATAGTTTTGAATGAGTGGACAATGTTGATATTGTTTAGTTTTTGATTATTGTTTTATGGGGGTACATGATTCTTTGTATAAAAGATTTTTGACAGTTGAAATAATTAATTGTAATTTACTGTTATTTTCTGATAACAAAAAAAATAACAAATACGAAAAAGATCTCTTGAACTTATGAAAAATGAAATAATCATAAATTAAAATGATGAATAAAATAGAAGTCTAATGAAAACCTATTGTTTGTTGATAATTGGATATGTGTGCAGTATTTTTGCTAAATAGACAGGCTGCAGTTAAACCAGCTAATCTCTGGAGAAATCACTTATATACGGCCTACAGAGTGTATTGCACTCCTGGGAAGCTATCCAAGGTGACCATGACGACTTACTGCTGTCCCAGATGTAAGTGTCCAGCTGCGGATGACCGGCATATATTTATGGACTGCCCGAAGATCGGCTCCTTTTGGTTAAAGGTTTGTGGTTTCCTGGAGAAGGTCCTACTGGTACAAGCGGAAGTAAGTGTAAGACTGATCTTTTTGGTCTTCTGCTAGATTATTGCATGAGTGTACAAGCTTCAAAGTTTGCTTTCTATGTAGTAGTTATTGCCAGGAGGAAACATGTTTAGAGCCTGGAAGTCAGAGAATCCTCCCTCCTTTGCAGATTGCCTAAAGAATATCATCATGATTAGTCAATCCGACATTGCCTGCGATAGCTCCAGTGCCAATAAGATCTGGGCGCCCTTAGAGGCTTGGAAAGGGAAATAAGGATCAGTCCTATGATTATGCCAGAGGCTTGTTGGTCCGGTCCTCCTTAGTAACGTACGGTTCTCCAGGTGTCGTGAACAGGAGTGGGACCGGGATACAGCCGCACCTCTGGGAGAATCTTGCCTACCTTTCAGGCCCCTTCCAAGGGTGGCTTCAAAATGGGCCTGTTAGAATGAGCATGGAGTACTCCCTATTAGAGCTTCTTTTGGATGGCATGTATGAGGACAAAAAAAAAGACCATGCTGACCTCTCCTCCGGTTATCGTTGAGGAAGGCTTTGTCTGAGGGGAAGACAAACGGAAGTTGGCCTACTGTGTTACTAAGGGTTCTTTAGAAATACCCAGTGTGCGAATAATCAGAAATGTCTCCTTGGTCCAGGGGTGGCTGGTGAACTTTAAAAGTGGTAGGGCGTGAGAGGAAATTCTCAATTTGCCTATATGAGCGAAGTAATGGGCAAGCACGACAGTCCCAAGAGCAATTTTGGGAGAGAGTTCTCCACAGAGAACATATTTTTTAAATAGGGTAAAATGGTGCATTTTCCAACACAATTTTCTTAATACAGTGACCAAAAAGTGCTGGATCAAACAGAAGCGTATTGTAGCTTAGCTATTGTTGTGAGACTGATCATGTAGAAGTGTATGATGTCATAAGTTCATAGAGTGTTGTCTTTTATTTGTGCATTTTTGGTCTGCCAGTTAAAAGTCACTCTTTCTACTATATTCTATGCCGGGTGAGGCTCTGTTGGGTGTTAAAATACAGGATACTGAAAACCAAACCTGCCTGCAGTGCCATATTGACTTAACAACAGTGGTGACTAGTTTCTGCTACCTATGTCAGTTCATTTGTCTTCAGCTCACAGTTTATGTAATTTATTATGAGATTACATAGCCCAGCCTTGAAAGTATAATAAAAACATGCCCCTGCTGCTATGGAGTCAGACTTTGCTCAGAATACACTACCGTCCGAGCAGCTGCATGATAAGATTGTGCCCAGGATGCATCAGGGTTATGATGAAAACTGATTTATATTTAGAAAGACAAGTCAAGGAAGAAGTACCGACAGCAAGAAAGGAAGACACACATGGACAGAGGTGCATAAAGGGACTCAGATTGGGGCAGTGAGAGACATATAAAGATAGATAAGAGATGGAGCTAGACTGACAGAGAGATAGGTGTGGGCAGATAGGTACATACATATTTATACACAGGCTGATACAGATAGAGACAGAGATAAATAGATGTAGACGGAGACCAATATAGATATAGTTAGGTGGGTAGATATAGAAAGAGATAGAGTACAAGTACATGGCTATAGATAGGTAGATAGAAAGAAAATAGAATTAAAGGTAAACTCAGTTCAAAGTGATCCTGCTGCTTCGTCCTCCCAGTCTTCTTTGGGTGTCTGTATCATTCCTTATCTGCCATATTTCTGTCACTCCCTGTCTTTTTTGGCAACCCTATCTTTTTTTTATGGCTCTCTCCTTGCCTTTGTCTCTACCTTTATCTCTGTATCTGTCATTCACCATCAATCACTTTCTTTTTCTCCATCTTTCAGTCTATTTCTCTTGGTGATTCTTGCCAGGTGCCTATCTTATGCTGCCTCTTTCTATCCCGAGGTCTGTCTTTTTAGTACTCCCTGTCTGCTTCTCTGTTGTCTCTGTCTTTGAATGCATCTCTCTGACTTTGACTTCTCTCTGTCCCATTTTTCTTTTTCTCTCCATCAGTCCAACATTCTCTCTTTCCCTATCTCTCACCACTCTATTACAGTTTCTCTTGTCACCACTCTATTGCTGTTTCTCTTGATCATTTCCTTTCTCTCGCAACCTCTTCCTCTCTATTTTTTCTTATCTTTCTCTGACTTTGTCTCTCCCTGTTTTTCTGTGTTTTTTTTTCTATCTCTTTCCCTGTCTCCCTGCCACAGGCCTTTCTTAGCGCCTAGGAAGAACTGCAAACGTTTGCTGTTTGCTCACAGCAGCCATGTTTCCCAGGTCTATTCGTCATGTGCTACTCCAGACCTGTTTTTTTTCTTTGAATTCTGTGACTTGTAGTCCTTATTCTATAATGGCATCCATAAGACTACAAATACCCACAATTGGAAAAAAACCTGGAGCGGAGCAGCACATCATACATAGACCTGGGGAAATTTGCTGTGCTGAGTGCTGTATTTTTTATTTCTTACAAAAGCTGCGGTAATGGTGGAAAGGCGGGATTTTACCTCTAGAGTCTGCTTACCATTCTCCAGAATCCCGTCACAGGTCGACTAGACCTTTTTACCTGTCATAGAGTGAATTAGGCAATCTTTTCATATGGAAAATAAACGAATTTTAGAAATCCCAATTTCTTCCCCCAAGAACCACTGACCAAACTAAGTTTGAAAGGTTTATTACATAACCAAAAATAACTGCAGGTACAAACACCTCAGCAAGAGGTTCAAAAGGTAAACAGGCACTAATACAAACATAATCCTACGGAAAAGTCTCACGCGACTGATGAATAATACGAGGATCAATTCCAGAATCATCAGACTGAACAAAATCGCTATAACCTGAGTTCGGGTACTCATCGGGATAATAGACATAAGTTCAGGTTAGTCTGTCCCTACACTATGCTAGGTGACATCCCTACTTAACAACAGTCCATCCTAGCAAAAGGTGTCAGCCCTGGTGACTTCCAAAGAAGTTCGCCCACGTCCTCTGAAATCAGGTGTAATTCTCAATCCTAGCTAAGCTCCTTGCCATCCGACTGCTCTCTCTAGCTCCTCAGCCCATCTGCTCTGCTTCCACCCTCAGGGTGCTGTCCCTAATACGAAACCCCACAATGTGAATGACACGCCTTCAGGTACGCCCCTCTCGGAGGTGTTAACTTCGAAACTTTCCAGTATGGCTCTCTTCCATCTTTGTCCATGCAGACGTCCTTGGGTCCCAGACTCTTCATCGCTTCTAGTTGCTTCTTCAAATTCCTGGTCTACTCCTCCATGTCTGAGTCTAGCATTTCTAACTCTCATACACAATGGGCCCTTCTACTCTATAATCTATACTTTGATCTTCCGAGCACACAAAAATAGTCTTTATACGGTTTTCACTGTGACTTTTAATGTCCAATGTTCCTCCAATTCAATCCAATTTCCATCAAATGATTATTTGCAGCCTTTGCAGCCAACGCACGTTTCGTCAAGTCCGTTCACTAAGTCATTAGTCCTGAACGGACTTGACGAAACGTGCGTTGGCTGCAAAGGCTGCAAATAATCATTTGATGGAAATTGGATTGAATTGGAGGAACATTGGACATTAAAAGTCACAGTGAAAACCGTATAAAGACTATTTTTGTGTGCTCGGAAGATCAAAGTATCTGTTTGAACCATTGGTTTGTCTTGGAGACTGTGGTAACCAGTCTCCCACCTCTTCCTGAGCACCTGTTTTTCATGTTGCTTTATTACTGATACCTGGACTCTGTGCTGTGCGCTCTCCTAAACCGTTACCATTTATTGTATACTCTATAATCTACTTGGTGATGCACCTGCAAAGGAATATACGCAAATAGCCTCACAGTCTAAAAATGTTGCAACATCTTCTAAAAGCCTCTTTTATAAAACATTTCCACATCTAAATGCTAAGCAAAACTTTCGAACAGGCCTGCATCAATTCTATGAACTAGGCCTCAGCTCGATTTAAAGGCCCAACAGTTTACATTAGTCACTAGGCCTCCAACCTTAACAGCAAATGCATTTTCTAGTTTAAGCTAATTGTTCTAATATAAAGGCACAGTTAACTTCACTAAGCAGATCTAAATGCACAATAGTGCTCGTTTAAACGCACTTCTTATAGTGAAAGATTTCATTTTAACGACATTTCTAGGTTATACAGCAAGTGTGGATGTAATTCATAACCGTGGCTCTTCAGATTTCTAATACCAGTTACTCTAGTTCTCCATCCCACATTACATTACATTTCAACATGATCAAAGTCCTCTATATATGCGGGTGCTGACTACTTGTACATATGATGCACCCCTACAAATTTCACTGTAAATGGCGCTCTCTCAGTTCCCTCCTTTGATGACCCGTGTCATCACCACCTTATATCATCCTCAGGGTAAGAACCAACTAAACCGAGCTTGTGGCCATTTTGCCTCGATTGAGCATTTCCAACGCTCTCAAGCTGCGGTATTGACTGTCCTGCAGCCTCTCCATTCGCATCTCTTGCGCTCTCATTGATCTCGCCAATCTATTGGACTTGTACCACTTGTACAATCTTACCAAACCCCACAACCCAATCACACATGCCACTGCTATGATAAGGGGTTTCAGTACAAACCCAAGGAAACTCTTCCCCAAATTGGCAAACCAGTTTCCAACTTTCCCAAATCCTTTGCCAACCGTCTCCCACGCATTCTCTTGTGTCAAGTCCTCAATTTCATAATGGATTGCAGTAATGTTGCTTATATATTTCTCCAGATCCTTAGAATTGTCTGGTATATAAGTGCAACATTCTTGGACCTTCAATCGTTTACAGACCCCGCCCTCTTTCGCTAGAATGACGTCTAGGGCAAGACGGTTCTGTAAAACCATTGTCCTAATCGACAACATCTCACCCTCAACCAGCACTAATGACTTGGCTGTATTCATTGACAATTCATCCACTACAGTTGCCAACCGCCGTATCTTTATATCATTCAAAATGACACCCAACATAGGTATCGCTGCTCCAAACACATCTCCCACAATTGCTCCAGCACTTTCCCCTCGCTTTACCCTCCTTTGAGGCCCTCCCTCTAAGAGTGCAAAATCCTCTGTATGATAAATCTTGGGAAAGATAATTGCTAGATAGCAAGTTCCATACCACTTCTATGGCAATCTCAAATACGCATTCTTTCCACAAACAAAATATACAGTAGAAATCACTTGCACCACGCTCTTCAGGAAATCTTTGGTGTAGTATTCCAATGTGAAGGTGTGTTCACACGTAGTATGACCCACATACACATTTTCATAATACGTCTGTGGTCTGTGAAGACACAACTTCCCTTTCTGCACTTCATCTAGAGCTATTGGACCATAACTCCCTCTAGACTTATGCTGCTTCTCTTCCTCCGTCCAATCTACCTTGCCTTGCCCTGAATCTCGCAACTGTTTTTGCTTCATGTACCTATCTTCCACTTGCTCAATGAACTTCTTCTCCGTCTCAGATAGTAAGCAGGTCAAGTTGTGTCGGTGTGCATACGGTGTGTCTAGCTCCTGGGTGGGAATGAAAAAATATCCAAGTCTGTCCTCTGACTTATAGTAATCCCACTTGTTCAAATGCTTGTAATTCGGGACTTCTGGTAACACAGCATCATAATTCGAAAAGAAATATTCAAAATGATTTCGCCCATAAAGTATACTAATCAGCAAACTACATGAAATTCCATATGTCAAGGGAAGGTGATGATATCTAATGCCCTCATCTACTGAAGCTGGCAATTGCATACACACATAACAGTCCTTCGCATCCATCGCATCAATGTATTCATACAATAGCTTTGCATATGCATTCTGTCCAAAGTTTCCCTTAGACAGATATGTATGTAGCCTGCGACTTTCTGCAGCTAACAAAGCCTTCTCTCTTCGCTCTCTGTCTTCTTTCTGACTAGGGGTGGTAGGTGTCGGTGTCCCCCCAGCCTTCTCTACCTGTTCGTGTGGTGCAAAATAGGAAACTAAAACTACTATAGCTATAAGGAGTATCACTCCTCCTAAAAGAGTGTCTACTATGCACTTGGCTCTACGATTCGGGTTTCCAGGTGCCATGGTCTCAGCACAAAATAATTCGTTCTCGGAAACTACCCAAAAGTCTCTTTCTTTGCTATTTGAGTCTCTCGAACCACCTTGGAAAGCAGAAATCCCCGTTTTCAGTTCTTCTTTTGCTTCAACAATAGATAGCCCTAAGCCTTCTCCGTCTTCTGTGGAAAGTCCCTAAATGTGTTCTTCTTCCACTCGGCTCTAGGTTAAGTTCAAAAGCTATTTACAAAGTCTTTTCAACGTCTTTTCAAGTCTTTAATAATCAATGATGATACTTGATCCGATTGCCTGCAACACATAGTCTAAAAGTTCCATGCGGAGCACAACTGCGTCATAAGCTGGTATATCTGGACCAAATGTAGGAAAAATCAGTCTATCCAGAAGTAAATCACGGATCTTGCTTAGGTAAGGGGGATTGGGAATGGTGAGTGTTAGTACTCCTTCAATTTCAAGTCCAGGTACTAACAGTATCACTTCCAGCTTAACATTTGGGATTGTACTGGTCACCGCCACTGACCTCACCCTCCCGGACCTCAGTACTCCTGGCATTTGTGAAAGGGTAGGTCCACTCTGGAGTGGCGTATCATCGGCAAGGTACTCTCACCCTCCTTGACCTTCTCGGGCCCCTTTGCTCAGCTCCTTGTTCTCCCTCTTCCGGATCTGATTCTTCGGACACAGAGGCAAGATCTATTTCGGAAGCCAATCTCACATTCATTCGCCTCCGTCTCTCGGGCCAATGATCCTCTGCACTTCTTGCCCTTCTGTTTCTTGTTTGCACACCCTGTTCGTCTCCACTGTCAACCTCCTCTGCACTCAGATCACCTTCTCCGCCACTTCCTCCTTCTGAGGCAGATTCCGTGTCACTTTTGTCTTGGCCGTTTCCTGCCTGATCAGGGGAGTCCCCAACTTCTACAGGCACCCCCACAGCTTGACTTGCCCCCTCTGATGAATCTTCTTCTTCGTTATTATTTTCATCTACGAGAGGAGCTGTTCCCTCCGCGGGTGCTGGGACTCGTCGGGTGTGAGAAGCATGGACCCAATTTGGCAATCCGCCACACTTCACAGCAGTAGTAGTGACTAGAATCACTTGAAAAGGGCCTCTCCAACATACATCCAGGCAGCTCTTCCGCACGTGCTTCCGCACCAGGACCCAGTCACCAGGGCACAGGTCGTGACAAAGGTCGCTAGAAGCCGGGATTTCAGCAGCCTGCACCTGAAGAGACACAGAACGTATGACGTCAGAAAGTCCCCTGCAGTAATCAAGGATCAGGTCATCTGTGATATTCAGCAAAGCAGTTGTAGGAATAGATGGCAGCCTCATAGCCCTCCCCATCAGCACTTCATGAGGTGAAAGCCCTGTCCTCCTGTCTGGGGTACTACGCATACTCATTAGTACCAACGGCAATGCGTAGGGCCACTTCAGGGATGTGGATGAGCACACCTTCGCCATTCGGGCTTTAAGGGTTCCATTTTTTTGCTCCACTATGCCAGAAGCCTCTGGACGGTAGCTACAATGCAGTCTCTGGTCTATGTTCAAGGCAGAGCAGAGCATCTTCACAACATCGCTATTAAAGTGCTTTCCTCTGTCCGATTCCAAAGAGGTCGGAACCCCGAATCGTGGCGCCAATTCCCTCAACAATAGTTTCGCTACTGTGAGTGTATCGCACCTACGAGTGGGATATGCCTCAACCCATCTAGAGAACACACACGCAATCACTAAGACATACCTGAGGCGATTGCACCTCGGCATCTCAATGAAATCTATCTGCATCCAATAGAAAGGTCCGCCGGACCTCCCAATGTGACTCAATGTAACAGGTGTTCTTTTCCCAACATTCAGCTGTTGACAGGTTACACATCTCTGGCATACTGCTTCCGCAGCCTGTCTAAATTTTGGATTGTACCACGTTTGTCTGAACACACGCACCATCGCATCCCTTCCCAGATGCACAGGACCATGTATCTGTCGTGCCATTGCACTCACCAACACATTTGGCAACACAGCTCGTCCATCAGCCGAAACCCACATATCCAACTCTCCCTTGACACAACCAGCCGATTCCCACACCCTTCTTTCATAATCTGACGCTTGTCCCTGCATGTCTCTCAACTCCTCCCATGTGTCTGCCACCTCAAGCATCATGCTTAGTTTGGTTCTTTCCCTTGGTCCCTCAATAGTTTGTTCGGTAAAGGAGTATCCCTGCTCCGCACAGTATCGTGCAACTTCATCAGCATAACGATTCCCCATTGTCACAAAATCCGTACCTTTGGTATGGGCTGTACATTTTACCACAGCTATCTCTGCAGGACCTTGCAAGGCCTCCAGCAATAACCTGATAAATTTGCCATTCCTTATTGGGGAGCCCGATGATGTCATGTAGCCCCTTTGAGACCACAATTGAGCAAAGTCATGAACCACCCCAAACCCATATTGGCTGTCAGTGAATATGGTGATCCGAATCCCGTTGGCTGCCAAACAGGCACGCGTCAACGCAATTATCTCAGCCACCTGCGCGGAGTGTACTCCTTCCAGACAGGCTGCTTCAATTATTCCAGAAATAGTACAGACAGCAAACGCTGCTCTCAACTGACCAGTATTGTCTCTTACACATGAGCCATCCACAAAGTAAATTTCATCAGGGTCTGTCAATGGCTCATCAACAATATCCGGTCTAGGTTTGGTGCACAATTCAGTCACATCAAGACAATCATGGTCTTCCCAATCATCTTCTATATCATTTGGTAATGGCAACAAAGTAGCAGGATTCAAGACAGAGCACCTCCTGAGAGTCACATTCTCCGCAGCAAGTATAACCTGCTCGTAGCGTGTGAGTCTGTTGTTGGTCAAGTGCTGCGTCTTGGTCCTGGTCATCAACAATTCCACAGAATGAGGTACATGCACTGTCAGTGGATATCCCATCACGATACTTTCACATCTTTCAATGCTGACACCTGTTGCAGCAACGGATTTGAGACATCCGGGCAACGCTGAGGCTACTGGATCTAAGGTAGCCGAGAAGTATGCAACTGGTCTACGGACTCCTCCATGGTCTTGCACTAAGACTGCCAATGCACACCCCTCTCTCTTGTGATGTATTCCTATAGGTTCTGTATCGATCCCCCTATTCCTGACCCTATTCTGGTTAACAAGTTAACTAGCAGCAATCCCATGAGGCAGAAAACCCCCATGATGCAGGAACCGTTATCTGATAAAGCCACACTACGGCACAGGAACGTGTTATCTGATTAGGTCATAACGCTTGCCATCTAATTAGACATGCGATATTCCTCCAGCCCCTGATAAGGCATACGGAGTTCTCAAAACAAATCAAACCTATGACAGACCTGGGAAAAACCCTGCGGCCATTGTTTTGATTTCACCGAGAACTTCAGCAAAAGAATGTGCTAACGACCAGGTCGTATGATATCCTTATTGACGTATCTATGTCCATCCTTACGTCAATCTCGGCACCTTAAAGGTATAAATATTACCGATATTGCCCTATGCAAACACACGTGGTGGTGACGAGATCGGAGCAGCCAGACTTGCTGAAGCCCAGAGCAGAGCAGACCCCGCTGGCGCAGCCCCGCCTTCCTGACGCGCTGAGAACGAGACGCTGTCTTTTCTCCTGCCGAGAAATCCAGCTCCGGCGCTTCCAGGTAGCCCTCGCAGGCAGCCTGGGATATCGAGACCAGAGACGAGAGATACCATCCCTCATTCATCCTAGATTCCAGGTACAGAACTGAATAACCCCTTGCAGAGAATTCTTTAGTCAGTCACTTGGCAAAACAAACTTAACTTAAACTGCAACTTTCTATTCCCACCCACGTATTAGGCTTAGGTCAGGTACACGGGGTAGGCGTAGTTAGAAACACCAGTTGAGTACGATTAGTCAAATGTAAATGTGTATGTATATATTTTATTCATTTTAAACCTTCATATGGCTTAGAAACCACATCAATGTTTTTACAGTATTATTTTATACTTCTGCTTTTATTGTATGCACTTTACTTAACCATAAGTATTGCCATAATATCGATCCATTTCTCTTGTATGAGAAAAGAGACTGATCAATAAATAACATCTTTTATTGAACACGCCCGTCTCTTCCTTTTCTCTACAATCTGGTGAGACTAAGAATGCACGTACTGACTGAGTAAAATAAATCGTCTTTTGTTCACACGACTCTAGAGATACACTCTTGATTAGGGGAGAGCAAAGTTGTCATGTTCTATGGTTGTCAGAAACTAAATCCCTTCTTGTCTATCCAGGGAGGTTCAACTCCTCCTTGCCTATTCGAGAAATTTTCTAGTGAACTCTGAGCTAGCTGGCAAACCCAAAACTTTAAGTCTAATATCGACAGTAGTAGACCTAGTTAACGTCTGGTCTAGGCCTATACTATTGAAGGTATTATTCCAATGCGCAGAGCCTATTGGGATAATAGGAACTACACTACATGGCGCCCAACGCGTTTGGAAGGGCGATAAAACTAACGTAAGATATTTAGAGTAACTCAGTCGTGCTTTTTCACTCAGACCCCTTTTTTCCCATAATACTCCAAAGACGTCTGGAGTGGGTAAAAGGTAATATCCGCCAAACCTCGCAGGAGGAAACTCCTATGTATGGTCCTTGGTTTAGTCAACGTTGAAGGATACACTGTTCCAAAATATTGTGCATCTAATCTTTGTTTCCATAAGAAACCTGATCTGCAAACAAACTAAAGAACCATCCTGTCGGTAAAATGGGAGACAGTGATGAAGAAAGAGAGACAGTTAGGATAGCAACTGAACTCGCAGCAGCTGATAATGCACTGCAAGACACAGACCCAGATATAATACTAATCCCGGTCATCAAGAGGAAATCTATAACTTTAAAACTTATAGAAAATGGACTGACACCTAGAGGTGGCACAGTCATATTCGTGATTGAGGCACACGAATATCGGCAGACAGAGGTATACTATTCATGGATACATTTTCCAGCAGCAAATGCTGTAACAAAGTACTTCCACTATTACAAAACAGAGGACCCTCCTAATGAGTACACTCCTTTCGAGAAGGTGGAAGTACCACTTAAATTTCAAGAGCACCTGCTCTTATTTAATGGCGCCCTAAAACACAATAATCACATCACCAGGCTCGGTCCCTTAGGTAGACCAGGAGCAACGTGGCCGGTTCTAGCCGGATACACACCACATCCAGACATCGAAAGAATGCCTGCACCAGAGCTTTTAACACAGCTAAAACAATTAATAAAATTACATAGACAATTAGTCCAATATGTGATGCAGACTTCAACAATTCAACCAGCAATTAAAATTCCACAGCTGACCCCTCACCAGGGGAACACAAATAAAATTACACCACAGAACATACAATCATGCCTAGGTAAAGTACCAGCTAAACGGGAACAAATACCATTCTGGTTAGCACAAAAAATCACCCAAATAGAGGCGGTGTTTCCAGACACCACCCCTGTGGATAAACACAGGATTCTGACTATCTGTCTTCCAATGGGAATCGCACCACACGTGGAGGACTGTGACACTTGGGGTACAGTCTTTGCTTCCATCTACACAAAAACGCACGGTGTTCCATCCATTTCGGTAATACCAGATGTGCTAAAACAAATTCAAGACGAATACGGTCCAGAACCCGCTTTAACTCTTGGTATGAAATTACTGAAAGACTTCAAGCAGGTCTCGGCTATATTATTAGCCAACATAAAGGGAGAAGCAGCAAACATGGCGATCCGCCAGAGGTTAAAGGAGACAGATATAGCAGACCAACCAGCTGAAATTGCCAGAATTATAGAAAAATCCTATGAGGAACTAGGTAGAGATAGTTTAGGTGGAATACCAGTAAAACCACAACTGATTGAAAGTCCTGAAAAAATATTTTTTAATAATAATTCAACATCACAAAAGAAGAGCTGGGATGGAAACAAACAATCCAATCCTAAAGAAAAGAAATTCCAGTCCAGAGGAAGGTCTCCTCGGCGGAGAGAAAAATCTCCGAACCAGAGACACAGGTCACCCCAAAGTGACCCCTCTGGGAAAAGATATAACCTTAGAAATAGGGATAATATAAAGAAGCCTGATAGATATCAAGATTTTGATACACGTCCCTCTCAATCTTTTCAGACTTCCTCGCAGAAATCGGAAAGAAGAGGACGATCAGAACAAAGAGAAGGGCACGCCAAGTCCAAAGACAAGGAACCTGCTCATCTAAAAAAGAAATTACAATTTCCAAAAAAGAAGGTAGCCAGTATCAAGGTAGTTAACAATGCCGAGAATACTGAGGACACAACTGAAAAACGGAGAATGGGCCCAGACAATGCTAGACAGCGCAGCAGAAGTGAGCATAGCTCGCAAAGTCCTTATGAATCTTCTGGAGACAGTGGACACGAATGAATATCTTCAAGTGGAAACTGCAGACACCAGAGTTAGCAAACCTCACAAAATATATGAAATAACTTTACGTATAGAGGGGGATAAGACTAGAAAAATAAGGGGACTATTTTGGGATAATCTCTCCAAGGGCTATGACATCCTTCTAGCTGAAAAAGACTGGCCACCAGAGTTTGTCAGGGAGTGCCCTCATGGCGAAGAAATAATTATGCCTGCCTTCTCAAATCATATCCCAATTCATAAAAAATACACACTTGCCAGAAAGTGGGCAGTAGCTCAAGCTCCTGCTTTATATAAAAATCATGTAGGATGGGATGAGGAGTCTCCTCCTCACAAAATCCAGTTAAAATCACAACCTACTGCACAAAGACAGTACCCAATTAAGCAAGAAGCTAAAAAACAGGTAAAAGAAATCCTAGATCAACTAGAATACCAGGGGGTGATTGAAACTTGCACCTCACAAATGAACAACCCTTTGTTTCCGGTCTCCAAACCAGACAATTCATATCGTCTAGTTTTGGATTACCGACACCTTAACTCATGTTGCAAAACTTTTGCCGTACAAAACTCGCATAGTGCTGCACAAATGAATAACATAGTGCGCAAAAAATACAAAACAACATTAGACATCTCTAATGGATTCTTTTGTCAAAACATAGCACCAGAAAGCAGATATTTGTCTGCATTCTCAATAAATGGCACTCAAAAACAATTCTGTCGGTTAGCCCAGGGGTACAAGAATAGCCCAGGGGTATTCTCAGCGAGAGTAACAGAATTACTACAAACATATGATGACTTGGATACTCACTTGAAAAGAGTGAACACCATAATACTTGGGTTCGCAGCAGAGGGTTACAAATTCAACTTTAAAAAATCCAGAATTGCCCATCTAACAGTCCTGTTCTTAGGATACGAATTATCAAGTGAAGGCAAAAGCCTGGCTGACAATTTCCTAGAGAAATGTGCCGTACTACAAGCACCTAGAACACTAAAAAACCTACAGTCAATTCTAGGCTTCCTAAATTTCGGAAGAACATACATTGCAAATTACGCAGAAAGGGTCAAACCCCTTTATGATCTAATAAAACCAGATTTTAAAAGAACCAATTGGACTCAAACACACACAGAAATTTTGAGATCCTTACAAACAGACATGTTAATTAAAACAAAATTAGAAACACGTGATAACACACGCAATCTTGTGATTCGAGTCATCCCAGGAAGATGCGGATTCACATACCTGACCTCTAATGAGGGAGAAAAGGTACCAATTGCATTCAAATCACACTTGTACACTAAGGCTGAAATGAAATTTAGCCCAACGGAAAAAATTCTAACTGCAACACAGGCAGCTATAGCAAAAGAACGAGCCCTGGCACAAGGTAAACAAATAATAATCGTGACACCGATACCAGCCCTAGAGGCGGTAACAAAGGCAAGCATTCCGAATGCTAAAGCACTACATCCAAGGTGGATACAGTGGGCTAATTCTCTTGCTGCAACAGACGTGGCATACGAATTTGATCCTAACTTAAAAACACAAGAATTTCTCCAATATGAATTTGAATGTCCTCCGCCGACCGAAATTCTGCCTCTAGAACATTACGGCTGTATAATATATACAGACGGATCAGCACAACCCGCAGTAGGGGGTAAACAAGCTTACAGTGCTGCGTGCGCGATTGTTAAAGGTCGCTGGCACGAAGGAAAATTCAAACCAGCTATCACTAAGACACAATCTCTAGGAGATTGTACAGCTCAGCGAGCTGAACTACTGGCGTTCAAGATGGCGCTTGAAAATACCGATCGAGAATTCCCCACACTCATAGTGTGCGATTCGTATTACTGCGTTCAGTCTTACAATGAGTACTTGCAGATCTGGCTTCAGAATGGCTTTAAGGATGCAAAAGGAGGCACAATCAAGCATAAGATGCTCTGGGAACAAGTAGTTCTATTACAAAAAGAACTACCAAAGACTCACGTGATACATACACTGAGTCATCAACGTGATGGCGTTCACGTTGCAGGGAATTCATTGGCTGATGAGGCCGCGAAGGCAGCTGTGCAAACGGCTTCCGTAGCTGCCATCACACGGTCAAAAACAAAAATAGACAGCGAAATATTACAGGCTGTCAGCGCTACAGAAAAGGATTCGATAGAAACACTCCCGAAAGGCTTTCCAGTAAAATACTCATACATAACTGATGCAAACAATGTTCCTTTTGCTCGAATCCCTGGAGTGGGGGATAGGGCAATTCCAAACATGGAACATAGGTTAGGACTGATAATAGCGGCACACGAAGGGCTTGCTTCTATACATGCTGGCGTCTCAGCCACAGTAGCATTATTAAAACAGAGATACTGGTGGCCACAAATGAGAAGACAAACAAGGAACTATGTTTTAGAATGTGAAATATGTCAAAGAATGAAAGTATCAACGGTGAGACGTCCAGCGCAGACGCCCCTTCTAATCTCGGATAAACCATTAGCCTGTGTTTACCTAGACCACTGTGGTCCCTTACAAAGGGATGGTAACTATAAATATATCTTGGTTGCAGTGGACTCATGCACGAGATTCATATGGATGTGGCCCCAGCGAACGGCTGACGCCAGAACTGTTATAAAAGATTTGCGAGTCTTTATCGGCACATACGCAATTGGCATGCTGCATTCGGACCATGGTCCTGCTTTTAGCTCTAGAGCTTATAAGGAGGCCATGGTCAGCATGGGCGTTACATTGCGGTACTCTTGTCCATTTCACCCTGAGGGGAACGGAATTGTGTAAAGAAAAAACCGTGACATAAAGCAATCTATAACGGCAAAGGTATTAGGTTCGGGAGCTGGGTGGGTCAAACATCTAATAAGTGTCCAACGTAGTCTAAATAACTTGCCAAGAAATTCTCTGAAGGGATTCAGTCCGTACGAATTATTATTTGGAACTAGGATGTTGGTCTTTGACCTTGACAGTCAGACTTCAGTGGTGAAAGAAAAAAGCTTTGATATCAAAGATCGTTTGGCTATTTTGCAGGACTTAAATGAAACAAGAAAAGACCTGAGCAACATAAAATTGAAACAGCAGCCAACAACCACTGAAGAACCACCACCTGTCCCAGCAAGACCTGTCTGGATTCTAAAAGTCGGGGATCTAGTCAGAGAAAAGATCGCGGTAAAGAAGGAATTTGGGCCTTCTTACAGAAAAGCAGTTCCTGTCTTGTCTGTCAACGGGACAAGATCAGTTGTGCTACCGCCGCTTGCTGGTAAAAAGGAGAACCGAGTTGTATCCATCGACCTGGTAAAACCACAACATGTGGCCGATAACTAATAGTAGGCCAAGTGGACTCCCGAGAAGTAGTAGAACACCAAGATTTGCTACTAACACAGAGGTTCAATCTAAGAGGCTAATCACATTCGAAACGCCTACAGAACTACAACAAGGACTATGCAACAATGCAATGGAACTTAGACCTCTGAAAACCCAAATAAAAACATTTAGCAGAGACACACCAATCTATAATGAAGTAACAAACGACTATGCAAGAAACAGTAATCCTGAAGCAATTGGAACAATTGACAGAACTGCATCCGGCTACTTCATAAACTTCGATGATTCCTCTGAAGGCTTCACTGAATCAAACACACAGCCATCAACAAAAACCTTTAAAGATAAAGTTAAAGTACTTTTGAAACAACTGAAAGAAACATATCTGATTTCTCCATGGATTGAATTTTGGGTGGGTTTTGGTGCATTTATCCTCATACTTTGGCTCATCATGGTACTAACTTTGGGACGCTTCATTGAGGGAAAATATGCTAAAATGGACACAGCAAGTCAGAAAATCAACTTGATCCTCAAACCACACACATCTTCACACGTCGAGAAAAGAGAACTTTCTTCAGTCAACTTCACAGCCAATCCTATACCGGGTGGGTAGCATGGGACAAAACTGACTACGAAATTTATGGTCCGGTTGAAATCCTGAAATATCCACACCAAATTAAGATCTCATTGAGTGACTTTGTAAAACCGAGCTCATTTGCTGATGATTGGGACTTTGAAAGTATAAATAATATGATGTCTGACTTAGTGATGCCTGCTAAATTGACCAAACATGATTATTTGCAGGGTTCGACAAATTATGATAGTATGTACTGTTATAACCACTATGGTAACCAATTTCTACATAGATCTGCACAACCTAGAAATGTTTTAAATCATAATCAATGGGAACATTGTGCAACCCCTCCAAAAGGAAGCTCAAGAACCGTTTATGACAAATATTCATACTTTTCAGGTTTTAACACAAGTAATGCTGAAACATTTTATTTCAAATTGTCAAATAAGACAGGGACAAAGACCATGATAACAAACACAAAATTGATATATTCAGATTCATTCTTTGAACAAATGAATACTTTTGGATTTGATTATTGGGACAAACATATTGAAGTAAAAAGTGTTTGGGGTACAAAAGAATGGCAAGTACAGGGTATAGAATCCTTGTTTAGAGCCTGCATGATCCCAGAACAAATTATATTTTTAAATGACACTGTTCAACAAACTACCTGTCTTGGCTTAGCCAAAATCAAAGACTTAAATAAACCGTCTATTCCAAAACCAACAATGAACAGCAATAGCTCTACAGATGAAGAGATAGACGTAAATTATGTATTAAACCAAAACAGAACACATCCTGATTGGAAACAGTGGTTGATCTGGCCCACAGATACTAATAACTGTCAAAACAGATTCCTGAACAAAACACAGGGGTTCAAAATGACCAGGCCAGACCCTAGATATTCCCAAAGACAACACCCAGGAATAATAACCACCTACAGTGTGGGCAAATTATGCCTTCAGTGGCTACAGACTTCCACACTGGCAGAAATTAAGCAACACCTAACTTTACTTACTGATGGTGCTGACTTGCGTGATTTCATTATGGGACCGCGCAAACAGCGTCAGAAACGTTTCATAGCAGCCTCTGTATATGCAGCATACAACGAGGCCTGGAAGGTGACTCAAATTGAGACAGCAGAAAATATACGGGAAATTGACCGTATTAATTTGGAAAAATCACTTTCTGTAGTGGACAATGGGTTAATGACTCTGTCCTCCAGAATTTTTTCTCTGGACAGCATTGTGTCCTCAGCAATCGACATAATATCGCAAGACTTACTGTTGTTACAACACGGTCAGTCTCAATTGCGTTCTATTGTACAGCTTGGCTGGACGTTACAAAATCTGCATTCAGGCTATGTGCCTTGGCGTTTAATCAACACAACGTCACTTTTCAATATCTTTAACCTTACTGATAAACAAATCAAGGGGGGAGGGAGCACCGCGAACATATCCCAGCTGAATTACCTCTGTTGCATCTTGGTAAATGAAGTTCATTGTAGTTGCTCGTTCAGTTCAAAAATCATAAGATGCAACAGAGGTAATTCAGCTGGGATATGTTCGCGGTGCTCCCTCCCCCCTTGACTTTAAAATGGCTCCCGTGAGCCACGAGCTGACGAGCTCAGGCAGTGCCTGCATGCCTTGGAGTGGTGATGGTCCTGAGAAGATTGTGGCAGCATATCCGGCGACCTAACGATATTTTTTCCCTACTGATGATGGCAGAAGCCTGAAACACGTGTCTAGGGATACGCGAGAGAAGAATAATGGCACTGGCCTTGAACTTTATGATTTTTGAACTGAACGAGCAACTACAATGAACTTCATTTACCAAGATGCAACAGAGGTAATTCAGCTGGGATATGTTCGCGGTGCTCCCTCCCCCCTTGACTTTAAAATGGCTCCCGTGAGCCACGAGCTGACGAGCTCAGGGAGTGCCTGCATGCCTTGGAGTGGTGATGGTCCTGAGAAGATTGTGGCAGCATATCCGGCGACCTAACGATGTTTTTTCCCTACTGATGATGGCAGAAGCCTGAAACACGTGTCTAGGGATATGCGAGAGAAGAATAATGGCACTGGCCTTGAACTTTATGATTTTTGAACTGAACGAGCAACTACAATGAACTTCATTTACCAAGATGCAACAGAGGTAATTCAGCTGGGATATGTTCGCGGTGCTCCCTCCCCCCTTGACTTTAAAATGGCTCCCGTGAGCCACGAGCTGATGAGCTCAGGGAGTGCCTGCATGCCTTGGAGTGGTGATGGTCCTGAGAAGATTGTGGCAGCATATCCGGCGACCTAACGATATTTTTTCCCTACTGATGATGGCAGAAGCCTGAAACACGTGTCTAGGGATACGCGAGAGAAGAATAATGGCACTGGCCTTGAACTTTATGATTTTTGAACTGAACGAGCAACTACAATGAACTTCATTTACCAAGATGCAACAGAGGTAATTCAGCTGGGATATGTTCGCGGTGCTCCCTCCCCCCTTGACTTTAAAATGGCTCCCGTGAGCCACGAGCTGACGAGCTCAGGGAGTGCCTGCATGCCTTGGAGTGGTGATGGTCCTGAGAAGATTGTGACAGCATATCCGGCGACCTAACGATATTTTTTCCCTACTGATGATGGCAGAAGCCTGAAACACGTGTCTAGGGATACGCGAGAGAAGAATAATGGCACTGGCCTTGAACTTTATGATTTTTGAACTGAACGAGCAACTACAATGAACTTCATTTACCAAGATGCAACAGAGGTAATTCAGCTGGGATATGTTCGCGGTGCTCCCTCCCCCCTTGACTGATAAACAAATCAGTATGGCCCAGAAGGGTGCTGATTATACAATCCTGAGCATTGAGAAACTCGAGAGATTACCAGTGACAATGTCAGAACGACCTGTCAGTGAATGGATAATACATGGGATAATTAATATTCCAATATCAACCTTGAGGTTTCAATACTGCCAAAAATATATACAGGCTGGCATGTACGAAAAAATGGGAAAAGGGTACATTAAAACAACATGGAACTTGCCCTATTCACATGCATGTGTCAGTAATAAAGGACAGAAAGTGTTTCTTAGTGGCAATAATTGTGCGATGTCGTTAAGCGGTACACTTCTGTGTAACGGAATTAGTTTGCATGGAGCCTGTGAAGGGAACTCAAATAACCTTTCATGTCACCAGTTAGGCACACCTGCAACAGAGATAGAACCATTCTTTCAAAGACTCTATAATGGGAGTTACATTCTAATTGTAGATCGCAGATGCTGTAGTCTTATGCCCGGGACTCCTTATCTCGTAACTACGACTGCGAAGGTCAAGTGCTGTGGACGCTTATTGTTCCCCAGCTCCCTTCCAGACAGGGAGGCAAGGGCATGGCCCAACTTGAAAATTACTTCTATTCGAATAGATACTTTAAGCAGAATGAAAACAGTGCTTCTTCAGACGCCGACCAGGCTCACGTCATCAAAAGAAACGTATGATCTCCTAGTCGCAAGGACGACTGCAGAGATACATTCATTGTTATCGACTAATTCCCCCATACATTTCGCAGAAATCCTGAATGAAATCTTAAATATTTCTGATACCAGTGGAGTCTCAAAAGTATTTAAGACAGTATTTTCGATGGCATTAACACCATTCAAAGCCATACTGGGTATTTTTCCAGATTTCGTCCATTCGATTTTTGGCGGACTTCCCCTCATTTTGGGACTGATTGCAGGAATCCTATTCCTAGTCCTTATATTTCGTTATGGCAAACCATGTCACAGACAAAACACCTGCGACAAGGGAAGAAACAATCCTAGCCATTGGATACCGGGACCGGATATCAAAAATCCTGGGACTAACCCGGCTTAGAGACCTGAACATGACTTGGTTTCTTTCATTTCGACCAATGTGGCAACGATGTGTTTTACCTGTATTAAGGTGCCTGCTATGCGGAGAAGAATGCGTGTTAGACACCTGTCTGACTCTACAATCAGATGCGCCAATGGATGCAGAAACATTGTTGAGTCCTATAAAGGCTCATGCTTTGTGCTGCCCTCAACGGCTACCAATCCTGATGACGGCATTCGTGGAAGCTTCACCACTACGATTAAGGGGTAGTGAAGTACAAGATGAAAGCGGCATTGATCAGGTACGACCTTCTGTCAGCAATACTAATCAAAACGCCAATGGAGACAATCATGCGCGCGAATGCATGGTTACACCTATTTCCGAGTTAGTGGAACTCTCTCAGGAAGCTGTTGACAACTTTTTCGAGAGTCTAAATGATATGATGTTCTCACCAGAGCAGAAATAGAGACTTTTGAGCAAGCTCGTACACGGCGTTCCCTGAATTTGGCCTTCACCTAGAATAGCAAAATACCATGAACGATTTTCCCTCCAGTTCACGGACAGCGATTATTTCAGCAGCCCCAAAATATTTTTGCATATTTTTCGGGACACTATCTTCTGCTTAAAGTAAGAACTATTCTTAGAGAACTAAAATTTCTATTTTTAGATAGTTTATAGACATTAGCTGCCCGCTGGTATGTTCATAATTATTTTATTCTGTGATGGAATGGTCTCGAAACTTTTTTCTGTATTAAGAGCCATTTCATGTGTAAATTCTCATATACAAATTAGTGATAATGTATGGATATGCGTGATTACTTTAGCATTATTCTACAGCTTGAGTGCATATATTACATGTGACTGTTTTTTCCGTATGTTTGATAATTTCAAAATGCATTTATGTATTTTGGGGTGGTAAGGTATACACGATACTCTACAGTATGTTTTACTATGCATAGATTAGTAAATATGTCCATAGTTAGCGTGGAGTGGGTGTGATGTATTCCTATAGGTTCTGTATCGATCCCCCTATTCCTGACCCTATTCTGGTTAACAAGTTAACTAGCAGCCATCCCATGAGGCAGAAAACCCCCATGATGCAGGAACCGTTATCTGATAAAGCCACACTACGGCACAGGAACGTGTTATCTGATTAGGTCATAACGCTTGCCATCTAATTAGACATGCGATATTCCTCCAGCCCCTGATAAGGCATACGGAGTTCTCAAAACAAATCAAACCTATGACAGACCTGGGAAAAACCCTGCGGACATTGTTTTGATTTCACCGAGAACTTCAGCAAAAGAATGTGCTAACGACCAGGTCGTATGACATCCTTATTGACGTATCTATGTCCATCCTTACGTCAATCTCGGCACCTTAAAGGTATAAATATTACCGATATTGCCCTATGCAAACACACGCGGTGGTGACGAGATCGGAGCAGCCAGACTTGCCGAAGCCCAGAGCAGAGCAGACCCCGCTGGCGCAGCCCCGCCTTCCTGACGCGCTGAGAACGAGACGCTGTCTTTTCTCCTGCCGAGAAATCCAGCTCCGGCGCTTCCGGGTAGCCCTCGCAGGCAGCCTGGGATATCGAGACCAGAGACGAGAGATACCATCCCTCATTCATCCTAGATTCCAGGTACAGAACTGAATAACCCCTTGCAGAGAATTCTTTAGTCAGTCACTTGGCAAAACAAACTTAACTTAAACTGCAACTTTCTATTCCCACCCACGTATTAGGCTTAGGTCAGGTACACGGGGTAGGCGTAGTTAGAAACACCAGTTGAGTACGATTAGTCAAATGTAAATGTGTATGTATATATTTTATTCATTTTAAACCTTCATATGGCTTAGAAACCACATCAATGTTTTTACAGTATTATTTTATACTTCTGCTTTTATTGTATGCACTTTACTTAACCATAAGTATTGCCATAATATCGATCCATTTCTCTTGTATGAGAAAAGAGACTGATCAATAAATAACATCTTTTATTGAACACGCCCGTCTCTTCCTTTTCTCTACAATCTGGTGAGACTAAGAATGCACGTACTGACTGAGTAAAATAAATCGTCTTTTGTTCACACGACTCTAGAGATACACTCTTGATTAGGGGAGAGCAAAGTTGTCATGTTCTATGGTTGTCAGAAACTAAATCCCTTCTTGTCTATCCAGGGAGGTTCAACTCCTCCTTGCCTATTCGAGAAAGTTTCTAGTGAACTCTGAGCTAGCTGGCAAACCCCAAACTTTAAGTCTAATATCGACAGTAGTAGACCTAGTTAACGTCTGGTCTAGGCCTATACTTTTGAAGGTATTATTCCAATGCGCAGAGCCTATTGGGATAATAGGAACTACACTACACTCTCGCAGCAGAACAATGCAAATGATTTGGTGTAATCGAGCATTCCCAGAGCTGGAGCGCGACACAGGTCCTCTCGCAGCTCGAGAAAGGCCATCATACAATCTGTGTCCCATGGTACCGGATCACTCACGTCCTTGTGCGTCAGTTTCTACAATGGTTTCGCCTTCAGGGAAAAGTTAGCAATCCACTGTCGGCAGTAGCCAACCATACCTAAGAACATCCTAACCTCTCTTTGGGTCGAGGGCACAGTCATTCTCATGATAGTCTCAATCCTATCAGGCGACACCTTTCTCTTTCCCTTCTCTATTCTGTGACCCAGATACTGCACTTCTTGCAGACAGTACTGTAACTTGCTGGGGGACACCTTTTGTCCATTCTCTCCCAAGTGGTTCAACAAGGCAATGGTGTCAATCCTGCAAGCATCTTCTGTGTCTGACGCAACAAGGAGGTCGTCTATATACTGCACAAGAACAGAGTTCTGCGGCAGTACCAGACTCTCAAGATTCCTTTTCAGCAACTGATTAAAGATCGATGGGCTCTCTGTATACCCTTGTGGGATACGACACCATGTTAAGACGCGACTCTCTATTTTGAACGCAAAAAGAAATTGGCTCTCCTCGTGCAATGGGATGGAAAAGAAAGCCTGACACAAATCAATCACAGAAAACCATTCAGCTTGGAACGGTATCTGAAACAGTATCACTGATGGATTCGGTACCACTGGACAGCATGGAACAACTATGTTGTTAACCTTTCGTAAATCCTGCACAATCCTGAACTTCCCACTTGGCTTCTGCAACCCCATTATCGGAGAGTTACAGGGACTGCACATAACCTCCTTTAGGATTCCCTGTCTAATCATGGACTCAATCACGGGTCTTATCCCTGCAATTGTTTCCGGAGTCAACTTGTACTGGGGTGTCCTTGGGAATTCAACGTTCGGCCTCACTTGAATTCTAACTGGCTCTACTCCTTTAATCAATCCGATTTCCTCCTCTGTAAAGTCCCACACCTGTGGTGAGACTGAATCTCTCAGGTCCCAAGGGAGTTCTTCCACCGTCAGAGCAGGGTACAGTTCAATGCGCACATGCGTATTTGCAACCTTAAAATCTGCATCGTCATCGTTTGTCTGCAACTCAACTCCCTTGAGGGTACAATAGATGGTGCAATTGAGTTTACACAAAAGATCCCTTCCTAAAAGGCACACAGGACTAGAATCACACACTACGAACTGGTGTCTATCTCTGAAACTTCCGATCTTCACAGGGACTGGCTCAGTCAGGGGGTTTGTCATTCTTCTGTTTGCTACTCCTACAACTTGTATGGTCTGTCCTGAAAGGGGTAGGTTGGGGACTACCGCAGACCGCACAGTGGAGCGAGAGGCACCAGTGTCAACCAGAAAGGTGGTGGGATGACCATCTACATCTGCCTCTACAAACGGTCCTCTCTGATCTACCTCCAGTACTGCTCCGAGAGTACAGCCCTCCTCCTTATCCACATACCGTCCGGTCACTGGGTCAAATTGGTAACACTCGTCCCCTTCCACTATGAAAGGCATCTGCTTGTATACCTTGTTCCCTGCTGAAATCTTCGGTGGCTGGGAAACCGGAGCCCTGGGGGCTGACGTCCCCCCTTTCATCGTCTGGAACTTGGTCACTGTCACCTTTCGTACCGGAGGGGCTTGTACTTCCTCCTCCTCCTCCTCCTCCTGTACCTGATTGTCTGGGTTATGGGGGCACTCGTGTCTCCAATGCCCGACCTCATGACATTGATGACACTTGGTCGTCTTTTTCAGGGTGGCTATATCTATCCTTGGTCTCGGACCTTCCTCATTGTCCCTCTTCTGTCCCCCCGACTTCCTCCCCAATGTGCCATTGCCTGACTGACCCTGTCCTCCCGATTGCATCTGTACTAACATCAGTTTGTCCTTCAGCTTCCTTGTCTTCGAGTCTATCTCGTCACTGCAATACCTCGCATATCTCAAGATCTCATCCAGAGGCTTGTTTTGCCAACAGATTAAATGTTGCTGAATCATAAGGCAAATATCAGGCCTCAGTCCCAGAACAAATTTGGATACGAACTGTCCCATGTCCTTTGGGTCCATCACATCTAACCCACTGTACTGCTTAAAAATCTGCAATAGCCTCTCGTAATATTCATGCACTGTTTCCTTTGGTTCCTGCCTAGTCCGATCTATTTTCACCCAATCAATGTCCTGTGGAGGTACCTTGGTCTTCAGCCACGTGATCGCTTGCTCATAGTTTGCCATCACCCTGGGTGACGGTCCATTTGTGGCGGCATCTCGCTCTGGCTCTGCTGTGGGCCATTCCACACTGACCTTACATGCTATCCACAAATCACCTGGAACCACGATGTCAAACAGCGTGTTCAAATCAATCCACAGCACCTTTGAGATTTTAACGAACCTCTCTACCTGCTTGTACCATTCCACTGGACTCTCACGCAACTTGGGAAATGTGTTCGTAAAGGCAGCCAGATCTCCCCTACTCCAGGGTACATGTACATAACCCCCATGAGCCACCTCCCGCAAGGGGTACGCTTCTGTATGCATCAATCCTCCTCCCGGGGATGTCTCCATAGCACTTCGTCTAACCGTCTTCTTCTTTGACCACCTTTCTTCCCACTTCTCCAAATTTGACCACGTTCGGATTCCCATAATCAGTTCCCTGATGTGAGTTTTTAACCCGATCACCCTCTTTTCTTCTAGATCTTGGTCCGAGTACTGCAACCTATGGCCACCCTGCAGCACTTTTGTCTTTGTCAAATCCACAGCATACTTATTCGCTAGTTCAGAGAGTTTCTCATGGGCTGTCCTAGCTCTCTGGGTAACATCTTTAGCCACAAACAACAGCTTGTCTGGTTCATAGAGTTCTATTCTTTCTATTGGCAAAGTACCTTCCACTATTTCCTCCACTTCTGATTTCAGCCTCAGCACATCTAACCTTCTTGCCTTAATTGCGGCCCTCAATGTACCTTGACTAGAAGTGCCATTAGAGACCCTCCCGCCACAGTCCTGACTCTCTCGTCTGTTCTCATCAGGTGTGTTAGGGGGAACCCTTCTGTTTTCCCAGCCTTCACGGTCCCACTCTTGTCGGCTGTCTCCGGAGGTGTGGTGGGATGCCCCCCTATTCTCCACACTTCCGCGTTCCCATTCCTGTCTGCTTTCACCAGGTGCCCAGTGGGACACCCTCCTACTTTCCTGGTTCTCGGACCCAAACACATTCCTCGATCTATCGCTCTGAGTGTCCACAATGGTCTCCCAAGTTCTCAAATCTGGTCTTAATTCTCTCATCGACCTCGGCCTCGGTCCCCTCAGATCCATTGGTCCTCTCCAACCTATGTGCTCCTCTGAGGAGTCTGCTGATGCTGCCAAAGGAGTGCTTCTTTCTACGGGCTTTGGCAACTGCCTCCACCCATCTGCCACGTTACCCCTGTCCTCACTGAAACATCTCTCGCTCTCTCTTTGTGGTGAAATCGCGCATTGTTTCTGTTCTGGATTGTACACGGATACTATGGGACCTATGGTAACTGGTACCGTAAGAGCATCTGGCAGTTTCTGAGAGTTGACGCCCTCTTCTACCCGAACTTTTTGTACTGTAAACCTTCCCACTACTCTCGCCGCTGGGGAAGGTGGAGGTACCTTTTTCCCTTCTTCTGGGCAAAACTTGTCCCCTAAGGTACTTGACTCACTCACCATTATACCCTCTCCATCCCCGTCCGAGACTCCCCAGTTCTTTGCTGGTGTTTGCGGTCCTTCCAACTCAGGATTGTATGGAGGTGGTCTCTCTGACAACAGCCTCTCTATCAGGCTGTCGTCTGTCTCACTGTCTTCATCCTCCGTACTTTTCCTCGGTGCATCCCCTGTCTTTTCCAGCAATGGGTACAACCTATCCCCTTCTATGGTCTGTACCCTCCACCTCTTGGCCAATGCATCCCATCTCGCATCTTGAACCGCCCTAACTGATCGTTTCACCCTTTCTTGCCTCCTATCTCTGTTCTGTTCATGGGCTGCCATGATCCATGCATTTAGTGCTTCGAACTGTGTTGGTCTGGGCAAGGGTCGCAACGCAGCCATAATCGCTTTCAGCTGATACAACACCTCCAGTCTAAACGTTCCATATTTAGGAAATGTCAATTCTTCGTTTCCATCTGTCATCTTACACCAGGTACTAAGCCACAATATGGTGTGTAACTCAACATTCGTTGCCATATAATAAGCTGGAGTATCCTCGGACAGAGCCTCCTCCCCACCCCGAGGTTCTATCCTGTTGTCGCCCTTGAAACATTTCCGCAACAATTTAAAACATTTCATGATGAAAATCCACAACGTTTCCTTGTTTACAGCACTCGTTTACTTCCTGATGACAATCTACCAATCCCAGCGCGGCTTCTCACTAACCGCCCTATCCCAGCGCGGCTCCACGCTAGCCGACCAATCCCAGCGCGGCTCTTTCTGACGTCACTCGCCTCCGTTTCGCAGCAGTTCTCCTCCTTTCTCCGCTCGTCTCCTGATCACGCATGCGTCCCAATCATACACTGAAGATGATTGCTTCCGCCCAAGCAACCACCTCCCTGACTGTACGTCCACAGTCTGACTATAATTGTCACCAAAACTGGCAAATGTCTGTCCGCGAACGATCGGACAATCGCCTCAGCTGATAGGTTACAAACTCACGGCAACATCCGACCAGCGTCCGTTACCCACGCACTCACACATTCGTTCCCCCTATCTCGGTCCTGCGGGCGATCAATGGTACCTCATGACCCCCTTAACAATGGTCGACAATTACTTTGGGTGTTCGATACACCCGAACCACTTAAACTCCCCTCGAGCTTAAGATTTTCACTGGTTGCGCGTGCTCACAACCTGTTCTCTTTCACACTACAGGCACTCGACTCCGCAAGACAATACAACATACAACACAACATAACCACAATCTAACAACGCATGACCCTTTTCATACTCACTCTCCTCCGACCTGCTGCTTTCTGCCGCACTGTCACTTTTCATCAGTTTCCATGGAACGCCATCCGTCCGCAGCTTTCTGGACACTCTTCATTGGTTCTCTATGGGCCTCGGGGAAATCTCAACCTAATTCTAGATTACCCTCACTCCAGAAGATAAACCATCCTACTCTGCTACCAACTGGAAAGGCGGGATTTTACCTCTAGAGTCTGCTTACCATTCTCCAGAATCCCATCACAGGTCGACTAGACCTTTTTACCTGTCATAGAGTGAATTAGGCAATCTTTTGATATGGAAAATAAACGAATTTTAGAAATCCCAATTTCTTCCCCCAAGAACCACTGACCAAACTAAGTTTGAAAGGTTTATTACATAACCAAAAATAACTGCAGGTACAAACACCTCAGCAAGAGGTTCAAAAGGTAAACAGGCACTAATACAAACATAATCCTACGGAAAAGTCTCAAGCGACTGATGAATAATACGAGGATCAATTCCAGAATCATCAGACTGTACAAAATCGCTATAACCTGAGTTCGGGTACTCATCGGGATAATAGTCATAAGTTCAGGTTAGTCTGTCCCTACACTATGCTAGGTGACATCCCTACTTAACAACAGTCCATCCTAGCAAAAGGTGTCAGCCCTGGTGACTTCCAAAGAAGTTCACCCACGTCCTCTGAAATCAGGTGTAATTCTCAATCCTAGCTAAGCTCCTTGCCATCCGACTGCTCTCTCTAGCTCCTCAGCCCATCTGCTCTGCTTCCACCCTCGGGGTGCTGTCCCTAATACGAAACCCCACAGTGTGAATGACACGCCTGCAGGTACGCCCCTCTCGGAGGTGTTAACTTCGAAACTTTCCAGTATGGCTCTCTTCTATCTTTGTCCATGCAGACGTCCTTGGGTCCCAGACTCTTCATCGCTTCTAGTTGCTTCTTCAAATTCCTGGTCTACTCCTCCATGTCTGAGTCTAGCATTTCTAACTCTCATACACAATGGGCCCTTCTACTCTATAATCAACTTGGTGATGCACCTGCAAAGGAATATACGCAAATAGCCTCACAGTCTAAAAATGTTGCAACATCTTCTAAAAGCCTCTTTTATAAAACATTTCCACATCTAAATGCTAAGCAAAACTTTCGAACAGGCCTGCATCAATTCTATGAACTAGGCCTCAGCTCGATTTAAAGGCCCAACAGTTTACATTAGTCACTAGGCCTCCAACCTTAACAGCAAATAAATTTTCTAGTTTAAGCTAATTGTTCAAATATAAAGGCACAGTTAACTTCACTAAGCAGATCTAAATGCACAATAGTGCTCGTTTAAACGCACTTCTTATAGTGAAAGATTTCATTTTAACGACATTTCTAGGTTATACAGCAAGTGTGGATGTAATTCATAACCGTGGCTCTTCAGATTTCTAATACCAGTTACTCTAGTTCTCCATCCCACATTACATTACATTTCAACATGATCAAAGTCCTCTATATATGCGGGTGCTGACTACTTGTACATATGATGCACCCCTACAAATTTCACTGTAAATGGCGCTCTCTCAATGGTACACACAATCTTTGAGTTTTCACTGATTTGTGTTTTATTTACATTCAGCTAAAACGTTTGCGTTGAACAACCTTTGCAGTTTCTAATGATTCCTTGTTCAGCCAGATGTGTGGCTCCCTTTCTCCCACCTGCAGGGACTGTACACTAAGGAAGGGCTTTATAACAACCTTCTTAATAAGGTGAATTAATGAGATTCAAGGTTGTGTCTCACTCTCACCTTCTTTTCAGGTGGTGGGGGCGTTCAGTACTGCCCAGGGGCCACTAGTCAGAGACACAGAGGACAGAAAGTGCGCGTGGTCAAATGTCAGATGGCTCAGCATTGTAAATTTATTTTCTCCAGCCACAAGCCTCAGCAGCTGTTTCCCTCCTTCATCGAGGGCCTGTTCGCTCTATTTGTGCTTAATAAGACGTTTCCAGCTGCTGCTGCTAAATTATGAAGTCAATGCAATAGTCGTGTTAAACTTAATCCCAGTGCTGCTCTCCTCGTGCAAAGCCTCGACCTTCCTGAACACGTCACAGGCTGACGTGAGAATCAGTGGAACATGCTGATCCCACTTCATGCTGTGACGATTAAAGAAAAGGGCCTCTGGCTGATTGACCTGCAGTTCCGGGCACTACTGGGCTTAACCCTTAAGTGCCCAGGCCTCATTTAATCAGTGTCCCTGGCCTTCGTCATAGGGGTGTGTGACCAAACAGTGTCTAAGGCCATGCAGGGTCAGGGCTGAAATAAAACAAGCCTGGTAAACAGCGGTGGTCGGCAAAGGTAAATACGGTGGGCGGGGTGGGGTGAGAGAGGGGAAGTAGACGGACGACGGAATAGGTATAATTGAATAAATAAATAACAACTATTCTGTCATCTGTCGGTTTCCCCCCTGCCGCGCTCTGCTCTGCCCTGCCCCACCGCGTTTACCTGTGCCGGCCGCTGCTGCTGGTAAATCCTGCGACAAAAGGCACATGCGCAAAACATCATGTGCTTTTAAAAATGTCTTCATTGCCTGAACCCGCCTTGCCAGTGAGCATCGTAGAGGGCATGATGAAGCATGAAAATAATGAATATTAAACGGGAGAGAGAGGAAAAACTATGCTAGTTCACTTCCACTGTTATGTATGTAAATCTCAAAGGGAACAAGCTACAAGGTAGAAGCTCCATGTGTATGTTTTTGAATGGCAAAACATTTGTTTTTTTAATAAAAGACCCTCACCCACCAACCTAGTTGGTGGCATGCTTCATCAACGGGTCCCACCCAAAGTACCGAGTGTACCTTAGGTGTGCTTTGACGCCTGATTACTGAAAAAAGGAATAATTGATGGGCAGAATACAGAACAATGTCATGCATTCACCCCAGTACAGAGATCTGGGCCTAAATTCATATTTTTTTGCCCACTACTTCACCCAAGTTTGGACCCAGTCATATGTAAATCAGTCTTGACTCTGTGCCCCATGGGAACAGTCCAGACCGACCTGCCAGGCCAGGTCCTCCCTGGACTGGAAACAAGCATCCTAGGACCTGTTTCAGGAAATGTCACCGTTCTTCAGCCAGGCTAGCTTGAATCCAATGGCACAGTGAGCAAGGGACCCACGTCTGGGCATACCGATCCCACTTAGGGCAAAAAGTGTTACAGCAAACAAATGATGGACGGAATGCTGACAATACAAACACTCTTCCCCAGTCAAAAGGTCTAAGTTACATCCATTGTTCTTATGCCCACTACGCCACCCCAGTTTGGACCCAGCCATATCTAAATCAGTCTTGACCCTGTGCTCCATGGAAACAGTCCAGACCGATCTGCCAGGCTAGGTCCTGCCTGGACAAGAAACTAGCATCCTGGGACCGGTTTCAGGGTTTGTCACCCATCTTCAGCCAGGCTAGCTTGAATCCAGTTGCACAGTGAGCAAGAGACCCACGTCTGGGAATACACATCCCACTTAGGGAGAAAAATGTTACAGCAAACAAATAATGGACGGAATGATGACAATGCAAACATTCTCCCCAGTCAAAAGATCTGGGTTAAATCCATTGTTCTTTTGTCCACTACACCACCCCAGTTTGTACCCAGCCATATGCAAATCAGTCTTGACCCTGTGCCCCATGGGAACAGTCCAGGCGGAACTGCAAGGCCAGGTCCTTCCTGGATCGCAAAGAAGGATAATGAGACCAGTTTCAGGGTATGTCACCCTTCCTCAGCCAGTCTAGCTTGAATCCAGTGGCACAGGGAGCAAGGAAACCATGCCTGGGCATACCCATCAAACATAGGGCAAAAAGTGTTACAGCAAACAAATGATGGACTGAATGCTGACAATGCAAACATTCTCCCCCAGACAAAAGATCTGGGTTAAATCCATTGTTCTTTTGCCCACTATGCCACCCCAGTTTGGACCCAGCCATATGCAAATCAGTCTTGACCATGTGCCCCATGGGAACAGTCCAGACCGAACTGCCAGGCCAGGTCCTCCCTGGACCGGAAACAACATCCTAGGACCGGTTTCAGGTTATGTCACCCTTCTTCAGCCAGGCTAGCTTGAATCCAGTTGCACAGTGAGCAAGGGACCCACGTCTGGGCATATACATCCCACATAGGGCGATAAGTGTTACAGCAAACAAATGATGGACTGAATGCTGACAATGCAAAATTCTCTCCCAGTCAAAAGATCTGAGTTAAATCCATTGTTTTTTTGCCCACTCCAGTTTGGACCCAGCCATATGCAAATCAGTCTTGACCATGTGCCCCATGGGAACAGTCCAGACTGAACTGCCAGGCCAGGTCCTCCCTGGACCAGAAAGAAGCATCCTGGGACCGGTATCAGGGTATGTCAAACTTCTTCAACCAGGCTAGCTTGAATCCAGTGGCACAGTGAGCAAGGGACCCACGTCTGGGCATACCCATCCCACTTAGGGCGAAAAGTGTTATAGCAAACAAATGATGGACTGAATACTGACAATGCAAACATTCTCCCCCAGTCAAAAGATCTGGGTTAAATACATTGTTCTTTTGCCCACTACACCACCCCAGTTTGGACCCAACCATATGCAAATCAGTCTTGACCCTCTGCCCCATGGGAACAGTCCAGACCAAGCTGCCAGGCCAGGTCCTTCCTGGACCAGAAAAAAGTATTTTGGGACTGGTTCAGAAACGAGCCCCGTGAGTCCCGAGGGGGGGGGGGGGACGGAGTTCCGATGCAGGCAGCTGTAGGTATGAGCTGAGGGCCGCAGACCTTGACGAATGTGTGACAATAGGTCCGTCCCCCCTCAGGACTCATGGGGCTTGTTTCTCAAAATCTCAGAGAATTGAGCTTTTAGAGGAAACAATCCTCTTCCAGTCAAAAACCTTAGTGTGTGCTACACATTGTTGGTCTTCTAACACTCACCATTAAGACCACCTCTTATCACCACTCACATAGGTCCTGAAGAAAGCCAGTTTAATAAAGAGACCTGGCTGAAACATGTTGATGTTGATATGGGAGCCATAAATTACCTCCATTAAATATCCGCCTCTCAGCTGTCAAAGCTGCCAAGGGCCCACCATTAAAATAGTCTTTTAGCATTTGGGACCCCTGGGACAGCTTTTTTAACTCACACACTTTTCGCCTGCACTGCACACTCACTGCACACAACCTGCTCCGCTGTAATCAGGCGTTGAAGCACACCTAAGGTACACTCAGTACCTTGGGTTGGACCAGATGATGAAGCATGCCACCAACTAGGTTGGTGGGTGAGGGTCTTTTATTAAAAAAACAAATGTTTTTCCTTTCAAAAACATACACATGGAACTTCTACCCTGAAGCATGACAATAGCATTGCATAAAAAAACACAAAATGAGGCAAAAATTTGGAGGGGCATGACCCCTTCACTCCTATCAAGAAACTGCACTGCTTTGGTTATCTCTAGAATAATGTACCGTATTTTCCGGCGTATAAGACGACCCGGCGTATAAGACGACCCCCTACTTTGCTTGATAAAATGTAGGTTTCGTGCTATACTCGCCGTAGAAGACTACCCCCACTTCCAGCGCAGTCCAACGCAGTCCTGCATAGTTGGCTCGTACTTTGTACGCTTTTGTAACCTGCACACTTATCACTTTTTTCTCCAGGAATGTACTGATTGCTACCTCATGTATTTTGGTTGCTCACTATTGTCACTTTTGATCCATGTAACTTAACGTTTGCTTTTGCAATTTGTTCATTTGTAATTGTTCCTCTTGTATCAATACTGTTCCTACTGTAAAGCGCTCTGACACCTTCGGGTAAAGTCCGCGCTATGTAAAAAACGACTGAAAACATACCTTTAAATTTTGTACCCGGCGTATAAGACGACCCCCGACTTTCCAGAACATTTTAAGGGGTTAAAAAGTCGTCTTATACGCCGGAAAATACGGTAAGGTACAGAAACTTGGTTCACAGCGTCCCTACGCAATGCTCACAGACCTAGCGAGCATTCTTCTAACACACACTGGTGTATTACATCTAGGACATCAATGCATTTGTTATGTATGGCTCTCAAAACAAATCCAGTATTTGTAAAGTGCAAACAAATCACCTAAAGGTCTCAAGGCGCTGGGGGCCATAAGGGATTAAGTGAGCTATTGCCCAGAGTCATATGATGCTGAGCTGATCTGCCTTTGGCAATGAGGATCAAACTGTGAGCTCCGTGCTCCGGAGTCTGCCACCCTGGCCGCTGCACCACACCTCTCCCTAACTTAGCACCACTATACTATACCAGATTCTAATTCTAGTAATGTACTGCTACCAAATGGTGATGGTGGGAAAAAACTGGTTGATGCTGTTGCTATATCACAAAGGAATTTCTGCTACTCTGACAGACCTTTCTGAGTACCCAATTATGATGTCGAGCGGATCGCCACGACAGGCAATCTGTGACGGTCCATCCATCAGCAGAGGCTGTGGTCCGACTGCTGCATATTGATGCAGTTGGTCGGAGTGCAGTTGGAGGAGGGACCAACCGACACCTCCGACAGGCTCAAGGAGCCCATTGGAGCGTAATCCCTACAATGGGTGGCTGTGGTTGTGGAGGCACCGCCGTAGGGATTACAATGTCCCATTTTTGTCTGCCTTTACATGGCAGTCCAACTGCCATGTAAAGGCCGACGGAATGGGACTTTCTAGACCCCTAGCAGGGCCCTCGTCCCCGGTAGTCCTCCACCATGGGACCGGGGGCTGGTGGGGGGGCACATGTGGTACCACCCAAACATCCATGCACCGTGTGCCAGCCACCACATGGTACCTGGCACACAGTGCATGGATGTTTCAAAACATGCCTTTTCCAATTGTGGCTTTTCCGGTCCATAGCACAAGCTGCAGTTGTAAAAGGCATGTTTCCGACCGCCATCATGGCAGTCGCATCGTAATAAGGCAGGTGGAGCATCATACTCCATGTAGGCGGTCTCCATCCCAATGCGATAGCGGGTGGACCCTCATCATAATGAGGGCTTAAGAGACCATCACTGCTTCGCAGTAGAAATATGGGAGAAATGCAACGGAGAGATATTTTATAACTCTATACCTACGCATCTTCTTGATGTCGTATGCATTATCTTGGAGTCTGGAATTAGGTGTATGTTGTGCATTCACAAATTGTGCATTTGAAGCCTGATTCACAAAGTTTTTCACTGTCTCACTGTCACGAGGTGAAACTCACTCCTGGAAACTGAGAAGTAAGCTAAGAGAACGTTACACAATCTGTTAACATTTATTAGGAATCCATTCCTTTTTATGGCACAATATGTTTTTGATACAAAAAAGCCCCTTGTAAATAAGATCCCTTCTGTGTTTGTCTCACATACTAACCACTGCCCCCCCCCTTTTTTTTTTCCTCTCCCCTCTCCCTCCCCGGGCTGCTTCTGTGGTGCTTGGAAAAAATAATACATATTGTATTTTATGTCAGCACATTTGATCCAATCGACAAAGAGGCAGAAGCAGATTGCGTGGACACAGAACAGCTGTGGCTGCAGTTGCACGAAGGCTATTTTTTGACCTGTCATCATAGGTTCTGAAGGCCAGGCAGTAAACATCCCTGCCGAGCACTCACCCGCCCTCTCTGCAGAGATACAGGCCCGTCTCTTCTCCGCCTTATCTTCGGGAATAGGAGCTGACATTTCCTTTTTTTTTGTATTATTTATTTATTCCTGGATGGGTGCCAGGAATGGATGCAATGTCTTGCTTATGTCAATATTTTAATTTAATTAAAGATGCCACGCGCGCACACAGGCAGGGCACCTGTTCTGAAGGGAGGCATGGCCTTGCGCTTAAAATACAATCGCGCATCAACAAAGACAGTAAGTGAGAATTCGGCGGTACGTGGTTTAATCAAACACAAACACACACAGTCAGCATTGCACTGCTTGCAGCATGTGTTGTCTGACACAAAGGGAGATGATAAAACCGTCCTGTGTGTCATCTGATCAGGGAAGGGAGACACAATGAATGGTAATACTGTATAATTCATTTGTGCTTTGTGTCGCAAAATGTAGTGGCACACTGGATCGTGCGAAGAATATCGTATGTGTAGATGAATACAGTATGTAAATGGCTCAATTTTTAAGTCTGACCTACAGACAAGCTTTACCAGTCTCACAAGCTTCATTTAATCAAAGACATTCATAAATAAATAAAAAGTATATACATATATAAATACATAATGGCGGTTTGGATCAGACTTTGTCATTCATTGCTCAGTTCAGCTGTCATTCTAATTTTGCTCCCACCCATTTCAGCCAACAGGATGGGGACTTCAGCCATTGGCTGTATTGCATTGAGAGGATTGCTTATGCACATCGGCATCCATCTAAATAGAATTCCAGTTCAGTCCCAGGGCTTGTGGGCTTTTTGCATTTGTCACCCTGAATGGGACGGGTATGCCCAGACGTGGCCACTGGAATCAAGCTAGCCTGGCTGATGGAGGGTGAGACCCCGAAACCGGCCCCAGGATGCTTGTTTCTAGTCCAGGGAGGACCTGGCCTGGCAGTTCGGGCTGGACTGTTCTCACATAATCAAGACTGATTTGATAGCTCGGTCTAAATTGGAATGGCAAGGGGAGTAATACAAAAAAATATGGATTTAGGTCCAGCTCTCTGTACTGGGGTGAATGTTTGACATTGTGCAGCATTCTGTCCATCAATTGTTCTATTTCCAATTCTTTATTTTGTCAGTTTTGTTTTTTTCCATTCTTTATCTTAGCATTCTTACACGTCAACTATCTCCTCAGGCTCTAGTAATGCAAAAGGCGATTGTAACTTTTCTTTGTGCTGCATCAGAGAACATTCTCCTGATTTTTGAAAAGTTGCTTTAAAGGACTTATTGTCATGTCAAGTAAGTGATCGTTCAAAGAGCTTCCTACTTAGTACCCTATTATTAGAATGTCAGAAGAAGCTAACTTTACTTCTAGCTCGAACTCAGAAAGGTGGTGTGAAAGAGATATCAGGAAAAAAAGTTCTGTGTTTTGAAACACTAAATAGACACATTTGGATTTGATTGTACATTGTTCTCCTTATACAAAATGAGGCCACCATTTTAAAAAATATATTTGCCAATCCGAAATGGATTAGTAAATTTAAAAAATGCGCGATTGTTCTTCTTTGATATAGCGCTACTGTTTTTTTTAGGTCTCACTGGTGATGCAGCACGAATGCGCTGCACCAGCGAGATCTATTTTGACTGACTTGCTTGCCAAGTGGTACAGACCGGTGCACGAGCAGATTGTGGTCTGTGGATGCGCACGTACAGCCACACGCACATCGCCAGCATATAGTTTCACATTTCCTGTCCAGCTTCCCATACAGTGTAACTTTTGGGCCATCGAGGGCCAGCAAACAGTGTAACTTTTGGGCCATTGACTCACTCGGTCTGCGGGGGGGTGCTCCTAAACGGTGGCTGGCTACAGGCGGAGCACTCCAGCTCTTCTACAGTTCTTGCTGCACAACGCGGGGCTCTGTCCATAGGCATGGGAGCCCCGCACTGCTATATCCTGCTCTTTACCCTGGGACCCGAGACTTCAGCCCCCGCACTTCCTCTCTGGTGCCGGAGCTCTCTTTCAGCATGGGAGCCCCGGAAGGGGCCAGGCGCGCGAACCGCAGAGCACGCAAAAGTTGCAGGACAGCGCATGCGCGGGCAGCCCTCGCTCTCCCAGGTCTCCTCCCCGGGCCGGATGTCAAGTGCTTTCTGTTTTGCTTGTTTCTATTCCAACGTCGCTGGGCACAGCGGACTGAGTTCATTGCGGGCGACGCGTTCCCATTCTATGTGCTGGGTCAGGGATGGGGAGCTTGGGGTCTTGCGACTGCGTCTGTCCTCAGGCCGTTGATGAGCCGCTGGGCCGGTATCTGAATCTGCGGCCGGTGTAGGGTGACACGCGTTTCTGGGAGACTGCACATTTTTGTCCTAGTTAGAATCTTGCAGGAACCTGATTTTTTTACTGGGCTAACACTTGTACTGATATAACTTGTTGCTGTTCCCTTTCTAGTTCTCTTTTCTATCCCTATTTGGACCTCCTTATAGTCATCTACTTTTCAGACACGTTTTCTTCTCCTCTCTTTCCTCTTTTCCGTCACTATCCTTCGTTTCCTCTCTCGTATCCATTCCTAAATACTCCTCTATCATTTCCCTCCAAACCTTTCCACCCTGCACTCCTACCGCCACAGTAAACACATTAACAAACTTGTGAACTCTTAGCTTGAGTCACGTTCTGCCCCAGCCTCTCCTTGGTGTTGGGTCCCTCTCCTCCTAACCCTGCCTGTGTCTCGTCTGAGCTTGGCATGCAAAGTTGTGTCTCCTGCCACCGTAGTTTTTATTACATTAAACATTGACGTTCATGCTGTTGAGTGCTGCTCTACAGCGCAGGAAGCACAGAAGGGTTGAGTGTCCTCACACTGTGAGCGGTAATCTCAGTGGGGCACAGACTGTGTCTGAATAGGGCTAGATCCATTTTAGAACAAGGGGTGGTGAGGGACAGAGTCTCTGAATTAAGCAGAATACTCTCACCCAGTCAAGAGATCAGGGCTAGATCCAACACCGTTTTTTAGCTCATTGCACCATCCCAGTTTCAGAACCTGGCTGTATGCAAATTAGTCTGTTCCTGTTCCTGTCCCAGTGCATGATGGGAACAGGGCAAACCAAACTACAAAAGCCAATTCTTACACTGGGAGACCATAGATCCATTTTAGGCCACTTTTGTGTCGGTGAGAATGATGACCGAGTGACTGGCACACTCTTAGCACCTTCTTTGTTTATTTACTTACTCAGTCCTCAGTCAGTGATCTTTGATGATTGGTTGAGTTTGGTTTATTGGTCTTCATTTTAAACATGTGGTACTTATGTATCCAATGTCAAGTGCCACTTTGCCGTTTTTAACACCATTAGCCTAATCAAATTGCATTCTGGGACTTGTAGCTTCACTTTTAACATGTAAGTGCAGGCTAAAAAATCCCAGTATGCAAAGTACTGCTGATGAAAACATCTAGGACTTAACTAAAAATGTCACCCATGACATGGGGCTGTCAAGTTACTGATGCATAATTGGAGGGGACAGCTAAACGCATCTAGACAATGCAGTTAAAATGCTGCGGTGCACCCAAGCACCCCCAACGTATCATGACTTAGCATAGACTGTCGAATTGACATCCTGGATAGAGCAGGATAGCCAATAAGAGCGAAGGCACTGTGTAAAATAGCACAAGCCAGATAATGTACTGCATGGACACAGTAGAAGAGCACTTTTAGAATCATAGCTACGCCGGATTCACCAACCACCACACTTGACCCATACTTATAAGAGAGCCCAATGGTCTCATCTGTCATGGCTATAATCTATGGGCAACATGAAAGTGACAATTCTGGAATCGTTGCCAGATGTTTTCTCAATCTTCTGATGTTGCTAAATGAAGCACCTCCGATCTTTTAAACGGTGCATTGGCTTAATTCAGTTTATGAAAGCGAATTGCAAAAAAATCACCATTACATTTTTTTAATAAGCAGTGACAGAAAACTAGAACATTTAATTTTCCTATTTAGGTGATGAGTGTTGTGATGTTTAAGAAGTACCATAAATCAGTATTTTTAAAAATGCTAAAAGTGGAATTTGTTGTTAGAGTTGGCCCATCTAGTAACAGAACACCATTCCTTTAGCTTGGTGTACTGATTGCGTGTGAATGGATTACCTTATGAAGTTTCCATGGTAGGCAGAAGGGCATTTTTATAAGCTAGCAATGCAGTTCCAGTAAATTGTAATTCGTTTTCTGTGTTCGGGGCTGTTGCACGGGCTTAGATATCAATAGTGCAACAAGTGCAGTGGCTCTAACTACATCCACCACCATGTCCACCACCAAGTCCACCACAACATCCACCACCACAACATCCACCATGACAACATCCACATCACCACATCCACCACCACCGCGCCCACCACCACCGCGTCCACCACCACCATGTACACCACCAAATCCACCACCACCACATCTACCACCACTACGCCCACCACCACCATGTCCACCACCACCACATCCTCCACCACCACCACGTCCACCACCACCACACCCACCTCCACCACCACCATGTCCACCACCACCACGTCCACCACGAGGCCACCTCACTCTATCTATCTATCGCCCTCACTCTATCTGTCGCCCTCACTCTATCTATCTATCGCCCCTCACTCTATCTATCTATCTATCTATCTATCTATCTATCTATCTATCTATCGCCCGCACTCTATCTTTCTATCGCCCTCACGCTATCTATCTGTCTATATTGCCCTCACGCTATCTATCTGTCTATCGCCCTCACGCTATCTATCTGTCTATGGCCCTCACTCTATCTGTCTATCTATCGCACTCACTCTTTCTATCGCCATCACTCTATCAATCTATCGATTGCCCTCTATCTATCTATCGCCGTCACTCTATCTATCTATCGCACTCACTCTATCTATCTAGCACATCACCACAGCATCACTCAGGGGCACCACCACATCACTATGTGCTACCACAGCATCACTGAATGCCACAGCATCACTCGTCGCCACCACATCACTCAGCGCCACCACAGCATCAATCTGTGCAACCATTCAACAACAACTGGTTCAAATATGTTCTCTCAATGTTTCAAGCTTTATTATAAATGTCACAAAAATATGTTAATATTTCACTTTTGTTCTTGGATTTTTGTCACAATAAAATACACAGAACATAATCTTCACAAAAGTTATTTACAAAAGTTTAAGCTATTGCCATTATAAATAGCTTTTATTTAACTATTAATTATTCAAAAAAATAAAAGCCATTGTTATTTGTGATATCAATACATCTAAGTCATGTAAATACAACACATATTGCATTACAAATGCTATAGGTGTCACATTTGCGAAAGTTAAAACTATTGGCATTGTAAATGACAAAGCTATTAATTTCGCTATTTTCAAAACCAACACATAAATAAAAAATGTGTCATTTACAATACCAATGGCTCAAACTTTCCTAATGCGAGACCTATTGCATTGCAAATGCTTGTTATATAGTGCAGAAGTTCTTTTTAAATAAAAAAAAACCAAATGGGTATTGGCTTGGAGGTAGGAAGTAGTAGCAACAGTAGTGGTGGTAGTAGAAGTAGTAGTAGTTACTATAAAGTCATAAAGTATTCAAGAAGCACTTTATTTTCCGTCACCTTTTTAAAGAAGCTTTTTTTCCTGACTGGTATTGTTTTTGCTTTTGCTTTACATCAGCCTGTTGCACATTGGGAAACACTTCTTTGTGCCTACCAGTCCCATCAACTGTTTAGATATTTTCAATTCCAGGATTTTTCTGTATTCTTGACGTTTGAAAATGGTATTGGTAACTTTGTACAGAGGGTAAATTGCATTATTTTAGCTGATTCGAAGAGAAACCCCAAAGCTGCGTTCAGTAAATGAAATAAACAGAGGCTGCACTCATGCATTAAAACATCTCAAGGGTCACGTGTAATCTGAGAGTCTCACTTCCAGTGAGATTAACTTGGCATCCTGGTACTTGTAGTACTGCGTTTAATGATAGAAATACAGGAACACAAGTCGTAAAACACGAAGGAAAAAACAAACAGGACTAAATAAGCTACTAGTGCTTCACAAGGCACAGTTTGTAATTCCTGCATATGGAGGTTTATATACTGGTACCCAATGTCTGGATGTATTTTGTCTATTTCTATCACAACATTTAAAACTCTGAGTGTCTATAATTTTGCCCATTTATACTTGAATTAATATCCAGCAAATATAGGGTGACCAGTTGTTCCAGATTTTCCGGGACGTGCCTTGTTTTTGGTCATTTGTCCCGGTGCATCAATATGAAAGTGGAAAAAGAAGAAGGGATGGATGGGAGGGAGAAAGAAGAAATAGTACCTCAATCATTAATGCTCATTGATTTGGTTTTAATGCCCACCTTTCATGATTCAAGTTGTTCATGATTCTCATGCATTCCCATGTCGGATACAATTTATATGGGAGCCATGCGACAGCGCTGCACCAATTATTGTACCATGGTATCTGTTTACATTGGCATGAATATGAGGGTCTGCTGCTGATAAGGACAGCTTGGGGTTTTCGCTGCTGCCTGTTTTAGAGTGCGACTGAAAGCGATTCAAATTTAACTAGTGCTAATGTAAAGCACTCCATTACATTCGTATCGGGTTGAGTTTGCGCCATATAAAAATGCTAAAACCCGCACCTCAATCACAGCACGAGATAAGGACGGACACTAATTAAGCTAAATCAATCTGTACTTGGTCCATGCACCACAGGAAGATAAGGAAGTGAACCGGGAAGTGACCCAGCCAAATTAGAAGACAGCAAGAAGAGTCATAATGATGCCAAGGAATCGTAAGTAGCAGGCGGGCTAAAAACCCTTGTTAGAGTTATTATATTTTAGATACAATAGGTCACCAAGCAATAGCACATCCACGCTGCCTGCAGGCTCGATTTAAACAAGCATTGGCATAGCCAATAGGTCTCGCCTTTGGGACCTTATTAGTAGTTAATTATGCAGCACAATATCCTTGGTGCAACATCAACTGTTGCATGGCTAAACACTTATAAGGTCCCAAAGGTGAGACCTATTGGCTATGCCAATGCTTGTTAACATAGGAAAAGTGACGTATGGGTGGCACACGGGGCATGTAAATAAGCCTCATACCGGCGAATGAAGCAAGGGACAGTGTGGGCGTGCGCACCAAGGTGTGTATACAATAGAAGTGTGCTCTGTACTTGGGGCCTCCTCAGAAAAGAGAGAACAGTCCCACTGCAGGAAGTGACCTCGTGCCAGACACTTAACGATGAAAGAAGCAAGGGGGGCAGCATGGGGAGCGCACCAGTGGTGTGTGTGCAGTGGAAGTATGCTCTGTACTTGGGGCCTCCCCAGAAAAGAGAGAATAGTCCCACTGCAGCAAGTGACCTCGTGCCAGACATTTAACAATGAAAGAGGCAAAGGGGGGCAGCGTGGGGCGCGCGCCAGGGGTGTGTGTGCAGTGGAAGTGCGCTCTGTACTTTGGGGCCTCCCCAAAAAAGAATTAACACTCCACTGCAGCAAGTGATCTCACGCCACACAGGAGATACAGAGGGGATACGTAATTGCCCCACGGAAGAGGCAACGATCTTAGCAGAACAAGTCTCCATGTGCCAGACTGGAACAGTGCGAGGGGAGTGTAGTTTCACCCCATAGAGGTGGGAGCACTCCTGTGCAAATTGTAACTATCTTCAAGGCACTTAACAGTGCAAGGGGCCGAGGCATCACACAGAAAAGACAAAACACCAAGTACAGCAAGTTACCAAGTTCAAGACTGAGTAATTGGGAGGGGGGTGCAAGCGAGGCTACTCTGCTGCCGGGTTTTGATGATGAAAAGTGGTTTCTGAAAACAGAGTTTGCGTTTCCATTGAATATGTAATATTTCCAATACGAAGTTCACTAATTAATCACTAATAGAGGCTTTAGCACATATAAACACGAGTGTAATTGGAGCAAGAATGAACACCCTGCACTGATAAGCCCTCGTTCTCCCACCTCCATGTGTTGGGAACGTGTTATTTATGTTACAGCATTTGCCAGCCGTCCTGCAATTCTGTAGCGCTCTACTTAACACAGGCTACTTTATCACATGATCTTACCAGTACCCTTTTCACCTCCGCAGACGGCTCTGAAATGTTGGAAGTGCTACACAAACGCACCAAATGCCGAAAAATACAACCACTGCTCAATTTCAATGACAGCTACCGGGGTTCAGGGGCGGCAGCTGAGTGAAAGCCCGTCTAACCTGAGAGGCAGTAAACAATTAAGTAAACAAGCATTTGCAATGGAATGCACAAGCCTTTCAGGAAATTAATTAAAGCAGCAAGCGGCAAGGAAACATGACACCAGACAGATAGCCCTGCGCGTCCTGCTGGCTCCCCAGCATTTACCTTGGGGAGCGAGTGTGAGAATTGTTAACATATGGTGCCGCTCGCTTCCGCCAGGAAATCGCCAAATGTGCACACGTTGCAATAGAAAGCAATCCAACGCATGCACGTTTTTGGGGAGAAAAGCTGATCGATTACATGAGGTCCTCTCCTATGCAGCGCTTGCGGGCTGTGTAGGCAAGACCTAAAAAGACTGGTATTCCTAGATGAGAAAATGACTGCCTTCTTCGAGATGTTGAATTAGACCCTATTAGGTGATTGATTAAATGGATCCTGAGCTCAATTACTGACTTCTTGTTGGAGTATAAAAGTGTCACCTGAGGAGTGGATACTTCACAGCTATTAAGGAGTTTGAAAGATTATAATACGTTTGCTCTCAGTTCAATCAATTTTAAGTATTTTTAATATCTCAAATTATTTCACAACAATTGGGCCCTTAGCAGATGGTGGGCCGTGGACCAGAGGAGATAGCAGATAACCCACCAGAAAGCCTAAAAAAGCACATGGCCTATGCACACTAATCCACACATGGGGATATGCTTCAAGTGAGCACACAAGCTGTAAAAGTGGTCCTTGACCACCAAGATATTGCCTGTAACTGAGCCTGCCACCAGCACTGTCAGTCATTGCTCTCCACATTCACACCTGCATTGCCTGTTCTCACTTAGATCCCAGTAACGCGCATCTCAACATCTGAAGTGGGACCTTTCTACTAAACCTTGCATTGTACCTTTACACCCAGGCCTCCCTATCTTATTTGGCCCTGCTTGCAATTGCTCTAGGGATTTATCAAAGGGTTTTACTCGTTCTCTTTCCATGCTGAAACACTTTGATTCATAATGGACCAGGTTATCCAATACTGGTCCTCAGAGACTTATCAATGCCAGATTTTCAGGATAATGACCCAGTATGTAAATTACTTTAATTTATATTCATCATATGTATATTTTCACGTGGTGATACAGCGTGCCAGGCAGGTAACGGGGGAGGGCATCACATCAAGCAGAGTTATTTTTATTAATGTAGTTTTAGGAGGCTGGAGTGCAAAATGTCACTCTTCCCAGGGCGCCGAAAGTCCTTGCCCCCTTTCTGCTACTAGCTGATCTATCTCTCTCCTCTACCTCCTTTAGCAAGTGCTCACACCTCCATTTGCAGCACAGGCACGTAAACATACAAACTCTCTTCTTAGTAGAGTTACAAATGGCAAAAATTGAGAGTGGCTGTATCTCCCTGTGACGTACTCCAGCACTACTGTTCATAGCATATCAGCTCTGATGAGAAGGGCCAATACGGAAATGCTGTCCAATTAAAACTATAGCAGGTTTGCTTAGCACTATGTATGGGTACTGACCCAAAAAACCAAGGTGTTGAGAGTTATAGGTGCTGCATCTCTACATGTTGGGCAGCCCTGCTGAGAAGTGCTGATATGGGCTCTGAGTTGCATTAGAAAATATAGCAACTCTGCTGAAAAGTAATTGTGCTATCCGATTGAATGTATACTGCCATGCTTATGTGATATGCTATGTAATCGTACTGTTTGGTAAGTTATGTTATTATTCGGTAAGTTATGGTGTCCGATGCCATGGTTGTAATTCTATATGCTTCGTTATATTATGGGATGAATTGTTATGTTTTCTAATGCAGTTATTTTAGACTATTGTATGTTGTATGTTTTGCTCATGTGATGCCAATTCTGCCATGGCCATGGCTTAGTAGCGTGAAACAGATAGGGAACGTACCCTGATTTTGAGGATTCCAATAGTGACTCTACTGCGAAGTGTGGATAGAGGCTCCCTGAAAGTATAGTACCAAAAGTGCTGTTACTGTCGTGAGAGAACAAGAGCTTCCTAACAATCGAGTTCACTGCGCCCTAAAATCCTTGGCAGCATGCAGTGAGGTGGTGACAATGTTATAGCAAACAGGTTGAGTTGTTTACTACCGCATCATGATTCCATGGCTGCCCTGTCGAAACAACTCTGTACTGTCCAATCATATTCTGGCGCTGTCACTGTGAATGTCGGTCTGGTTCTCGTTCAAGTTCGTTGTATTTGCTCAGTATATCACCTCACGTGCTATAATCATGAGTGACTTCTTCTTAGAAAAAAAATGTTTATATTTTATTTATCATTTATGAGTGACTTCTTCTTTGTGTCCAGCCATTACTTTACGTTTCCAATCCCTGAGCTGACCAGCTGCCCTTACTGAAATGGTGGTCATTGCGTGCTATCCCAAAAAGCCGCCTTCATATTCCTACAATCCTGCATGAAAACTGACCTTGACTTAAAAGTTCAAATTGTCTCCTTTTTAGGTCTCGCCTGGAATAGCTTCCGAAGGAAGCGTCCAGGTTGGAGACTTATAGTTATCTGTCTCGAGGGAAGGACGGACGAGAAGGTGTACGAGCTTTCCTTCTCCTGGATTTGACTGCGTGCACGCGCTTTGGCTGTGTAAGCGTGATGTCAGTTTCGTTTTCTCGAGCGCGATCGCTTTAATTGAATTCTTTCATTTTTGTAGACTGAATGCTTTCGTTCGTTTTTGTCAGACACTCGCTCACACACACACACCCCCTCCCCCACAGTCACACACACGCACTCCAAGACACATACACACACACACGCACGCACACACACACATACACAGGCCGCCCCCGCGCGCGCGCACACACACGCTTCCCCGCCCCTTCGCCCGCCCGCCCGCAGCTCAGCAACGCACTCACCGGCTTCCTCTCCCCAGCTGCAAGGCGGCAGCAGGACTCTTCTTCCCTCCTTCGGCACCGGGGCGCAGGGTAGGCTCCTGCCTGCTCCGGTGCTCCCAACACGGCTCCAATCGCGGCTCTTCCGTGGGAGGCGGGGTAGGCTCCCGCCCTCCTACTTCCTGTTTCCGGTTGTCGCGCCGGCCTGCCTGACTTCCTGGTCGCAGGCCGGCAGAGTGACGAGGATGTTGGATTTGCGGTATTTATTTATTTAGTTATTTATGCCATTTTATATAGCGCGGACTTTACCCGAAGGCGGTATTTATTTATTCATATATTTATGCATTTTTATATAGCGCGGACTTTACCCGAAGGCGGTATTTATTTATTCATGTATTTATGCATTTTTATATAGCGCGGACTTTACCCGAAGGCGTCGGAGGCTTCACAACAGGAACAGAAATGAAACATAATGAGAAACATTACAAAAGAACAGGTTGCAAAAACATACGTTACTTACATAAGGTAATAGTGACAATTGTGAGCAACCAAAATACATGAGGTAGTCAAAAGTGCACAAGAGGAAATGAAAGTGACAAGTGTGCAGTTATAAGAGAAAACAGAGTATGATTAGAGGTATAGTCCTGCAATAAGTGCTAGACACTCAGGCTCAGGAACAAGCGTTACATGAGCAAGGTGGCACTTGTGCAAGTATCAAAGGTAAAGACATGTGAGAGGTAGCAGCCGTGTGTTGCAAGGGCAGAGTGGTGTGTGCATGTTACAAAAGGGCACCGAACACCAGTACATGGAAAATACTGAAAAAAGGCAGACCCTCCAATCACAGGCATACACTGGGAAGGCACTTCCATGGTCATGGAAAGTAGAAATTATCAGTAGTGGGAAGTCTTCCTCACAATAGCAAGAGGACGTGAATTACTTTTGGAGGTGTCTCTGGAGGAGGAGAACTTTGAGGTCCCTTTTGAAGAACAGGTTATGCATGGAAATGTACACACCTCGGGGTGCACAATGCTTGTCTCAGGAAGTTCCCGGTGTCTCTGGAGAGCTCCCGTGCCCTGCAGTGTTCACTGGCAGCTGTAACCTCTGACGAGTGTTCAGCTTCTCTTTCGATGCTGCCGGTTGGTTTGTGTTCCTGAATGTCTGGTTTCGGATGCGCTTCTAGCGCCTCGGACCCACTTCTAGCGCTTCGGACCCTCTGTCTCTGCTCCGAAACTCAGCAGCGCTTGGTTTTGCTGACAGCTCATGACGTCATGCAGATGACGACTGAAAAGAGACACCTTCATTCCTGCACCTATATTCGACTGACTTGAAATAGGGCGGTTAATGCCTCACTGTTCATTTGTGGGCACAGCTGTCTGTCACAGAATAAAGTCGTTCTTAGACAGCTGCTGTTCCACTTAATGTTTACGGATAGGTGACGTTTTGACATTAAAATAAAATGCTGCCTATGTAGCACTTCCCTTCACGCTCTTGTAATTTCAAGATTGCACTTCATGTATTATTACCCAATTAAATGGCACAAAGCTTGTAGTGTAGCTCCTATTTTCCCAATAGGCTCTGCGCATTGGAATAGTACCTACAGCAGTAAAGGCCTAGACCAGACGTTAACTAGGTCTACTACTGTCGATACTAGACTTAATTTTTGGGTTTGCCAGCTAAGCTCAGAGTTCGCTAGAAACTTTCTCGAATGTTCAAGGAAGGAATTAAATCCCCTGATTAGACAAGAAGGGATTTAGTTTCTGACAACCATAGAACATGACAACTTTGCTCTCCCCTAATCAAGAGTCAATCTCAAGAGTCGTGTGAGCACAAGGCAATTATTTTACTCAGTCAGTACGTGCATTCTTAGTCTCATCAGAATGTAGAGAAAAGGAAGAGACGGGCGTGTTCAATAAAAAGGTGTTATTTATTGATCAGTCTCTTTTCTCATACATGAGAAATGGATCGATATTATTGCAATACTTATAGTTAAGTAAAGTGCATACATTAAAAGCAATAGTATAAAATAATACTGTAAAACATTGATATGGTTTCTGAGCCATATGATGTTTAAAATGATTAAAATATATTTACATATACATATACATTTGACTAAACGTACTCAACTGGTGTTTCTAAATACGCCTACCCCGTGTACCTGACCTAAGTCTAATGCGTGGGCGGGAATAGAAAGTTACAGTTTAAGTTAAGTTTGTTTTTGCCAAGTGAATAACTAAAGAATTCTCTGTGAGGGGTTATTCAGTTCTGTACCTGGAAGTTAGGATGAATGAGGAATGGTATCTCTTTCTCTGCTCTCGATATTCCAGGCTGCCTGCGAGGGCTGCCCAGAAGCGCCGGTGCTGGGTCTCTCGGCTTGAGATAGCAGCGCGTCTCTCAGCGCGTCAGGAAGGCGGGGCTGCGCCAGCGGGGTCTGCTTCTGCTCTCGCCTTCGGCAAGTATGGCTGCTCCGTCTTGTCACCACGCGTGTGTTTGCATAGGGCAAGATCGGCAATATTTATACCTTAAAGGTGCCGAGATTGACGTAAGGATGGACATAGGTACGTCAATAAAGATGTCATACGACTTGCTCGTTAGCACATTCTTTTGCAAAAGTTCTCTGTGAAATCAAAACAATGGCCGCACGGATTTTCCAGGTTGTCATAGGTTTGATTTGTTATGAGAACGTCGTATGCCTTATCAGGGGCTGGAGGAATGTCGCTTGTCTAATTAGATCTCAAGCGTTATGACCTAATCAGATAACACGTTCCTGTGCCGTAGTGTGACTGCGTCAGATAACGGTATCTGCATCATGGGGGATTTCTTGCCTCATGGGCTGACTGTTAGTTAACTTGATAGTTAGTTTAACCAGAATAGGGTCAGGAATAGGGGGATCGATTCAGAACCTATAGAAATACACGACAAGCTTAGAATGAAAAGCGGGACAGACTAATAGGATTTCATCTGAAGCTCAAGTTACGCCGCTCGCCTGTCTGGCGCTTTGACCGCATAATTAACTATAATTGGTCTGACTGAACTAGCTCGGGTGAGTCAGTTCGTATCGTTTCCTCTCCCTCGTCACATTTCACTTGCTGAATGGTGTGTGTTGAAGCGTTCGCAGTCCTTTTCTACAAGTGTGTGCAGCAGGTTTTCAACATTGTGAATGGCCCGCACAGACCTACCAAGGACCTTTACAGTAAAGCCAGCATATTGGTACGTCCCTGGTAGCACCGTGGGCCCGACTAGCCCCAATTAACCTCTTCTTCATTGGTTTCCAATAGGTTTACTGCTTTCAAGTCGCGCCATCCCACCTCGCCTTTCCATACAATAACTGATAATTGTTTTATACAACTTTGTGATTTTTATACATTTGTTACCACATAATTTGGCCTCTTTATTGTATTTTTATTTTTTATACCCAACGCTGCCGCATACTATAGCCCAAGCTCTCTCTCTCTCTCTCTCTCTCTCTCTCTCTCTCTCTCTCTCTCCCTCTCTCTCTCTCTCCCTCCTCCTCTCTCTCTCTCTCTCTCTCTCTCTCTTCCCCACCTTTTCTCTCTCTCTCTCTCTCTCTCTCTCTTCTCCCCTGTCTCTCTCTCTCTCTCTCTCTCTCTCTCCTCCCCTCTCTATCTCTCTCCTCCCCTGTGTCTCTCTCTCTCTCTCTCTCCTCCCCTCCCTTCCCTCTCTCCCCTCTCTCTCTCTCGCTCTCTCTCTCCTCCCCTCCCTCCCTTCCCTCTCTCTCTCTCTCCTCCCCTCCCCCCAGCCCGGAATACAGTACCACTGTGATCACAAAATTCTTAAGCACCCTGCAACACTGGGGATTTACAGGAATCCAAACACCAGCGTAAAGTACTCGACAATGACGTCTGTCTTATAAATGTCACAAAAAAATGTTAATATTTCACTTCTGTTCTTCGTTTTTCGTGAAAGTACAACACATATTGCATTACAAATGCTATAGGTGTCACATTTGTGAAAGTTAAAACTATTGGCATTGTAAATGACAAAGCTATTACTTTAGCTATTACTATAGCTATTTTCACAACCAACACATAAATAAAAAAAATGTAATTCACAATACCAATGGCTCAAACTTTCCTAATGCGAGACCTATTGCATTGCAAATGCTTGTTCTTCAGATTGGCTCTCTTCTTCCTTTCCATTTTCTGCATGCCTCCTCTCTCAGAGCACAGCATACTCTAAGACATATGCGTGTTTGCCTTAAACTATGTTATTGTGTTTTTAAAAATTGCCCAAACCTTATTTCAATGATCACATACCTCTTCTTTTTTGAAAGTCGTCTTGGTGAAACCTATCAATACATAATCTTCTGTAGCTTTCCTATTGATAGCACCGACCACCATCTTCATGAACTCACAAACCTCCCCCAACCACAGATCACACCTACCTCCTGTGACTGTAACCTACCACAAAGAAACTGGAGCTGAATGGAACAGTTTCCTTGAGAGAACAAGACTACTCCAGTAACCAACAATAACTACTGGATTAACCATTAACCTTGGGTCTGGAAGCAATGTGCTGATCAATTTAAAGTGTTTCGATGCCTCATCAGGTGTATAAAGCACTATATAAATGCAATTACAACACATTACAATATAATGTTTAGCAGCCATACTACGAAATATGGATTTTCTTCCTTCAGAGCGAACTAAGTGGTGGTACTGAGATCCTGGCAGTCTCTGCCAATACTATACACCTATTTTGAGTACCTGTGGCATGCTATAACTGCCTTTCTGTTCTGGTGCTGTCTATCTAGAGTACACAGCTGTCATTTCATCCCTATCTCTCCTATATTATACGCAAAGTAAAATCAGAGTTACAAAGACACAAAACTTTCCAGCATTATTGAAAATTCCTGGGCTGATCGTCTCTTTTGTAGCTACTTATCATGCATCCAGAATTACTAAAGCAGAATACTTATGGAATTAATGACAACATACTAGCAAGAAGCTATACATTGTTTTAAAACTATTATTACACTAAGCTAATGATCTAAGCCGATGATGTAAGATCAAATTTACATGAAGCCTCTATTCTTGTGCTTTTTTCCATTGGCTCATTTTTTGGCAGAACATTTTTGTGTGGTTCTTTATATCAACTAAAGCGGAAAACACTGTCCTATCATGGTGGTTTCTAACAAGGAGCGACTTTGTGTCAAACGTTGCCCCTTGTTCATTTCTACTCTGCGTGGCTCTCAGCTAGATCTATCTGTTATACAATTGAAAGGTGAATGAAAAATGGTTCAAATATGTATTTCATCTTTTGCCCACTAACCCCTGTAATCTCTTCTTGCAGGTGTACCAGACTGAAATTTGTTGTTTAGCCCAAAGAAGGAGGGGTGGTTTAAGCCACTTTCCTTGGGCGTGGTGAGTCCAGAAATTAAAAAATAAAGTAATAGGGTACAGGACCAGTACTCAAACATTGGCCTAGACCAGCTATGGTGTAGGGCGGGAGTACACTGGACAGCTTCCTAGATCGGCTGACTCCCAGTCACACAGATGGCAGGTAAGCCAGAGCAGGACTAGTAGTGGGTAAGTGGTGACGGGTATTACCACCTAGCAAAGGGGCAGAATACATTCCCACATCCTAAAGAGTCAGTCTTGCACTACGCTTCCTGCTACTTACCCCGAGATCATGTGGTCCTTGCCACATGGTCTGCCACAGTGAGGCCGATGAAGTAGAAGCGCCAGCACATACACCTTACATAAACTGATTTATTGATAAAGAGTTTCTTGAGTGCAAAGGGTAGCCTCAAAACTGTCCTTAACATAAAATGTATGACGAAACCAAATAACATGTACTGTAACTGTTCAATGTAAAATGCAATGTCACCACTGAGTCGAGTCTGCACTACATAAAACCCCAAAATCAATGAATACAGAGGCATATGATATTTAGGAATCTTCTAGCACAGCCTCTGGAAGGATTATGGCTGTGATGCTTTAGGTCTTCTTCTGAAGCATTGCGTCAAGTTTTGAAGTCCACAATGGATGAACTGTATTTTGTTTTCAAGTCTACATCTGCCGCATTTATCAAGATCTGGAGACCACCCTTAGAGTAATTTTCATATTCTGAACACCACATCTCTTGCAGAGTAGGACACAATGTAGACAGTCCTCAGATAGGCAACCAAAATGGCGGACGGTTTAAACCACACTTCATTCTAGCGGAAGCTCAAGAAACTATCCATGTACACAGGCAGAAGACAGGCTGGGGGGATTACGATAGACACTGACACACCGGAAGGATATGGACGTAGGTGAAGAGGATGTCTAAGAGCAAGAAGACCCCTCCCACTGAAGGACTAATATAGAAAATTGCTTGCAAGTGTAGTGAATACACATCTACCTCATAGTGGAAACAACAGAGGGAGAAATTACCATACTGCTGAGAATGTAACAGTAAGGCTACAGACCACAGGGACATTTTGTCTAAGGTGCACAAAGGATGTGGCACGTTGCATGCACTGGGTGGCCTTCATCTTTTTTTTTTTTTTTAAGTATGCAAAAAAAAACAAAATACAAATCAACGTCAGCTTTGACCAGAGCCCCCCCCACCCCCCACCCCCCGGGCACCACAAAGAGAAAAAAATAACATCCATCTTTTTAGCAGTTTAGGTAAATAGTAATAGGATAATAAATGAAAGCCAGAAAAAAACAGAGATAAACCCGCCCCTAAGCATTTATACAATACTAAGCGAATAAACTTAAAAGAAAGAGAATGAAATGCAGAGATAAGAAAACCAAAAGAGTTAGAAACGAAAGGCGTACAGAAGGGAGATTTTAGAGAGTAGAAAAATAGCAAGAGGGTAAAGAAAAAAGAAAAGAAGAATAGACATCCGAAATAGGAAACACATCACAACTTCAATTAAATACAGCCATAGCATAATTAGATTGAAGGCGTGCCAGCTAACTAGCTCCAGGGTGTTAGTATCTCCCCCTTGAATGATGACCCAAGCCCGGGTACCAGAATAATTTACTCATGTGCCCCATTAATCCATTTGCCCAGGGATTCCCAAACTATCAGTCCAGTTTTTTTTACCACGTTTCACCTTTTTAGAATAGATCGCCATTTCTAATTTACAGGTTGCCAATAATCTTGCCTGCCATTGCAAGAATGACGGGGCATTAGGATCCTTCCAATGGGCTGCAATACATATCCGGTATATTGTCATAGCAACAAAAATTAGAGGTCCCCCGACCCGGGTACTGTCGTCCAGCCCCAATAAAACTAGTGAAGGATTTAGTTGTATATTCTGTCCCAGTACCACACCCATAAAGATCTGTATTTGGTGTAACAGTGGTGCTAGATTTGGGCATGTGGCAAACATATGGACCTGGTCTGCAGCAAATTCCCGACACCTGGGGCAGAGGGTTCCGTTTTCGGTTTCCCACTTCGCTATTTTGTCTGGGGTAATAATGAGGAAAAACCCTGTTTTGTAAAATTGGGCCTGTAACTTCGTGGACAGTAGATATTTGTGGGCTAGTTTCAGGGCACTACTGAAGAGATTCTGGTCAATGTTTAACTTAGTTTGCCATTTTGTATCTATTGTCCCCAGGTCGTCGGGCATTTTATCATTCAGGATAGAATAGATCGCCCCAATCCATAGTGGATTGTCTCCCTGAATTCAATCCACCATTTCTATTTTGTCAAAGCCCGCCAGGCCACCGGTTTTACGGTCCAAAATTTTTTTGACTGCCATATAATGGAAGACCTGATTTCCCTCAAGCGAGAATTGGGTTCTGAGATCCGAAAAAGACCGAATCCCCTTCAGAGTAACCAGGTCCCCCAATTTCACCACTCCTGCATTATACCATTTCTGAAAATATGAGTTATCAAATAATGAAGGGAGCATTGGATTATTCTTCGTAGGGGTGTAGTAATTTAATCTACAGAGGCCAAGGTGTTTCGAAAGCTCGAGAATACTCGATATGCATTCATTAGGGACTTAAACCGAACGCGCTTGTAATAGCTATATTCAAGTTGTCTCCAGAGGCAGCCCTTGCTATTTTCTCCCAGCAAAGCTTTGTAGGGGGATGGCAAGCCTGCATGATCCTGGTCCCTGTCCTCATGGAGTAAAAACGAGCTATACTGCAGCAGTGTAGCCCAACAATATAACTTAAGATTTGGCAGCACCCATCCTCCTCTCTCCTTAGGTAGCGAGAGCAGTTTATATGATCTTCTTGTGTTTGAGTAGGCCCTTCATATAAATTGGCAAAAGAGTTGTTCAAATAAGTGGAGTATTTTACTATTGAATTCCAATGGGATCGTTCTAAAAAAGTATAGGAGCTTCGGGAAGTACGTCATCTTTACTACATTGCACCATCCAATAATGGTCAAATGTAGATTATTAATTTTTTTAAGTGCTTTCTTAGTGTCTAAAGATAATGGGATCAGATTATCTTCCACTATTGCGTCAATTTTGGCCCCGATGGTCACACCCAAGTATTTTGCTTTAGGGGTAACTCGGCTATCAGTCCAGGTTATTCTATCATTCAGAATTATCTGTGTCTTAGTTTTATTTAGAGCGTACCCTGAAAGTTTTCCAAATTCCTGGGCTTCCCACTCTAGAGCTTCAATGGCTTTTTTGGGATCAGGATTAATGATAGCCAAATCATCTGTGTATGCATGATTTTTTTTTTTCCTCATTTGCCTTGCCCCCTTTCAGAATCGCCAACCACCTTGCCTGTCGCACACCAGAACACTTCAAATCGTTATCATTACCCGTATCAAGACACAAATTAATGTTACTGGCGGAAGGAGAATTCTAAAAAATATGGAGGGAGGAGAGTAGAGTGTATACACGACTCCTGATCCATCTCGGTATTTTCAACCTGCTGGACCAATAATTTTTCGAAGGGGGCCCTTGTCCTTGGCCCATGGAGTATACCAGGCATAATCATTGGACCCGGGGGAAAAAAAAAAGGGAAAAAAAAAAAACCCGGAGCCTTTATCTCCACTGAACCAACAAGTCCCAAAAGGCCAAATTTCTTTTGTTGCCAGGTCTAGCGAGGTCCATTTTAGATGTTTCATATAGCGATGTTAACCATCCCGAGTGTGAAGGGGCCGTATTCTCCACCCAAACTTTACAGATTTGTCTCCTGGCCAGCAAAATCGCATAGAAAAAAAGGACCTTGCCTGGCCGGCTATACCTGCCTCGAAGCCAAAGATGATTAATGGCAACGTAAAAGACAACGAGATGTTTAAGATGGATTCCAAAGTCCTTTTACTTTATCCCATAAACTGGCAATGTAGGGACAGTCCATAAACATATGCACGTCAGATGCTTCACTATAATTACATTTATTACACTTCTTACCTGGGAGGAATTTAGAGAGTCTTAGGGGTGAGAGGTAGGCCCGATGTACCGTGAAGAGATGGTTTCACCTAAGCCAGGCTGGTTTCACGATTTTATAAAGGAGGGTGAAAGAATTTACCCAAATCTCCTCACATGGGAACCCTATCTCTTCCCCCCACAATTCGTCGGGAAGAACAAGGTCTCCATCAGCCTCTTCCAACAGACTCCAATACCATAGGCCACCTCCTTGCCCCCCCCTGGCCGATCTACCAATTGCTGTTCCAGGCTACATGTCTTTCCCAATGGAACCCCTTTCCTGCTCAACACCCTGGTCCAACTTTCTAGTTGTAGATATTTAAATTTAGAAAAGCCCGGGCCGACCAATTCCCGTAATTCCTCCCAGGCCCTCAACCTCCCACCAGCCACTAGCTCTCCCCATTTTACAAGCCCAGCATCTCTCACCGGGATGGACAGTCTATCTTGTAAGCATAATGGTAACCCAGGGGAATCCCATATTGGTGCATAGTTGGAATAATAGGCCAACCCTATTCTCTTCCTAATCTGAGACCAGGCTGTGACCAAAGATGATAAGATTTTTAATTAACCTTTTTAAAAAACTTCTGGTCCCCAAATTTAAATAGGAATCCATCAGTTGACAGGTCTGCTCCTATCAGCATAGCTTTAAACATCGTCCCAGAAGATGTACCAACTGGTGTTTTTAGAAGCATTCTTATGTCGGACAGCTGAAAAGCCCATGGATAATACTGCAGGTCCGGCAAAGCAAGCCCCCCTTCCTCTCTCCTCCTCCTCAACTTTTTCCACGCTAATCGGGTGGATTTATAATTCCATACAAAGCAGTTAATTTCTCACTGGCTTTTGTCCAGTAATTTGGCGTCAAAGGCCAGAGGGATGGTGTTGAAAATAAAAATAAATTCAGGCAGGATAGACATCCTGATCAGGTTGACCCTTCCCAAGATTGTTAGTGGGAGGTGAGTCCATGATTTCATTAATTTCTTGCACTCATTATGTATACGCTCCAAATTAATTTGAGCTATGTCCCTTATGTCTTGAACCACCTGTATGCCGAGGTACCTCATGGAAGTTGTCACCCCAAGATGTAAGTTGGGGATATTCCACGCCATGATCTCTGTTTTACTGGCGTTGATCTCATACCCCGATATACGCCCGAACTCCTCCGGCCTTTTAATTACAACAGGAAATGCTTCGTCTGGGACCGATGTAAAGATGAGGTTGTCGTCCGCATATAATGCGACCCGCCACTCCCACTCCCCAAATTTAAACAATGGAACATTGTGATCTCCCAGCAAAATCTGAGAGAAAGGTTCGATGTACAGATCGAAGAGGAGGGGAGAGAGCGAGCATCCCTGCCTCGTTCCCCTCGTGATTTTAAAAGGTTCGGTCAGAACTCCATTTATCAACAACCTTGCCGATGGAGCGCTTTACATCTGAGAAATGACACGACAAAAGCCCTCGCCAAAGCCGAACTTCTTCAGAACCGCCTCCAGGTATAGCCAATTGACCCTGTCAAACGCTTTTGTCGCGTCTAAGGTGAGTGTGGCCAGGGGAAGAGAAAAGGTCGTAGCAATATCTATAGACCCTACCAAATCATATGTTAAATCAGAGTGCTGCCTCCCTTTAATGAACCCCTTCTGATCTTGCTGTATGATTTCACCAATTACAGCCCCCAATCTTGCAGACATGATGGACGCAAAGATCTTATAGTCGCTGTTTAAAAGAGAAATTGGTCTATAAGATCCGCATTCTGTTAAATCCTTCCCTGGCTTGGGGATTAAAACTATAGTCGCCTCCCTCCAAGATTTTGGGGGGGCTTCCCCCTTCCTAAGTATTCTATTGAATAGGGACGTCAGGGTTGGAATGACAACACCCCCCAGGACTCGATATAATTCACCTGGCAGTCCATCAGGACCAGCAGCCTTCCCTTGTTTTAATTGCCCGATGGCCTTACTCACTTCAACTTCTGTAATGGTATCTCCAGACAGTTACTCTGGAGTGTTGAGAGAGTGGGGAAAGAAATGTTGCCTAGCCATGTATCCCTTTTGGCCACGTCATTCGGGATATCCTCCCTATAGATCTTCTCAAAGAACTCGAAGAATGCTCGCCCTATCTCCTGCTTAGAGGTCCTTGCGAGGGCCTCTCCCTCCACTTTAATCTCTCTGATGCAGTTCTTGGCTTGATTCGCTTTAACTTTCCAAGCCAGTATCCGTCCTGCCGCCTCTCCAAATTCAAAGTGCGAGATCTCACTGGCCTCCCATCTCTTCATCACCCTTTCCTGAAGAATATTCTCCAGCTGACTTTTCATTACTCCTAATTGCTTTTGCTCCTCCAGGGACCCAATAGAGTCCCCCAACTTATTCTCAAAGAGCCTCATCTCTATCTCGAGCCTATTTATCATTTCCTGATATGTTTTGCGCCTATAAGAGGCTCTATTTGTGATACATCCTCTGAGGAAAGCTTTTAAAGTTTCCCAGACTGTTGCTATTACAGCAGAGTCTAGGTTGATCTCCAGAAAAGATGCCGTTTCAGATACTAAAAAACCCACTTCCTCCTCCTCCAACAATATAGTGCGGTCGAACGACCAGGAAGGATGTTTTGCCTGAGGCTCTATTTTGAGAGTAAACATTAGGGCTGAATGGTCTGACAGGTGGGACGGGAGATATTCGATGGTGGTTAATATGTCCTTAAGACTATAACTAAATAAAGCATAACCTATTCTTGATTTGTGCTTATATTTTAAGTTACGGAAGGAAACCCCTAGTTTGTTACCGGCTCTTTCCCGCCATAAATCTGCCATGCCAAGTTGAGTCATAGCTGCGATGAGGGTCTGTCTTGATTTGGAGGGTACGCTGGGTCTAGAGCTAGATGTTTTATCTAATTTGGGATTGAGCACGATGTTGAAATCACCCAGCCAAACTACGGGATCTAGAGAAGGAATCAGATGATTACTGATGGTATCGAGGAAAGATGTATCATCCGAATTAGGACCGTAGTACCCAACCATTGTACAAATCCATCCATCCACTGAAATTCTCAGCAGTAGCCATCTCCCGCTTTGGTCTTCCTTGGAGTCCAAGATCTGAACTTTCGCAGATTTTTTAAAAATAAAGAGGATTCCTCTTATGTTAGCGTTATGATCCGTGCTGTGGAAGCTGTCTATCCATCTGTGCTTTTTCAATAACCCATTAACCTCTACCTTCAAAAGATGTGTCTTCTGCAACACAATGATCTGCGCGGGGGAGTCCCTAAGATATTGCATTATTCGATCTCTTCTGCTCCTCATGCGCAGACCATTGACATTCCAGGACAAGAACTGGACTGACATCAGCGTTTAAATTTGCACCCCCCCTCCACATTCCCTCCTGACTAATGTTCTGAACAAATATTGAGTAGCTACCCAGCTAACATGCCAACCATTCTTGTGGAGAGCAACCTTATGAGGATTTTTTGTCGTTTTCCCCCTCACCCCCCACCCCTGGAAAACCCGCCCATACTTACTCCGACTAGATGTATGGCCGGATTTGCGTCCACCGACAACTCCCCCTCTCCGCACCGCCTCATACTGTTGGACCAAGCAGATGACCAAAAATCCAGCTGTCGGGAGACATTACCTTGTCCTACCCCAGTGGTAAAGAGAGAAAAAAAAAAAGCTCCCTATCTCCCTCGTGTTTTAGTAGCTTTTTACGTATTGATTTCCCCCTCTTTCTCTATTTTTCCCCCTTTTTTTGTTTTTGCTAGCATATGTTCCCATTCCCCGTTATGTGCACAAACCTTTTTCGATTTATATATATATATATATATATTTTTTTTCCCCTTTCTTCACGATTTACTTTTTATACCTTGATTTACCTTGATTTTTTTCCTTTTTTTTTTCTCCTTTTCTTTTTTTCCTTTCTCTCCCCCTCCTTCCCCCCTCCTTAGTGGGGCCACATCGACCTTAATGCGAAACATTGTTAACAGAGGGAATAACTTTAATAATCCTCTCCCCCTTTTTCTCTAGTGTTCCACGGTTTTGTTTTGCCTTATATTGGAGATCCCAAAATCCTCCCAAAAAAAAAAAAGGAAGAGAGGGATAAAGAGAAGAGATACATTGACCATTCTTAGCCTGACGCTCTGCTACCTAAGCTGCTACCTAGGCTGTCATTCTACCAATAGGGATAGAGTGGAGCATAAAAGATTAAGGTCGGAAATTCTAGGCTAAACCCTGGGAGTGATTGTGATTGTCAATGGATTCCAAAAGCTCATCGGCCTCCGCTGATGATCGAATGTTGTGCATTTTATTATTGTACATCACGCGTAGGAACGCAGGGAACCGCATCTGCACCGTTGCCCCTAGAGACCTGAACTTGTCCATTCGCTGGCCTAGCTCCCACTGCCTGTCCAGAGTAGATTTAGACAGGTCCGACCGTATATCAAAAGTGAAATCCGGGCCCTTCAGTGTTTTTGCCTTTAATGCCAAATTCAAAATTTTCTCCTTCAGAGAATAAGTGAGGAAATTGACCAAGATCTTTCTGGTTTTTGTTCTACCCGGCTTTAATCGGAAGGGGTCATGATGAATCCGTTTAATGTCCTTATCAAGCACCTCCACTGTTTCCTTGAGGTCCAGAGAGTCCTTTAGTAACTTAATTACGAACGCCTTGAGATTCTCACCCTCTATACCCTCAGGGATCTTAAAAAGACGAACGTTGTTTCTCCGTGAGTAATTCTCCAATGATTCCACCCTCTCACGCATGACTTCTCCCTCTCGCCGCAGATTTTGAATTTTGGATTCAGCTATCTCGAGACTAGATTTCAATAGACCCACTGCCCCTTCCAGCACCTCCGTTCTCTCACAAAGGCCATCCACCTTTCTCTCTAAAATCTCACATGAGCACCTTATATCATTCTGGTTAGCCTTGGAGACTGAGAACTCATTTCTTATCTCTTCCCTCATTGAGGTTATGGATGCCACCAGAGTTTCCAGTGTATTCCCGACACTGTTTCCACCAGTGCCTTCCTCCTCCACCTCCTCCGCCTCCACTCCCCCTTCAACTATGTTGCCAGTCCCCACCAGCGCTATTAGTGCACTATCTTGGGAGCCAGGGTCCCCTCCAGCTTCTAGTGTAGTAGATACATCCGCCATCCCGGGCGGTGTGGGTACGGGTGTGGGTATGACTGCTGATGATGGTATTGCAGGTGTTAATGGTCGAGAGTCAGCAGCTGGCAGCAGGTCCAATACCTGGGGTAGCACCTTAAAGAAAGAGCGCAGGGAGGGAGTAACCCTTGTCGTATTATTCCTCCCCCTGGTTTTTACCCCTTCTGGTTAGCCTCGGTCCACCCTCTTGTGCATGCTTCCTTCGCCGATCCCGCGGTGCCAGCACCCTCTGCTGATTTACCCGGACTTTCTCCTTCACTAATGGTGCATTCTGGGGCTTGTTGTTTTTTACTAGTTTTCTGTTTTTTTCTCTGTTTCCTTTGGCCTTGGGTTTTGGGAGTTTTGGAAACCTGCCTTTTATTTATGGCTTTGCTGCAGATAACAACCTCTGCCCCTCCCTCCACCGCCCCAACCTTACTGCCAAAATCCTGCACTTGACCTCCAGGGGTTTCACGGGCGTCACAGGCGTCACAAACTTTCACTGCCGCATTCTTTTTACCGCCATTAGTGCTTTCCAATGTCCCTCCACCAGCGTTGTCAAAAATGCTGCCAGGAAGCGCTTGCCGGGAATCCACGCTGCCTCTACTGCAACTTGCCGTTTTACTTCTCAGGAGCCCCCGGGCCGCCGCAATGCGGCAAGGAGGTGGGGGGAGGGATCGTAACCCCGCAGCTAAGCATATCCGCGTTAGCCCACGAGCGCTACAGCTGGAGCAAGGAAACAGCAAGAAAAACAGAAATGCCTTCCTAACAGGGGTGAACTAAACTCCACCAATCACGAAAATCACGGCTCCAATTACATCGCGGAAAACGCCATGCAAGCTCAGCTGCTCAGCGGTGCTTCGAGAGGAATGTTGGACGCGTGTACCGCGCTAGCCTGCGGCCGCCATGTTTCTCGGTAATGTCGTATGCCATGATTTTTGTGCTTATGCCATATCTAACGTCTGCTGGGATTTCAGGGTTTAATTCAATTCTTGTGATAAGTGGGTTTATAAAAAGGGCGAACAACAGTGGGGAGCATGGGCACCCCTGCCTGGTCCCACGGGAAATTTCTATTGGCCCGGTTAGATTCCCATTCACCCTGATTTTGGCTCTTGGAGTTTTGTACAAAGCCTGGATTGCCTGCAGCATAGTGGGACCAAATCCTACCCGACTTAGCACCTCCCAAAGAAAGTACCAGGAGACCCGATCAAAAGCCTTTTCGGCATCCAGCAATATTAAGGCAATCGGATCTCCTGCTACTTTTGCTGCATCAAGCAGTATAATAGTTCTTCGTACATGCTCCGTTGTTCCTTTTTTTGGGATAAACCCATGTTGCCACTCTAAGACTAAGCTCTGTATACTTTGGGATATTCTACTGGCCAGAATTTTGGAGAAGATCTTGGAGTCCGTATTTATAAGAGTAATTGGCCTGTAGGATGACATTTCGAGTGGGGATTTATCTTTTTTGGCAAAAATTACAATCTTTGCCAGAGACCATGATGGAGGAGGATCAGTGCCGCCAATCACTGAAGTAAAAATTTCTTTGATCTGTAATTCAAAAACCTTATAAAATTCTGCTGGTATGCCGTCTAGGCCCGTAGCCTTACCATTCGGCAGGGCCTTAATTGCGCCCGATATTTCCTCCCAGTTTGGGGAATGCTCCATCAGTTCTTGTTCTTGTGGAGAAAGTTTGGCCATGGGTATAGGGTCAAGATAAGTGGCTATGTCTCCCTTCTTATCCTCTACTGGTCTTACATCCTCCTCAGTATATAGGTCCCTATAAAACCCTTCAAAAGCTTCATGTATCTTCCCCTGATCTTTGTTGGGTTTTTCCAAATTAGTATTAATTGCGGTTATTGTGTTCATTGTAGACTGTTGTCTAATTGCTAGTGCCACCTGATGCCCTGTCTGCTCCCCACATTCATAGATTCTTCCTCGTGTTGTGGCCCATTTAGAGGCTATCCTTTCTGAAAAGATTGAGCCTAACTCTGCCTTAACTGCTGGTAGCTTGTGTTTAATAGCCTCTATATCTCCCCCTGTATTAATTGCCTGAGTAAGTATTGTTTCTTCTACTGTCAGTTTGTCTTCCAATTTCTGCACCTGTTCCTTTTCCTTTTTGCTTCTACTGATGGAGAAGCTAAGAGTCTCACCCTGAACACCAGCCTTGAACGTGTCCCATATAATCATAAGTGGGGCAGAGTCTAGGTTTATTTTGAAGAATTCCACTATCCACTTCTGTATATACTTTATATATTCGGCATCATATAGCAACGCCTTTTCAAATGTCCAGTTTGTGCTTGTGCCCTGATTTTTAGACCTTTGAGGGTTAGTGATAGTGGGTTGTGGTCTGATAAGAACCGGGGTGAAATCTCAATATGGGAGAGATTAATCAGTGAGGAAGAGATAAGAAAATAATCAATTCTTGTTAATGATGTATGTGGTGCTGAGAAGAACGTAAAACCCTCTTGTTTAGGCCTCAATTCGGCCCAAACATCTACCAGCCCATGTGTTTCAATCAGGTTTAGCATAGCCTGGAACACCTTTGGCTTTCTCCCTGTATATCTCCAGTTCTTGTCTATTCGCCAATCGCTAGGAAGATTCAAGTTCAGATCCCCACACAATATGATGGGAGTTTTCCAATGCGCTAGCTCCCCTGTACCCCAGTCTATTACTCCTGAGTCGTCCTGGTTGCTCCCATATATGGAGCATAGCGTGAATGTGCTATTTGCTGTCACTGAGCTCCCCACTATCACCCAACTTCCGAGGCTGTCAGATTTAACCCTATCTATTTGTAAGGCCAACCTGTGAATAGCTAACACCCCTACTCCTTTCACTTTCGCCCCCTGTGTTGTAGCTCCTATTACCTTGTACCCTAGTGAGTTCATAATTTGCTTCTGAGACCCTTCAACATGTGTCTCTTGCAGACAGAATAAATCTGGGCCCAGCACTCGCAGACCTTGTGTTATCTTCTGCCTTTTTGCCACGTCGTTGAGCCCGCATATGTTTACAGATAATATTTTAATTTTAGTTGTGTCAGTCATCCCTTACTAATGAATGTTCCTCCACCAAGCTGCCAGTTTCTCCCTCTCCTTTTTTGTTTATTTATTTATTTATTTTTTTAATCCCCTTTCCCTTTTTTTCCCCTTCTTTCCTGTGACTAAATTAAAGCTGCCCCCTTGTGCCCATTCCAGTACCTCCTTTTGGTGCCCTCCCCCCCTTCCCACCCCCCCACCCTTATTGAGCAGTCAAGATGACCTTGGATGATGGCCGTCAAGTGTAAGTTCCAGCCATCAAGCCACTCTTATGAAAACAGCGAAGAAGTACCCGAGTCCCGGCAGTCTCTATGCAAACATTTAGTCCATAATTATTCAGAATCATCGTCTTTGTTCCGTGATTTCCTTTAGGTATTCGCCAGCCTTAACCTCAGATAAGAAGACTCGCATTTTTCCTTCATGCAGCACCTTTAGTCTAGCCGGGTGCATTAGAAAGACCTGTGCCCCTCTCTGCTGGAATGGTGATATTAGTTGGCGCAACCGCCATCTACGCTCTACGGTTGCATGGCAGAAGTCAGGTTTTGCAAAGAATTTGACTCCATTCGCCTCCCTCTGTGCATTAGGTCTTGCTTTGTCATAAATCAGTTGTCTCAGTAGGAAATTACCAAAGAAAACCAGAAAGACCCTAGGTTTACCATTAGAATCGGGTTTCGATGTTGAAGGGGAATCGATGGGCCCTTTGAATTTCCAAGTCCCAGTTCCAGTTTGTCTCGGAGGGGAAGGCTGCTCATAATAGTTTGACTATAAACCCTCTGGGGTCCTCCCCTTCAACTCCCTCTGGAATCCCCAATAATCGGAGGTCGTTACGGCGTTGCCTATTTTCCTGCTCCTCCATCTTGGTCATTAGGTCGACTAGACAGGCCTCATGTGAGCTCACTTGTTCTTTCACTTTTGCAGCCTCCGTTTCCAGTGTTTCAGTCCTGGCTTCTACCATGACTACACGATCCCCAATGTCTGTACAGACTTTACTAAGCTTCCTCATACCATTTTGCAGTTTTTAGCCGCTGTTTTTGCAGAGAGACTGTCTGAGCGCACCTCTTCGTGAAATTGTTTAATGGAATTAAAGATTGAAGCTAGAGAGGGTATTTCTGGTGCAGTCTTGCTCCCTTCGGTAGCTGGCGAACCTATTTTATGCTGGAGTGCACTGGGTGTATTACCGAGTATGTTCCCGGGTGGGAGTAAGCCAGGGGAGTCTGAATAGTCCCATTTCAGCTGGTCCCTTTTCCGCGTAGACTGTCTCTTCCTCATTACTGTGTCGGCGATTTTCTTTGGAGGAAGCTCATCCTCGCTATGATCCTCTGCTGAGCATGTGTCATCTGATGTATTAGAGTCTTCTCCCGAGCCTGTCAGCGAACCATCCGAAACTGAATAAAAGTTCTCAGTGTTGGGGTCAGGTGACTGTGGCTGCGGGGGCCTATGATTGTTGCCCCCCTGTAGATTTATGCCTTGTTCCTCCTCTAATCCCCCCATCATTGTGGGCTGTGGCGCTCTGTTGCCTTCCATTGTGCATTCAATTGTGTCTCGTCCGCCCTGACCCCTCTGCTCAACCTGCCAGTTCAGTTCACTTGCCCCCATCTCTGGGTCTGTCTCTTGCAAGATCTGATCAGCTGGCTCTGCTGACTCTGCTGCGACCGCTGTCTCTGTTGCCACAATAGTCGGGGTACCTTGGGGGCTAGAGTTGGGATGTGGACAAGGGCTTGAGTTACCCCCACTTGTGACTGCTGAACCCGTTTTTCCCACTAACTTTACTGGGAAGTGCTTACTGATAGAGAGGGAGCCACCAGGATTCACTGGGGCTGCCTCCCGGATAGTGTTTGGTATACCATTGTTTTATTTTATAGCCCTCAAGTCCCTTTTACCTTTCGCTGGCGGTTCTGGCTTTTCTCCTCCTTTTTCACCGTCTGTCTGTACCAGGGGTGCCTTTGTCTTGATCTTCTGACCCCTCGTAGTCATCTTTTTGATAAATAGCCGGTCCTCCAAGGTCTGTGAGGTCAGTGATGTTTGCCGGCTCTCATCTCCCGATTGCGTGCCAGATTTGATTGACACCAGAGCACTTCGTAGAGCTCGTGCAATAAGCCCCGAGTGCTTCGCCAATCGAAGCACAGCAAGAATTGCCGTATGATGTTGCCTCCGCGTATGTTTAAACAAGCAGGCTCCTCTGGCTCTTCTGGCCCCCGCTCTCGCTCTCACCCCCAGAGACAGAGTAATTTTCACGAGCACGGCTTCACTCGCGGTTCCTGCACCAGCTCGTGCATCCACGGCCGTCTCTCACGCTGTCAGGCTGACAGAGCGATGATCGCCGATCATCGAGATTCTCCCGTCATGCAGTAGTGGCGTGATGACTGGATCGCGGCTCTCCTCACACAAGCCCCATCACTGCTCTCTAGGGGTGGCCTTCATCTGATTAAAAAAAAACTGGCCTTATGACTTTTCACATAACACTTGTTAAAAATCCAATGAAATAAAACAAAAAGGTATAGGGTCTCCACCCTTTTCTGTAGTGAAAGCTACTTATGTTCAATGAAACGCATTGAGAGCTACTAATATCATTACTGTTGTATAATCTAAATTTTTTATATGTAAATTAATTAAATCAAGCAGTATTTCTAATTTAATAACCTGGGCTGCACACAGGTGAGCTACTTCAGAGATAGCTGGAGAGCTACAGTAACTCACGAGCTATTGGTTGGAGACCCCCTCGAATGTTCCTAAGCATAGTTATCTAATAGGCATTTTCTATATTCTAAGAGAAAGAGACTTTTTTTCAGTCAATCGGTTTTTCCACAGTGTGGGCACTGTCATTAAGAATGCTCTTCTTACACTTCCAATCAATCAGTGACCTCCCCATTTCTAGGAACCAGGACATCCCATGAGAGGGATACACATCAAAGTACATGTCTTACAAGAAGAGAGTAGTCATATGTAAGTGTATGGGTTTACATTGAAAGGGCCAGGCCCATACTTTCTATCAATCAATCAATCAAAACATTTATAGAGCGCGCTACTCACCCGTGAGGGTCTCAAGGCGCTGAAAAGGGAGGGGGGTGCCGGTACTGCTCGAAAACTTAGGTCTTGAGGTGTTTCCTGAAGGTGAGAGGGTCCTGGGTCATTCGTAGGTGTGCGGGGAGGGAGTTCCATGTCTTGGCTGCCAGGTGGGAGAACGATCTTCCTCCGGCAGTGGCTCTGCGAATCCGTGGGACGGTGGCGAGGGCGAGGCTGGAGGAGCGGAGTTGGCGGGTGGGAGTGTGGAACAAGAGGCGGTTGTTGAGGTATTCGGGGCCCAAGTCGTGGAGCGCTTTGTGTGCGTGGGTAAGGAGCCTGAATGTGATCCTCTTGTTGACGGGGAGGCAGTGCAGGTTTCTCAGGTGGGCGGATATGTGGCTGTGGCGAGGGATGTCTAGGATGAGTCGTGCGGAGGTGTTCTGTATGCGTTGTAGTTGTTTCTGAAGTTTGGAGATGGTTCCTGCGTATAGGGCGTTTCCGTAGTCCAGTCGGCTGGTGACGAGGGCCTGGGTGACCATCTTTCTGGTTTCGGCGGGGATCCACCGGAAGATCTTTCGGAGCATGCGCAGGGTGTTGAAACATGATGACGAGATGGTGTTGACTTGCTTGGTCATCGTGAGGGAGGAGTCCAGGATGAATCCCAGGTTGCGTGCGTGGTCCGAGGGTCCCGGCGCGGAGCCCAGTGCTGAGGGCCACCAGGAGTCGTCCCAGGTGGAAGGGGATTGTCCGAGGATGAGGACTTCCGTCTTGTCTGAGGTGATCCAGTCCAGGGTTTTTCCTTGGATCCCTGTGTTGAAGAGACGGGTTATTAGGGTGCGATGGCATACAGTGTCGAAGGCTGCCAAGAGGTCCAGGAGGATGAGGGCGGTAGTTTCTCCGTTGTCCATCAGGGTCCTGATGTCGTCGGTGAATGCGATGAGGGCAGTCTCGGTGCTGTGGTTGGCTCGGAATCCGGACTGGGATGGGTTGAGCGAGTTGTTTGTCTCGAGGAAAGCAGTCAGCTGTTTATTGACGGTCTTCTCGATGACTTTGGCCGGGTAGGGGAGCAGGGAGATGGGGGTCCGCTGTGGGTTTCTTCAGAAGGGCGTTAATTTCTGCGTGCTTCCAGCTCTCGGGGAAGGCGGCTGATGCGAACAAGATGTTTATGATGTTCCGGAGATGGGGTGCGATGATGGTGTCGGCTTTGTTGAAGATATGATGGGGGCATGGGTCCGAAGGGGAGCCGGAGTGGATGGAGTTCATGACGTTGGTGGTGTCTTCAGTGCTGATGGGGGTCCAGGCGCTGAGGGTGGTGGTGGGGGGCGTTGGTTCTGTGACTGGGGGCAGGGTCTGGGGTCCGAAGCTTTCATGTATGTATTTCATCTTTCGGTGGAAGAACGTGGCGAGGGAGTTGCAGAGTTCTTGTGACGGTGTGATGTCGTTGTTTCTGGTGCTGGGGTTGGAGAGCTCTTTGACGATGCTGAAGAGTTCCTTGCTGTTGTAGGTGTTCATGTCTAGTCGCTCTTTAAACGATGTTCTTTTGGTGGTGCGGATCAGCTGGTGGTGTTTGCGGGTGGCGTTTTTGAGGGCTGTCATGTTTTCTGAAGTCTGATCGTGGCGCCAGGTTTTTTCGAGACCTGTTCTATATTCACAACCTGATGTTTTTTTTTCGCTGAATGAAGGAGAAGATTTGTTATTTAAAGCCAATCAATTGACAGTGATCCTCGGGAACACATAGTAACCAAAGATAACTACGTAGAATTTGTTTGATTTATTACAAACCCAAGAATAACTGAACATAAAGACACATCCATATGAGAGCATAGAAATACATTGGAATTAGCATAAAGCCAAATCTGCGTATCCAATGTAGACGATCTAGCACGAATAATACAATAAATTCAAAAAGCAGAATGCGGAGGATCACAAAGCATGAGTCCAAGTTTCCCAAGTTTCCCTGCATCGAGGGTTGATGAATAAAAAGCATTAATCCATCCCTACACTAACGCTAAAGTGACATCCCTACTTAAGCATCCTCCGGACAAAAGAATAAAAGGTATCAGTGTGTGGGGTCTTCCTCAGAAGTCTCTCCACCATCAACGGGCCATGTAGCATGAAGCTACTAAGACAGAGCTTGTTCAAAGATACTCTCTCTCCAAAGGTTAAGAAGAAGTGGTCTCTCTCCCTAATTCTATCATCACATTATTGCAGGTAAATTTCCCAGGATCCCTTGCCTATCACGCCATCGGCTCTGGGTACAATCTGTAAGGTAGCTTTCTATAGGACAATGATGTTCTTCTTTTGTCCTTGGTTCCCATTCCTTTTCCTGTGTTAAGTACAATGACCTTCCTGTATAGACTCAAGACACACAATTGTAACTTCTCCTCTCCTTGCCTGACTAGTAAAACAAAGACATTATTCTAGCTAACAGGAGCACTTCTTTCACCTGCAACATAAAACATGAGAAAGAACACATCCTACAGCACACATGAAATTCGACTTGTTAATTCTAAAGTGAGAGCTGCCAGGGAACTGCATTTCAGGCCTACAAGGTTCAACTAACAAAGGAAAACCGCATATGAGCTTTTACGAATTGCATGGAAAATAGGGCACATCCAATTAATGCATTCACCTACATGTAAAACAACATAATTAATAAACACACTTAGTACATGAATAATTGTCAGTTCCACAATATGAATTCTTCACGTTAATATTTTCTGCTAGTTACTTTCACTTTCTATGTTAATTCTCCATGTTACTTTTCAATGGCCTAAGCACATCACGTTTCAAATTAATACAATTCAAAATTCTAACACTTCATGTTACTACAACAAAGAATTATATTCAGGTTTCCTCTACGTGTATGATTATATTGCACCCCTAGAAATAAAATGTGATTTCCGCTACATCAGCATTATAGGCAGATGTCAGTATGTGCACTGAAGTGAACATTTGATAATTACTTTGCAGCTTTTTAAGATCCTCAGCAGAATTTTGACAATTCATTTGCTGATCTGTAAAAGCTGGAAATTGTTCCCCCCTATCTAATGTACCCACTGTGCACAATCTCTTTTGCTGGCTCAAACAACAGTTGGACACTATTGGATTAATCTTTACGTTATTCTCCATTGTTATTTTCAATGAGCACAGATCATAGTTATTATTTCTACTTTACAGTTGATAAAATGACTAGTTACTGGAAAGTACGATGTTGAGTGGGAGGGCGGTAAGGTGGACCAGGATGGTTGGGCTCCAGGTTTTTAGAAACCAGGCCCATTAACTCTATGGTCTGCTGTGTTTTCATGTCTTTTGGGTATTGTGGTGGTCATGCGTGGTGCTCGGCAGCAGAATTCCATGCTAGAGAGAGGGAAGGAAAGAACCATGGGGCATATTACCAACAACTAGCGATAATTATCGCTATGTTGGCTTAGCGGCAATAATTCTATCGCCGTGTTGCGGCGATTTTTATCGCTCAGGAGCCTTGCTATTATCAAGGTTTATCTCCTAAGCGATAAAAATCGTCCGAAATGCATGAATATCGCTGTAAAGTCACCGATATTCATGCATTACCGAGCTAATGCTCTTAGCCATGTTATCCACCTCCCATTGGATAACATGGTTAAGAACTGCTCAGGGCAGGTGTTAGCTTTTGGAGATATTCGCGCTTAGCGCGAATATCTCCAAAAGTTGGTAATAGGAGATAGCGATGTTAGCGACTGTTTCCAGTCGCTAACATCTTGGCACGCCCACTTTGCATGTCATTAGTGATAAATATCTCTGACATGCAAAGCGGGGCCAAAGATGGTCGCTATCTCCTACTAGCTGTCGCTAACTGGTGTTATCGACAGCTAGGTAATAGGGAGATAATTTTATCTCCGCTTTCTTGGCTTTTAAAGCCAAAAAAGCGGAGATAAATCTCTTGATAATATGCCCCCATGTCTCTAGATATGGCACTCTCCTGCTCTCTCCTTACCACACAACGCATTGCAGCATTTTTGCCTGCTGCACTGCTTTGTGTAAGAAGTTGAGAGCAGGAGAGGGCCATATGCAGAGATTTGACTCTCTCCTTCCCTCTCCCTAGTGCTGGTGCAGAATTTTGCTGCTGAGCACCACGCATACACCTTGGCGCTGTAGTGCAAGGATGTGAGCATGAGTCTTGCATAGGTTTTTTGGGACTGAAAGGGTTCTCTTCCAGTACCATGTCTGCACAACTTTTAAAACGTTTCCTACTTTGTATGTGTGCTGTACAGTGCAACACACATGCAATGTCCAACAAGAAAGGAGAAACAAAAACATTTCTCCTTTTAACGCCTGGTTTGAAGTGGCGTTAATGTTTGATGAAAAACCCTGTCTTAAAAGTTTGGTAGCTAGTGTTTTGTGGCAAAAAAGCATGGCTGCTTGCATGGGAATGCCCTTGTACCCACCATGTAATGCCCCATTGACGGTCAGTAAAACAAAGCACCGCTTTGCAATGATTTGTGTTACTTTTAGGCAAATTCCAGTCCAACACTTGCTTTGCACTGAAAAGTAAATAACAAAAAAAACATTTTGTGCTGGTATGTGTCACTTTTGTGATGCAATCACAGCACAACAATGTTTATAAGTCTGGCTTTTAGATACAATGGAGCTAGATTGCTCTCATTTACATAATCAGTTTTGTCCTGAAACTCTGGCATGACATCACTGGTTGACTCTGTCTCAGATCCATTGGTTTATCCCCCAATTTTCAAAAGATGCTCTTCTGTCAGCAGCATAGCTGACAGGCTGGGGTCTATCTGATAAGTATTCTGCTGCAGGGCTGTTATAACTGGAAGCAGCTCCTGCGGTGAGCGGCTAGGGAGAAAACATAGGGCCTAATTTATGAGGTCCCTAGCGCCATTGGAACGTCACTTTTTGTGACATTCCGTGGCGCAAAAGCCTGCTCCTTATTTACAAGGCCGAACTAAGCCACTTTTTTTTGTTTAATGCTGCCTCATAAATATTGTCCCCTTTAATTCAGTTTAAAGCATTAAAAGGCCGTGCAATGGGTGTTGCTGGGGGCGTACCCTGCAACATCCTTGGCATTTTGACACTGCCCCAGATTTACGAGAAATCGTAAATCTAAGGCAGCGCCGAAAACATACGCCTCCCCAGGGGAGGTGTAAGTGGGGCACAACGAGGATAAATTGCTTTATTTCTCCTCGTTCTTACTTTTTCTATGTGTGCTGCATTCTGCAGCACACATAGAAAAAGGAAAAAGCCTCTTGTGACTGTTTTTGTGCATAAAGGTTTCCCTTCCTGCACAAATACAATCATCCCATCAAAGCAGGCACCTTTGCACCATGGTGAAAAGGTGCCTGCGATAGCGCACGGCAGCCTATTGTGCGCTGGCACAGGGGCAAAGGACAGGAATGCGCATCCCTACCCTATTTGGCTTTTTCTTTTGCCTTATGGCAGTGCAGCAGGAAGGCCTGCTGCGTTGCCCTACGGCAAAAACACATAAATGAAGCCCATAGTGTTTGATGGCAAATAAGAGCCTGCAGGCCCACCTAATGACTCTTTTTGTCACCTGCTATTTACTCACAGACCCAACATGGCGTCCGTCATTGCTAGTATTTTCTGCGTCTCTGCGTCTGTGCCACCTGCCCTCGTTTTAATTAAGAGCACTGAGGAACAGAGTATTGATGTAGAAGCCTGTGGACGACAGGGATTAATCAGCCAGTGGCTCACCGGCATTCATCAATGCAGATTGCTGTAGCTCATTCTGTTCTCCGGGTTCATAAATGCCGCTTCTTTGCAAACGCTTGCAACCAACAACAACGTCACAGAGGAATAGCACGAATTTGTGGTAACCAGCAAGCCACAGCTTTTTGCTTATCTTGTTATTGCGCCATTAGTAAGCACACACAGTGTGATGGACTTCACACGTCTTACCTTCCTTTAGCTATTTCATTGGAGGAGCTGTCTACAACTCTCCAGGCGGTTAACTTCAGCATCTCACCCCACCTGCAAATAGGATGGCCCTGCATCCCACATTTTGCAGATTTGTCCTGCCATTGTGGCTTTCGTCCCACTGCACACACACACACACAGACACTGCTGGACAACCATTGTCTCGCATTCTTGTTTTCCACCACTGCTAACCCCCTCAAAGGACAAGCAACTCTCACTCTTTCAGCACTTTATGAACTGTGGAGGAGGTTACTGCCGGTGGCTGGGAGGGAGGAACTACAGCACAGGAGTGATTCTGCAGAATGCAGTTTCAGTAGCATTTTCAGCTATAGATAGACATTGACACACCTGACATTAACCCTGAATGTGTGTATGAAAACATGCTGGAGCCTGTCTTAGAGTATGCCCTTGGTGTATATTTCTTCCATTAAGCCTATTTTAATGTGCTCAGGCTTTGTAGGATTAGAGGACAGACGCACAGGATGAGTAAGATTTGAATAGGATCAAATGTTTGTTAAAGTTGTAGAGACGAGACTTTGCTACTCTGACGCAAAGGCTATATATTAACCACCATATGTATTTTTGGTCAATATTTTATGAGACTGGGCACTTTTCCACTGTCCAGGGTACTATCCAGTCCATTTTTAAAAACATGCTTATTAGTAGCTTGTATCTTGACTCTAAGAATTCCCAGGTTTCCCAAAAAGGGAGCAACGGATTGCATTCAAAAAGTGATTGGCTAGGAGCACACAATTTGGCCAAATATCAGGTCCGATAAAAAACCATGTCCACTAGATCACAATTGGAAAGGCAATGATTCTAACGAAAAGCCAAGCGGCTACCCTTCTGTGTTGTGGGCCCTGTCCGGCTTTAGAATACAATGTTGATTTCCAGCTTTTTTAGGTGAAATTGTAAAGCAAAGATTAGATATCAAGTAGTTCCATAGCTAAAACATAACCACTGGCAGTGCTTAAGTTGTAAAAGAATAGGTGCTGAGGATCAAAGTTATGCTCAGAAGCCAGCGGACAGCGATGTTGGATGTTGGGGAGCTGAATACCAAAATTGCGTAGTCTTGATCCCAGCTCATGCCTCTTTCATCAACAGGCACTTCCTGTCCCTTCCCCTTTATCTCACTCTGTCAGGTCTGCTTTCTTTCTTTGACACTATTTTTCTGCCTCTCTCTTCCACTTGTTTTCCCCATTTTTTGCTTTTCTCTCTCATTAACTAGATTATAGTCTGATGAGAAAATATACTTGCTGCTCCCCAAAAATGAGTGTTGGTGGGCTCCCCCTTGCAACCACCGTATTAAATTAAGCACTGCCAACTGGGTGAGGTCCTGTAGCAGTAGGTGACAACTGGGTAGCATGCACGGCAGCAATTAAAATTTCCTATTGGGCAGGGGAGGCTCCTCCATTATAGCGGAGGAGCGTTGCAACACTACTAGAACCAGCAGATGCATGTACATTAAAATGATAATAAAGCAGGTAATAAAACTGCATTATTATCATTTTATTTTACTTCGGAGCTGAGTCTTGAGGGCAGAGCCAGCAAGAGGAGTGGTGGGCTCAGGGCACTAACAATGCGCATGGCGGTTTGGCCAGCCATCCACGGCCGGCCAAACTGACGTGTGCAGTTGGATATCTCCAGGTTGTTGTTTGGAGATATCAGCAGGGCTCAGGAGCACTTTCTCTCATTCCCTACTGGAGCATGGTACCAGTCTGCTCTACCCAATCCCTACGCTTCTCTCATGCTGGGTATACCAGCATGAGAGCAGTGTCTGGATTGGCGCAGGGTGCTCTGGGAGCCTGTGTGAACATCGTCGGAGCAGAAAAGGCGGCGGACGGTATGCAACGTTTACAACAAAATTTTTACAACGCACTACCATTACAACGCAGGTATTACCACGCATACCATTACAACGCATTGCGCTGGGGGGCGCTCTAGGGTAAGTAATAAGTTTAATTTTCTATCCAACACCTTCCCTAGTGTCCACGGGGACTGGAGTTGGAATAGAAAATTATACTTACCACTATCCAGCACCTCTAAGCGCTATGCGTTGTAACGGTATTCGTTGTAAATACCGCGTTGTAAAGGTATGCGTGGTAAAAGTATGCGTTGTAACGTCATACATCCTTGGCGGACGTCAGGCTGCAGGTAAGTTTGTTTTTCTTTATTTTCCCCCTATGTGCTGCCTCACCGATTTACCCTGCTAGGGGCCACCACTGCCATTTCATTACATTCAGATACCAGAGTTGTTCATTTTCTAAACTTGCATCCCAAAGTTGCTATAGCGAACAGTCAGGGCTCACTTTACGTCATAAAGGGAATCAAACTCAAAAAGGGTATGAATAATAATCACACTCGATCAGATCACTCTTTGGCTGAGTTATATCGTTGAAGATGACTGAGGGAAATTTAGAATGAAACCCCAAAAAGACACTAACTCATAGTCAACCCGCTCCCCAACAAATGTCTCTGCATGTGAGCAAAGTATCTTCATACTCAAAGCGTCTGTAAAGTGAATATGGAAAGTTGGTCACCATATCTGCCAACTAAATACCTGTCTTAGTTTCCACAAGTTTAGGAAGAAAGAACTGCGCATGTGTCTTGTTCTCTGAAAACGTTGATCGTCACCTCATGATGATTTTCCAGAACAATACATGGCTACCTCTCTCATGTGGTCCTGTTTATATTTGCTTTCCACTGCTTGAGATGTCTATGATAAGTGGCACAGGACTTTACCCAAAGTGGAAGGCGGTATTATGATTGGCAGACGACACTCCTTTGCTTCTAAATGGACCAATGACATTTGTACTCCAAGTCAATGATATTTTTCACCCATTGTGCCATGTTTTGGTTAGTGCTGACGTGATCAACATTCGTCAGATCATAATTTTATGAAACGTGATGTTTAAAATCACCATTTCAGAATTGATACATTTTCTACATTTATTTTTTTACACCAAGCAGCACTTCTCTGTCGTTTCACACTCATGTCGCCCTTGCCTTCACTTTTTGTCAGAAATACCAACGGAGCATCAAATGTTGGTAAGTCCAGAAGGCTTTGCCATATTCATGAGCAATGCCCACAGGTTTTTAAATTCACGTGTGAGCTGTCATTAACGATATAATTAATTAATATTGTACTGAGGACCAGCGTTGTAAGGATAAGACTTGTCTTTTTGGGGAATTGCATTTTTTGTTCATAATCCGAATTTATAATCTGCATAAAATCTACCTTACTTTACGATAAAACAATATATAATGTAAGCTAGTACCTGCAATGGTTGTCATGGCAGCGCTTTAAAATGAGGTGGACACAGTAATTTTTTAGATTCTTTAAACAGAGAGCAGAGTAGCCAGTGACTTATTTCTTTTAATTATATTATGCTGATTTATACAAACGTGGAGCGGTGCACTCCCCAGGTGTCTTTTTCAATAAGTAAGACTGGTCGATTCCTTTTTGTAAGGCAATCCTTTATTTCAAATGTCATCAGACAACATGAGCTCCAGCCAACGCGATTCATTCAATAAATATTGAACTTCATCGGGGATGAAAAATTATAATATAAATACCATAAATATACATATATAAGAAGATTGACACAATATGAGACAGTGATACAGAGTGACTTCATGATCGAGAGAGAGACACACAAGACTTTAAACAAAAGTCAAGTGACCATGTAATGGGGTGAGCACATTACAAAAACATCCCCCACTAGACCAAACATCATAAATAAACCACATACCTAATCTACCACTCACGGTGATGCCCTTGCGTTTGCCACTCTAGGTTGTGCTTAAGGATACAAGGTGTACCGGGACCCTTATGAAGCAAGAAGTGTGTTGAGCATAAATGTCAGTGAGGTCACATGAAAGTGATCCTTCACTGATGGGTGCTGAATTTATGAAAATCAAAGTGAAAAAGAGATGAAAAAACAGGGTTATCAAAAATGAGAAAAGTTAAGATTCCCGAACAGCAAGGCGTAAGATATACATGCTAAAGGATGAAAGAGAAACTAATATGGAATATGGTGCACTTAATAATGGAGGGGCCAACAGCTTGTCTAAATGAGACTAAATACAAGAAGAACCGGAAAGCTGAGAGGGCGTGACCACGGAGTCAATATGCGTACTCGAGATAGTGTTAAAACAAATACATACCACAAAGTAGCTATTAGCCCTGGTGGCGATCCGTGGTTCTAGGTTACCCAATTTCTAAAGTGAAGGTAAACAGCGTGATACGTTGACGTTTCTATACTGTCGTCGTAGATGAACGATAATAAACGAGGTGCAAGGAACTGCGTCCTGTGAGGGCCTCCTTGATAAGGGCCTGGTTCCTGAACCTGAATAAGCAGAAAACGCCATGTAAACAGGTATATTAACACACGAGATCCGAATAAAGGGAGGCAAAGTCATAGGAACTCTAAGGGTGAATCAAAAAAGGGAGGAGAAACAGAGCTCTGGCTATACGGTACATCAGATATATGGCAAATGGCCAAAAAGGTTAGTGTGCATGGTTGTACCTGGGCCCGATGGGGTGTAGTATGAAGGCAATGCCTCTGAGTGACTCCTTTTGCGGCATGGTCTATCAACCCCTTGTGGAGTCAGTGATACGTTGTCAATCGATTGGCCTATAGCGTTGAACTGCGCAAGCCCAACAGGTCAACATGGCCCCCACATTAGGTTTGTAAAACTGGGCAAAGACTATGATGAGTATACATTTATTGTAGCGAGCAAAACAAAAAGTGCCCTAAAAATAGTCCGCAGGATGTGGACTACATAAACAAAGAGGTCACTCGGGGATATAATTACCATGGTGCACAGTAGGTCCTCGTGGCCTCATATATCAAAAGGTGAACCAGCATAAATTAATCAGAGTCTTTAATATAATAGTCGATTTCAATGGCAAATATCCACAAAAAGGAAAGAAAGGCGAATTAAATATTAAAAGAGTGGTTACCTTGTGGATGGTGTGTAGCGACCATTCCTTCCCTGATCCAAAGTTTGAGTGGGATGCCTGACTGGTAAGCCTTCCATAATTGTCAAGAAAACGCAGGAAAAGAGGGGAAAGCGTAGGATGAAGAAAGACTAAACGGGGCTGGCAAAAATCATGATGCCTCTGCTGATTGGCCTGCGTGTTAGAACACGTAATGGTGTCAGCACATACGGCGGCTGCCGCTGCCCGTATAATAGTCCTGGTAACCCGAATGCATAGTATGCACGAAAAGAAGACTAATGGGCACATTAGGATGGCGGGCAGACTTAGTCCGCCCGCCATCCCAACGCAAAACGGGACCGCCTGCCATAAGAGCGCGTGTCCCGTGGGGGCCATTAGGATGCGCCCGCCACACTGGCGGGCACATCCCGCATTTTTAGCATTGCGGCGGGCTGTGCTGAAAGCACTGCCCACCGCAATGCTAAAAATGCACATCATGCATTTCAATGCACAACGTGATAGGCCCCTCGCGGTGCCTGCCACGTTGTATTTTGAAATGATGGAACCCCCCCCATGTGCACCTTCGCCCCCAGAATCCCCGGGGGCCCGCAGTGGGCCCCGCAAGAGATTTCTGCCTGCCTTTAACACCGTCACAGAAAGGCATTTCCCCGCCATTATGCTAATAAAGATGGCGGTGTCTGGGAGACACCGCCACCATGTTCGCAGCTTTTCCGCCCGGTCGACTCTCCGACCGGGCGGAAAACCGCGGATGGTCTTTCCGACCACTGGGCTCCACCCGCCATGTTAATGTGGCGGGGGGAGATTACACTGCGACTGAGGTTTTCTGCGGGCGGATCGCCACCGCCATACAGGCGGTGGCGATCCGCCCGCAATCATAATGGGGCCCTAAGTGTAAACAGGCCTGCAGCGTGGTTTGCCCTTGTAACCCGACCGCTTATGGCAATTTTGGAAATGGAGGGTATGGCCTAGATGGTTCGTGTTCAGTCGAATTAGGCTCAAATGTATCCAAGCTGCACGAAAGAGGTAGTCACAGGGAGTGTGAATAGGAGGAAAGGTCACATGTGTGAAAACAGACCACAGTGATGTAACCTGTGGGATACCATATGGAAGACAGCCCGCAGTATGTTACTTGTCAGGTGGGCTCTGTGGAATAGTTACACCAAGCTGAAAAATTGAGATGCAGGGCCTCTTGTACACGGGCCTGACTAAAGAAAAATGAAAATATAAAAACGCAAGACGCAAAAAAATATTTTATTGATGAGGGGCCCTTGTATGAGGCAGGGAACCCCAGTGATGCTGTGCATTGAGGGTGTGCTATATATCCAAACCACGGGGTGGGAGTGACATATGCTACAGAAAAATGGTTCAAGCACCCGGACCCAAGTACCATGGGTCCCAAGGGAATAACCGTCATCTACCCTAGTGCAGCTATCCATTGCACAGCGTCCGAATCATGCAACGTTGTGACCCACCATTGTGCCCATATCGAAAGACATAATGTATGAACTGAAAAAAGATGGCAAGAAACAGGGCCCAAGTAGAGTGGGCCAGGGTGACACAGACCAAATTACTTCCTCCGCGTGCCTTCATGCAATCACTCAGGTCAGGAAGAAGTGAAACTCATGGTCGGTGTTGTGTCCTTTGAGGACCGACTGCAGTCTGCAAATCCAATTTGGCTTCTGTCTGTCATAATGTAAGGTCCCTGTCCCCTCCCCGGTTGCTAGGTGGGATGTGGTCAATGCCACAAGGGGGGACCCAGGGGGAGCCGGGCGCAAGCTGGTCTCCCCCTCGGTTGGTTCGCACAATGGAATTGGCCACCAGGTGTTGAAAATGGCAATGTATATGTACATAAGCGGCGTTCATTTGTGTTCACTGTACCCCTTGTTGTAAGCAGAACGGATATTGCTAAACACTGACTGTGTTATCCCGCCAGCATAGACCCATGCACACACGTACACGACAGCCATTTTAGACACCATGGCCTCTCTGCCCATCTGTCCCCGGCACCCCTCCCCGCGCGCACTGCTCATGCATCAGCCACAAGACCCTCTCCCTCTGCGTGACCCTGCTCTAGAAATAGCACTCCTGCTTGACCCACACCCCCCATTTCCTCCCAAGAACACCCTTCCCCTCAGCTGACAACCCCCCCCCCCCGGCTGCACTTGGCCTCTCGACCCGGTCCCAAGTCCTAAGACCAAGCCTCGTGGATGTACATCCCCCTTTTCCCTGCCCAGCATAACAAAACCGTGATACACCAACCGAAGTGTCCGACCTTATCACCTGACCAACCTTTGACCTGATCATCCCCTCCTGCCCTCGTGTCCTGTAGGAATGTCCGGCTGAGAGATCACAATCTCTCTTGTTACATTCAGGAGGGGAGGATGACATCTGAGCGACTGGTATGGGAATAGGCCTGAAGCTGGGATTCCAAGCATGCCTTTTTCTACTTCAAAGCGTCTTTATTGTAATAAGGAATGTTTGTGCATCATAAACATGTGTATAAAAGACGAAGCCTCAGAGAACTTGGTAGAGCACCTCCTGAAGACACTATGCGAGTGTCCGAAATGACAGGCTCTTCTCATGAGAAATAAAACTCTATTCTTGTCTTCCTGCTTCCAGCGCCCGTCTCTTTATTTGGTAATTGTTCAAGATGGAAACTAAGAGGCGTCCTACGCCAGCAGCCTGGGCATCAGGTGCGTTATGGGCTGACTTTTCCTCAATTGGCGCCCCAACGCGGGGTCCATCAGCGACATAAGGTCCGGTAAGAGAGGTCCAGACGATGGGGTGAACATCTAAACGATTGGAGTATACCTGCCTTGAGAGGGCCCTCGTCCGGCTGCCGATTGAATGAACTTCACCAATTCTGAACGGACCTCTCTCAAGTGACCTACTGTCCTGACTGGAATCCCACAGGAATGCTGCGGTAAAAACATGGAGAAAGAGAACGATGGGGCGCTGGAAAAAGGAAGGCGAAGAATTGCCCACATGGTCCGGTCCGGGTAAGGTTAAGTAGGACGTCTTTACGTCCAATTGGTAGGATGGCTTTATCCATCTGATTGATTGATTGATTGTTCTGGAATCAGTATTTAAAATACTGGTATTGTTCATTGATTGGTTCATTTAGCCTCGGTTGCTACTTGAAGTATTGGTTCTCTTTGAGACATTCTCTGTTTGCAAACAGCGACGAATAGGAACGTTCCTCTCTCTTTGCAAATAGTGAAGGATAGGTAATGCGGACTTTTGTCCCCCGTTGTAATCCGTCATGCCTATTTTTCTCCCCACTGATTGATTGGTTGCTCTGTTGCTCTTTGAGACATTCGCTGTCTACGAACGGGGAAGAATAGGAATATTCTGTCTCCCTTTGCAGATAGTGAAGGGTAGGTAATGCAGACTTTTGTCCCCGTTGTAATCCATCATGCCTATCTTTCTCCCCATTGATTGTTTGTTATCGATTTTTATCGATTATTGCTCTTTGAGATATTCCCTGTCTACAAACAGGGAGGAATAGAAATATTCTGCCACCCCCTTTGCAGATAGTGAAGGATAGGTAATGCAGACTTTTGTCCCCGTTGTAATCCGTCATGCCTGTTTTTCTCCCCACTGATTGATTGATTGTCTGGACATTTATTGTTCAAGGAATAGTTCTTTTGAGGCATTCTCTGTTTGCAAATAACGTGAAATAGAAATGTTCTGTCTAGTCTTTGCAAGTAATGAAGGGTAGGTAATGCGGACCTTTGTCCCCCGTTGTAATCTGTCATGCCTATCTACTCCCCACTGTTTGGTAAACCAGTTCCACCCGGACCATTTATTAGAGGTAGGTCATCTGGCTCGGCCAGGAGGGCACCCCTAATACAAAAGGACAAATATAAAAAAAATTGCGGATTAGCCGCTGTATCGTGCTAGCAAATAGGAAAAAAAAAAATATATATATATAAAAATCGTTAGGGAAAAGAAAAGGAATCGAGTGAAATCAGTAGGCCGCTGACGAGATCTCTTTTCAACCTCGCTGAAATAGAAACATAGGGAACAACCCCTCAGGAGATATGAAACTGGTGAGGAAAGCCGAACTCAACGCTATGACTTCGAGACAGCTTGGCTCCACCACCCACCCCGCCCAATTAACGACAAACCTTAGGCGAATAATAGAAAATATACAACACTATAGCGAAGTAACAGGTGAACACGTTTTATTTTTTTAAGAAACAAAAAAACATTCAAAGCAACTATTTACATGACAAACGGCTGCAACAACAAACGAAACCCACAATGCATTTCGCCGTCTGCCTGACGCCGTTCCAGTCCTTCCTTCCCCAAAGTAGCAATGTTGGGCTACTTTGGGCTACTTTCTAGTAGTTTTTGGGCGTTTTAAAGTCTACAAAAACCGTCAGGGGCGGCCTGGGGTGGAGGGACCACTACGCGAATAGCCCGAAGGCGGCACCACGCGCCAAGACCTGTCCCCCGGATGAACCAAGGGACCCGTTCCTGGGGCCGGGGCGAAGAAGCGTCCGGCCGCCATCGGCTGTAGGCCCGGCCCGAAACGTGCCAGGCGTCCCCACTTCTTCAATAATGGCTGCGACAACACTGGGGGGGGGGGATGTCTTGCACATGCCTCCGACCCCCCCCTCGTCCTCATCGCCTGGTCCGGCCATAACAAATGTCAAGCGAGACGCCGTGGGGTGCACCGGGAGGGAGAGGCGGCGCGAACGAGCCTCTCCCACCTCCCCAGGTGAAGGCTCCCCAGCTGCACCCCCAACGCTCCTCGCACCCGGCAAAGGGTTCGTCCACTCTTGCGGTGCAGCGACGCTCCACTCACCCAGCAGGGTCTCGCCCGTCTGCTCATTTGACCCCGCGATTGCCGGTAGCTGCCGAACTCTCAAAATGGCGGTCGACCCTGCAAGAGCGGGCCCAGCATGAAGGAATGGCCTGGTTGCTTGTTGATTAAGAAACGAGTCCCACCATCATAAAAGTTCTCCTCGACCTTGAAGATTCTATAGGAGCCGCGGGGGTCCCCGACTCCCGCAGATACCCCCGATGGGGAATGACTGCCATGATTGCCCGCGGAACGATGAAAATGTAGCCGCAGGACGTCGGCGCTCCCATGCTGACGCCAGCCTCAATTTGAATGACTAAAATCCTGCAGACTACAGTTCGGACCAGTTCCGGTGAAAAACCCAGTATGACCCGGTAGGGAAAAATGTTGCCTCCCTCCCCCCTCTTTTGACTGATGGTTCATACTGCCGATCCTTTCTGTTGCCCTTTAACGGAACTTTTTGGACTGCCGAAAGAGGCTCTGGGCCAACCACGAGTTGGTAGAGGTTTTGACTATGCCTGGATCTGACTGGCTGCACCCAAAATGGCGCTGGTACAAATGAAACTTTCAACTCTTTGTTGTACCCCGATTGCTCAGCCTTGATGTCATGAAATATGTATACAGTTTTTAAAATCAATGAATTGATATGGGATGGGTACTGATTATGTGTTTGGACAATGAATTGAAGTGAGATGGGTGCTGATTGAACCTTCGGACAATGAATTGTTGTTAAGTTTGGCGCATCATGATTATTGAAAGTTCAAAATTCAACACTTATGATACTTGCTCACACTGAAGTTTCGATATGATTTTATTGCACTTGTCGCACTTTTATTATGAAATCAACGACCACCGACTCCATTAGGTTTTCCACTAATAAGTATCCCCACCTGTACAGTTCTGGCCGGCCCACAGGGTTGTAGGCCCGTATCTATGCACCGACATTTTTTATTAAAGATTTTTGGAGAGAAACGTACGTAGTTGTCACGTGTAAATTGGTGAGTTTCGAATAAATAACCACTGTTTCCGATATAACTGAATTACAGGTGAAATGGCTCAGCTCGATTAGTTAAGGGTTAAAAAAGTATAGTACGCAGAAATATTGCAAATATGAATGGTCCAGGTTTTTGTTGTATGTACTTTGCACATTTTTGTACAGCCTAAAGCAACCGCTAAAAGACCCTGGAATTCGGCCTATACTTTATATGCTACCTGTATCAGGAAAATTGTGCTAAAAATACCCCTAAGTCGCCCCGAAGGAGTGCCACCTGGCCTCCCTACATACGATCCGTAATATCACACCTGGGTGACCTATGCTATCCACCGGCTTCCGACAATCATCTCTCCCACACTAAAAGGTCCATCTGGGCTTAAATGCCGAGTTGGCAAGGACTGCGTTCCGTGGAGATAGGCCGAGTATGTAGTAAGTAAAAGCCTTTTCGGGTTTATGCGCGCAGATGTGTTTTTAAATGCTGCCCCGCCCCCCCTTCTTTTTCCCTCTTTCTGCAGGTCACATTGGAACATCGATTAAAATACGAAAAAGAAAATGGTGATCTAGCGGACGAAGAGATGGGGAAAAAGGGGTTCGATTATGGTACCTACACACGATGAGCAAACAATACCCTGAACTTAGCGCTTGAAAGGACAGCCTGAAACGAAAAAAAAAATACAAAATGTGACTTCGCTTGGCACCCCGAATAATACAACCAAAAATGACGTGCACTTATGATTAAGCATTCTACACTTAACTAAATAGGGAAAGTTTAAAAGAATATTCTGAGGTGAGGTTTACTCTAGTACCCTCCGTTTGGAGGACTAGGAATGTTGTCAGTGTTTAGAAATTACTACATCCTTTCCACACCCTCATGGACCGGAAACTCAGAGCTGCCCTATTGTTCTCCCAAACTGACACCCACTGTTGCCTCAGCCTGGAAGCACATCAGCCCGACCAGGTTAGTTCTTGACTGGTTGCCAAAGGCGTAAGTGTGTACAACCACAAAGACCAGTAAAGGCAGCCGACAATAAAAGGAAAGAAAAGGGTAAAAAGAGCTTAGGATGCTAAGGATGCGCAGCATACAGGAAGAGATCATTATGGCCAATAACGGTTATATGTCTTGTCGTGGATTTTTGTATATAATACATGTACTGTCTCCCTCACCTGAGTATGTGTGTACGTAATGTATGGATCTACGTCATCTCTCTGCCTGTGTTTCCGTATTACTTAACCCCTGTTGTTCTGTGTTGTGCGCGCACTGGATGACCCATTATTGTACACGTCTCTCTCTCTCTCTCTCTCTCTCTCTTTCTCTCTCCATGTCATACGTGTACCGAATGGACCATTTAGAGTGCGCTCTCTCTCTCTCTCTCTCTCTCTCTCTCTCTCTCTCTCTCTCTCACTCTCTCTCTCTCTCTCTCTCTCTCTCTAAAGCCCCCTTGGTCCCTCCTCCCATGTATGGTAGCGCTGTGCCCCCCCCCGACACAGAACCTAATTGGGTCTCCTCGAACAACAAAGGTGTTCGGAAAAATTGACAGGAACTAAAACGATTGTGACTTGCCATATTACTACCTCTCCTTTCTGCAAAACGATAGAAACCGAGTTGGTAATGAAGGAAAGGACAGGTAAGACGACTGATGTCCCCTAATCTGGCCTTTTCATAGGGGGACTATAACGTCAATGGTCTTCTGTTTTCCAGCTCGTTAGAAATACAATTCCCGCTGCCCAGATTACCTCACCCCTCTGCACTTAAGTGCGGATGTCCAAAGTGCCCCCCCCCCCGATTCTCCCGATTGACCCCAGCTCCCTGTCCAAAGCGTCCCCGCTCCCCCCGATTAACCCCAGCTTCATGTCAGCTACCCTCGAAGCGTAATTGATGACCTTGATTAACGGTCATTCCCCAAGAAAGGCATGTTTAACATCTGCCCCCCCCCTCCTCCTTCTTCCTGACGATAACGCTCCTGCTTGCAAGAGTTAGCCGACCCCGAAGGGAAATGTAAGATTGTCGATACTTGGGTTAAAAAGAAAAAGGGCGAGTCTCTACATAAGGACTCGATTTTGAGTTTGATATAATACACTGTGTATAAAGGTCCAATTTCTCTCCACATACGTCACGAATGAACGCCAAACAGGTTTATGAATTCAATGGTAATGCCCTCTTACATACTCCATAAGTGATGACTTCTGACTGTGACCGATGAACTTATCACCCACCCACATAGGATTGGGGACGGAATTGAGATGTATAAATGTCTTCTCCTGCCAGTTTTTCTAAAACTTGTTTTGTACCCATTCAAAGATACAATCACCGGAGGAGAGGAGCTGGACGTGACGCACAGCCTGGCCACAGATCATGGAGCACGTGTGACCTCAGCCAAAGGTGGAGCCACAGAGCAACGAGACGCGGGACGAGGCACCATTCTCAAACTCGGCAGATGAAGGAATGAAGGGCCGCCTTGAAGCCCTCGATTTGCTGACCCACTCGTGCCTGAAGTCCCCGTCCCTCTTCGCCCGACTGATGAGCCTGCCTGCTCGCCATCCTTTGCTCTTGTGGTCCCTTGGTGTGCTCAAAGATCTGATCCCACTCCGCCCTCTCTTCCCTTGATTATTCAACAACATCACCCTTTTCGCATAACTTTTGACTATAGAATAAGGTTTTTGCCACGAAAGAAGAAAGACACGCAGGTGCCCAGCATGAGGCACCCCTAAGAAGATCAGTTAGGGAACAGGACTGTGATCTAGCAGCAGAGGACTGATGCATGGACTGATCGCACCCTGCAACGCGTAAGGATGAATACGAGCTGGACCTATAGCTCCACCGCCGGTGCTCAACAGCGCCAACAAAAGAAGACGGACTCTGTTAAAAAGACATTGTGACGAAAACCCCCTTCCTGAACTTTCTACCCACCCCGTGACTAAGTGCTTGTATCGAATTGAATCCCTCCTTCAACAATTTTGTATTGCTTTCAAAAATGTTTCATCGGTCACTCATGTATTTAGTTTTCCAAAAGTCTCTTAATGCACTGATAAGACCCGAAGGTATCAGAGTACTTTTACTGTATGTTGATGTCACCGGAGAGAAAGTCTGGACTTGATTCTATAATGTTTCGGAACATTTTTTTCTGATTGACTCCAACTAAGTATTATGCCGATCTCTAGACTTGTATGAATAACCCAACAAATGAAAAATCATATATACCGCATTCCGCCAATCGTATCGACTGTTTAGAACTGAACTAGCTTATGTAAAAAAAGCGGCGACTGTTGAAAATGGCAATGTATATGTACATAAGCGGCGTTCATTTGTGTTCACTGTACCCCTTGTTGTAAGCAGAACGGATATCGCTAAACACTGACTGTGTTATCCCGCCAGCATAGACCCATGCACACACGTACACGACAGCCATTTTAGACACCATGGCCTCTCTGCCCATCTGTCCCCGGCACCCCTCCCCGCGCGCACTGCTCATGCATCAGCCACAAGACCCTCTCCCTCTGCGTGACCCTGCTCTAGAAGTAGCACTCCTGCTTGACCCACACCCCCCATTTCCTCCCAAGAACACCCTTCCCCTCAGCTGACAACCCCCCCCCCCGGCTGCGCTTGGCCTCTCGACCCGGTCCCAAGTCCTAAGACCAAGCCTCGTGGATGTACATCCCCCTTTTCCCTGCCCAGCATAACAAAACCGTGATACACCAACCGAAGTGTCCGACCTTATCACCTGACCAACCTTTGACCTGATCATCCCCTCCTGCCCTCGTGTCCTGTAGGAATGTCCGGCTGAGAGATCACAATCTCTCTTGTTACATTCAGGAGGGGAGGATGACATCTGAGCGACTGGTATGGGAATAGGCCTGAAGCTGGGATTCCAAGCATGCCTTTTTCTACTTCAAAGCGTCTTTATTGTAATAAGGAATGTTTGTGCATCATAAACATGTGTATAAAAGACGAAGCCTCAGAGAACTTGGTAGAGCACCTCCTGAAGACACTATGCGAGTGTCCGAAATGACAGGCTCTTCTCATGAGAAATAAAACTCTATTCTTGTCTTCCTGCTTCCAGCGCCCGTCTCTTTATTTGGTAATTGTTCAAGATGGAAACTAAGAGGCGTCCTACGCCAGCAGCCTGGGCATCAGGTGCGTTATGGGCTGACTTTTCCTCACAGGTGCTAATTAGGGGTAATCAGGGAGATAGTGGCATGTGGGGAAGTTTATTTAGAAAAGTCCGGGAGGGGCGGGAATTCACTGTGCCTGAGGGTGGTGGGAGGAGAGGCATTTCATTTTGTAGGAGTGGGCGGTTTTTCTTCTCTGCGTCACTCACTGGCAAAGGCGTTTACTTTGACATGGCGGAGAACGCAGAGGTGCGAGAGGCCATCTGGGTGCTTTGTGCGGCCGGCAGGGATGACCTGCTGAGGCCCGGGGTCCCAGGTGAGGCTTGGGTGGAGCTCACGCGCTTCAAACAGAAGGCGGCGCCCTGTGTCTCCAACGCTGTGGCTGCCTGCATGTCTCCACACATGGTGACCGTCGAGAAGCGCTCTGAAGAACAGCCCCCGGTCATGGCGCAGGTCGAGGCTCCAGGGCAGGGCGAACCTTTTGATCCCCCCGCGGCGTCCTCGGTCTCAGCCCAGGTATGTGTGGACGTGCGAGCCTCTAAGGTATTGCAGCGCTCTACGGTGGACAGGAGGGAAGGGCGGTCCATAGGGCGGGTCGGGAGGCTTAGGGGAGGCGCCATGAGTCAGCTTGCTTCCACAGTTAAAGGGAACATGAAAGGTAGATGAGCAAAGAGTGCTGCGGCGGCAGCTGAATAAAGTAGTCAGTTTCTGGATCTGCCCACTACTCCTGTTACTGCGCATATAGGTTCCCTGTTGCCTGGGAGAAGGAATATGGTCAACATGGATGTATGACATTACAACGCATGCTTTTACCACGCATGCCTTTACTTCGCAGTTTTTACAACGCATGCAGTCACAATGCATAGCGCTTAGGGGTGCTGGATAGTGAATGGTTTAATTTACTATTCCAACTCCAGTCCCCGTGGATAATAGGGAAGGTGTTGGATAGTAAATTAAATCCATTCCCTATCCTAGAGCGCCCCCCAGCACAATGCATTGTAATGACATGCGTTGTAAAAGTTGCGTCGTAAAGGCACTGCGTGGTAAAAGTTGCGTTGTAAAGGATGTTTCCCGGTCAACATGAAAGGGCACACTTATTTCCTGAACCCTGCCCCTAATTTACCCTGTGTATATCCACCAGCTATGAATATGGATGTTTTTAATGCGTGGACAGCGGGGGGGTTTGTCTAAAGGAGGTGTTTTTTCTGTTCAGAGGGGGTTTGTTTCAGGGGAAGCCTCCGGTGGTGAGGATATATTGCTGCAGCCTGGTGTGCGGGTTTGTGCAGAGGCATTGCAGCTGCCTATCTGGTCTAGGAGCATAGAAGGTGCAGGGACATTGGTTTCCCAGGAGGTGGGCATGCGGCAGGATGCTCGGCAGTTGGCCAGCGGGCAACTGTAGGGGGACAACAAGGATTGACCATGGGAGGGTTGCCTCAGTGTCATTTCCCAACCAGGGGGTTCCCGGTGCGTGTGTGGTGGGTTCCGGTATCGGGAGCACAACACCGCAGGTTAGCGGTCTAGTGCTCGGAACACGAAGAAGCACTTCCGGGTGTGGCCGCATATAGCCGCGGCACTCATTCCCGTCAGTGCTTCTAGTACTGATTTCCCAGCTGCTGCCTGCCGCTTTTACCCGCACCTCGGATCTTCGCCAGTGCTTATATGCGGGAACCTTTGACCTTGGAACCAACTCCAGCTGGAGCACCTCTGCAGGTTCGTGACCATGACACGCTATAGGAAGCGTGGTCACAGCTTTTTCCGATTTTCTTCATGGCGCAGGAGCGCCAATACATGCCATCTGCGACACGCCTTGAGGAGCGTGGTCACGATCCCATCTTGTTCTATATTGGTGCAGGAGCGCCTAACAGCCTGATGTTGCAAGTGACACGCATTGGAAGCGTGTTCACAGATATCCTTTGATCTTTCTTGGCGCAGGAGCGCCTGGAAGCCTGGTTCTCCCCGTGACACGCAAAGGGAAGCGTGATTACGGTTATATCTTTTTCCTTTCCAGCGCAGGAGCGCCTGAACACCTTGTTCTTCGTGACACGCAAAGGGAAGCGTGGTCACAGTATTCTTTATTATTTCTTTCTTGGCGCAGGAGTGCCTAGAAGCCTGGTTCACCCCGTGGCACGCAAAGGGAATCGTGATTACAGATATTTCTTGTTCCTTTCTGGTGCAGGAGTACCTGAGCACCTTGTTCTTCGTGACACGGAAAGGGAAGCGTGGTCACAGTATTCTTTATTATTTCTTTCTCAGTGCAGGAGCGCCTGTACATCTTGTTGTTCGTGACACGCACAGGGAAGCGTGTTCACGGATAGTTCTTATCCTTCCCCTGCACAGGAGCGCTCTTGTTTTTTTTCACTGCCTACTGCCGTCATGCAAGTGTGCGTGACATTCCTTCACCTTATTCACACAAGACGTTGGGAGTCCTGATACGGCCCTCTTCTTGAGAGACTTCATTTTGGAATATACCTTCATGTGCCAGGTGACTATTTATCAGCTCTTCATACTGTATGGTTGTTGCGTATGTGTGTATGCTCCAGTAAGAAGGGAGGGCAGATGCACGAATTGCTTGTTCCTCTGTTTAGCTGGCGACACCCGTGAGAGCGCCCCCCCGTCTAGTGAGATTCCTCACCTGATCTTCTCCGACGACGTCCTATCCCGACACCATTAGGCACCCTCCCCTGGTTCCATCCTTGCCTGGGTCTGTAAATTCATCTTTATCAGGTAGGGAGGAGAACGGTGGAGGTTGTTCACGTCGTCCCCGCGAGATAGCCCCACAAGTAAAACAGGTAAGACTTGTGGGGTCCTGACACTCAGAAGGTGGTACAGGAGTCGGGTGGAGGTCAGTGGGTACGGGTGGGCAGTGGCAGCATGACCAGAGATAAACATGGTGTTAGGTCTGGGGGGCATGAGGGTCCACATGACATTAAGGAACACTCAGGTCAGAGTGGCTTCAAAGGCAAGGTACCCGTCTCAGCAAATGGAAAAGCGGCTGGCAAACGGACATTACTGACAGAGCACGCTGCGGCTCAGTCAGTGTGGTTATCTGAGGCAGGGATATCTGGAGCGGATTTTCTATCTCATTCAGACAAAACTACAGCTATGAAAAAGTTGGATGTGAAGTTTTATGATGTAGCGGTTGATGATGGGGAGATACCGAGGGGAGAGGGGGGGAGTGGGGCAGTTTTTGGGGGTTGTGAAGATTCATTGGTCCTGGATGCAGAGAGTGATGGCCTCGAAGAGAGGGATCTGAGAGATGGTGATTGTGGGGACAGTGGGGTGAAGTTGAAGAACTACATTGGGGAAAAGACGGGTGTCTCGGGGCGAAACAGTGTTCTTAGTCTTTTGCAGAAGTCAAGTGCGGACCGAGCAATTGTACGAGAATCTACACATGTCAGCCATCATCTGGATGACCCTCAGGAATTTCTCAAGAGAACATCTCAGTTGCCGAAAGGTAAGGCAGACTGGTGGACGGTTTGGCAACAAGGGAGACAGTCACAGAAATCAACCAGATCCATTGGAGTTGGGGGGAGGCGGTTTTGGGCAGGGTTGAGCCTGGGCCTGAACATGCAGGTACTGTACAGGAGGAGGTATTGGTAGGAGGAGTATCTGCCAAAGGTGTTCAGGAGGCCACAGAGGTGGCAAAAGTTGCCAAAGAAGTGATAGAGGAGGATAAGAATACTCACAAAAAACTTCCTTACATGGGGATTGGTATGCCATTGGGTTCCCATTTATCTGATAAGACCAAAAGCAGAATTTGGCATCATGAATTTGTGGATGTTTTTAAACTTTTACATCGAAATATTCAAGCCAAAGAAGGCTCCAAGGAGGAGGAATGGGAATTGGCCAGGAGACCTAGGGTCCCTAAAACAATTGAGAACTGGACATCTGCTTTTCTTATTTATGCTAGCATCTACTGCGGGAAACATCAGGATGGAGCAGTAGCGATGTTGAAGTACATGGATCTTATAAGGAAAGCTCAGAGTTATTTTGGTGGATATGCTTGGTTGTCATATGATGAGGAGTTAAGAGCGCGCATGAGCGTTTTTAATGACAGACCCTGGGGTGATGTGGACTCAGAGTTGTGGTTACAATGGATGGTGTCTTCTCAGCCGCCTGCTACCACTCATACTGCAAGCGGCTTGCCGGTATCTTATCAGCCCTTTTAGTACTGTCCCACCCAGGCTGGGGTGGGGTTTAGTGACAGGGGTCAAACAAATGTTTTCAGAGCCTGTTGAAACTTCAACAGAGGTTTTTGGAATAGGCAATTCTGCAGGTACAAACATGAGTGTTCCCAATGTGGGGGCAAACATCCCCTCACACAATGTTTTGCAGGTCAGAGATTTGGTGATCAAGGACGGGGTCAGAAGGGAAGTGGCCAGGCATTCCCATTTGTACCAAAGGGCGCATACTCCAATTAAGTTGGAGATTTTGGCAAACTGGCTGGGGGCTTATCCCGACACTGAAGTAGCATCAAGATTGTTTTGGGGTTTCAAGGAGGAGTAGGTTACCAGGCTCCTCGACTGAGCCGGTGGTCTGATAATTTAAAGTCAGCTAAGGAGTTTCCACAGGTTGTTCAACAGAAGTTATGGTCTGGGGTAGGGGCAGGAAGAATTGCCGGTCCTCTTGTGTTTTGCCCAATGCCTAATCTGATAGTTTCACCCCTGGGGGTAGTAGCTAAGAAGAAAGCTGGGGAGTTCCGCTTAATACACCACCTGTCATGGCCAGAGGGCTCCTCAGTTAACAACTTCATATCTCCAGTGGATTCTAGTGTGTCTTACACCTCTGTGGATGATGCGCTGAGGTTAGTCAAGTCAGCTGGGAGGGCTGCGCAACTGGCAAAGAGCGATATACAGTCCAGTCCGCCTTTCGGCTATTATCCATTTACCCTTCCGATTTTGAACTTTTAGGTATGCATTTTCAGGGGGCATTCTATGTTGATAAAGTTCTTCCCATGGGGTGTTCAGTATCGTGTGCTCTATTTGAAACATTCAGCATTTTTTTGCAGTGGCGGTTTACATACATAATTGGCCATGAACTCATTTGTCACTACTTAGACAATTTTATGTTCATTGATACACAGAACACAGGACAATGCCAAAAGGCTTTTGACACCTTTCAGATCATGGCCCAGGAGCTTGGTGTGCCGCTGGCATCTGACAAAAAGGAAGGCCCAAGTACTAAGTTGACCTTTTTGGGAATGAAGATTGACACTATGGACATGGTAGCTAGGTTGCCAGAGAAGGTGCAGGAGATCTCAACCTTCTTGCTATCTGTGATTGAGGAATGTAAACTGGAGCTGAGAAAGGTGCAGAAATTGTTGGGCTATCTGAACTTTGCGTGCAGGGTGGTCAGGGCTGGGAGAACTTTATGTAGGAGGCTGGGAATGTCCATGTCATGGGCCTATCTTCCCCACCACAGAGTGTGTATTTCAGCAGCCACCAGGGCCGATAAGTACGGCTGGTTGACCTTTCTGGCAGACTTTAATGGTGTATCTTTGTTTTTTTGCGGATGAAGATACGATCTGGCAAATTCAGATTTACTCAGATGCGTCTGGTGCTAAAGGTTTTGGCATATTTTGGGAGGGGCATTGATGTGCGGAGAGCTGGCCGAAACATTGGCTGCAACAGGGTCGCAGTATCGCCTTCTTGGAGTTATTTCCTTTATTGGTGGCCTTGTATGTATGGGGCGAGGAATTACAGAATAGACCAGTCCTTTTTAATGTAGACAATTTAGCTGTGGGAGAGTTGATCAATAAGCAAAAGGCCAAGGATTTGAGAGTTTTGAAGTTGTTGCATGCATTTATGCTCAAGTGTCTGCAGCTTAACATTGTTTTTAAAGCTAGACATATTCCAGGAGTTAATAATTGTATAGCGGACGCTCTGTCTCATTTTCAGTGGACGAAATTTCGCAGTTTGGCTCCAGGGGCAGAACGCAACAAGACTCAGATCCCACAGTGTGTCCGTGCCTGGGGGGAATAAGAATTGTTGAACTGGTAGAGAACTCAGTGGAGACCTCTACGAGAAGAAGCTATCGGCAGGCATGGACCGAGTTCTTAAGTTATGGTAACAAGTTTCCTACACATGGAAGGATGGTTACGGATGAACAGTTTGTATTAGGTTTTGTGTTACATTTGATAGATAGAGGTTTTTCACATACTACTATTTCTGGCAGATTGGCAGGAATTTCTTTTTATGGGCAGTTAAGGTGGGGGAGGGATCCGGTGGAAGGGGTGTTAGTAAAAAAGGTTATTAGAGGTTTAAGTAGGGAACAGGCTCGTACCAAGCCGCTACGTCAGTCTGTGACATTTGACTTGTTGCAGAGGATGTTAATGCAGTTGCCCTCTCCCTGTTATGATGAGTTTGAGTGTTGCAAGTTTCAGTTATGTTTTGCATGGTTGTTCTTTGGGGCATTACGGGCATCGGAGTTACTAGGTTTGTGTAATAAGGCAGGTATACGCAGTGACGAAGTTTTTGTAGAACAACATAGGTTGAGAAATTGGTTGAGGGCTTCCATGACCGATCAATTGGGTAGGGGAAAATGGGGTGGGGGTTTGCTGTCCTGTAGGGGAATGGGAGTTTCTCCAAGCCTCTAAATTTTTTACACTAGGAAACATATTTTGTCATGCTCAAGGACATCCGATTTCTATTGTCCAGCTATTAGCAGTAATGAGGAAGGTGCTCATTAATTTACGTGAGAATCCTTCGCGTTTTGGCACACACTCCTTCAGGATTGGGGCAGCAATGGAGGCTGTGAGATTGGGGTGGTCCTGGTCAGATATCCATAAGATTGGGAGATGGAAGTCCAAATGTTGTGAAAAATATGTTAGGAAATAATTTTGTGCAGCAATTTTTTCTCTTGTTAATCTCTGTTTTTCTATCTATGTCATATTCGAGGGCTTGTAGGTTTGAAAAAGACAACTTGGATAGTGGGACACTCCTTCGTAAAGTGGGCTGCTGTTTACGCTGAGCAACAGATTTATGGGATTCCGATTGTACTTTCCAGTGTTAGTCATGAGGTGGTTTGGAAAGGAAAAGGGGGAATGCGTTGTTTTTTTTTCCCACGTTGTCCTTGATGTGTTCTAGGGGGGTCCTCCTGATTACTTGTCCTTCACCTAGGGGAAAATGACCTGGTGGACTTATCTGGCCTGACTCTAATAAAACTAATGGATCTGGCAGTTATCAAAAGTAACTGGGAGGGCACCATGGTGATTTGGACCGAATTCATAACACGGCTGCATTGGAGAGGAGCTAGATGCCACGCAGCATTGGAGAAGGCACAACGCAAACTTAATAGAGACATGAGAGTTTTCTGTGGGGACATTGGAATAATGGTTCTATCTCACAGTAACATAAAAAGTACTGAGGGGCATCTATTTCGTGAGGATGGAGTGCCTTTGTCTCAGATGGGCCAAGCTTTTTACTTACTGGAGTTACGGGACTTGCTCGCACAAAAATGGAAGGAAGATATCTGGTGCTCCAGCAGAAAGTCATAATTTGCTCTTTGGGGGGTGGGGCAGGAAAACTCTTATGGTTTTCCTGGATGGCGGAATTTTTTGGAGGGGGTGGGCAGTCTTGAGCGGGATTGTCCATCCTCCAAGGGGGGAGGTGGGGTATGCAGTTCACAGGGAAAGGAAAAGAAAATGAGGGGGGGCTATCAACAGTAGTCAGTTATTGTGGGCTTGCTTGGGTCAACATTTTTGGGGGTTATGTTTTAAAGATATGTCAAGATGAGTTTGGGGATTGCTTTATGATTTACCTGTAAAATGTTTTTGAGAAAAATTTATAATGCACCAGTCTTAATAAAGTGGCCTTTTTTGCTAAATAAAGAAGTCATGGGTCGTGATTTATTGTGCGAAAACTGAAGGTGACATCTCCTACGTGTGCCGTGTAATAATGCTCGGTCGTGGGATATCTGTAATCACCGTTGATTAAAGCACGGCAGAGTATTTTCATTTTCAAATTGAGCACAGTACTGCCCAAGTATATCATACCACATGGGCATTCAAGCACATACACCACATACTGCATATTGCAATTAATGAAATGTTTAATTTTGTGTGCACGATTTGCATTATAAAAGAAGTCTTTCCTTTTATTCTGACAAAAGCTACAAATGTTTTAGTTAGTGAAAGTATAAAAAACCTCAGGGGTTGGTGGCAACTAGGTAGTGGAGTTTGCTTTCTGGGTTGTGAGGTAATGTACGTCCCCTCCTGTAAACTAAGGAGGGATTGTCATTGATAAAGGGGTGAAGTGGGAATTTCCAACAGTACGTGCCAAAGTGTGGGAATTTCCAACAGTAGGTGCCAATGCTTCCTAAAGGCCCTGAAGATTCTATCACTGTGTGCTGTGTAATTAGTGAAGAATGACGCCTTCTCTCTGGAATGGTCCCTGGCATAGTGTTTGCTGGTTTTCCTAGATGTATGGTTCCCTTAGTGTGTCAGACCTACAAAGACTGAGTGCTCTCTGTTCTGCTATGTCCAATATGTTCTGATCATAGCCCCTTTGTTGGAATCGTTCTTTGATGTTGGAAATATTCTCCTTAACCCCCTTCTCCTCACTGCAGATGTGTCTTGTCCGTACCATTTCCATTTCGTCATATGGGATATTGGAAATGACGTAATTGGCATGTGCGCTGGATGCATGAAGAATGCTCTTACATGCAGTTGACTTCCTAAACAGTGTGCTGCGTACCGTCCCTTTTCTCACATAGAACTGGACATCAAGGAAATCAATACGCTCCGTATGATGGAGCATGGTGAGCTGAACATTAAAGGGATTATTGTTGAGACATGTCAGATATTCCTGCAACTGCATTTCTGAGTCAGACCAGAGACAGATGATCTTGTCTATGTACCTCCCCCAGAACATTATGTACTTAGTCCAAGGGGAGGCATACTTGTTCCAGGCATGCTCCCTCTCCTACCAGGCCATAAACAGTCCGGCATAAAAAGGAGCGAACCTGGAACCCATTGCGGTCCCCTATAGCTGATGGTACCACCTTTCATTGTGTTTAAAGAAGTTATTGGTGAGGATGAGATCAATCATGTCCATGATCATTGTGTTGTATGAGTAGTGGTCTGATCCCTCTTTATCTAGGTAGGGTGTACTGCCGACATGCCAAAGTCTTTCTGGATGCATGTATAGAGTCCTACTACGTCCAAAGAGTCAAATCTTAACTCATCAGACATGGGGAATCCCTCAAATTTCACCAAAATGTCTTTACTGTCTTTCATATAGGATGGCAAGTTTGTGGCGTTTCTGCAGTGTTAAATCTACAAATTCAGACAGCCGTTCTATGGGGGAGCCTACTCCAGAGATTATGGGTCTCCCCGGGGAAAACTTGCCTCCCTTGTGCACCGTGGGCAAGATGTAAATGCACGGGAAGAGTGCATTATTAACATGTAAGTATCTAAACTCATCATCAGTTAATAAACATTCATCCCTCCATTCTGAGAGTCTCTTGTTGATGGTGACCTGTAGGTTACTGATGGGATTGTGGATGACTGGTTCATAACACTGGTGATCGTTCAATTATCATGAGATCTCCCCCATGTAATCCTGTGTGTCCATTACCACCACATTCCTACCCTTATCCGCCTCTCTTATTACAACATCAGTTCTACAAGTACCGACTTGCACCCACATGGGTGAAAATCTCAAGAACTCCATGTACCAGAGACCCTGGGGGCAATCCAGAGGAGGGGCTAGCGGTGTGCGCTCCATTGCGATTGCTTCTACAAATAGGCTCCCGTGAGCTTTGAGCCGACGGGCTCCTGGACGGCGCACCTGCGTGCAAGTTCTGGCATCGAAGCCTTTGACGGTTGTTTGGCGGCCTTCTTTTCCACCCCTAACTATTTTCTCTACTGATGAGGGAAGTTATCCCGAAATCCGAGCCATGTCTCGGGCGATACCCAAAAACCCGGGACATGTATCGGGTCTAGAGATCATCAGTTCTACAAGTATCGACTTGCACCCACATGGGTGAACCACTCAAGAACTCCATGTACCAGAGTCCCTGGGGGCGATCCGGAGGAGGAGCTAGCGGTGTGCGCTCCATTGTGATTGCTTCTACAAATAGGCTCCCTTGAGCTTTGAGCCGACGGGCTCCTGGACGACGCACCTGCGTGCCGGTTCTGGCATCGAAGCCTTTGACGGTTGTTTGGCGGCCTTCTCTTCCACCCCTTACTATTTTCTCTACTGATGAGGGACGTTATCCCGAAACCCGAGCCATGTCTCGGGCGATACCCAAAAACCCGGGACATGTATCGGGTCTAGAGATCATCAGTTCTACAAGTACTGACTTGCACCCACATGGGTGAACCACTCAAGAACTCCATGTACCAGAGTCCCTGGGGGCGATCCGGAGGAGGAGCTAGCGGTGTGCGCTCCATTGCGATTGCTATTACAATGTTGGTGTCCCTTTGTAGTCTCTGAAAGCTTCCCTTTCCCTCCTTGGTAGGTTAAAGGTGTGGTGTGGCGTGTGTTTGTTAGTGATTTCCAACTTCCGTAATTCATGTGTGATCTTATCACCAAAAGTCTCAATGCTTGGATGGGAGCCACTATGTGGAACAAACTTTGATTTACATCTAAAACCAGTATCATTGTTACAGCTCTCGCTAATATCTAAATCATTTAAGATGGTACACATGTCAGTCACCTCATCATTCTCAATGGAGTCTAGTGTTTGCACCTCTCATATCTCCCCAATCGCTCAGTTCACAGAGGGTGTGCTCAATACATTTGCAATAGGTTTAGGTGTTTGTTGTGAAAAAAACTCCTTTAATTTGAGCACACAAATAAATTTGGACAAATCAATGTGACCATCCACAAGGTCCCCAAATTGTGTGGGACAGAACCCAAGCCCCTTCTCAAAACATTACATTCATTTTCGTCCAGTTCCTAGCATGATACGTTAATAATCTGTAAGTCTGGCTGTGTCCTGGGTATTTCAACTTGACTCGTGGTGCCCCCCCTGTTGGAAACCCCTGTCTGCTCTGGAATGGTGGTGGCGGCTAGTTCTTTTTGGGGCGAAGTAGCATGGAATGACTGTCTACTTTTCCTCCCTGGCCTCCCACCTCTCCTTGTCTTTGTGTACCTGTACTGCTCTTTTACTCCTCCCTTTTCTGATTCACCCTTAGAGTGCCTATCACATTGCCTCCCTTTATTCAGAATCCAGTGTGTTGATATACCTGTTTACATGGCGTTTTCTGCTTAATTCAGGTTCAGGAACCAGGCCCTTATCAAGGAGGCCCACACAGGAAGCAGTTCCATGCACCTTGTTCATTATGGTTCTTCTACGACGACACTATAGAAACGTCAATGCATCACGCTGTTTACCTTCACTTGAGAAATTGGGGCACCAAGAACCCCGAACCCCCACCAAGCTAATAGCTACTTTGTGGTATGTATTGGTTTTAACACTGTCTCGAGTATGAATATTGAATCCGAGGTCACACTCTCTCTGCTTTCCTGTTCTTGCTTGTATTTAGTCTCGTTTAGACGCTCTGTAAGCCCCTCCATTTATAAGTGCACCGTATTCCATATTCATTTCCCTTTTGTCCTTTAGCGTGTATATCTTATGCCTTTCCGAACGCTGTTCCGGAATCTTAACTTTTCTACTTTTTACTAACCCTATTTTTCCATCTCCTTTTCACTTTGGTTTTCATAAGTTCAGCACCCATCAGTGAAGGATCACTTTCGTGTGACCTCAGTGACATTAATGCCCAACACACTTCTAGCTTCCTAAGGGTCCCGGTACACCTTGTTTCCTTAAGCACAACCTAGAGTGGCAAACGCAAGGGCACCACCGTGAGTGGTAGATTAGGTATGTGCGTTATTTATGATGTTTGGTCTAGTGGAGGATGTTTATGTAATGTGCTCTCCCCATTACATGTTTACTTGACTTTTTTCTAAAGTTTTGCGTGTCTCTCTCAAGAAGAACGAGGCTAAGAACTACAGACTCATAGCCCTTATAGATATAGAGGCAAAATACTTTTCAGGGCTACTCTTGGAAGAACTAACCTCCTGGGCATCAGATAAAAAACTAATCCCTATCAACCAAACTGGATTCCAAAAAGATCTAGGGACCTCAACGAACCTACTAGCCCTCTCCCTGCTGATAGATGCTGCTATTAAAAATAAAAAATCATTATATGTGTGCTATATTGATTACTCGGCCGCCTTTGATAGCATAGACAGAGGGAAATTGTGGTCAAAACTTTCAAAGTGGGAGGTGGACTCCAAGCTTCTCAACTTACTGATCTCACTGCATTCAGACACCTGGGTCCAAATAAAATTGGGGGCCGGCAACTATCTATCCAAAGAAATTCCGACCACAAAAGGGTTGAAACAGGGGTGCGTCCTTGCGCCGACACTGTTCAACCTTTTTATGTCCGACCTCTCCAAAGAACTGGACGACTGCAACCATCATGCCCCAAAGCTAGGGGGCTTTACATTATCGAATTTATTATATGCAGACGATCTGATACTAATTAGTCACACCCCAGTAGGCCTGCAACACCTTATTAACACAACTAGCTCATTCTCTGAAAAAAACGGCCTTTCCATAAATACGGAAAAATCGAAGGTGATGGTTTTCAATCAAAAATCAAAAAAGCAAACGTTCCAATGGTCTCTGCGTGATCTCAAAATGGAAACAGTTAAAGACTACAAATACCTGGGGATAAGCTTTGATTCCAACGGCTCATTCCAGCGACATGCAACAACAATAAAAAACAGGGGGATTTCACTAGCCATCGCTTTAAAAAATATCAAGAACAAAATAGCGGGCCCAAATCTAATCCCTTTGCTGGACATATTTCGTGCAAAACTGCTACCATCACTAACTTATGGCAGTGAATGCATGAGAGGGAGAGATGAGGATATTTTAGATAAAACGGTTAGTAAAACACTCCGAATACTCTTCTCACTCCCTCCTTACACTTCCCCAGCACAGCTAAGACTGGTACAAAGTTAAGCACGCTGTAACAGACTCCCTGAACGCCCACCTTTGGAAAGAGCTGGAGACAAACAAGGGATCCTCTGCAAAGGCCTACCTCCAAGCAGCTATAAAATCCCTTGCATTAAAAGACCTTTGGGAGTCGAGCTGTTCACATAAGTGCTTTAAGCGCCTGGTCAACAAATCAGTGAAAATCCTCTCCATGGAGGAAGATAAAGCAGCGTTAACCAGGAGATCACATGGGTGGTTCATAATACAAAGCTACACCAGCGCTTCACCCCAACCATACCTCAGTACCAGCTTTTCAGGAAGGCGAAGGAGGAATTCCTGCGGCTGAGGATGGGAGTAATCCCGTCAAAAGTCCATCTTCCCCCATGGAAACGCCTGGAATCCAACTCCAACTGTAGGCTTTGCGATAATCCAAATGAGGACGTTTTACACTTGTTATGCAGCTGCAAAGCCCTAGACAGTGCCCGAAGGGGCCTACTAATCCAGCTCTGGAATCAATATGGTGTGCGAACTCGCAGACAAGCCTTGCTGTTCAGCTTTAAAGGAGAAAATATCCAACTGGCCTGCCGTCTAGTGCGCTTCATGAAAACAGTTAATACGATCCAAAATCCAGAGACCAGCGACTGAATTAGTCTCATAAAGACCCTCTCCTGCACCTTAAGAAAACTCTTTTTCAACCAACAAAGACTTAGTAAATGCTGAACGGTCTCTTTTTTCAAATATTTGTAACTCATTGTACCATTTTTGTATAGATTTATCGTCCATCCTTTGAATTGTCTTTTATCGATTTTAACTGCTTTTTTGTAAAACTTATGAATGTGAAATTCTTCCTGTATTTTTTTTAATTTTTTTTATAAAGTGTTATTGCAAAGATTTTTATTAATCATGCAATAAAAGTAAAGTTTAAAAGTGTCTCTCTCTTGATCATGAAGTCACTGTGTATCACTGTCTCATATTGTGTCAATCTTCGTATATATGTATATTTATGTTATTTATATTGTAATTTTTCAGCCCTGATGATGTTCAGTCTTTAATGAACGAAGCGCGTTGGCTGGAGCTCATGTTGTTTGTTGACGTTTGAAATAAAGGATTGCCTCACAAAAAGGAATTGACCAGTCTTACTTATTGAAAAAGACACCTAGAGAGTGCACCGCTCCATGTCTGTATAGTTCCTAATATGCGTGTATGCACACCATCTCGTATTGCCTTTGGATAAAACACAAAAGGAACTTAGCAGTGAGGTGCGGCTTCTATGGTTCGCCGTTGGTCTTTGTTCTTTGTGGATATTATGCTGATCTATTCATGCAATGATTTATTCCATTTTAATGATTAGTTTTAATAATCAAAAAATAAAAGTTATTGCATTGAAAATAATGTTTTTCCCTTAATATGCTTTGACGCTGGTGTATCTATATTTTAGGTGGGAAATGAGTCTGGTTGCTACATTTTACAGTTGAATGTTTTCCCTCTTCTCCCAAACTCCTTTGTGTGGTAAATCTTGGGGCTAGGCTGGTCTTATGACTTTGTCTGTAAAATCCAGTGCCAGGCCAGACGTGAACTGCAATGGGTCAAATTGGAGGATCTGGACTAATTTAAGTGGATATGCTTAATATATAAATGCCTTCAAAATATAGTCCCCCTTACAGCACTTGCCTGAAAAACTACAGTCTCCAACTAATGCCAGGGTGGGGAGATCTTCAAACAAGGGTCTGCCAAGACCTTCTCCCACCTGTGACTTTTTTTTCTTTTGAACTCCTTTTATTGAGTTTTCCAACAGTTCAGTTTTACAACATATTAAGAATGCACCACCAACCGTCGCCATATCCCTTTCGCTCGGCACCCCTTTATGATTTCAATGACCAACATTATAGTGCACCTGCGTGCGCCCCGAACCACCACCAATGTTACTGTGCCCTATATTAAATGTTGTCTATCCCTTCGCCTGGGGATTCTGACAGCTTGCTCACGGTATTTTGATGTGCTCTTTCCACTGACCTCAGATTTTGTTGTATTTTTGTGGGCATCCTCTGGACGTGTAAACTGCATCTTCAACAAGTGAGCAATAGTCCATCCCAGCTCTCCAATGGCCCGCTATGTCTCATTTGGCCCGCATGCAGCAAATTCGGACCACCAGCTTTTTGTCCCATGTTCCCCTCTCATCCAGGAACACTGCCGTAATTGCCAGATTAGGGTCGCAGTCTATCGGTATTCTGATCATCATCTTTATATTACAGAAGACTGACTTCCAATATCCTTGTATCCATTGGCACTACCATACAACATGCATCAAGGTGCCTCTAGCCTGACTTCAAGGTAGGAAGTCCTGGCTGCTGCCTGCCCCATTCGCCACAGTCTGTCAGAGATGTAATACATTCTGCGGAAATATTTAAACTGGATTAATTTCAGGTGTGGCGGTATTTCTAGTTCTCGGGCCACCATTTTGGCCTCCATCCACTCTTCCAAGGGCCACAGATTGGACTCTCACTGTTCCCGCAGTACAGGGGGGTACATTTCACAGCTCCAGTACGCCGTGAGGGCAACAGCTCTTTCTCCTCACATTGTCGGCATTCTGCTCCAGCAACCCACGCCGTGAGGGGAACGGCTCGAGTTTCAGCACACGCCGGTCCCGTCAGCAGCGGGACACTACAACTCCCAGCTGCCCTGGGGACTGGCGCACTACTGATGACCACGACGCGCCCGGAGGCACTTTAAGAGGAAGGAGCGCCGAAAGCTCCCTGGGGGTACATTTCACAGCTCCAGTACGCCGTGAGGGCAACGGCTCTTTCTCCTCACATAGTCTGCATTCTTCTCCAGCAACCCACGCCATGAGGGGAACGGCTCGAGTTTCAGCACACGCCGGTCCCGTCAGCAGCGGGACACTACAACTCTCAGCTGCCCTGGGGACTGGTGCACTACTGACGCCCACGATGCGCCCGGAGGCGCTTTAAGAGGAAGGAACGCCTCCCGCACCGTGGGACGCGCGCGGGCGGCGCTGGGAGAAGCCCGGGACAAGGGCGGGACCGTCTGTGGCCGTCCGTGGACGACAGTGGTCGGGCGGGCCACCTCTCTCAGCTGTTGGTAAGGTGAGTGCACATATCATAATGAGGAAACGCACCACCATCACCACCCCTCAGGCCTCCAAGAATTCACCTATCATCTCCTCTTCATTTGAAAGAATGCTTGAAAATGCTTTTAATATGGTTACAACAGAGATAGAAAACACTGAAAGAAGGATGTCTATGGGACTATCAGCATCCTATTTAGACTCTCAGATTAATACAGGAAATGATGGTCTCGTAAATCCTCTGCCGTTATCACCAAACTTAATAATTGTTAAACCTGCCCACTCTGACAATTTATCTGCTGCCCCGAAGATGGACACAAATGTAATTACCATCTCCGATACCCAACAGGATACTGAAGTTATTGAAGCTACTATCAGCACCTCTACCTTGGTCGTTAACACTAAGACTGCAGGAGAGAAAAAGAAGAGAGGGCCTTCAAAATTTCCGGTTAATAAGAGGAAACAACCTCCTCCTAATAAAAGTCAACCAACCCCGCAGAGTATGTGGTCCCGAGAAAAAACTGTCTCAAGTGGGGTGTCAGCTAATGAGATTGTGCAGTCAGCTGACAGTATTGCAGACTTAGGTTCAATGGTAGTAGGGTCCAAATCCACCTATACACAGACTGAGCCAACTATTGCAAATGGCACTCATGATAGGAAATTAATTGACACTATAGTGGACTCAACTTTTAACCAATTGAAAAGTCTAATGGTCAAACAGTTTAATCTTATTTTTAAAACGTGTGGATAGGTTAGAAAGCCTGGTGAAGAAAGAAGATGCTAAAAGGAAAGGGGTCACTATAATTGACCAAATCAGGGGTGAACGGCTCTTGAAGGATTTAGAGGCTGCTAATAGAAGCATTAAAGTGGGAAGGGATGATAGTAGTATACCGGGCACTAGGGGCCAGATGTAGGTAAATCATATTTACCTACTCTTAAATACCGAATTTTGCCGATTCGGTATTTAAGAGTCGGTAAATATGAAGGGGGGAGATGTAGGTATTACAGAATCTGTAAATACCGAATCTTTAAGATTCGGTATTTACCGATTCTGTAAATACCGAATCGGTATTGCCCATTGATTCCTATGGGCCTTGAAGCCCATAGGAATCAATGGGCAATACCGATTCTGTAATTACAGAATCGGTAAATACCGATTGCAGCAAGGGTGCAGGGGGTGTCACTTTGACACCCTCTAGCACCCCAAAGACGGGCATGTTTGCCATGTGGCACACAGACATGCCCTAAGGGCATGTCTGTCTGTCACATGGCTAGGTGTGCATGCACACATGTGCATGCACACCTGGAATCGGTATTTTACCACCCAATTGGATTGGGTGGTAAAATACCGATTCTGTAAGGCCTTAGGGACTCTGAAGAGTCCCACCTACATCTGGAAGGTACCGAATCGGTAAAAATACCGATTCGGTATTTTACAGATTCTGTAAATTTACCGATTCGGTAAATTTACAGAATCTGTAAAATCTGGCCCCCTACATCTCAAGATGCCAAATACCGGTCGGAAACGGCCGAATTCGGCCGTTTCCGACCGGTATTTGCCACCTACATCGGGCCCTAAGACCATAGGTGAAAATTGTGATACACAGAGTAACCAGCCTTCCTCTAATGATTCTATCAGCACCACCGTGGGCGTTTTGTTGCAGCCATTGTTGCCTGCAGCTGTCAGGCCTTCTGGTCTAACTTTCTCGCCCACAGGAGTTCCATCTACCAAATCTGTATCAGCCACTAAAAAGTTAGTAAATGATCCAAACAATAAGCCCACCCCTGTTACACGGCTTAAAAAACAGGCTGAGGCCGTTTTTCATTTGCCGCCAGAAGCCTGCCCCTATGTTTTAATTTTAGCGGGTGTTCCTCCCTTGAAAGAGGATCAAAGTGAGTCCTGGGAACAGCTTAAAAATAAAAGCATTGACTGGTTGTTTAGGTATAAAGGGGTGGGAATGGAGATCTCTAATGAAATCCTAATGGTACGACGGGTGGGATGGGTTGGCCCTACGGTTAAGAACATCCCTGGCGACTGTATAGTCGTGAACTTTAGACACCCATCTCTAGTGAAACATATATTAAGAAGTAACACCATTCACTCTAGTCCCCCAACCGTCATAACTTTGTTACCTTTGGGATTCTTTTATAGTCCACCCCAGAGATCGTTCAACCCAGCTATACCTACATACCCATTACATAACCGGTTTAGTGTTTTATCGGACCTGGAGAACCAGGACTGACCATTAACAGGACTCCCGAGTACTGTAAGAAGGCCTTTGAATATTGAAATGGTCAATCAGTTTGCGAACAAACATAGACCCACTAGTATTCCTGTCACAGCTTGTTTGGAAGAATTATCGCCATCCCGTCTCCCCACAAATGATCTTGGCTTTGCAGAACATAATTTGAGCATACTTAGCTGGAACATTGCTGGCTTAAAGTAAAAAATGGAATTGACGGATTGGGTCGACTGGATTAGCAATTTTGATATTTTAATGTTTCAGAAAACATGGGGCCATATGTATGAACGCATTTTCCCATAGACACAGAATGGGTAGAACCCTTTGATACAGCTGGTCCATGGTGTACTAGTGGTCTGATTCTCGAGGGATTCCTTTGTTATAATAATATCGTACCTAACCCTGTAGCAGGTCGCCCCAGTGGGGGCCTATCCATATGGATAAAGATTACTGCAGGAAGTCAAATTAAACCCCTGGAGACTAACGATAGCAACTTCCAGGCTATAATCTATTCAAACGGAATGTCGATATGTTTAATACATTTTTATAATAATGATTTTTCTTCACAACCCAATAAGAATTTTATACACTTGTTTGATTTTATTGACAAGATCGTAGTTGATCAAAGGTATGGCAAATTGGATGGTATCTGCTTGGGGGGCGATTTCAATACGCATTTGTACAAAGGAATGGCTAACCCAGTAGCTGCATCCGTTCGGGCACCTCCCTGTAAAAGAGGGGAAGAACTCCTCAATCGCCTAGCTACTAGGGACCTAGTTAATGTTATGGAGAAAGCTGGGTGCTTGATGGATAAAGGCCCATTGCCTACCTTCAGAGGACGCGGTTGTTCCTCGACAATTGACTATGTTTTTATATCTTCCTCCCTTGTGAACTGTTTAGTGAAGGCCGATGTTTTAAGCACTGCCCATAGTGATCACAATCCAATTTTGACAACTATTAAATCTGTTAATAAATTAAATAGGCGGAAGGAAATAGGAGCAAGGAATCTGGTTGCTTCAACTGATAAACTTAAAGTAATTTGGAAGGGTATAGATAACAAGGCCCTCTTAGCGCGTATTATAAAAAAGTATCCCTTATTTGTGGAAACGTGCTTGTCTAGTAGATGCCCAGGTCCAGAGATTATTCAAGCCTTTTCCGGGTTATGTGTGGGTATTAAACAAGAAATTTCTAAACCCGTTGATATCTCAAATAAAACCCCTAGCTGGTTTAATGGCATATGTTCACGGGCGAATCGTGAATTACGTGCAGCACTTGTTGCGGAACCAAGGGACTTGTCTTTGGTTAGAACTTTGAGAATACACTACAAGAAAACTACAAAAACACGTACAGAGGAGTTATTAAAAGAGCGGTGGGATTCTCTGGCCCACTCCGCGGCTCTTAAAGATGTTACTGGGTTTTGGGGTGAGGTAAAATCCATGAGGTCCTTTGGCTCAAATATCACCCCGATTAGCTGTAAAATGTGGGAAGATCATTTTTCAATCTTAAAAAATAAGAGAGTTTCCCAGAAACCAGAAAGGACCGGCTGTCAACAATTTAAACAAGAAAAAATTCCTTTCTGTGCTAATAAACTTTAAATGGGTGACCGAAAGGCCTACACAAGAATCATGGTTAACTTTTGTACCATAGTCAAGACACAAATTATTTAATACTACGCAACACAAGTACTTATTATTTGTTTCTCTGATTTTATTCTCTTTTCTTTAAAACGTTTTTCTTTTCAACTTAAAACATGAAAAAACAAAAACTCATGAAACATTCAATATATGTTATGTGATTGGGATCATGTGCTCTGGTACATTTGAAAAACCTTGTCTAACAATTCCATTTTACGGTAACTATCTCAGAGTCACTGATCCAGATGTTTTACACAAAATTTTAACTTCAGATCACACTTTAGTAGACAAAACCTAGAATTACATTCAATTAAAATATGATTAAAAAGTCCTTAGTCGACGCGTTTCGGTGCTTTTGTAGTGTTGTAACACCTTCATCAGGACAGACGAGATTAAAAACAGGTATAGTCTTCTCACTAAAAAAATGAATGCACATAATTAATTTGAGTTTGTGAAAAGAATTTATCTAGAGTGACAGGTTGCGTGTCGGTCATTGCCACTCTTTAAAAGATGTGGTTAGTTTATCGACTACTGTGCTTACTTTAGTTAGTTGACTATTGGCCCTTTCTTGTCTTTTATGGCCATGTAAGATGCAGTTTAAAAACAGGAGCCACTCTGATGGATGCTCTCAGGATTTCTGTAATTGAAGAAACCCGATATTGCAATAAATTTTGCTACACTAATTTAATCAAAAATAGAGTCAAAATTTCATGCCCACTTACTTAAAAACAGGGAGAATCGTATTTGCGGTGTCTATATTTTTATTGCGTCTTTCAATCTGCGCAAGGCAACTGGTCCGCTTTCATAACCTTGTCACCTGTGTGGGTTATGCAAAGCAGTATTGTCAAAATCTGATGTAGGGTCTACCTCCACTACCCGACCATGACCTGTAATATTTGTCACTACATACCTCTGAATCGAAGGTGTATCGCTTCCTCCAGCTGAATATCTGTTTGCATGGAGTCGCTTTCTTATTTGAGATGTCTCTCGTGTTGAGTGCGACCTAAATGGTACAGTTTAGTTTGTTACTCGTAATTTTAAGGCAGGGATTTACAAATTTTATAGTTGATAAGCGGGCCCTAATTTGAATGGCCCATAGACCTATCACAGTTAAAAAATGATGGATTGTATTATTTGGAAGTAAACACTGCCCTTTTATGACAATGTTTGTTGAATAAACTAGCCCAGAACAGATTTATCGGCTCCCAACTCTCTTTTAGGACTAGTGCTCTTCCGAGGGTTAATCTGTATCTGATATGCTCTCGTTTACGTAAAGGGCTACGGGTAATTAGAGGAGGTTGCATTACGTGCCTCCGTCCTCTCCCAAGAGGTTTCCAAAGAGGTCAATGACTATACCCGCCATAATGTAAAGTTGGACGTTTTGCATGAATAATGCATCCCTGCTCCTACGCATTTCTTACAACCCCATACGTGGAAGAATACCGGCTATAGTTACAGAGCTCGGCTCTTAAGATATCGAGTGTGCCATAGTGCTCCCCCAACTCCTTACCGTTTATGATCGGGCTGCTGACTTTTCGCACCTTCCTTCTCCCCGTGTTCGAATCACACTCTAAGTCCTTCAGCACTATATATACCCTACTTCCCTTCCGTGGGTTACTTCAATTACGTTTGCCCGCGAAAAAGGTAATATAGCGCACCTGGGCGTATTGGGGGGTCGCCATGTTTGTAGATCATTTTTCAAGCATATATGCAGCCCAACAAAAGATCGTTGATGATAAATACCCAGTTAAGGCGGCTAACATCTCTGTAATTGAAGTGGAAGACGCCATAATCCAAAGCGCGGGAAATAAAGCGCCAGGTCCTGATGGATTATCCATTGATCTGATTAAATCAGAGCCAGATTTTTGGTCCCCTTTGGTACGTAATGTTTTTAATAATTTATCCCATACAAGTATTCCAAAAACGTGGTCAAATAGTATCATTGTCCCTATCTTCAAGAAGGGCGATAGACTTAATCCCAGTTGCTACTGCCCTATATCTTTGATCGATAACACCTTGAAGATTTTAGGAAGAGTGATTTTTAATAAAATCAGGAACTGGGCAGAGGATAATCAGATTTTACATCCTTGTCAGTTGGGTTTTAGGAGCAACGTGGGAACTGTAGAGCAGTGCTTGAACTTAAATCTCATATTGGGCAAATATACCATCACCAAAAAAGCTCCTCTGTATTTGGGCTTTATGGATTTGAGTTCGGCCTTCGATTTTGTTAACCGTTCACGTTTGTGGGAGATTCTTTTAAATTATGGGTTGGACAAGGCACTCGTATATTTTTTCGCACATTTGCACAGAGACCTGAAAGCCCGGGTTAGGATAAATAATGAAGGCGAGGTCTCCGGGGATTTTTTAATTGGTAGGGGGGTTAGACAAGGTTGTGTCTTAGCCCCCCTACTTTTTATTCTTTATATAAATGAATTAAATAAATCCCTGTCTAAATTGTCCAGTGACGTTCCGAAAATCAATGGCAAACTGCTTCCCGTACTTCCATATGCGAACGATGCGGTCCTGATGGGCCGCACGCCAAAAGCACTCCGCACTTTAATAACGGGTTTTGTATCTTTTATGGGTGATCTTGATTTGTGCACCAATTTTAATAAATCATACATAATGTCTTGTGGGCCTAAAAAGCACTGCATCCGTCACATTGTGTCAGGGAAAGAGCTTTTAAAAAGCAAAAGCACTTTTCCCTATCTGGGCCTAATTTACTCAGATTCAGGATCTTGGCATCCTCATGTAGTCCATGGTAAAAATAAACTCGGTAAGGCTATAAATTCGATCATTAGCCTCCGACAGCCAAAACGGGCAGAGGTTGTAATACCGTTACTACAGATTTATGGAACACAATGTATACCGACGGCAACTTATGGAGCAGAGGTGTGGGGGTATACAAACTGTAGTAGCATACAAACAGAAGAAATCAGGTTCTGTAGAAAGGTATTAGGGGCCACCATTTCTGCACCTACCTACATATGCCATAAGGAATTGAATCTTTTTTACATTGAGGATTTCATCAGATCTCAGTAAAGGCAAGCCTAGCCAGTGTGAAGTTGGAGCATACTTTCCTTTCCCCTTTAGTTACTGAAGGTATAAACCACAAGTCTGTGAGAGGGGCATTGTATGATTTGTACCGGAAGGAAAGAGAAATGATGGAGCTCCATAAGTCGTCAATAACTAGATATACCCCTCTCCTGGTGCCACCGGGCAGGATTAATAACATGCCACAGGAATATCTCAGAAAAAACATTGGGAGATGGAATAGAGGTTTGCTATTCCGTCTTAGGGATGGGAGAATAAAATACTCACTCTGCTTCCCTTTAGGTTTTAACAAAAATTTAGAGAGCCTGGCCTGCCCGTGTGACATCGGATGTAAACAAACATTGTTACACTTTTTGTTTTTCTGTGGATACTATGCTAGATATACCAGACAGTATTTAATTCCTTATTTTAGAGAACAGGGTATTGCTGATTTTAATCTGGCATTTCAGGAAATACAGCTGTTAGGTAGTGATGAAATGATTTTAAGAACTAGCTCTTTCCTCCAATCTGCGATACGCTCACGAATTTCTATGAATATGCCATAGTTAAAATGAATTATTGGTACACACACTTGCTGTTTTGCACATAGTATAAAAGTTTACATAATGCGGATTTGCACACAAATATTTCGGTATTATTGTTCATTTATTGTTATATTGTAAACATTTGCACTTTAGTATCATTTTTGGTACATTGGTTTTTAGCTGATACTGAAGTCTTTGAAGCAATTTTGCACATATAATTCCTGTTTGCACAGTTTAATGTTTACATATTCTTGACTTGTATATAGCTATTGTTAGAATTATTTCTTACAGTGTGTCAGTTTTAATGATTATCTCTTTTTTATTTTTTGTACAATGTTTTTTTTTTTACTGAAGTCCTTTTCTAACCCATTTTTAAGTGTTCATGTGATTATACATTTATTCTTATTGCTTGTGATGATTTGTACTTTTATGGATATTTTAATATCCGAATAAAGACCATTTGACTTGACTTGTTCCCGCAGTTTGACTAACGCATCCAGGACATTTAACACCAAAGTTCTATATAGGCAGGATATGTCCTTCCCTCCAATGGCGGTGATCGTGAGTCAGACTTCTAACGAGCTGTATTCTAAGAGCGCTGCTGCACAGGCTTTGTATCTATCCAGTGCATGGCGCAGTGCTAGATAAATGAAAAAGTATGATCTAGGTAAGTTGCATTTACTGGTTAGCTGTTAATAGGACATCATGAGCTGTGTCTGCCAGATGTCTCCTAGTTTAGAAATCCCAAACCTGTTCTAGTTCCTGAAATTCTGGAGTCCCACTGTTTTGGATAACCATGTACTCGTCCACAGCGGCATCTCTCTGGTGAATGCGCACCACTACCTTATCCACTGCAGTGCCTCTCTCCAGTTAATGATATGGATAGCTGTGAGGGCCAGGAGGTCAGGTGGGGTGGTAGGGTCTCCCCATAGGGCCAAGACCATGGCGCTTGCCCAGGGAAGAAAGTCTGTGCGTGCCTCATGGACGGGTCCTCCCAGTCCCCTAAGATCCAGTTGCTGATCATAAGCAGCTGGAATGCCCAGTAGTAAAAACGTATGTCTACCGCCCCCAGTGCACCATTGTAGGGAGACTGTATACATTTCTCTCAGGAGACTCTGAGGACTCAGAATCTGGTGGATTTTGCTTTGAAAGTGAAAGAAATGCCAAAGTGGTACAACCAGCATATGAACTGTGATTGCTTTGAATGTTGTCAGCAATGGATCATATGTTTTGGTGTCCTAATAGAGTTGTTGTGTCATCTTGGAATACGGTTCACCTGGAACTTTGAAAAAACACTATGGGCCTTGGTAGTAAGTTTACAACCTTTTTGGAATTCACAAACTATGGGGTCGATTAGGATCGCGGACGGACTTGAGTCCGTCCGCGACCCCTGAGGAGGAGGGAACGTCCGCATGGGCTGCGGCGTTCCCTCCGATCAAATTAGGATGTGACCGCCAGGGTGGCGGTCACATCCTCTATCTCTAACATTGCGGCGGGTGCAGCTTCAAGCTGCACCCGCCGCAATGTAAAAAATCCATGCACAGCATTTGCGTGCACAAAGCGGCAGGCACCGCGCGGTGCCTGCTGCATTGTGCACGCAAATGCAGGGGGGTACCATAGGTACCCCCCATGTGCACCCCCCACCCCACCTTCACCCAGGGGGCCCGCAACGGGCCCCCGAAGTGAAGGTCCGTATGCTTTTCCACGGCGGTAAAGCCGCCGCGGAAAAGCATATATTTTCAGACATCCTAATATGCCTGGCGGTGTCTGATAGACACCGCCAGACATGTTAGTGCTTTTCCGCCGCGGTCGCCTTCCGACCGCGGCGGAAAAGCGGCGGACAGATTATCAGACCCACCAGCCATCCTAATTTGGCAGTGGGTCTTTGGAGTCTCCGCCGCGGTTTTTCCGCATCCTCCAGGCCGGCGGACACTTCCGCCGGCCCGGAGGATGCGGAAAAACCGCCATCCTAATCGGCCCCTATGTGCGGAGTTTTACAACTCTACAATTATGCGTGTGCAGTTCTTTGCACCCGGAGACTCTGCAGTTGGGGCAGCAAACTCTGCACAAATAAGTGTAGCAAGATTGGAGTTATAAAACTCCACATGTAGTTTGTGGATTTCACTTTGTAGCACTTTTTCTTTGACTTGAACTTTTTCTTTGACTTTGAAACTGTGGGGCTTGTCCAAACACCCCTTTGTCCTCTAGCTTCTTCGGATCATTTTGCAGCAAACGTAGAAGTAGAAAAATGCATCTGTGGATTGTTTTTTGTGCAGAAAGGTGTTCCTTCCTGCACAAAAACAATTCCGTCTGCAACACAAGCACCCTTGCACCATGAGGCCAGGGAGCCTGTGTTGGTGCTAGGCAACCAGAAGTACACCAATGCTAGGAAAGGACAGGAATGCACTGTATAATGTTAAATACGCCACATTCCTGCCCACTCCCTATCACACAGCAAGGTGGCTTGCTGCAATGCACTCCGTGGAAAAAAATAATAAATATGGGCCTCTGCTTTCAACCTCTCAGATTTAGTGTACTTCCAAGACAGAGGTCAAAAGTCAGGCTGTCTTCTTGCAAATTTGTGGTTTAACAAGGGAATTGGTGTTTAGAAACTCCTCTCACTTTGCAGTCAGAGAAATAAAAGTAAAACTAATTATGTGACAATCTTGCTGGGGCAAGGGAAGTATGAACGGAAAGGCTGTGTAATGTCATTTTTGTAACACACTACAAAATGTAAATACATGTAAATCAACTGTATACATTCAGCCGTTGGGAAAGCACATTTTTTGTTATTTTGAAGTGTGATGGGGGCAACAATGTCAATACGATCAAAACACCTCAAGACACTTTATTTGGTGATGCAAACATGATAAATATTCACAGAAACCTGATTTCCACACATTATCATTTGTGTCAGTATAGGTTTATCAGTAAATCTGTATGTCTGTGCAAATTTAGTGGCCATTTCAATAGAAAATTCACTGTCTGTAAATGAGAGTTGGCTTCCACATGATGCTTCAGCTACATAAAAAAATCGCCCGGCTCATGACCATTAAAGCTAGGTGGGTTGCAAAAGTTAGTCAGTCTATTAAGTGGGTCGTGGTCCTAAAAAGTTTGGGAAGCACTGATCTAAACACTTTAATGCTGCCAAAAAACAAGTGAAATTCAGCACTGTCTTTCTTGACTAGGAGTCCCAGCACCCAACTGACAAGAAGCTAAAGCATTTACTAGGGGGATGCAATACTCTAAATGTGTCCTTTTTTAGGTCTCGGCAACGAGAACTATTGTCGCCTAGTAAGCTAGCAAGGGACTACAGAGAGGTGGACGAGCCGACCAGGGTCTGTGGACGCGCACAAAGGCAGGCAGGCAGGCAGGCACGCGCCAGACACACACACAGACAGACACACGCACGCACGCATGCATGCATGCACACACACGCACACACACACACACACACACACACACACACTCTCTCTCTCTCTCTGCCGCCCCCCCCCACTCACCGGGCTCTTTCCCTCCACATCGGGTCAGTCACGGCAGAAGGCAGACTCTGTGTCTTCTCCGGCGATCTTCAGCTGATGTGCACGCCCACGCTGCCTCTCGTGCGCTCCCACCACGCTGTTTCGCGCCCGTTGATCCTCAGCTTGTTTACAATAGCGATCGTTTCTTCCGCTAGCACTCCGTGGCATCTCAGACGCACAGCAGGTAGCATTAGCACCTCTTGTTTTAAAATGCGTTTGTTTATCTAGGACGGACACGTTTACTGGTTGCTTGTTTAAAGCATAGTGTACCGAGCATCATTCGCGGGCCATGCTTGATTTTATCATCAGCAGTGCCTTGTGAAATGTTATTATGCACACTGGCCAGCCGTTGGAGAGGAGACCGGTCAGCAGAGACGGGCCTGTCAGCAGTGTGAGAACAGTACATCGGGCACTCAAAGACCGCCGAGGTCACCTTCGCCTGTGGAAGGTACCGCCTCTTTGGCTAAAACATTTTCTCTACCTTTCCGTGAGGGCAGGCAAACAAAACAAGCAGATAAACAGGTCCAACTGCCTGCGCCGGTACTTTTCTGTCACTCAGACGCCCTTTTTGAAGCGGACTAGTGACGTCAGAGGGTAACCGCGGCACCGTCGCTACGTCACCCCCCCGAACACTTTTAAAATCGTAAAGGAATTCTGGGGACCACCACCGCTGTAGACGGCGCCCAAAAAAATGTGTATGAAAAAAGATGGAGGGCGGGTTTAGGGCGTCACGTGACTGCACTGCTGCCGCCTGCGTCAGGCTGCCTGCGAGCGAGAGCTGGAGAAACGGCTGGGCATCAGTGGTGCTGCGAAACGTGGTACATACAGGCTGCTGGATACCTGTGTTCAAAGGCAAAAGAAAAACGTGGTAGCGGGACACCCAAGAGTCCCGGGAGCCAATGCTAGGAGGACGTGAACCCAGAGGGAGCACGCGCGAGGTAAGACGCGGCTGTGCACTCACGGTGCGTGCTGGATCACTCCAACGTGATATGTGCGGAAACCCTTCAGCCCTTTTGTGACTGGAGCGCTGCCGGCTTCAAGGGGGTGGGGGAAGGACTTCTCCCGTTTTTGTCTGCAGCCTGTTTCGGAGCCTACTCGTTCCTGTAGAGGGCTTGGATCCATATATTTTTATTTCATTTATTTTTATTTATTTAGTGCATTTTTATAAAGCACGGACATTACCCGAAGGTTTCAGAGCGCTGTACAATAGAGCTAGTTACGTTACAAGAGAAAAGTGGTACAAAATAGAACATTGCAAAGACTAAAAAAAAATGAATGAAGGATACACAAACACAACACTTAAGAATACCCATTAGTAATACTTGTAGTCCCATTTTCTATTGACATAATAGGCATTTTATTGTCTTGAAGCAAAATAAAGTAAAAACATGTTAACTTAGTTCTCACATAAATCATTTTTCCTAACAGATGTGGTCGCATCGAGACATAAAGTCCACCTTAATCTTGCTTTCTCTCTCGTGACTTTTGATGAGACGAAGTGTTCATTTTTAAACCTACAACTGCTAGTTGTTTGTGTCAATTTCTGGTTTCTTAATCATTTGTGATTTGGCGTTTCCACGTATACAGAGGCAGGACCGATTGAGATAATTAAATCTGTCAGATTTTCAAGCCAAAAGTCGCTGTCTTTAATTTCATAAATGTGCTCAAACTAGCCTCGCGAAAATCAATCATCTGCCTACTTTTTTAGGTCTCGGCAACGAGAACTATTGTCGCCTAGTAAGCTAGCAAGGGACTACAGAGAGGTGGACGAGCCGACCAGGGTCTGTGGACGCGCACAAAGGCAGGCATGCGCCAGACACACAGACAGACAGACAGACACACGCACGCACGCATGCATGCATGCACACACACACACACACACACACACTCTCACACTCTCTCTCTCTCTGCCGCCCCCCCCCCCCCACTCACCGGGCTCTTTCCCTCCGCATCGGGTCAGTCACGGCAGAAGGCAGACTCGTGTCTTCTCCGGCGATCTTCAGCTGATGTGCACGGCCACGCTGCGTCGTGCGCGCCCACCACGCTGTATCGCGCCCGTTGATCCTCAGCTTGTTTACAATAGCGATCGTTTCTTCCGCTAGCACTCCGTGGCATCTCAGACGCACAGAAGGTAGCATTAGCACCTCTTGTTTTAAAATGCGTTTGTTTATCTAGGACGGACACGTTTACTGGTTGCTTGTTTTTTTACCCTCCTCCTGCTTTAATTCAGCCGCTTCAAAGCCGAGCCAGTGACAGTCTGGTGTCTGGCAGCAGCGAGGATTGGATGCAGCAGGCAAGCCGGGGCTGGATACTTTCTTGGTTGTTTGGTTTTGTTTCCTCTGCTGGGAGTTTGGCGAGCAGTGAGCACGTTAGGGATTGTTTCTGCAGCAGGAGTAGCCCCAGAGAGGTAAGCGGCGCCCGCCTGCCTTCTCTGCACACACTCACTGAGACAGCGCCTGCACTGCCTTTTACTCCCTTCCAGGATGGTTGGGAATCATCTCTCCTGATCTTTTACAAGCACCAGTATATCTTCTTTCAGAGGCGTGTGGCGAAGCACCTCTCGATCCACATAGGCTTCAACTTGGCATCCAAATGTCTATATGTACATATATATTCCGCACACTTCTTGTTTTGATGTCTATTCCAATGAAGATTCCTCAAGTCATTATGGAGCTGTGTAGCAATAAATATAAATGTCCATGCAAGAGTGTTAAGCTTGTATAATGATTTGTGAATTAAGATGTTTTACTACAGCTGTGCTTACTGCAATGATCCGCGATGTCAGTGCTGGTCTGCGCTGTACTATGTACCCAGACTGCATATGCATATATGCAGCATTTTTGTGCATATGCTGTAAACGTGTGGTCAATGTTTAATGCAGTAGTTGCATACATTCTGTATTTTCGCAATGTGTATGCTGCATGAAGTAGCAGATGTTATTTGCAGCAGTGTCTGCATACCATGTTATTTGTCTGATGCTGCGTGCACTGACTGGACGCTTCTTCAGGTCAGTGAGTATTTTCCTGATCTGAGGTTGAGTGCTCGCTGTGGGTTTACTAGTCAGCTGTTGCATTCCATTTTAGCGTTTGAGATTGTGTAGTGGTTTTGCATTTGCTCTTTACGAAGATCTGACATGCAGTCGGTACTTTTTTGAAAGAGCACGCCGAAAATACCTCTAAATATCAGATATTCAATCTAATAAAATATTGGTTTATTGACACATCTAAAAGCATACCCATATTTCTATGTTTACACCATGCGTTCTATAAGCAGTCTGTTATTGCAATCGGCTGTTGTATGCGTTAGGTATGATGAAGAGGATGCTATTTATTTATTGTAAATTGGATAATTCTTCCCGTAGTTACTGCACGCTGCTGAATGTATAGGTGCTCCCAGTCAGATGTTATGCATTTTATTTTTTTGTTTCAGATGTTCCATGCACTGGGCGATTTTATTTCTATTTTGAATGCTATTTTCTTTTCTGGTCGTGCATTTATTTTGTGCTGTGGGCGTTTTCTAGCGCGAGCAATGCTTGCACTGGCTGTGGTTAGAGCGGACATGGCATGCATTTCTAGTGTGAGTAGTGAGTAGTGAGTGCAGAGTAGTGAGTGCAGAGTGAGTGTGCATAGTGAGTGTGCAGAGTGCAGAGTGCGAGTGCAAAGTGCAGAGTGTGAAGTGTGTGTGTGTGTAGGATGAGCAGTGTGTGAGCGTGCAGGGTTTACAGTCTGTGAGCGTGTAGGGTGAGCAGTCTGTGAGCGTGTAGGGTGAGCAGTGTGTGAGCGTGCAGGGTGAACAATGTGTGAGCGTGCAGGGTGAACAGTTTGTGAGTGTGCAAGGTGAACAGTTTGTGAGTGTGCAGGGTGAACAGTTTGTGAGTGTGCAGGCTGAACAATTCCAATCCAAACCACATTACACACCACATGCATACACTCCATAATACATGGCTAAAAGACATTGCCATTTACAATGCCATTAGCTCTAACTCAAATAAATCCGAGACCTATTGCATTTCCAATGCTTGTTAAGCTAGGCCCCTGTTTACTCTTGTACTTGCTACATATGTATCTTGTTGGAAGTCCGGTTGTGTCCAGTCTGAAAATCACAAAACTCAAAAATAAAATAAGTTTGAAGCAGTCAGAAATGTGTCTGAAATGATCCAACACATAATTTCAAAGGATCTTTCTCCACCAACCACAAGAGCTCTGCACCATACATTTGCAGAAAATAGTCTTGCAGTAACCAGTCCAAGGATGACCCCAAGCAAGAGACATGAACATATGGCTTAAAAAAAATATGAATAATACCTTTGGTCCAATAGTAAACACTAGCACTGATCTAATCGTACAGATTAACATTTTTCGAACATTAACACCACCTCTAGGTAAACATTAACTTTGACTTTGACCCAGTATTAAATAGCAGTAAGTGTCCAGCTTTAAACATTAGCATTAGTAAAACATTGTTAGATAAAAACAGTCCAAAGTTAAATGCTGGGGGCCTAATTATGTCTGGCCTCTTAATTCCGATGGAGTCATTAATAGCAGTTAGCGGTCCTGTCGGAATTATGATATTCACAGGAACACCGCAGGCCTCTTTACTTTCACCCTAAGATTGTGTCTGCTGAAAGCAACTGAAATCCCTATTTAAAACTACAGAGGAAATGAGGAATTACAGGAACCAGACCCTGAATTATTGACACCCATGGTAATTTGTCCTTATTTAGTGGAGCCTCAGGGTTCAGCTATTAACTCTCTGGATTTTCGCCAGCCCAAATTTGCTCTGGGGTGTTAAAAATCTGACTGTTTCACCAAGTCACTCATAATGGGGCCCTAAGAATAGTCCAAAATTAAAAACTGACATTGGCAAACTCAATGGTCTTGCCTATGACACCTGTTAGCTTTGGCAATTATTGTCTGTTTTGCCATTGTTTATGGCAAAAACCAATAAACTGACTGCTGTGCATGATATGTATGCACGCGCACAGGTGACCGTTTTGGGATGGTTTAGTGATAAAGTATAACAAAAATCATTGAAATATACCCTGCACTTGCACATGCAGGTGCATGCACTCACAGCCATCTTGTAATTTTTTTTTAAGCACAACAAAAAACCATGGAGAAGTGTGGCTCAATGGTTAGAGCAGCAGACCCTGATGCAGAGGTCTAGCCTGAGACCAGGGTTCAATTCCTGGCTTGGCGGGTCTTGGGCTCAATTTCCTCAGACCTGATAATTCTCACCTCGGTGCCTATTCTAATCATGGGTCCCACTCTGCAACTCTGGGCAATAGCTTGATTAATCTCCACAATGGCCCCCACAACGCTAGGATGCCTGGCTTCACCTTGGGGGTTCCCAGGAGTGGGTACTTCACAGGAAAAAGCCAGGAAGGGTTCCACAGTGGTATTCGTACAAGCGCCGAGATACCCCAGCTGGGGTCGATTCGTGCGCTATCCAAGTACACTACATTTACATTCTAAGGCTCATAAAGTCAAATCTCATAAGGTCAAACAGAAGGCCATCTTGAAATGTATTTGTTATACTTTACTATAATTTACAGTTTCAAGATGAGCAACTGCCATTTATTTTAAAACAATAAATTAATAATCAAGCATTCATAGTATGTTGTATTCTATAATACAAGTGGTCGGCTACGTAACAGTGTGGAGCTCCCAGGCATTAACAGAAACATAGCAGAGAGAATGATGGTCAAAAAGAGAAGCGTGGAGCAGAACCGGCTGCTAGCAGGGAAATGTGGTAGGGCAGCGTGGGGGACAATCATAAAAAAAGAAAAGGAAACATACCTGCCACCTAAGTGCTCTTCCCGATGCACAGTCTCCCAGGCTACCCTGCGCCATTCCAGATGCTGCTCTCATGCTGGTATTACCCAGCATGAGAGAAGTGTCAGGATTGGGCGGAGCAGGCTGGTTTTACGCTCCAACAAGGACTGGGATCCTGTGCCTGCTGCTCTCCATGCAACAGCATGGAGATAGCTAAGTGTGCATGCCAGTTTGGTCTCTCCTAAGACAGACAGCCAAACCGTCATGCGCAATTACAGTGGCCTGTGCCCACCACCACTCCTCCTGCTGCTGTAGGAGGATGGCCCCGCCCTTGAGTCATGGCCCTGGCTCCAAATCGTAAAATATAATGATAATAACGCAGTTTAATTAATTGCTTTTTTAATCATTTTATTTTACGTTTTCATGCAGTGGGGCGATGCTCCTCCCCGATAACGGAGAAGACGCCACTGGCACGGAGAAAGCACCAAAGTAGCAGGGAAAGAAAAGAGGGAGAACAGGAAACAGCAGGGGTCAGGAAAGGGTTGTAGTGCATAGATAAATGGAGAGAGAGGGAAAGGCAGGTGATAAAACAGTCCTTCATGCACTGGAATGAAACAGTTTCATAGAAGGCAGAAGGATGCAGAAACAGCAGACAAAGAGAACTGGAAGAGTCAGTCGCCTCAAAACTGATCTAAGACTTAATTGACAACATCTCAAGCCAATGACTGGAAGAAGAAAAAAACAACAAGCCAATGGTTTGAAGCGGGCTCTCATAAGTATATGTTGTACTATTAGATACTATAGATCTGGGCGGAGGAGGTCATCTAGTGTAGCAGAGGTTGCCCCGGGAAGTGGGAAGAGGTGTGTGGCCTGATGGCGGAAATACAGGGTTGAGCTCCATGACACACAATCTTAGCGGGAAGATCGGAGACAAACTCCCCCCTTGAGCGTACGATCAGGAATTGTACAACTGCTAAGTCCTGTAATACCACATTCCACTGTTTGTATTGATCCAATGTATCGGGTGAATGTGGCAAGATACCCTTCAGATGCATTAGTTATGTCGTGTAATTTTCAGGTACCAGCTCTGTACTTTCAGATCTTGTACTATGTAATGAGCATGTTTAATAAAAAGAGTTTTAAAAAAAGATACTTTAGATCTGCCGAAGACAGAAAGCCAAAGCTGTCAGTAGCGAGACCTATTTAGCATTACTTCAATGTTATGTACCTATTATTTAGTATTAAATACAGATATAGAGTTAGAGAGTAGCCCACCACTCAAGTTTAGGATCCCACTAGAGAAGGCAGTTATCGACATGATCTTACCCTCAGTACTGTTTATTACTAATGCTATAATATGCCTGTGGGGTCGTGTTGCTGCTCTATGCCCCATCAAGCATGTTCTGTCTTCTAAATCTTTTCAGAGTAGGCAGATATTATAGAATTACATTTAAAAGTTGTGCACACTGGTGTGCTTGGATGCTCTTTTACCAGTCATGATGGAACAATTTTCAGAGTGGGGTTGCTGGCATCAATGTTACATCACTGAAGTTATAGGTATTATGAAAACTCTAAGGGGCAAGTTTACAATATACGTTGTGGAGCGCCACGTTAGCCTCTTTGGCTTAACGCTGTGTCCACCCCTTCTGAAACGCAGTCTGCACCATATTTACAACAATATGGTGCAGTCCTGCGTTTCCCCCTGCCCTGGCACTAATTTTAGCTACTCAGCGCCAACGCAGGCTCCGTTGCACCATAGTGCAAGGGTGTATGCGTTGCAGGGGAAGATTGTTTATGTGCAGGAAGGTGTACCTGTCTGCACATAAACAATCTTTAAATGGCATTTTGTAACCTCTATGTGAGCTGCTTAATGCAGCACTCATAGATGTTGCAAAACGTGATTTTATTAATGATTGTTTATGTGTGGGAATGGACACCTGCACATAAACAATCAAAGGCATTTTGCTGTTTCCATGTGTGCTGCACAACTTAGCACACATGGAAATGAATGAATGCTGCAGATGTCATTTTCCAATTTATGCCAGTATCGCAATACGTCAATTCTGTTTTACACAAAGTCTTCATAATTAAAAAATGAAAAACACACCTTTAGCACCACGTCTCTAGATCAACTGAATGATCTGTATAGAGACAGATGGTGGAAAGCTTCCAGTTGGAGGGACAGTGAGGTCCTTATTGATTTCATTAGGGACTAGTCTGCACAACTGGGTGAAAGGAAGGAGGCTGTGGTAGGCACTGGGAGGAAATCATGTTAGGATACCATTTCCCCTTAGCACAGATCTATCCCAGACACATGCCAAGATCTATCTCAGACACATGCTGAGTGTGCCCCCTTATGTACACTGCAGATCCTTTAATCCAGTCACTACCTCTAATTCTAGGGTAACACTGTCACCAACTTCAGGAGTAAATTACTTGGGCGGGTTACATCTTGTAGATACCCTGAACTCGCAGTTGGCTATCCAGAAAGCTAAAGCTGAGCTGGAGGAGAAGGCTAGGGAGATTCAGGGGGGGAGCTCAGGCTAGCTCACTACAAGAGGAGAGGCGAAGCAGAGACAGAAGGAATGGGCCTTAGAAGAGACATTGAGACCATTGGAGAAGAAGCTAAAAGAGCAGGAAGAGAGGAAAATGGAAATGGAAATGGAGAGAGATCTGGTGAGGGGAAGATAGCCTTTGAAAAGTAGAAGCTTATGATGGCAGCAGGAACAGCTCCATCTGAGAGGAGCAACTATGCCACCAATTTTGGCCAGATGGTGGCCAAGATTTCAAGAGAGCTTGTACATGTGTATGTGGAAGGGATATCTTGGAATGGTTTGCGAGCATGGAGGTCACTTGTACGTCACAGACCCCGTGTAAGGTGTCTTATGCAGCTTCCTAAGTAGGTTGCATGCCTTTAGAAGGGACAGTCGTCATTGGAAGGATGCCTGTGGCATCCCAGATGATCTAAAGGTGCATGAAGGACATCCTGATTAGACTGTTTTCAAAGCTTCTGGGGCTGCAAGAGAGAAGATGGTGTTTCGTTTGAAATATGGATTCCTGGTGTATTGCGTGACTGGATTGAGTGGGCGAGAGCAATAGAAGTCAAGGATTTTCATTCTCTAAACCAGTTGATGGTGACGAAGTGATTCACGGAGGAGTGCTCTCCCTCACTTAGGCAATACCTGTAAGATCTGTCAGGGAGTAATCCAGAGAAACTTGCAGTGATAGGTGACAAGTGTTAAGCTGACAGGGTTCCAAGGGGCAAGAGCAGAATGGTTCGAAGCCAAAAGGGGAGAAACACTCTCAACAGACTGGTTCCAGACCTGAGTGTAAGGACCTGGGTAATTACCGAGGGACCCAAGTAGGGGCCAATCAAGAAGGCAAATAGTATGCCTTGTAAGGAGCATCATGAGAATGGAGGACAGAAAGGTTCTTTCAGGTCTAATGTAGTAAATTGTCATAAGTGCTAATAGGTAGGACACAATAAAAGAGAGTGTCATGTTAAAAACCATGTACTAACAGCCCCTGTGATAGCTAATGTGTTACTCTTGGATGAAGGAGCCAAGGGGGGCCCTACTGCACTCAATCTAGTGGCTATAGACATCTGGGCTGGGGAAAGGGCACTCATTCTCTGTTTATTTATTCATTTTTCAAAATATGCAGTAAGGTGTGCACTGTTTATTTTGTACGACATATTGTTCAGGTAGAACACACTAGAAGAATCCTCTTACTAAATTGCAAGGCTCTTCCTGTTTGCCCAGAGTATTGCATTCATTCACAATTGTTACTTGTTGTTTATGTAACTAGTTTGTTCTAATATCTTCGGATGACATTATGGCAGATTGGATGAATCAATATACTTGTAGTGGGTTTGTGCTAAGATGTTAGGGTTATGTGACATTCCAGAAATGCAAATATGATTTCTTATAATGATCAGGGTTGGATTGAGATTGAAAATCGGCCCGGGCACGCAAAAAAAAAAAAATCGGCCAACATCTGCATAATCACTCCTCAGTCAAATCACTGCTTTAGCGTAATCTTATAAAAAAAACTTGGGGGTCGGCGGGGGGGAAGAGGTGGTAAAAAATGCACGTGTTAGTTTACAATGGTGAAACAAGTGAGGCCACTTCTGCTCAGGCCCCCTGCCCCCGCTCAAAATGTGCACCCATTGATGGGCCGGCCAGCGAGACAAAGGGAGTGACAACTCTGTCTGTTGCAAAACGGAGGTAATAACGCCCATCCGCCTCTAGAAAGGCCACTCAGACACCCACTGGGCTGCTGGCTGATCGAACAATAGAGACAGCACCCAAATGGCCCCCCAGACTGCTCAAAAAAGCAGCCCACATCAGAACTCGGGCACCGGCCCCTCGAGCATTGCCCGAATGCCCGCGTTACCAATCCAAGGCTGATAATGATGTTCACACAATGCTAATTTAGAAGTGTCTATGATCTTCTATGCTGAAAATGGCTATATAAGCCTTTGAATTTGGGGGTGAGCAAGACCCTATCCCAAGTCTGTTGTGAAGCTTCCCGATTTTGTCTTGATTTGCTGCACAATTGAGACTAAGCCTTTCTTCCTGATTTTTGATCATTAATGCATTATTCTGTTTTTGAAGAGCTTTCACAGCAAATTATTTTCCATTCATTTCAATGAGATTGCTGCTACATTTGTAGTTTTATGTTTTCTGTATTAAACTTTTTAATTTGAAATAAACCTTCATGGTTTCTTCTTTATTTCTGATCTTTAACTCCCTTTTTCAGTCAGTCCTTTCTTATTGACTGTATTTTTGAAATGCACTTTGATTCTTGTTGCTGGACACATTGCCTTGCAGACGATGAGGTTAAATCTGTCTCCGACCCCAACTGTCATGCAGATTATCTAGGAGATAGCGCTCCTGCAAAGGAGTAGGGTTTAGTCCCTTAGAACTGCTGTAAGGACACCTAGTCTGAGGTGCATTCACTTGAGTCAGAGATGGATGTGAAGGAACCTCAGAGTCTCCACAGAAAGATGTGGTGGGCTATGTGATTGACCTCAGGAAGCTGATGGCTCAATTCATAAGTTAGACAAAGAAAAGCCGTCAACCAAGCCAAGCACTTATGAAGATTTGGTATGTCCAGAAAACTATGCTAACTTGGTATCAGTAAGGTCAGGATGTGTTGGTACTAAAGCCTATTTGGCCCAGGGAGTTGGAAGACAAACGGCGTGGGCCATACAAAATAGTTCTGATGATTTCTAATTTTAACTACCTAGTGGGCACAGGTGCCACAAGGGAACCAATGAGAACCTGCTGAAGCCATACCCCGAAGAGATTACTCAATGAATGTCATAGCCATGGCAGAGGAGGCTGAGTAAGACAGTAAGTCTGAGCTGCTGCAAGGTGGCATTAAGGATGGCACTGTGGAGGGGTTCATTTAGCCCCTGTATTAATGCCTGAGCAGTAGAGAGAATGTATGGAGATGTTGGAATGGTTTTCCACATTTTCTCGCTGACTCCAGGGTTGACGCCTGTCAGTGTCCACAACATAGACAAAGGTGACAGTCTGTCAGTGAGTACAGAATATTCTGAATGTCTGACCGGGTTCAGGGATGCATTAATGCAGAAGTTGGCAAGATGTTGGAACTGGAGCTCATTGAGAGATCTCATAGTTTTTGGTCTAGTCCTGTGGTACTAGTACCAAGGCTACTGTCTTGGAGTACTGTGTGGACTACCGAGCCCTCAGTGAAGTCACCAAGTCTGATGTCCATCCAATCCCAAGAGCGGGTGAGCTTGTGGGACCGGTTAAGTACTGCAAAGTACTTGAGCACCTTTGATTTGGCCAGTGGGTACTTGCAGATTGCCCTCATACCAACTGCCAAGGAGAAGTCTGTATTTTCTATGCCAGAGGGTTTATATCAGGTTAAGGTAATGCCCTTTTGTTTGAAGAATGGTCCTGCCATTTTGCAGTGCATAGTGAACCATGTTCTCCTAAGGCTGTAGGAGTTCTGTGTGTCCTGACTGGATAACATTGTGGTGTTTAGCAATTCATGGCAGGCTCATATGAGGGACATAGGACAGCTGCTGGCTAGGACACAAGAGGTGAAACTGACCAAGTGTCAGGTGGGGCAGTCATCTGTAGTCTACATTGGGCACGAGGTGACTAACAAGCAGATTCGCTCATTAGATTGCAAGATACAGTATGTGAACGTGGGGGAGGTGCTCACTACCCATACTGCGGGAAGGGCCTTTTTAGGACTCTAGGGAGTTAAAGGAGCTTTGTGGCAAATTATGGGGCTATAGTTGCCCCATTAACTGTATTGACCTCCCAGAAGCAATCAAGGAAGGTGATCTGGACTGAGGAGTGTCAAAGGGCATTTGAGGAGATGAAGAAGACACTATGTAATGCATCTGTCTACGAGCGCCTGAGTACAGTCAGCCTTTTATTGTACATATATAAATGCCTCCGACCAATGAGTTGGATCTGTGTTAGCCCAACTGGATGACAAAAGTAGAGAGCATTTGATGGCCTTTATTACTAGGAGGTTGCTGCCCAGGGAGAGGAACAGGGTGGCCATTGTGAAGGAGTGCTTGTGGGTCTTACAGAAGTTCCACCCTTACTTGTTTGGCACTAGGTTTGTAGTATAGATGGATCATGAGCCCTTGAAGTGATTGGTGGCTATGAAGAAAGAGAATTCGAAGTTGATGAGATCATCTATTTCACTGCAAGGTTTGGATTTTGTAGCGGAGCACAGAGCTGCATCAAAGCATGGAAATGCAGATAGACTTTCCCATACATTTTGCTGATCTGACAAGCCCAACTCTCCAAATTAGGGGTTTCATCAGGGTAGTCTGGTTTGGGACAGGTACACAGAAAAAACTGACAGAAAAGTCCCATGCACTGTAAAGGGACATGTACCTCTGAGCTAGGTGCCCTACCTGCAAGGATAGCTGGATCCCTGGTACTGATTGTTGATCATTGGCGAATACGGATCATGCTTAGGCGCCATGACATAGGTGGGTCTCAACATACTGCAGTCTCGATGAACCGGGAAGGATGCACCAGGCACTACCCTTTCATGATAGAGGGCTATTGGCCTTATCAGAAGTTAGGTAACATGAGCACAGTGGTGACAGCATACCCGTTTTGTATTTAGTAGTAAATTATTAGCGTGAACAGGCCTTTTTTATCCGTGACAAAGGAGTGGTGCCTACTGGCCCACTCATGTAAAGTCCTTGGCTATGTACTCACCCTTTGCCTGCATGGGTTGTGCATAACGCCAGACAGTGCATGATACTTGTGTGTCCATGCTGGGATGCATGTATGTGCCTATGTTTGGTACCTGAGATGGAAGCCTGAGTGTTCCATGTAGAAAACACATGGCCTGGAAAGGCTGGTGGAAGTGAGCACTGTAAACCCCAGACAGGAGATGTGTTTTGCTAACATTCCTGAGGTCTGGGATGGGAACACAAAATCAAGAAAGAGGAACAGAGCACATCAAAGGTCTCAGAATGGGAGCAACTTCTATAGTGGTAGACTGGCTATTTGACAAATGGCAGAGCAGAGGAAAGAGCACTTCAAAGGAACTAACACCCATAACCAAAATTTCAAAGGATCAGAAATAAAATCACACTTGTGTCTGGATCAGGACTATAGGAGCATAGGTGCGAGAGGCCCACACTTTATTCAACAGCACTTTTGTTTCTTAAGAAAAGCTTACCAACACTTCTAGCTGCTAGAACAAGCATGCAGGACCAGGGTTTGCTAGTCTTCCTGCTGGTTGTGTGGCCATCACTCGGGAGTCAAGACCAGTTGCCCTGAGCCTGGTGCACCAATCTTCTACCTGCATGTTAAGATCAGTGGAGCCTGTGAGCAGGAGGATAGTGCCTGAAGGGAGCAATACCCAGAGAGGATGATGCCAAGTGGATCCCGGTGAGAAAAGTGGGAGACACCCAGTCCGTTAGAGAACATTGCTGCTGCACCCGTCGGCGACCCTCATATACAAGGTGGGGTTTGCCATGAAGTTAGGCCTCCATGGGGAAAGAATGTGGCCTAAAGACTAGGGCGGTCGACCTCGGAGCTCGGGAACTGGGTTTGAGTATCATTAGGGATGGTCAACATTCTGTGATTCTGGGCAAATCAATTAATTTCCTCGTGCCTAAAAAAAATGAATGTGTCCGTCTGTACCGTAGCAGGTGCTTTTGTAAAGCACTCTGAGACCTGCGGGTCTAGTTTAAGCTATATAAAACTCAACGCATAAAAAAAGGCCTGTCGCCCTTGTGCAACACCAGTCGGTTATTTAGTGTGTTGCCGCAATGCTTTGTGCATTGAAATGCTCTTGTTTTCATTAACCAAGTATGTGACTGGACAACCACATTATGATTGCTACTGTGAGTACATTGAGTCTTGAGCCTGTGTATCCCTCACACCTACATCCCCCGCAAAGAGCACTGAACCCACGCTCCCACAGAGAGTCAAGTGCTGAAAGAGGTAGTACTTGGCCCAGTTACTCAGGCCCCATAGTAGGTGAGGCCTTGGCACATCAGTTTTAAAAGGCCTCAGCCACCACGGTGGGTTCCAGAAACTCCTACTTTCACTGTGACCCTCTGAAAGGGCCTTTGACATTAATTTTACCTCAGGGTCATACACCCTGTCAGTGCTTCATTGCTCTCTAGCAAGGTTCACCCTTTATAAATACCAGCATACTCAAAAATACATATATCTCAGCCTCAAGCTGCAAAGGGTTTTTTTAGGTACATTGGGCCTTCACCACAAATGCCGTGATGAACTAGGTTTGAGACCTTAAACTGTAGTTTCCTGCTAATAAGTTAATAATATATAGAATTTTAGATGAGTAACAGTGAATTATGGGGATGGTTTTCACCAAGCAGTTCTGGGTGACGACAAATAGACATGGGTGAAACTCGACTTGTCTATGATGTCGCTCAGACCCCCGAGGTGAAAAGCATCCCAGTAATTCACTTTTTACCCATCTATAATTTAATGTTATGTATGGCCCCCCAATAACATCTGCCCCTGCTGTCAACTTCAGTGCACTTCTGTGCAGGGGCAGAAGAGTAATAGGGGAGCCATAGATAACATAGCCTGTGTTATGCATCTCTGCCTCAAAGGAAGTAAAATACTTTACCTCCGATCCTTGGCCAACCCCCACTACCTTCCCTGCCTTCCTTCCCCTTTCTTCAGCTTTATTTTGGTTTTCAGTTAAAGCAGACAGCAGAGCCGCACTAACAGGCTCTTAGGGAGTTTTGTCAGCTTGACCTAGAAGGCCTTCATGACATCACAACAGTGGGTAACCAGTTTGATTATCAATTGTTTCTACATGATAGCAGTGTGTTATGACATTATAAAAATGAAACAAACAAAAGGGGCTACCTATGAGAGGCATACATAACAATAGGTTATCTGTATAGTATGGAATAGGTAATCTTGTCCACCAATCGAAGTTAATATTTACAAGTACTGACAACTTCCAATCTTTGTCGCTCCATTGTGAGATCCTGGTGGCAGGGCAGCCCTAACTTCATGACCACTAGAAGAAACAATTGTACCAGGCCCAAGCCATTTAGGCGAAAGGAGCACTAGTTTAATGTCTTGAGAGATTGTTTACTTAACGTCATCTACTCCAGACAGTTCGAGATACGCTGTCTCACACTCTCCTCAGAGCCTGGCACAACTGCTATTTGAAGATCATCAGCATACATCTGAAAAGGAAGGAGACGAAAGCTAATAAAATCAGCTAAGAGGAGGAAGGGCGATCTTAAGTCTCTATCCTCTCTACAGTGCGCTACAATGAATTATGAAGTATGTTTCTCGATAGGAATGGAGCATGATTCATGAGCAGGGATCTTTCTTTCAGAAATTGTGTAACCATTGTAATGTAAAACCCCCATATTCCAATTCTTTTGTCCAGTCTCAGAAAAAGAATGTGCTGATTAACTGTCACAAAACCAACCACCAGAGGCAGCAAAATAAGGAAAACTAACTGTCCACCTTCTCTGACGTCCTCGAGAGAAGACTGATTTGTCAGTGTCCCATAGTCTTGCTTGCTCAGTCTGTCCGGTACAGCCCATGACATTGCCTTGTATGGGCAGGTTCGATAAGGGTTATTAATGCCCCATAAAGTTGGGTCTTATATTAGGTTATTTATTCTTGGGATCACCAAAGCATGTTTAAGAGGCAGTGGATTTGAACAGTCTCAAAGAGAGTCATTTAGTGCTGTACATATGGTGGTGCCACACCAAGATGGCCACCCCAACAAAGTCAACATTTCCAGCCATAATCCCGCATAATGCGACACTTAGGAGCAGTAAGCACTATACAAAATCAAAAATACAATACAATACAGCACCAGGGGGCTGTCAATGCTCTCTACAATAGATGGGTGGGAGCAGCAATGGCTCTCAAAGTCCGTACATTCTGTTCTCGTTCTTACTCCTGTGCATTTTCAGACACAAATTTGGGGGATTTTTGGAACGCTGAATGTCGGTCTTTTTCAACGTTCAAACTACGGCGCTCTCCTCATCCCTGTGTCAGCACAACAGCTGTGCCACGTGACCGGATTCCACCCTTTGTCTCTGAAGTCCACGGTCCGGGGCGGTGATTGTAGGGCTGCCAGACACCGAGAGATAAAGAGCATTTGTTGATCAGCTGTTCTTGCTAATCCCGGCGCAAACAATTCTTGTAAAGGCGAGCTTGTCTGGGTGCAGCCACCATGTATAAAGTGCAGGTGACTCGCGGGTCAGGTAATCTGTGAGAGGCCTACGCCTTCACTTTTAGATAAGCTGACTGGCTACGTTACGTAATCAATTTAAACCGCGCATCAAGGTGTGATGAGAGGGCTTTCAACGGGCGCCCCGGTTCCACTGATCCAAAAGCCTCTGACGTACGGGAGCTGTCGGGCCAGAGGACTTTGCGCCACGTGGGCGAAATGGTGTTTTGCCACGACTGATCCCATTTCAATCTCCTCTGGCACGAAGAAAGGCCGCTTCTGATGTTGATGATGCAGAATGGCACCCCACCATGATGGCGCTCTGCTGCTGACCCCCTTTTGTTTCACATGAACCGGCCCCGAGTGCCATCAAATTCTCTAGCACATTTCCCGTAAACTAACTGGTGTACTTCAAAAACAGGCAGCCGCCACCCACCAGCCGTGTGACTTTGTGAACGCCTTTCTTGTTATGATTTGTTTCCGTTTATACAGAACTTTATTGTTGGGGAAGTTTTTAACAATTTTTTTAAAAACATAAACTAAGTGCCAATATATTCTTTTGGTCTTAAAAGGCACACATTTGCTGTGTTAGTTCCTGGCACTTAAAGGAACTATTTTGAGGATATTCTCTCTGTGAAAGGGCAGAATTTGGCCACCACGCACTGTGAAGTTAGCTAGTAGTGGAAGTGGGCTGAGCCTTTGCCCCATGCTGTATGCTTTTGTGGGCACATGAAAAATGTGAATGACATAATAACAGACCAATGGATGAAGAGGGCTAGCTAAAAGGCCTCCTGTATAAGTATATTATGCATATGATGTTTCTAAAATCAAAAGATCTTGGCTAACATCAGACTTAAAAATGCCCCAGCGCTAAACAACACTAAATAAGGGTGCACACTCCAGCAGCATTTTCCACATTTTCTGTTTGCTGTGTTATTGTTCTTGTCTAGTATTAGATACTACAGATAAACTGAACTGCACGGACGCACCACCACGGGCCTATTACCTCCTCATCAGTCTTCCTCGGCACTGAACTTACAACAAGGGACTTATGCCTATCACAACGAACTTGTTTACCAGCCTGAAAATACATTAACATAAAATTAAAGCGATAGCCCCTCCTTTACTAGTTGCCAGAAAGTTCTACAACTGTCTTCTCCCAAATATCAGGCAGCTTGCAAACACATTTACAGTTTTATTGTTCTGAATTTTGTGCTATAACTTTGCAGTGCTGAAGGTAAATATTTTCCGAATGCATACATTATGTGTCATAGCCTTGGGTGCTCGCTGGCTGTGTCCAGCCTAGGAGATTGGTTTGCTCAAGTTCATTTCATACTCATGGACATTATTTAGGGGATGCCAGGGGATGCAACTGTGACCCCTGGCTTGACCCTTGTGACCACTGGCACTGCCTTTGCAACTCCTGGCCTCAGAGGTGGAAAAATCAGTGCCAGGTATACAGAGGCAGCTTGTCCTTACGGACAGACTTTGGTTGGGGCTCTACTCACTTTGTTTTTTATGTAATTTTTTATTACACTAATAGTGAATAATATTACATTAGTGTAAAGAAATATATGGAGTACAATTAGGTAGAATATGACCTTCCCTGGGGGCTGAGGTAAGTAATAAAACATTTTGTATATTGCATGTGTGCTTGTGGTTGATAGTGTGTTTATGTGAAGCAGTGTATGTAGGTATGAATGTGTGTGAGTGAAAGTGAAGGTCAAAGGTGTGTGATTTCATTTCTGCTACCCCAGGCATTTTGGTGAATTGATGCCCGTGGTCATACTGGGATGCAAGGAGATCCAACTCTATTGGACCTGCTTACAAGCCAGCCGATCCCACTTGCAAGTTCCTAGAAGCGATTCTTGCTGTATGCAGGTTGACAGCAGATGGTCTCCCTGCAAATTGTGGAGCCGGGTTGGTTGCTTGTTTTTCAGCCAAGTGTGGCGTGGATGTGCTGGCCAGACTGCAGGATGCATATCACAGACATATCCATATCGACATACACTGTGGTGTTTGGAGTGTAGTGGACAGTGGACGCAACCACGTAACCCCAGCCAATGGAAATTACCTACATATGCCCCTTAGTTTCTACAGAGTTGCAGAGAAATAGTGAGATGGGCGTTTTCAATAAAAAGGGTTTATTGAACAGTCTTCTTTCTCATGCAAGAGAAATGAACTGCTACAATTGTTAGGCAGACTGCAAAGTATAATGCATACAGCGTAAACAGTAATATGAAATATTACTGTAAGAGCATTGTATGGTTTCTAAGCCATATAAAAATACATACATAAATAACATAGACTAAAATACTCAACTGGTGCTTCTAAAATACGCCTACCCCAATGTACCTAACCTAGGTCTAGTACGAGGGAAGAAGTAAGTGTGGTCTTTTGCATAGGTTTAGTTTTTCCAAGAATCTACCAAAGGTTTCTCTAGGTTCTAATCAGCTCCTCAACTTAGAATGAAGTAGGTCTGGTATCTCTGTCTCGGGACTCGATTTCCCAACACCCCGCAAGGGGAGCCGGAAACACTGGAGCTGGATTCTCGGCAGGAGAAAAGCAGCTTCCTGATCAGTGCGCCAGCTGGAGAGTCGGCTTCCTTCGGCACTTGCTGTAGCGAGCTGCGTCGGGCAAGTAGGTTTTCGAACTGCTCCGAACCACCGTATCTTGCTATGGCAAGTGAAGGTCCATTTATACCTTGAAGGTGTTTAGGAATGCCATAGTTTGACGTAAAGTCGGGCATATGAACGTCATAAAGGAACCCCTGGGGAATAGTTGTTCATTTGTAAAGTAACTGAATTCTTGGAGAAATCAATATTCAAGGAAGGGGAAGTTCCCTAACGGCTTAAGCTGGTTTTCCAAAAATCGCTGTGACGTTTGGTGAACGGATGGAAGTAGCCATGCCTGTATTTGGGTAGCATGAGCTATGCCTAAATAAGGGCTGGATTTCTATGCCTATATAAGGGCAACATGAATTGTATCTATATAAGGGCATGAATTGGGAAAATTCAATTGGAGCCTAAAACGGCACATAACACCCACTCCACTTTCTTATGTACGACATTACTAAGTTCTAAACACGTCAAACATATCTAAACATGATGTGTTAAAAACCCACCCAAAATACATAAAAAATGCATTAGTACTGGTTGTACACACGAAAAGAGCATTTGTGCTGTACACATTTAAAGCAATGTTTCATTCAAAGCATATAGTTTGACATTTGAAAATGCTAACCGAATGAATCATGAAAAAATACATTTATGAATGGCTCCTAAATACAGAAGAAAAAAGTCGAGACCATTTCATGGCAGATTATATCAACTGTTTGAATGTGGACAAAGGTCAAATATTGTCTCTGGAAGTTTTCAAAGAATTCTAGTTCTCTCTAAATAGTTCTACTTTAAGCAGATTACTTTTGTGCCAAAAAAAGGAAAAAATACAAAATTTGGAAAAAATTAATAATCATAGGAAAAAGAGTCACAAAGTTAGAACTTAGTTTTGCAAAAATGAAGGTCGAATTCAGAGTCTCTCAGAACACTGTGTGCCAAATTCAAAAGTCAGTGTTAATGTTTGGAGAAAACATCAAATCATCTAAGTCTGTAAAGAATTTGTCTACCATTGTAGGTGAAAGTTGGATTACCTCGTTGAGAAGATCAACCGCACATAGATGTGAAGCATCGCCGTCAGCGTGGTCGCATTAGCAATGTTCAAATTGTAAGGTACCAGTGTGCCTCTCGTACCTCACCTTCAGCATTTTATGTCTGTGAGATCTCAATGAATGCCGTCATCAGAATTAGTAGCCGCTGGGGACAACACTGCTCATAGGCCTTTACAGGGTCCAGCAAAGTATCAACATCCGTTGGCATGACTGATGGGAGTGTGAGACAGGTGTCTAACACGCATTCTTCTCTGCATAGCAGGCATTGTAGAACAGGTAAGATGCAATCTTTCCAAATTGGTCCGAATGATAGAACCCATGTGGTATTTAATTCTCTTAGACGAGGTAATCACAAAACTTGGACGATGCGCTCACAACACTTCATCGCAAGAAGAGTGTTCTCCTCAGTGAACTGGGTGTCGCTTGTGGATTGGCTTGCCATATTGAAGCAGTAGGAGCAAAAATAGTATCCCTGCAGCGAGTCCCAAAATGAGAGGCAATCCGCCTAACACAGAGTGCACGAAGTTAGGAAATATTCCTAGGACTGCTTCAAAGGGTGCTAACAGTCCCGAAAAAACTGTCTTAAATACATGTACAATACCACTTGTATCAGACATGTTTAAGATACGACTTAACATTTCTGAGAAATGTATAGGGCAGTTTGTAGTTAAGAGGGCATGTATCTCTGCAGAAGTCCTTGCGACTTGCAGATCATAGGTCTCTTTGGCCGAAGTCAGTGGCACAGTTTTCTGTAAAAGAATGGCTTTCATTCTGCTTAAAGTATCAATTCGTATAGAAGACATGTTCAGTGAAGGCCATAACGGCGACTCCGGGTCTGTCTTAGTTTTTGGAAACAATACTTGCATACAGCAAGTGAGCCTGGCTGACACAGTTACGAGATAGGGTAAACCTGGAAACATGCCACAGCCGCTGTAATCGTTCCACATGAGGTAACTTCCATTAGAAAGTTGTCCAAAAATTGGATCAATCACCGCAGCTGGTGAACCTTGCAGGTGGCAGGACAAGTTGTTAGAGGAAGCATCGCAGGCCCTGTGTAAATTAATACCCTGACAAAGGAGAGAATCGCTTAGTGTGCTTTCACAATTTTTACCACGAAGAAACACTTCTTTCCCCCCACTCCAACATCTGTGTGTGTATGGTAATTCCCAGGATGTCTTGATGTATTCTTTACCCAACCTTTCATACATGCCTGCTGGTATATGTTTTAAGCAATACTGAAAACTGAAAATTGTAACAGGCAGAGTGATTGTTCCGTGTATTATCCATTCAATTGCTGACTTTTCAGCGACTGTAAATGGCAATCTTTCCAGTTTTTCAATGCTCAGCACCGTATAGTCTGCTCCCCTCTGTGCCAGTTTGATCTGTTTTTCAGTGAGATTAAACTCTGAAAATAGTGACGTAGTATTGATTAAACGCCAAGGCACATAGCCTGAACGAAGGTTTTGTAACATCCAGCCGAATAGCATGATAGAACGTAATTGCGATTGACCATGTTGCAGCATGACCAAGTCCTGTTCCATGATGTCTACTGCAGAGGATACTACGCTGTCCAAAGAATATATCCTGGATGACAGAGTCGTTAACTCATTGTCAACTACAGAGAGAGATTTCTCTAAGTTAATACAATCAATTTCTCATATTGGTTCTGCAGCCTCTGCTTGCGTAATCTTCCATGCTTCATTATACAATGCATAAATACTGGCGTATATTAAACGTTTATTGCGCGGTGTTCTTGGTCCTATCAAGAATTCCCTAAGATCAGTGCCATCTTTAAGTAAAGATAAGTGTTTAACATCCTTGAGTGTAGATCTATGTAACCATTAAAGCCACAGTTTCTGTACACTGTATGTTGTTGCTATTCCTGGATGCTGTAGCTGAACATATCTTGGGTCTGGCCTAGTGAATTTGAATCCTTGTGTTTTATTCAGGAATCTATCTTGACAGTTGTTTGTGTCTGTGGGCCAGATTAACCATTTCTTCCAATCTGGATTTGTTCTGTTGTGAAGCAAGATAGTATTTACGTCGACCTCCCCCTCTGAAGTGTTACTGCTATCAGGTGTAGGTGTAGGTATGGACGGTTTGTTTAACTCTTTGATCTTGGCTAACTCAATACAAGATGTCTGTTGGACAGTGTCATTTAAAAACATTATGTGCTCTGGGATGGTGCAGGCTCTAAATAAGGCTTCCAATCCCTGCACTTGCCAGTCTTTTGTGCCCCAGACAGTTTTTGTCTCAATGTTGTCTTTCCAAAAGTCGAAACCTACAGCTGAGTATAAACGGCCGCAGACTAAATTTGTTTGGTATTTGTCAACATACTTTTCATTCCTATCCTATTAACATTTTTAAAGTAAAATGATTCGGGATTAGATAAATAAAAACCTGAAAAGTACGGACATTTCCCATAAAATGTTTTTGAGCTACCCTTTGAGGGCATCGGACAATGTTCCCATTGGTTATACATCAGTACATTTCTAGGATTTGTAGATTTGTGCAAGAAATTATGACCATAGTGATTATAACAATACATTTGTTCATAATCTGGTGAACCTTCTAAATATTCATGATTTATAAACTTCACAAACATTTCTAAGTCTGACACCATATTATTAACAGTCTCCAAGTCCCAATCATCAGAAAAGGTACTAGATGAAATAAAGTCATTCAAGGAAATCTTGAACTGGTGTGGAATCGTCAACAGCTCCGATGAGCCAAAAATGTCATATTCAGTTCTGGCCCAAGCTATACCACCAGGTGTAGGAATGGCTGTGATGTTCACTGATGACAAGTCTCTTTGTTCACAATGAGATGATTTGTGTGGCTTGAGTTGTAAGTTGATGTTCTTACTTACTGTGCCCTTTTTTCATATCTTTCATTGATCAGCATTCCCAAAGTTATTACCAGAGTCAACCAAAGTAGAAGAAAAAGTACACCCAACACAATCCAAAGTTCAATCCATGGTGAAACCAGATAAGTCTTTTCCAGGTGATGAAAAAGTTCTGTTGCTTGTTCTTTAAAAGTTCTTTTTACTGGCGTTATTTCAGGTTCGCTGGGATCTTCGGAAAACGTATCAAAGTCAATGAAATAGCGAGAGGCAGCTCTGTCAATTGTAGGGATTGCATCAGGATTCGTTGAAATCGCTGGAACCACTTGATCACTTGTTACATTTGTATAGTCAGATGCTATTTCATTGTAGACAGGTGTTTCTTGATGAACTGTTATTTGGGTTTCAAGAGGCACAAGTTCCATAGCTTTGTTGCTTAGTCCTTCATTTTGCACTTCAGATTCTTCAAAGGTGATGAGTCTATCAGTTTGAACCTCTTGGATAGTAGCCAGATTAGGGCGTCTGCTACATCTTTGGAGTCCACTTGGCCTACTGCTTATAATCGGCCACATGATGTGGTTTGACCAGGTCGATGGACACGAACCTGTTCTCCTTTTTACCAGCCAGGGGCGGCAGTAATACTGTTCTCGATCCGTGGATTGCTAGAACAGGTACGGGTTGTCTGTAAGAAGGCCCAAATTCCTTCTTGTCCATGATCTTCTCTCTGACTAGATCCTCAAGCTTGGGAATCCAGACAGGCCTTGCTGGGACGGTCAGTTTCAATTCAGTAGCTGTTGGCTTCAGGAACACGTTACTTTGTTTCGTTCTTATTTCATACTGTATTGTAACTACTGTACCTTTCTGACCCTGGGAGACCCCTGAGGCTACGCCCAGAATCTTAACTCTAACAGTCAAGTACTTACCTAAAAGTCGATAACTCATTTTCCTTCCATAGGTTAACATTGACTGGTTTTCACTGAAATTTCTTCTAAGTGTGGAGTTTTGAAACTTTAAAATATTCTCTAAAATCAGCTGAATAACGAATTCCAAATTACTCACCTATGAGTACTGTACCTTTTAGCCCAGTACTGAACCGCAAAAGTAATCCTAACTGTACTTACCAGTTACCTGCATTTTCTTCCATAGGAAACCATTGACTGATTTTCTGTGAAATTTCTTGTGTCGATTTTTGCAAACTACAAATATTCCTTAAAAATCGTACCAAGTACCAAACCGTAATTGCTTACCTGTCTTAGGTAGAGGTCCCAGTGCTGAACCTAGGAGTCCAGCACTGGATTAGAAAAGTGATGAGAACCTACTTTACCTGTGACTTGAATTTCCTTCCATAGGATAACATTGCTTGTTTTTCACTGAAAAGTTTCTCTGTGTCAACTTTGAAAATACATTTATATTCTTTAAAAATCACAACTGTAACCAAAGCGCTTTTACTTAACTGTTTACAACTTAGGTCCCGGGACTGAATTCAGGATCCAGTCCTGTGGTTAGAAAATTAGGCCCACATGCATCATCCGTAGTGATTGCGATTTCTTATTTGCGATTTTTAAGGAATCGCAAATAAGAAATCGCAATTTGCTATGCATGATTTTTTTCGCATTTTTTTTGCGAATCGCTAAAAATCGCATTTTCATGCGAATCGCACAGAATTTCTAAATTAAGAATTCTCAATTTGCGAATTCGCATTTTGCGAATTCGCAAATTGCGAAAAAACCACACATGATGAATTAACCCACTGTGATTGTCAGGAAGCCAGGAAGGCAATCACATACACCTGGGAACCCCTTTGACTGAAGCTGTGGCAGTTGGTCTTTGAGGCTGTTCTGGAAGGTTGCCGGTACTGCAGTCTGTGCTACTCACTGTGAAGGAGTCTGATATGGAAAACCAAGAGGCAGAGGGACCCTCAAGGAAAAGGAAAGTTACATTTCATGATCAACTCTTTGGCAAGTTGTCAATAAGGTGCCTGATGCTGTGAAAAGAAATGTGTGGCTAAACATACAATCCAAGGTAAATGCAGTTGGTGTGGCACACCGTGAAATCAGCAATTTACAGAAGAGGTGGTATGACTTGCGTAGTCGCGCAAAGGAGAAGATTGCGTCAAGAGTGAAATCAGCTAACAAAACAGGAGGTGGACCCCCCAAGGACATACCCACTACCCCTTTGGAAGACCTTGTTGAAGGGACACTTTTGACTGAGGCAGTTGTGGGTGTCATGAACATAGACACGTCTGATCTCATTACACCTTCTGAAGGTAAGTCTACATGCTCAATGAATGACAAGTAATTTGTTTTAACAACTATAATAATTTGTGAAAGGGTACTTAGGAGAAGGATGTTTCTCAGAACTCAAAATATCATGCCCATAACTCCCACTGAAGTTGCCAGTCTCACTGAAGTAATGTTAACATGTTTAAAGCAATGCATTTTGGGTACTGTAGTTCCTATCTATGATTTGTAGGCTGAAGTCATATTTACAAACTTAGTTGGCAATGAGTCAATTTCTTAATAAAGTAGCAATGATTTTGAGGAATACAATCATCAATTTAGAACATTTTATTAAACCATTTAACCAAACAGGCTGCACAGTAAACATATGTTTCCACTTTCTCAAACAGAATTGCTTCAACAATTAATTGAACAAGATTTGCGTGATTTCAGTACCCTAGACATTCATGTAAATGAAGAAGACAATAATCCAAGTACTTCCACTGCAAATGTAACATTGAATGAAAGGCAAAGAGCACAACAATTACTACAAAGTGATTCAGAGGAGGAAAACAGTCCAAATGATCCAGTGTCAAGACCAGATCCAACACCAGCAGTCACCAATGCAAGGCCTAGTAGGCGAAGGAGGCAAAGTCAATTTTATAGACGGCGTCCTAGAACATCAACCTTGTCCATGTTTCAGGAGGGTTCCACCACTGGCAGTGTTGTTGAGGACAAAATATTAAAGATACAGCGCCTGCAAGGCAAAGATATTAGAATTATAAAAGGCAAAATTGTATATATGTGCAAAGAAGTTGCAGGCATTCACAGCACTATGAATAAGATGGTAGAGGCATTTAAACATAGCCATGAGGCTAATGCTGAAAAACTAGACAGAATTGCAAAGTCTTTGGAATCAATGTGCACAGTCATGAAAATGCAACAAAAGCAAAGTGTAAATAGGCACCTTAGGCAACTGACCAGCTTACATGGTCAGAACAGACAGTTGTCACGAATTTCAAATAGTGTATCCAAAATGTGCAAACAAAATGTAGTGATACATGAAAAAATGAATGCTGTTTTTGTTCAAATGTCAAGGGGAATGGTGAGAGTGAATGACTTAGAACATGCTTCAAACAGTGGTAACACACCTGGAAATACTTTATCAAAGGAAGACAGTGCTGTGGGTGGACAAAATGTAAATCCACCTGATGGGACCATTGCTGGGTCAAGACGGAGTATTAGAAATGTAAAAGAAGGGTGCAAAATGTTGTTGGACCAAGGAGAAAATGGTGCAAAGGCTTTGGGTGTGCGTGGGCGTAAAAAATAATATGAAAGCAAGGTATTTTTCAATCCAGGACTTCCAGACAAATGTGTTTTTTTTTCCTAATTTTCTCTTAGAAAGTCAATCTTTTTTGACACAGGTCTTGGACATTTTTTGATTAATGATTGACAATAATTTAGAAAATTCCTCATTGTTTTTCTGATAGTTCAAACACTATAACATTATGTATGGAAAAATACAAATAAAGCCTGGTACCTTTCTCAGAAATAATTCTGTGTAATCTCTGCTCTTCTTATCCGTCCTTCTGCTGCTTCTGGTCCATGTTGTCTTGCTGGGGGTTGCTGTGGTTCATTGTCATTTGGTGGTAAAATGTCTTCTGCTTCCAAAGGTATGCCTCTCTCTGTTGCCATGTTGTGTAGCATAGCGCAGACTGCAACAATTTTACAGCATGTTCTGGGATTATACTGCAAAGTACCACCAGTCTTATGCAGTATGCGAAACCTTGATTTAAGTACACCAAAAGTTCTCTCAATGACATTACGAGTGGATTTGTGAGATTGGTTGTAATGTTGTTCCTTTCTAGTTGCTGGGTTTAGGTATGGAGTCAATATGTATGACCTAACACCATAGGCACTGTCACCTTTAAAAAAAAAGAAATGGACACATAATTTAGATATCTATTAGTTGCTAATTTGAATAGATGTAAATGTTGTACCAAAAATAAATAAATACATATTTACCTAGCAAATACCCATCTCCACACTGTCCAGCTAGAAGTCTTGCATGTATTGCACTATGTTTAAATATGTAAGAATCATGGGCACTGCCAGGGTAACTAGCCACTATGTCAGTTATAATGGTCTTAGAGTTACATATCACTTGAATATTCAGTGAGTGAAAACTTTTCCTATTACGGTATATGTACTCATTTTCTGAGGGAGGACAAATAGGTACATGTGTCCCATCCACACATCCAATCACATGTGGGAATTGTGCCATACTATAAAAATCAACTTTAGTTTTCTGTAAATCATGTTGTGAAGATGGAAACTTTATGTAATGACTAATTCTAAGTAACATCGCATCCAAAAAAGAATAAAAAAATCTGGACAGCGAGCTCTGGGATACACTACCAGCAATAGCTACGACCCCCTGAAAAGAACCAGACGCTAAAAGGTGTAGACAACACAGGACTTGAACATGAGTAGGGATAGCATTTGTCCTGCGAGTCTCCCTTTGCAACATGGGATCCAAATCATTAATTAAATCAATTATTAAGTTACCAGTAAGCCGGTACCTATCATAAATCTGATCATCAGTTTGACCAAGCAAGGTGATCCTAACTCTAAAAATTCTCTCTTCTATCTGCCTTCCCCTCAAACCTGCAGCTAATCTCAATCTGTGGCGGCGCGCCAAGAAGAAAAGTGCTGCCAGTGTGCAAAGCTCCTGTTTGCTCTCTGAAAGACAGCAACAGTGGAAACAAAAAATCCCTGCCTTATATAGTAGAGCTGCCAATCAGCAAGGCCTTCACAACATCTGGTCTGCCATAAATAACAGTGCAGGCTGATATGAGAGTGCAAACTTATTAAACACTATTTTGTTGAAAAACAACTACATTGAAAGTGATAACAACACACTTCCAAACATAAAAATGATTTTTCTTAAAGCAGCAAACATCAAAATATGAATGTGTCCTACTTCCACCAACATACATTACAATATTCACACATAATTATGTGTGCAAGGGATGATTCCTTTAGAAAATACCTCAATTTTCATGTCACATTACCAAAAGGTCAGAGGTCACAAATCATCAGCCCATGACATGACATGTCACATCATTTACACTAATTGGAAATGCAATCTGTCACTTTGAATGGCTTCAAAAACTTCCCTAAGGCCCACAGCACAAGTTTTCCTATGCCAGCGAAAAAATAACACCATCTCTGACTTCTTCTAATTTTAAGAAATGCAAACTGCGATTTCTACTGCATCGCAACTTGCTAACTGTGATGCATAGGCACTTTTCGTTATCACATACGAATCGCATCCATTGCGAATCATTTTAGAAGTCGCACATGTAAATACGAATTCTTAAATACCGAAAAACAAAAAAAATAATCATGCATCTCATACTAGAAGATTGCATTCGCAAACGGACGATTTCTAAGAAAAATACCGATTGCGAATGCAATCTACTTTGATGCATGTGGGCCTTAATCCTTAAAGTAATCAACTGCATTTATGTAGAAAAACCCATTGAGCTCAATGGTAAATTGTGTTTAGAATTGTGTTGCCTATTGCAACCATTGTAGCTATTGTACTTACAAAGTCTATTGCCTTTCTGCAAAGTAATTACCTTAAGTCACTCACACTGAGAAAAGTATATTTTGATACCTGTTGGTTCTAAAATAAAACAACTATATCTTTTGATATAGAAACAATTGGCCTAGAGTTCAGTTCTTGAGTGTGTGAAACCTTTTGCTGACTGAGCGGGTACAACAAATGCTTTAAACTGTGCTCTGATACTGCCTTACTGCTCCACCAAGCTACCACTTATGAGAGTAAGGTTATATCTAACTTTAACCTCTGTCATGCCTCTGAGGACTGGGGACTCTATACACACTGTACCTTACTTTGGTCCAGTATATATAGAGCCACTTTCTTACACCGGCGAACACTGCAGTCGAGTAGGTCACACATTTGGAACTGAGTCTTGATTTATTTATGGCAGAGTTTATAACATTGTACAGGCCTCAGCGCAGACTGCATACCCTTCCAGGTCCGGTGCCACTAAGTCTGTTCCCCAACATTAATGGACACTCACTGGTTGAACTTTGGTGGCGTCTGAGTATATGGCCGGGGGTTGTCCTCATCATCATGCAGCTGCTACTGACTTGGTGGTAATAATGAGTCTGTAGCATTCATCTCCTTCATATTGCCGTTTCTGCTTGGTTCTGCCCTCTGTATCATGCCCTGTAAGAACACCTTCCACTGTCCCCCGCAACCCTCCCCAACATTCTCCTTGGACATCGACAAGGACCCGCTCAGCTCGGTTGGCCTACCTCAGTGCACCGCAAGTCCCAGTGCCATGGAGGTGTGCCTGTGCCGGCCACAGTACATCCGGGGCCACTAACTCTATGCAGCTCAAGTCATGGACCCTTGCTGTCTGAAGTTTTAACTTCTCATTGTCTGATCACTGTTATAGTTGTTGCCAGCACCAACCACTACCTGAGGGCTGTCTTACACTCACCCTACACCCATCCAGCACAGGCGTCACTGAACATGTGACCCTGGCAATAGAAGGGGCCGGGCACACGTGCCCGTAGCCAGTCCCATAAACTTTCTAAGTGTGTCTGTGTGCTCATTATGTATGCATGAGGGCCCCCGGCCCTACCACATTACATTGTGCTGTGTACAGCGGACACAACCATCTCACCTCAGGCAGTGGGGTCGACCTATGCCATGTACCTGTGTCGTACCCACCTGTGAGCATAATTGGAGTGGACTTGCGTACAACAGTCTAGCGTTGGGGTGTGGTTAATAAACCCGGGGCTCTGGGCGTGGTTAAGTGTTGGCCTTGCCAAGGAGGTAACTGATGTGGGTATCTCTGTTGTAGTGTCAGCGCTACCCGTCATGCAATGGACAATGTTGCAATGTAGCATGCACCCGAAGGGCGTCCTCGGCTGAAGGGGTGAATGAGGGAGCCCCTGGCCTGCTTGGGGTCCGGGATCATACATGCCAACTGTTGTGTGTGTTGCTATTACCGCAGCATAAGCCAAAAGTCTACCCTCAACCGCATGGCGAGTGCAGCCAGCCATGAACTTTATATCTGTGTCTGCCCTATCCTTACCATAGGCCTACACACACATGGATATCCACCTTCAGCTCACAACATCACTGTGTCATTGTCAGGCATGTGGACATGTGGTGTGCCGTAGGGGTGCAAGTGATGCAACCGCGCTACACACACTAGTAAATAGTCCCGGGGGGGTGGAGGAGCAGCAATGAGACTACTTAATACACATTGATGCCACTCATTTGCTACAAGCAGTATATGTCATACATGAAGCACTAAGTCACACATATCAAACACCAATGAACCAGTGAGCCTGGCAACACGTCATGCATGACCAACTATTGACTCATGTCTCTCTGCACTGTCACAGGTGATCAAGGATATGCACTCTGCGCTTGGATGATGACTCCTCTCCGAGCCCCGAACACATGGGCCCAGAGGCAGTACAATGCGGCCCACAAACGCACCAGGAGCATCGTAGAACGCACATTCGGCGTGTTGAAGTCACGTTTCAGGTGTCTGGACATCACAGGTGGAAGGCTACTGTACAGCCCAGACATTGTGTGCAAGAGTGCAAGATGATCATTGCATGTTGTGTATTGCCCAACATATGTGTACTCACCAATGCCCCATGGATACGAGTGCCAGATGCACCGGACGATGATGAGGACGATAAGGCAGATGGACCACACCTCACTGCAGCTGCAGCAGGAATAGCCCGTAGGAACATCATCATTGACGATTTCTTCACATGAGCAAGTCACATTGTGACAGTCCTTAGCAATCACTGGACAGTACAAAATGACTAAAGGCACAGCATGTGCAAATAAATGCATTGCAAGACACATTCCCTGTGTGCATGTCACTCATCTGTACAAGCACATCACTCAGATGAGTGTGAGTGTAACATGTAGTGCTAGCAATTTCATGATTTGATAATAGATGGTGAGTGTGCTACCTCTGTACAGAGAGGCTGTGTACGGTGTCACGTGTTCGAAATGCCATTTCTATGTGTCACAGATAGTATGGAATCCCACTCTTCGGCGTTTCACATGTGTCGCACATCATTACATATAGGCTGTCATTTGTGACCTATAAGTGTCAACAGGGGTTCTTTTGGGGTCAAATTTGTTCCACCATGATGCAGGGATGCACCCTGTGACTCAAGTCCCACAACATGAGCAACATGGATGTAAGGGGGAGTCACTGCCACTACTTTCGGCCATGCTTTCATACTTGATTGATCATAGACATGTCACATCTGTGTGCAAGAAGTGTTGATTGTCCCTCTGCAATGTGCATGGGAGATGCAGTTTCACAGTGTGTTCCATGTATGTTTCCACATTGGCGCAGTTTACATACAGACTTCATGTCAACGTACATTTTGACTGTTTGTGAGGAGATGCCTGTTTAATGCGGGATAATGGACATTTGTTCTACATCACGGATGTGAGGTTGCACTCGTACATTGTCATCTCACCATTTTTGTCTCGGCTTTTATGGTGCATTTTTCCCCAGAACTCGTGGGAATTGCAGGCCTGTCGCTGGTTATCGCAGATTTTTGTCTCGCGGTTTGGGACATCACCGCTTCTTTCTCATTCGTGTTTTGCATTTTTGCAGCGTTGCATTTATTTTTTACGCGGTCATTTGAAGCGTTATTGTGAGACTATAGCATGGTGCCACCGTGTTGAGAATACATCGTTAACACAGCGTTTTTTTTCCCCGCGACAGAATGCGATGGTAAGAGTTGTGTTAAGCTAATTTTGCGATAATTATCACACGTTCTTGAAAATATACCCCGATATGGGGTTGAAGTACCAGGATTCATTCAAGGCCGCTCAACGAGGGATATTTCAGCTTCACGAGCAGCATTTAAGGGAGTTTCCATTAAAGATATTCGCAACGCAACCGCTTGGGTTTCTGGTGAAATAGTTCTGAGTGGGAGACGGATGGTTCATGTTGTAAGGACTGTGCCAAAATACCCAGGCTCAGAGTAATGAAGATTTCTGCTAAGTAACCTGGCCACTTATGCGTTGTTACACTGTGGTAGTTCTACATGTTTTTCCTGTGGAAATACTGTTCCACAAGAATAAAAGTTTGACCTGGTGTGGAATTCCACCTGGATTTACTGCTTTTACAGTCAAATATTCCACCTCTGGGTGCTTTCCCTTATTCCCCATTCTAGGCCTAAAACTCGTAATTCCCTAGTAATGAGGTTGCAATACCTTCTGATTTTACACTGGAACTTGAAGTGAAGCCCTAAATGGGGAAAAAAGTACACTAGATTGTGGACTATGTTACTCGAACTGTCTCTTTCCAACAAAATGTCACCTGAAGTGACAAAGATTATCGACTGATAACTATTCTCAGTTTTTACGTTGAACTTTTTTTGTTTAGACTCAGAAGCTGACCTTTCCCACTGAACATCTAGAACTAACAGCCGTTCCTGGATTTCCCCTGAAAATGTGTGGCCGATGAACGTTTTTCTGGTTGGTGTCTTGTGCTCCAGGTCTTGAGGAGGACAGGACGCTGTCTTAGTCCTGTGGTTGGTAGGTCCTGGATTTATGCAGAGATGGCGGCTCCACTCAGATCAATTTATGAGGAGGCCTCTTTGTACAGGCCTACTGGGAGCTGTGGAGGACAGGCAGAGGCCTCAAATGGGCATCTACAGCATGTCTGAGTGCTGCGGATCCAGAACCCTGATGCTTGTATCTTCTTCTAGAAGAATGCATGTTTTTACTTAAACCGCACTTTCCATGCCAACAGCCAGTACTCAGCGCCAAGATGTCCTAAGAGGTGAACGTGTGCGCTGCAAAAACGCCTGTGATGTTACAGAACAAAACTAAGGTCACCCTCTTCTTGACCAATTCACAGGGACAACGTGAGCTAATCCCCTGACTCATTGTGATCACAGGCACTTTTGCTGCTGCCTGATCAAAGCTGACCTTTGAAACTTGACCTTCAGCTTGTTATGACAAATTCACAGCTGAGCAGAGAAAGTCAGGAAGCAACAAAGGGCAGCCTGATAAGACATATCATTGCCAAGAAGGGGGTGGCATCGGGTCGATAAGGGGCAGTTCCCAGTACACACTGCACTGCTGGCAGGTTCACCTTCATTGCTGGTGAAACAATAAATTCCAAGAGCAAAGATAAGCATCAGCTGTTCACTGCAAGGCACGGATAGAGGTGTATTTATAAGAGGTGCAAACTGCAGAAAAATTCCGAAGGCAGTTGTTTCTTTCAATGTCACTCATGTTCGCTACTGAGAAGTCAAACAGAAAGGGGCAAGCTGCAAGGTCTAGCATGTATGAATGTAAATATGTATAGAGGATGTGGCCTAATGTCTAGAGCGGTCAACCTCTACGCTGGGGAACAGGGTTGGATTGGTAAAGCGGGCACTCGGGAAATGGTCGATGGGCCGGTAGCCCAGTTCCAGCTGTGTGCTGCTTTTTTGGGCAGCCTGAGGACTGTCTGTGCTGTTAGGATACTGTCAGCGCCCCAGTGGGTGCATGAGTGGCCTTTTTAGAGGCAGATGGGCGGAGGTATCACTCCCTTTCTCTAGCTGGGCCGGCCCATTAATGGATGTTGATTGAGCGGGGGCAGGGGGCCTTATCAGAAGTGGTCTCACTTGCATTCATGTGTGGCTCAGCAGTGTGAACTAAAATGTGCCTTTTAAAAAAAATCTAAGTGAAGTTAATAAAACATGCCCCCACCCCTTTCTTTTCATAAAACTTCTCTGAAGCAGTGTTTTGCGGAAAGGCACTGCGCAAATGTGGGCCACATTTTGTGGGTGTACCCGAGTCAATTGTTGATCCCAATCCAACCCTGCTGGGAAACCAGGTTCGAGCCTCTGCAGGGACGGTTGACATTCTGTGAGTCAGGGCAAATCACGTAATTGTCCCGTGCCTAACAAAATGAATGTGTTCCTCTGTAACACAAACGGGGCTCAGATAAAGCGCTCTGATACCTTCAGGTCGCGTTCCCGCTATATAAAACTACAACGATATTTTGTTTTAAAGTATGCTATTGTAAATTGACTTATGTAGAGCTTCTTGACTCTGACAAAGCATGGAAACTCCTTGGGGACGGTGTTGGGCGCAATGGCGTAGCAAGGGGGGAGGGGGGTCTGCCCCGGGCGGCACGAGTTTGGGGGAAAAAAGTAGAAATTGTCACCAGCACCCCCGCTCTTACAGTCGCAGGCGGCGAAAGGCCTAGCTATGCCACTGAGCGTGCCACTTGGTGGGAGTGCCTTGGTTGTAGGAAAACGTCAGTTTCCGCAAGCAGAAAGAGGAAGGAATAACATTAAAGGTTCTTCAGGAGGAAATGGAGAGACCACGAAAGGGATAAAAAGAGAGAGGAAGTGAAGGGCATATGAAGGATGGAGAGAAGAAAGTGAGAAGAGAAACTCGGAATGCAATATAACTGTTAACTGGTCAAAAAAGTTACTTTCAGTCAGTCCCGGATATGGGCTAGCACTGAGGTGCCAGGTTTTTAGGAACCCGGTGGTGCCAGGGGATAACACCCGATGACCTCTGAGTTCTCCCTTGTTCCGGACCACAGAAACAATGAGTCTTCTAGTCGCAGTCAGAGATCAAGTTTTATTGGTAGCTACCAAGTAACACGTGTCCTAGAAGCACGACAAACACGGGTCATGTATTCTCAGGAGACTGTACGTGTTCGTTTTTACAGAACCAGTCTTCTCCTTTTATACAGAAATAATGGCTTCAAGCAAGAATTCTTGAGTTTATGATATGGCTGTAAACATATTTCTGCAATAATACAAAGTGCGGCGTCACGTAAGCAAGCTCACATTTTAGATGTCCAGTTCGTGACAGATTACCCAGCAAGATCCGGGACTCCTATCAGATATCGATGAAACACCAATAAAGGCAGGTACCACCCAGTCATAAAACTGGCCAGAAAGAAGAAGTATGGACAGGTGCATGTTTGTAGAAAGCATGTTCTGTATGGGGTAAATGGTTTGTGGAATGTTATGTGTCGATGTTATCGTATTCGACCACTGGGCGGGGAGCCGCCCAAACAGGTTTGGCTTAAGGCAATGAAGTCAGTTTGGACAGGCCAGGGGGAAGTCAGGGGAAGGTGGACGTGTCCTTTTGGATCAAGCTCGACCTTTAATTGACTTAACATGAGGGCAAGACGTAAGATGGATGCCGTTCACAAAATGGAGTCTAAGGGATTGGGATGGAAATTACGATTTAGGGGTGTTGGCAACCCTCGATTGTCACGCAAATACATAGGAATGATGTCCTAATCATTATCGGTTCTTGGACACTAAATTCGTCATGGTACGTTGATATTTTGTGACACGGGTATTGGACCTCGATATGGGGATAACAATAGGGTCCAGATTTTCAGAACCACAGACCCTCCTTTTGCCCTTATGTAAGGCAATAACTCGTTAATTTGAGTCTAAATCTGTATGAAGGAATTCGTGGAGATGCTGCTGTAACATCATTCTGTTGCTCAGTTCGTCCCTTGACGCAGGCTTCCGTACACATGAAGTAGCACAGAGGCCACAGAGTGCAGGAGCGCACTGGACACATAGGCAGAACATAAACAGAAGTGTTAAGATCATCCCAATGAAGATAAGCGTTTTCCATCCCCAGGCAGCGATCAGTCCCCAGAACCACCCTAGCAAGGACCAATCCCCTTTCTCAACGTGAAGGGAACCAGATATTTCATGTAGTTTAGAGATGGCCTGGTATACTGTCGGTGCATTATCAGGGATGAATATGCAACAACTGGATTGGATGACTCTACACACACCACCACGATCGGCGAGTATGATATCAAGGGCAATTCGGTTCTAAAGGGTCATAAGTCAATCCGACTGAAGCTCGGTCGTCAAATTGCCAAGTGCTCCGGCCGTTGTAGTCACGGCGGATTCAACTATCCTTGCTAACTGGCGAATATTCCTGCTGTTCACCATAGGCCCCCAAAAAGGCAGAAAACCTTTTGCGAAGTCAGCGAATTCCTGACCCGCGGTGTCGTCTTTACTCACGACACCTCTAGCTGTCCTTGTCCGATGGTAATCTGCTCGGGCCGTGTAGGTAGGAGGCAGCAGAAATGAGATGAAGCACGTGCCTGAGAAGTCAGGGGGTAACCATGTATAGGCTTGGTCGTGGCAGACGAAATACGTGCCTTTGGCTGCCAAGAGTATAGGGGAAGTTCGGGAGGCGAGCACATATGTTTCCGTGCAAATGCTCTTTCCTAACTGTGCTGTAGGATCCCTACCAATACCTTGTAGACATAGGTGACCTCGGTGGGGCACTATCCAAACTGGGCGGGATTTCTTTGCTGCCTGGCTCTTGATCAGGTAAATGCCATGTTTGGTTACGTTCCAACGAGTGTATGGGGTCAGTTCATCTTTGGGGATAGTCAGATATGTGTCGATATCTCTACTCATATTTCTTATCCCTGCTATTAGTGCCTTGTTACTGGAATCGCTCTCAGTGGAACGGGTCGGGTATGGTTCTAGGGCGAATAGGAACATGGTCTGAAAAGCCCACAGAGAACCATAATAACTAAATGGCAGGATGAAGTACGGGATACCCTTATCAGTCGTGTGCGGCATGAGTCCGCATATCCAACAGTTTGATGTGTTCATTATAGACTGGTGTTGGTGCAGGAGTTGGATGAAAGAGTTATTTACAAATTAGAGCCTTCTGGCAGACTCGTGTTCAGGTAGAGGGTGAAAAGAGTGTGGGGAGAGAGTGGGAGGAGGCGTTGGCAGAGTGTCATTTGAGAATAGGGAAACTCGAAATACGAATAGAGCATAACCAATCAAAAGCATCACAGCGCTAAACAGCATTAGAACACATATTATTAAAAACCTTCTCTTGGACAGTATAGTACACAATTGTTTTTCAAAGTTCGTAAGTTTGACAGGTCTCTCTACCCTTGGAAACTCCATCCTCTACTTGCTGCCCGCGGTGGTAGGTCGATTCTGCCAGGGAGCGCGCTCTGTTCGGTCCGGGGTGACTCCCTCGGACCAACCAGAACCGTGGACCTAAAACTTCCTTGGTTGCACTCCCGACACTTCAACCGCGACCCTAGCAGCGGAACCAGATGGCGGTTCGAAAATCAAAAATGAGCTAGTTCCCTGGGACGAGAGAGCTGGAAGATAAAAAATAGTTCTTGGGGGAAAAGGGAAATCACATTAGATCAAGGTTTTATTAGTCTCTGGGGCTGGATCTCAGGTCATATTGTCGCTTCTCAGGTACGGTGTGGTCTTTAAACAATGTCTCAGGTTCGGTAGTGTCCAATTGCATAGATGGTGACACACGTCCTTACAAAATACGATCACTCTCCTTTTCGGTACCAGTCTCTTTTAAACGTGCATCGCTGAAAGGGATGAAATGAGGTACGGATTCAGTCTTAGAGTCGGCAAGTCCTTTATCGACCCACCGGTCGTATGGAAGGGGCAGAGGGACCCGTTTGCAATGGGTCCCATGCACCCAGTTCTTTTTGCCGTCCACCCGAACGGCTGACCTCGTAGAAAGAAGCACCAAATACGGTCCGGTCCACCTCGGCTGTCCGTTGCTGGTGCGCTGGAAGTTCCGCACCAGGACCCACGAGCCGGGTTCGATGGTATGACCTGGATCGTCAGAGGCTGGCGGAGAGGAACTGTGAACCTGTTGGTGTAAAACACGCAATTTAGCTGTCAATTCGCACAAATAATCAAGCAGTACGGGGTGTTCTATTTCACGGAGTTTCTTTGGTCTTGGCACGCCCCAGACGTTGGCTGGGCGGCCAAACACTATCTCGTGGGGGCTAAGACCTAATCTGGAATGGTTAAAAAAGAGTGGAGGATCCCCTGTATTGTTTTTCAGGGAGGGGGAATATTCAGTCATGCACAATCAACAAATCCCTGTTAGAGTAGTGGCAGACTAGGATCGCTGAGAAAAAAGCTGCATGGGGAAGATTAGGGTAGTCAAATACTCAGTGGATTGTCAAATGGACACATCAGTGTATAATTTTAATATTGTCACCATCTTAGATGGTTATTTTATATTTTACATATTGTTTATATTTTAGACTGTAACCCAGTTGGGAGGCTCCAAATAAATTTTTGTACATCTTTATAATTATTCAGTAGCGTTTTTACTTTTACATGTTGTGTGAGTTTGCTTAGACTTAGTCCTGCATTTATGTCTGATGTGTCCATTTGACAATCCACTGAGTATTTGACTACCCTAATCTTCCCCATGCAGCTTTTTTCTCAGCGATCCTAGTCTGCCACTACTCTAACAGGGATTTGTTGATTGTGCATGACTAATCTGGAATGGACAGTCATCCTAGTTGACAAGAGTGCTAGGGGCAAGGCGTCAGGCCATTTAAGACCTGTACTGGCTTGGATCTTGGCTAGCTTGAGTTTCAAAGTGCCATTGTAGCACTCTACTAATCCAGCTGATTGGGGGTGATTTGCAGCGTGGAATTTCTGGTGTATGCCTAGACACTCACACACTCTCTTCATCACTCGTCCTATGAATTCGCTTCCATTATCACTCCAGACAATTCTAGGCATACCGAATCTCGGGAAGAACTCTTTGACAAGAGCTTTGGCAGTTGTCAAAGCAGGATTGTCTTTAAGGGGGTACGCTTCCACCCACCTTGAAAAGGTGCAGACAACAACGAACACATACTTTAGATTGTTGCACCTTTCCATGTGAATGAAATCGAGCTGCAAAACCTCGAACGGATACGTAGGAGGCGCAAAATGACCAGCTGGAGTTGGAGTTCCTTTACCGGGATTGTGTTTTAGGCATATCATACAGTTTCTGACCACATTTTCTGCATATTTTGGGATATTGCTATTCTGCCATACTGGGGCCAATAGCTTACATATTCCTTTCGAACTGATGTGTGCCATGCCGTGAGCCATTGTTACTACTGCAAGTACGTATGCATTAGGTAGTAGCCATCGCTGGTGTTCCGATAATTCGACCCAACAGCTATTCGCATCCAATCTACCCTTACTTTTTCTCCACTCATTCAATTCATCCTCAGTTGCCTCAGCTTGTATACATTTCACGCTTTCAATGGTGTCCTCACACATTCCCACATCAGCAATACATCTAGCGGGACCAGCAACATACATTCGACTCATCGTGTCCCTTGCGGTCTCTTTCGCAACCTCGTCTGCAAATGCATTCCCGCGGCCAATATCGTCTTGAATTTTCTTGTGTGCACTGCATTTCATAATGGCAACTTGTAGTGGCATGGTCAGTGACTCAAGGAGCTCATTAACTAGCTGACCATGTTGTATCTTTGCACCATGTGAGGTAAGAAAACCACGTTGACGCCATAATCTCCCAAAACTGTGAGCCACGCCAAAGGCGTATTGGCTGTCCGTGTACACATTCACTCGCTTTCCTTTTGCTAACACGCATGCTCTGGTAAGTGCAATAATTTCCGCAGCTTGTGCAGAGTTGTGGGAAATACGTGCGGTCTCTATAATGGTGTGTAATGTTGTTACGGCATATGCGGCAGTCGTATCACCATTCGGTAATTTGAAACATGAACCTTTTTAGTAAATCCAAACCTAACAAATTTTCACCACAACCTGTTGTCAAAATGAGGGGTGCTTCTAATTCGCATGGGCCAACAGAAAGGGATATAGGACTAGAGATCGGGTTTCTAACAGGGGCGCCAGAGAAACCTACTGAGACATTCATTTCGCCAGACAAAGGTGCGCCAGGAAGTTTCGAGTGCATGATAGAACTTTTTGTAGCACCAGTATCCAGCAGAAATGGCTCTGACACTCCTGAGGTAATCAACTCGACATAAGGTCCATTCTGATCTACCGGAACTGAGACAACTCCCTCTCTTTGTCCATGGCTGTCCTAGCAATCGTTACCCTCATTTTCGTGTTCAGTGCAATAGTCGTCAGCATAGTACTGAGCTGACTTAGACGATGAACTATTCTGTTGGTCAAAGCTATTCATGGACTTCTGAGGCGGAAAAGGAGTTGTATTCTGAGTGAAATTTCCACGGCCTCTACCTCCAGGGGCATGCTGAACACCTCTCCCCCTTACACCTTGACCACCGTTTAAACGTCGCACAAGAGCCGGACAATTATCCTTAAAATGACCCTCTTCCTTGCAATACGCACATTGATTCGGGCCATATGTAGGACGCTGATGGGAAAACTCGTTACCTTGCGCGTTCCTCGAGTACTGCTGTCGTGGTTGATAGTCGGGCTGACTAGCCGTGCGAGGCGGATAGGCCTGCTGGAGGAGAACCTTAGTTTTCAAATCTTTCGTCTTTTTATCTGCCTTGTCTAGCTCGTCTTTACGCCTATTTTCATAGTACTGGGCTGTAGCTAAAATCTGTGCTGACGTAGAGACAGCCCAAGCACTCTCAGAGTCTTTTAGTTTATTACATAGTTCAGGGAGCAAATTATGTACGAACTTGTCCACAAACAATCTTTGGCCACCCTCGGTAGCCATATCTTGACCACTGTGGTCGGTGAATGTTTCCTCAAATCTTGTGAAAAAGTCAGATACATTCTCATCTTTCTTTTGTTTACATGCTGATAGCTTGTCCCAATTTACGCGTACTTCAGGCATTATTGTCTTCATGTATGCTATAATTCTACCGGGAAGTTCAGCTATTAACGGCTCAGGTTTAAAACCACCGACTTGTCTAGCATCTGTAATCGCAATGTTCGCCCATGAGTCACCTAGTTCCGGATCGTGATCCGTATGACGTATCTTGCTCCATAAGGGATGTGGAACAACGTTCCCAAATAACATGTCTACATCTGCTAAATTCATTATACATGAGCTTGCAGTTTGCGATAACTCCTTATAATACCCAGTTGGGTTCTTACGAGGGTCAGGTAGTGACTGCTTGAGTGCTAATACTTCCGATCTTTTCCATGGGACATGTACCCATACACGCTGGAAATGGGGCAGAATTGGTGGATTAGCATTCGCATCACCTTCCCTCCAAACAGGAGGAACCTCTCTCATGGGGTACTGTCTCGCTCTTTTCCTACTAGACGTACCACATTCAGACGATGACCCAGAGTTACCACCTGTGCTTCGATATGATAATAATACCTCAACTGCTTTGTCGACATCGGGACCTACAATCATGCCTTCCCCAAATTTAAATCGTACATTACACAACTCTCGAGCGTTGCTCTCTTGACCATTATCTTCCAAATCCTCACACAGAAGAACACACATCTGTTCAAAAACATATCTTTGCGTCGGTTCATCCCATTGACGGAAAACGTTCATGACGGACTCTACATCATATCTGGCTGTATCCAGAGCCCAATTCCGTGCTAACTTATTCAGGCATTCCCTCTCTCGATAATCAGGCATTTGGCTTCGTAACTGTCTTAGTCCCGTATTAGGGGTCGTTTTAGGCGACCGAAAAAGTGGTGAAGGAATGTTAGTAGCAATGCTGGCCGTTTTATGCCAGACGGAAGGTGAAAGTGGAGGAATAACTGGTGTCAGAACAGAGTCACGCAAAGCAGAAACAGAAGCGTTCGCAGAACTAGTATCGGAAGAAATAGAAGGTGCGCTAGGCGAAGTTGTAGAAGGAACAGTAGGAGAAGTAGATGTGACTGGTGAGCCTTGAGGAGGCTGCACTAGAGAAATAGAAGCCAGCTGAAGAGTAGCTGGTGAGTGCTGTAGAGGAGCTGGTATAACAGCTACCAGAGGTGCAACTAAAGGTTGCGGAGGTGCTGTGGCATTTTGCGCATAGGGTGGTGGCGAATTCAGCAAATGCGTCATTAATGGATCTTTCTCACGCTCTTTTACTGTCTCTTGCTGAAGAGATGGTAAAACAGGATAGCATTTATCTATTGCCATTTTACGTTGCCTGTGCAACTGCTCACTTATTCGATCCTCTTCGTTGTCTTTAAATTTTATCGCGGCTTGTATTACTGAAATACCCCTTTCCTCTTATTCTTCTTTTCTAATTTAATTTCCTTTTGTTTGGCCTCTTTGCGCCATGGGCGGAAAGAGTCAAACATCGCCGGTCGGGCTTTCTTTTTGAACAGTTTGACCTCTAGGTTATCTAGAATTTCTGAGTCGAAACTACCATATTGGGGCCATTTTAAAACACCATCCTTACGGGTGTATTTTATCCATACTTCATTATATGTGATAGGACCTACGCCATGTTTTACATAGAGCTCATACGTTGGAGTTCCAATTGGAGGAACCGGACAGGAATCCTCTAATCGGGAATCCTTATTATAACCAAGACAAAACAAGTTTCCAAGTCTGCTAAAACCAGGCATCTTCGCTCACTAGTCTAGCTTCAAACTTCAAAGGTTTATCTATTACGATATTTCTCGTGAAAACACGAGTCCTTCGGCTTTGGGGCTTGCAAGTGCCAAATCAAGTCGTATCTCAAGGATACCAAAAAACTAAGGACAAACTAAAGACTGGGAGACGCTCCACTTATACTTAACTGAAGTATTTGAAGATCGGTGACGTCGCTAGAAGACTCGTCTATCGTTTCGCTCTACCAAGGATCACTGGGTCCAAAACAAGGCGATAGTCAGGGCAGCAGTCCTTCGTAGCCGTCGGGACGCGGGGAACCTCGCAGCAAAGACCTTCGGAACCACGTCGACATACAGGGGTCGCTGAAGTGGCTGGCCGTCCTCCGGAATTTTCACACGAAGCTCCTCACGAACATCTGGCTTGGACCGTCGCCGCTTGATATCGCCCTACGTTGGGCGCCAACTGAGGTGCCGGGTTTTTAGGAACCCGGTGGTGCCAGGGGATAACACCCGATGACCTCTGAGTTCTCCCTTGTTCCGGACCACAGAAACAATGAGTCTTCTAGTCGCAGTCAGAGATCAAGTTTTATTGGTAGCTACCAAGTAACACGTGTCCTAGAAGCACGACAAACACGGGTCATGTATTCTCAGGAGACTGTACCTGTTCGTTTTTACAGAACCAGTCTTCTCCTTTTATACAGAAATAATGGCTTCAAGCAAGAATTCTTGAGTTTATGATATGGCTGTAAACATATTTCTGCAATAATACAAAGTGCGGCGTCACGTAAGCAAGCCCACATTTTAGATGTCCAGTTCGTGACAGATTACCCAGCAAGATCCGGGACTCCCATCAGATATCGATGAAACACCAATAAAGGCAGGTACCACCCAGTCATAAAACTGGCCATAAAGAAGAAGTATGGACAGGTGCATGTTTGTAGAAAGCATGTTCTGTATGGGGTAAATGATTTGTGGAATTTTATGTGTCGATGTTATCGTATTCGACCACTGGGCGGGGAGCCGCCCAAACAGGTTTGGCTTAAGGCAATGAAGTCAGTTTGGACAGGTCAGGGGGAAGTCAGGGGAAGGTGGACGTGTCCTTTTGGATCAAGCTCGACCTTTAATTGACTTAACATGAGGGCAAGACGTAAGATGGATGCCGTTCACAAAATGGAGTCTAAGGGATTGGGATGGAAATTACGATTTAGGGGTGTTGGCAACCCTCGATTGTCACGCAAATACATAGGAATGATGTCCTAATCATTATCGGTTCTTGGACACTAAATTCGTCATGGTACGTTGATATTTTGTGACACGGGTATTGGACCTCGATATGGGGATAACAATAGGGTCCAGATTTTCAGAACCACAGCACCTTGGGACACAATGTCACCCTCCAGTTCATCACAATTGTACAGGTCAGAGTACAGTTGTATGCATCTTCTGTCACAGGCAGACCCTTCATTGGACAAAATCTCAGTCTCAGACCTGAGTGCCAAGTGGCTCAGTATGTGCAGAAGGCTGCACTATATAAAAATCATGAAACACAACAAAGGTAATTGTGGTGCGCCAAAACCCAAATGTCCCTTTCCCTGAACTGCAGAGGCTAACCATTAGCTGTTTCATTACTATAGTCAACATTAGTCACCATTAGTGCTTGTTTCTCAACCACAAAAAGTGTCCCTACTCACTATTGTTAGACCTAACACCCTTGTGGGAGAGGTGTGGCGCCGCGGCCAGGGCGACTGACGCTGGAATCTGGGGATCAGGGTTCGATCCCCGGCTCCGGCGGCAGGTTAGCCCAGCACCATGCGACTCTGGGCAATAGCTTGCTTAATCTTCCCGACGACCCCCCAGCGCCTAGAGACCCTAACGGGTGATTGTGCGCTATACAAATGTGGATTATTATTATTGGTGTTAGTCCTCTAAACGTTTTGCCCTCACCCCTCCTGTTTTTCAGAATTTTTGTTGGCTTTAGGACTCTGTGCACATTACCACTGATAACCAGTGATAATATGCTTGTGCTCTCTCCTGAAAACATGGTACAATTGGCTTACACCTGATAAGCACTTTTAATTTACTTGTAAGCCCCCAGTAAAATGGTATTACGTGTACTCAGGGCCCCTATATTAAATGCTACTAATGTGCCACCCACTGGAGTAGCCATTTAAAACATGTCTAGGGTAGGCTCGAAACAGCCCATAGGGCAGAGTGCATTGTATTTTAAAAGTAGGACATTTCTAAGTTTTACATGTCCTGGTAGTGAAAAACTCCTACATTAATTTTTCACTCCTCCAAGGCATACCTCTCCCATATGATAACACTGGTTCAATGTTGGACATGGCCCTTTTTGCAGGGTCATCCCAGAACTTTTTGCCTTCCTCCTGGTATTTTTTCTGATCTGGTGCTGGTGGTTTTAGAACTCTGGGCACTTTATCACTGCTGTCCAGTGGTAAAGTGGATGTGCTCTCTATGGTAAACGTGGTAGGATTGGTTTACACATGTTTGGCTTATTTAATTTACCTATCAGTCCCTTGTAAAGTGGTATCTCATATACCCAGGCCAGTAAATTAAATGCTACTGGTGGGCTTGCAGCGCTGCTTGCGCCACCCATCAAAGTAGCCGTTCAAACCTGTCTCAGGCCTCTGCCATTTCAGGGTCTGCGCGCGCAGTTTTCTGCCGCTGTGACATGGCACATAAAGTGGTTGCCACATCTGTGACTCCCCTTTTACTACATCTCGGTCACCCCTAAGGTAGACCCTAGCTAGCCCTATTCGCAGGGTGCAGTGTATGTAAAAGGTAGGACATGTGCCTTAACTGTGTGGCATGTCCTGGTAGTGACAAACCGTCTATTTGGTTTCTCACTACTGTGAGGATGCCCTCTCATAGGGATGCATTGGGGATTCCCTGATATGTGTTTCAGTGGTAATTCCTGACATGAGAGGAGTAGCGTGATCAAGTTTGGTATCAATCAATCAATCAATCAATCATATAATTTGTAAAGTGCACTACATACCCGCAAGGGTTTCAAGGCAATGAGGACTGGGGAGGAAGGGGTATGTTTGGAATAGTGGTAATAAATGATGTGTAATGGTGTTCGCAGATTTATTATCACTATTTTAGAAATGCCACTTTAAGAAGAGGGCATTCCTGTGTGCTATGTGTCTTTGTGCCTGCCTTTTGTGTATTGCATGTCTGGCTCTAGATGATAGGGGCTGGGGAGATACAGTGGCTCCAGAGGGGCTGGGTGAGTCAGCCATAGGCTGAATAGGCCAATCTGCATTTAGAGTAGCGGGAGGAATAACACCTGACCCTGAAAAGGACTGCACCTGCCTTCCACAATGCTGGCTCTGCCTCCCTTTGGTGTGTCTGGGGCCAGAGCCTATACTAACAACGGGGACAGTTGTGCACTTGTTAAGTGCCCCTCAGAACTGGTTTGGACTAGGTCCAGTGCCCTGTGCCAAGGCAGAACAAAAACACTATTGGATATAAATATTGGGGCTGTGACCCCATGTAAGTGTGCTGGACTAGTGCTTACTTGAGGACTGCTGGGCACCAGGAGGAACCACCACAAAGGACTTCCCCTCTGCCGGAGGGCCCTGTGAGCTGGCTTGCCTGGGTCCAGCTCTACCCTGTGTGACCTAAAATCCAGAAGCGTGGTGAGGGCTGTGCTGGATGCACCGCCCTGGAGCGTGAGGAGCACTTTGCCACTGCTGTGTCCCTCAGCGATGTGCCGCAAACCAGAAGCGAATGATCAGTGCTTTTTATTGATATTGTCCTGAATGGGGGCTCCAACTGGGCTCATAATGAGCGCTGTGGCCAGGAAGGAAGTCAGGCAGTGTTTGAGGCCTGATTGTGGACAGGGCCCATGAGCGAGACACAGAGCAGTCCAGGAAGTCAGGCGAAGGATGCACAGTTGTGGGCGGGGCTCCCGTGAGAAGAGGAGAGTCCCACGGGATTGCCAGGCATGTTCGGAGGCGTGGCCACATTCCAGGAAGGAGACGTAGCCCGCCACTGGAGAGGGCTGGGTGGAGGGGACGAAGCAGACAGAGACTTCGCTCTGCGTGCCGCCACAGACGTGTCATGCTGAAAGAGCCAGTACAGCCTGAGGTTGGTGGGGTGAGTGACCCCGCCGTACTTGGTGTCCCGGCCAGAGGCGGCAGCATGAGATCACCCTTCGCTCCATTCGCGGGCAGCTCCTACAGAGCCATTTGATGAGCGGGAGACCCAGCAAGGTCTCCCCACCACTTTTTAGTAGAGTGCATGTCCCTCGTGGAGACTTGCGTTGGGGGCATACGGTGAGAGTCTGGCAATGTTGCGGCAGGAGTGTTTTCATTGCTCCGCACTGGGGGAAGCAGCGCTCCCCCCTTTGGCAGTAAGAGAGGAAGAAAGAAGGTGAGGAGTCGAGTCGGCGTCACCACACGTGGCCAGGGTCGTAGCTGACCTGGACGGTAGTGGGCAGCTGCCGGAGTGACCCTTGGCCCCACAGCCCTACTTTTTGGGGGCAAAGGCCTTGTTGAGGGTCCTGGAAGTTCGGGGTAAATCACCACGGAGGCCTGAGCCTTGGTGGAGGAAGGGCCCTCCACAGAAATCACTGCGCAGTCCAGGTGGTGAGCGCAGAGGCGCTGGGACTGCCGATTGAGGGCCAGTAGGCTCTAAGCGAGATTGTTGCCTATAAGCAATTACGTCTATGCCTGAGAAGGGCTAATGGAATGTACATTGTGGCAGGTGTTACTATGGTGCATGGCTGCCGATGTTATCCGTAAATGTGTTATGCTCGGGTGACCCCGACTGTAAGACTCCTGCCGAGGGAATGTAATGTGCTATAGTGCACAGCTGGTGGGTGCACCGTATAAGTGATTATGGTGCACGGTTGCTGATTATGTCTTGCATAATAATGTGCTAAGTGTACCCTTACCAGTAGTTACTGGCTGTTTTCACTAACTGTGAGTTATGATGGTTATGACAGTGGCCCGATTAGCCCTGTAGTGTATATTATAATAAGTCATACCAAGTGCCAGGTGGAATAATGTATATATGTGATCATGTTCCAATGTGTTTTATGAGTAATTCAAAGGCTATTTTTGATATAACCTTGCGTGGAGTTTTCTTTTGTGGTGTGCCTAATGTGTCGCTGCTGTGTGTTTGTTGCGCAAATGCCTTACACATTGCCTCTGGGATAAGCCTGACTGCTCTGCGAAGCTACCAAGGGAGTGAGCAGGGGTTATCTTCGGTGTGTAATTCCCTTGACCTGACTAGACTGGCGGTTTCTGCCTGGCTTAGGCTCTTGCCCAAGCCAACCAGAAATCCCATTTCTAACAGTTACCTTATTACATTTATAAAGTGATTACTTTTTCTGTAGAATAGGTAGTAATGCCCTGTTTGGTCCTAAACATTTTTAATTTAAAATCCTCTTTAATTATAAAGTCGAATTTTAAGTCACAATTCTGAAAATAGCAAACACAAAAAGATGATGGACGGAGCGCTGAAACTTTTCAGACACTCACTCCCAGTCACAGATCTGGGTTGAATCCATCATCGTTCTTTAGCTCACTTCACCACCCCAGTTCAGACACAGCTATATGCAAATCAGCCTTCACCCTATGCCTCATGGGAACAGTCCAGCCCAAACTGCCAAGCCATGTCTTCCCTGGACCAGAAACACGCATCCTGAGAACGGTTTCGGGCTAACAGCCCTCATCAGCCGGGCTAACTTGAACCCAGTGGCAACGTGAGCAAAGGACCCACATCTGGGCATCCTCTGCCAACTTAGGGCAAACAAAGCAAACACAAGAAGATGATGGATGGAGCGCTAAAACTTTTCAGACACTCACCTCCAGTCACAGATCTGGGTTGTATCACCGCCAGTCACAGATATGGGTTGTATCCATCATCATTCTTTAGCTCACGTCGCCACCCCAGTTCAGACACAGCTATATGCAAATCAGTCTTGACCCTGTGCCTCATGGGAACAGTCCAGCCCGAACTGCCAAGCCATGTCTTTCCTGGACCAGAAACAAGCACAGGGTCAAGACTGATTTGCATATGGCTGGATTCAAACTGGAATGGCATGGTGAGCAAAACAATTATGGATTTAGGCTAGGTCTCTGTACTGGGGTGAATGTATGACATTGTTCTGCATTCTGTCCATCAATTGTTGTTTTTGCATTTGTCAGCCCGAGTTGGACTGGTATGCCCAGACGTGGGTCCCGTGCTCTCCATGCCACTGGAGTCAAGCTATCCTGGCTGAAGAGGGGTGACACCCTGAAACCAGACCTGGGATGCTAGTTTCCAGTCCAGGCAGGACCTGGCCTGGAAGTTCGGGCTGGACTGTTGCCATTGGGCACAGAGTCAAGACTAATTTGCATATGGCTGGGTTCAAACTGGAATGGCATGGTGAGCAAAAAAACGATGGATTTAGGCCCAGATCTCTGTACTGGGGTGAATGTATGACATTGTTCTGCATTCTGTCCATCAATTGTTTTTGCATTTGTCACCCCGAGTGAGACGGGCATGCCCAGACGTGGGTCCTGTGCTCTCCATTCCACTGGAATCAAGCTATCCTGGCTGACGAGGGGTGAAACCCCGAAACTGGTCCTAGGATGCTAGTTTCCAGTCCAGGGAGGACCTGCCCTGGCAGTTCGGGCTGGACTGTTCCCATTGGGCACAGGGTCCAGACTGATTTGCATATGGCTGGGTTCAAGCTGAAATGGCTTGGTGAGCAAAAAAACAACGGATTTAGGCCCAGATCTCTGTACTGTGGTGAATGTATAACATTGTTCTGCATTCTGTCGATCAATTGTTGGTTTTGCATTTGTCACCCCGAGTGGGACGGGTATGCCCAGACAAGGGCCCCAAACTCTCCATGCCACTGGAGTCAAGCTATCCTGGCTGAAGAGGGGTGAAACCTCAAAACCGGTCCTAGGATGCTAGTTTCCAGTCCAGGGAAGACCTGGCCTGGCAGTTCGGGCTGGACTGTTCCCATTGGGCACAGAGTCAAGACTGATTTGAATATAGCTGGTTTCAAACTGGAATGGCATGGTGAGCAAAAAAATGATGGATTTAGACCAGGGGTCTTTAAACTGTGGGGCGCGACCCCCAGCGGGGCCGTGGAGTGGTGTGAAGGAGGTCGCGCATTCACAGTCGCACTTCTCCCTTGGCCTCCAGGGCTTCAGCCCCCCTCTTCCCCCGTCCTGTGTCTCAGCCGGGGCTGCTGCAGTGAAACTCGAGCTGCTGGGGGCTTGGCGGGGCAGTGTCTGGAGTCTTATCTCCGCCCGCTGGAGTGTTTCACAGTCTTTAAAGACCATTAGCATATTTATATGCCGTTGTCAACTGGTTACAGAGGCTCAATGTTTTTTTATGGTTCCAGTACCCCCTGGGCCCCCACTCTGCCTATTCCTTACATTTGTATTTCTACACTTACTGCTGTAGTGTGAGAATGCATTTAATGAAAAGGAATATAAAGTTGGGTTGCCAAAAGAAAAAGGCCTGCTCTTGACACTAAATAGAGTTATAAATAAAAAAGTATGTATTAATTAGTTATGTGACTTTTCTGTCTTTGTTCTCTTTAATTTTCAGTCATGGATCATTGAGGCAGCCCTAGAACACAATTAAAAGTGACACAATTAAAAGTGCTTTCTATTTATATTTGCTGTTCTACGTATTCACAGATAAGTGCTAAAAATACAGCTTTAGGTGACTGATTATTTTTGGGCCATCAAAATAATGAGCTGGTAACCCTAATCATAAGACTAGAAGTTTGTTGCAGGATCAGCACATTATTTATTTCCTCCACCCTCAATATCTGATTAATGCCATTATAGCAATAGTTTAACTTATATTTGAAACCCTACACTTCAAGTTTCTGTGAATGCACCCTGCTTTCAGACAACTCGCTTCTCATTCTCGCCTTCACTTTCACGCTCACCCTGCACTCGCAGCGATCACAAAGCACTCACACTGATCACCATGCACTCATAGCGATCACAATGCACTCACACTGACCGCCATGCACTCACAGCGATCGCCATGCACTCACACTGATCACCATGCACTCACACTGATCACCATGCACTCACACTGATCACCATGCACTCACACTGATCACCATGCACTCACACTGATCACTATGCACTCACACTGATCACCCGCTCACCGTGCACTCACACTGATCACCTGCTCACCGTGCACTCACACCGATCACCATGCACTCACACCAATCACCATGCACTCACACCAATCACCATGCACTCACACCAATCACCCACTGACCATGCACTCACAGTGATCACAATGCACTCAGACTGATCACAGTGCACTCACAACATTCACCTGCTCACCCTACATTCACAGCGATCACAATGCACTCACACTGATCACAATGCACTCACACTGATCACAATGCACTCACACTGATCACCATGCACTCACATCATTCACCCGCTCACCCTGCACTCACAGTGATCACAATGCACTCACACTGATCACAATGCACTCACAACATTCACCCGCACACACTGCATTCACAGCGATCACAATGCACTCACACTGATCACCATGCACTCACAACATTCACCCACTCACCCTGCACTCACAGTGATCTCAATGCACTCACAGTGATCACAATGCACTAACACTGATCACCATGCACTCACACTGATCACCATGCACTCACACTGATCACCATGCACTCACACTGATCACCATGCACTCACACTGATCACCATGTACTCACAACATTCACCCACTCACCCTGCACTCACAGTGATCATAATGCACTCGCAGTGCTCACAATGCACTCACAGTGATCACCATGCACTCACAGTGATCACCATGCACTCATAACATTCACCCGCTCACCCTGCTCTCACAGTGATCACTCTGCACTAAGAATGTGCTTGCATTGTTCACTCTGTACCTCACCCTGCAGTCACACAAGCACATTTCTCATCCTGCACTCATGTGACACTTCACTCACCTATCCCCCCTCACTGCTCAATCTGTAGCTCACTCAAACAAGGTCATCACTAACCATGCACTAATTCGTCCCACTCTGCACTTACAGCAGAACCCAAATTCATATGGTCACCTCAGTCAACCTGTAGTCACTCCTTTTACCCCACTCTCACACTGTTGCATTGCTCTCCGTGCAGTCACATGGGCACTCTTGTCACCCACACAGTGCAGAAGGTTAAAGTACATGGTACACAGAAGATGTATCATTCACATCACAGAACTGAGTGTGAGTAAACTATGAGTATTTTGTCAGACAGGTGCCTTAGAGAGATGAGGTGTATTGTTGGTGAGTGGTAGTGAGGGAATTAATGGAGAAGGTGGAAAGACTGTTGCATCGTGTGCGACCAGTACTAGGGCCAGCCCTGGCTGGGAGTGTTAACCCCCCCCCCGAAGTTCGGGTCTAGTGGATCCCTTGCTTCTGCCTATTTTTATTTACATTTGTAGTGCACTACTGTTACCAAAAGGTGTCCTGGGGCTAATAACCATCTTCCTGCAATGTGAGAGAGGGATCCGGGGTTGGGAGAGGAGAGAAGAGAAGAGATGGATAGAAGGAAGGGGTGAGAGGAAAGGGGCATGGGTAAACTGCTGAACTCTGCACAAGACCGCCAGGGTTTGAAGGCACCCTTGCTGCTCCCGGCCATGGCCAGGTGAGCTTCTAATGTGGCAGCGCGTATTCCTGCCGAGTGGGAGGCCCTTCACAAAGGTTGACTAGACATCTTTCTGATGTTAATTGCTGTATTTTGGTTATAGAGAGGTCAGGTTAGTTTCAAAAAACCACAAAACGGAGTCAAATGAGGAACACACACCCACTTTGGGTGGGAAAGAAAGCCCTCACACACCGACCTAGTCAGTGTCATGCTTCATCATCGGGCCCCACCAAAGAGGCCGAGTGCCTCTTTGGTGTGCTGCGACGCCAGAAAGACTGCGGAGCTGGTTGTGTGAGAAGGGCGTGCTGTGAGGTAAAGTTACAATTAAAAGTGCCTAAAAAGGTATCAGAAAAATGAATTTTAATTAGTGATCCCTAAGGCACAGAGAAAAAGTATTATGTGTCTGAATTTAGCTGCCAAGGTATTAGGATTGGTTAAATTCAGAAATACATTACATCAGTCAACATGTTTCTGCCATATGGGTGGTTTCAATTTACCAAGGCATTCATCAGGACTAAACCCCGGCGGTATGGACTCTCTAATCGTCCATCCTAACCAGGGGACGTGAAAGTGAAAATCTAAAAAAGGGGGTGAAAAAGTGCTGAGAAAAGGAGAGCGGATTGCTCAATCCAAAAAAAACTCCAAATTGTAGAGTATAACAGCACTTTAAAACAGGGCGCTACTTGCACCATGGGTCTCGGGAGGGGGGTATGAGCGTGCCTGGCACATCGCCCTCAGCGCTCACAACCCACTGTACACCTGGAAGTTGCCTCAGCACCGGACCCCGATGAGCGCTGAGGGCGATGTGCCAGGCACGCTCCTACCCCCCTCCCGAGACCCATGGTGCAAGTAGCGCCCTGTTTTCAAGTGCTGTTATACTCTACAATTTGGAGGTTTTTTTGGATTGAGCAATCCGCTCTCCTTTTCTCAGCACTTTTTCACCCCCTTTTTTAGATTTTCACTTTCACGTCCCCTGGTTAGGATGGACGATTAGAGAGTCCATACCACCGGGGTTTAGTCCTGATGAATGCCTTGGTAAATTGAAACCACCCATATGGCAGAAACATGTTGACTGATGTAATGTATTTCTGAATCTAACCAATCCTAATAACTTGGCAGCTAAATTCAGACACATAATACTTTTTCTCTGTGCCTTAGGGATCACTAATTAAAATTCATTTTTCTGATACCTTTTTAGGCACTTTTAATTGTAACTTTACCTCACAGCATGCCCTTCTCACACAACCAGCTCCGCAGTCTTTCTGGCGTCGCAGCACACCAAAGAGGCACTCGGCCTCTTTGGTGGGGCCCAATGATGAAGCATGACACTGACTAGGTCGGTGTGTGAGGGCTTTCTTTCCCACCCAAAGTGGGTGTGTGTTCCTCATTTGACTCCGTTTTGTGGTTTTTTGAAACTAACCTGACCTCTCTGTTTTTGTTTATTCGCACTCAACCGGGGACTGAGAGAGTGTCCTTGAATCTCCCTACCTCTCCCATTGTTGTTATGTATTTTGGTTATAAACTGGTACTGATGGGGTGAAATCTTTCCTCAGTGTTACTGTGTTTAAAAAATCTCAAAATAATAAAGCAGTGCTATCCCAAAATACGCAGCATCACAGAACATTATTTAAATTTTCTACTCACACAGTTTAGTCAAGCCTGTTGCATAATTTGGTCCTCACCTGCCTCATAATTCCAGTAGCCCTGCCTAGAGGTTTAGAATTGTTTTTCAGGAGGGGGTCCTTACGCCTGTAAATGTTGACAGGGGGGTCTCGGCATCCAAACGTTTGAAGACCTCTGATTTAGACCCAGATCTCTGTACTGAGGTGAATGTATGACATTGTTCTTCATTCTGTCCATCAATTGTTGTTTTTGCATTTGTCACCCGAGTGGGACGGGTATGCCCAGATGTGGGTCCCGTGCTCTCCATGCCAGTGGAGTCAAGCTATCCTGGCTGAAAAGGAATGAAACCCCGAAACCGGTCCTAGGATGCTAGTTTCCAGTCCAGGGAGGACCTGGCCCGGCAGTTGGGGCTGTACTGTTCCCATTGGGCACAGGGTCAAGACTGATTTGCAAATGGCTGGGTTCAAACTTGAATCGCATGGTGAGCAAAAAAAACGATGGATTTAGGCCCAGATCTCTGTACTGGGGTGAATGTATGACTTTGTTCTGCATTCTGTCCATCAATTGTTGTTTTTACATTTGTCACCCCGAGTGGGACGGGTATGCCAAGATGTGGGTCCCGTGCTCTCCATGCCAGTGGAGTCAAGCTATCCTGGCTGAAGAGGAGTGAAACCCCGAAACCGGTCCTAGGATGCTAGTTTCCAGTCCAGGGAGGACCTGGCCCAGCAGTTCGGGCTGCACTGTTCCCATTGGGCACAGGGTCAAGACTGATTTGTATATGGCTGGGTTCAAACTGGAATGGCATGGTGAGCAAAAAAACGATGGATTTAGGCCCAGATCTCTGTACTGGGGTGGATGTATGACATTGTTCTGCATTCTGTCCATCAATTGTTGTTTTTACAATTCTGAAAATGTCACTTTTGGAAAGTGGGCATTTTGTTTTCCTAACCATTTGATACCTGCGGGCTGTGTCCTGGGTCACCAGACTAGCTGTAGTTGGAGGTTGGCCTTTGTGTATTCCCCCCATATAATATCACACAGCTGGGACTGGGTGTTGGCAGGATGGTCCATCTTGATCTGATGAGAGGGGGGAGCTGTCACCTACCACACTTGCACTTCAAAGGAGCTCTCTCAGCACACACAAAAATAAAGTCACACAAGCCTTTTCTAACTGCAGACATCCTGGGACCAGGGCAGTGGAAGAAAGGAAATTCCAGAACAAGGTGTGGGGTAAAGTCTACCAGTTTCTCCCACTTCAAACCTGGCACCAGGTATAAATATTGGACCCTCTGACAACTCTTCAGATCGCTTCTGGACCTGTGGAAAGCTCAGATGTCAGACTGCTGTGCTACCCTGCTGCTGGAAGGACTGCCCTACTGCAAAAAGGAGTGTCCTGCTACCCTGCTGCCTGAGGAAGGAAGACTAGATGTGCTCCTTGACCCCAGAACCACCGGAGTGACTCTGAGGGCTAACTGGATGGCCTCCTGTTCTGAGCAACAGGGACATAACAAGCTCAAGGGACCTGTTCTGCATCTACCCAGTTTCACAAACTCTACTGGACCTGATGTGCCAACCAGAAAACTAGCTTCAGGCAAACTCAGACACTAAGGACCCGATTAGGCCAGCAGTCAGAAACTCTCTGGCCAACATCCTGAGGTTTCCCTCCAACTGCTGTGTTTTGATTTTGGTAATAGGAGGGAAAACCGCAAGGGGATTCTGCTCCTCTTCCAACGGGGTCTTTGAGCTTGTCAGAAGAGGAGCGGAATAGTAATCCCTTCAATGATGCTAGAGTCAGCCATGGCTCCACTCTCCGGATTACGATGTTGGTTTCCAACAGCAAAACCATGTCAGTGTTTCTATTTGGAAACACTTGAAAACCATACATACAGGATTATAAGAAAGAGCTATGGTAGTGCATCATCATCAGCAGCTGCGCCGTCTGTGGGACCCTTTCCACCTGACCGGATGGTTACCATTCCTGCTGTTTCACCAAAACTGCAAGACATGGCAAATATTTTATGGCAGTTGCACCGAAATGTAATTTGTTGCTCATTTTACAGATGCTGTCAACAAGCATAATTGTTAAACAAAAATGCACCCCACTATTCCCTCCTCCATTCCATTTTTTAAAACACAAATAGATATCTGAGAAGCCAATATAGAGTACATTTAACTTGACATTGCTTACTATTAGATTACATACTATAAGCAGGTAAGTAGCTACATAAGTGGTTATGTCAGTGTGGAGCGGCTGTGTAAGTGTCTGAGTATCAGTGTATAAATGGGCATATGAGTGGCTGTATGGGTGGATGAGTGGGTGAGCGAGTGGTTTAGTGGATTTGTGAGTTAGTGTATCAGTGTCTCTGTGGGTGTGTCACTGGATGCGTAAGTAGCTGTGTGGGTGTGTGACTGTGTGTGTTAGTGACTATATGGGTGTCTGAATAGGTATGTAAGTGGATGTATGGCTTGGTACCTGGCTTTGTTAGAGGGTGTTTGGGTGAGTAACTGTGTGTGCAAGTGGCTCTATTAGTGGTGTATACATAAGTGCTGTGTGGGAATGGATGTGTAAGTGCCTCTTTTGCTGTCTGACTGGGTGTGTGAGTGGCTATATGGTTTCGTAAATAGGTATATAAGTGGCTGAATCGGTGGATGCCGGTGTATAACTGGGTGTGTAAGTGCATGTGTAACTGACTGAGTGTTGCATACATGAATGAATGTACAGGTGTGAGAGTGGGTGTGACTGCCTGTATGGCTGTGTGAATGACTATGTAAGAGAATGTAATGGTGAGTAAATGGGTGTATGAATGGTTTTATGGGTGTGTGACTGGGTGTGTCAGTCACTAGCTATATGAGTAGTGGGTACAAAAGTGCTTTTGTGGGAGTGTGAATGGCTGGGGGCTGTGTGAGTGGTGCAAATTACATAGTTTTAAATTTCATTCTGTAGGCAACCACCCACATCTAATTTCAAGCAAATTGATTCAGACTAGCTTAATAAAATAACTATATTTTGGGTATATCAATTCCTTTTGTGATCTCTATATTTTTAGTTACTGTTCTCATTTGACCCCACTTGTATTTTGCCTTTTACGGTAGTGTCTAGAAGCTTATATACACTCATAGTTTTGTCTAAAATATACTTTTTTTTATAATACAACCTGTTAGACTTGGCATTTTTTGGCATGTTTCCCCTGAGTTTTTGCTTTCTGACCTCCCGGTATTGACTCTGTTTTCGCTGGCTTGGTGTCTCTACACACTTTTCTTGCTGCTGATCAGTTGTAAAGTGCAAGTGCTCCTGTTGTAAACTGTGTTAAGGATTGGGGTTTCCATGATTGGCATATTTGATTTACCTGTCAGTCCCTAGTAAAGTGCACTGAGTGTGCCAGGGCCTGTAAATCAAATTGTGTTAGTGGGCTGCAGCACTGGATTGTGCCACCCACACAAACAGCCTGTAAATGTAACTCTGGCCTGCCATTGCAGAGCCTGTGTGCAGTCTAGGACTGCCATGTAGACTTGGCCCTAACCTTCCCTTTTCTTACATGTCACTCACCCCTAAGGTAGGCCCAAGGGACCCCTGTGGGCAGGGTGCAGTGTATGTGAAAGGCAGGACATTCCTTGGTGTGTGTGTTACATTTCCTGGTAATGAATTACTGCTAATTTCGTTTTTCACTATGGCAAGGCTACCTCTTCCCATAGGACAGAAAGGGGAGTTTGTTTATAATATCTTATAAACATAACTGGCCCTGGGAACTAGGTAGAAAAATATAGCTTAGTATGCCTGAACTCAGAATCTAAAGATGCATCTTTTACTGAAGGTGATTTTTACATTCTGTGTTTGAAAATACCACTTTTAGAAAGTAGGTATTTTCTCTCTCAGCAATCCAGCAGGCCTCTGCTGGGTTTGTGGATTTACTTTCTGGGTTTTGGATGACAGGGGCTGGGGAGCAGCAGTGGCTCTGGATAGTCTAGGTGGGTCATGAAAGGGCTGAAGAGACCTGGGATGCATTTAGAGTAGGGGAAGGAGATTTCCTTTCACCTGAATGGGCCTGGTCTGCCTCTGACAATGCCATCTCTACCCCCTGCCAGGACACCACACCAGAGGGGGCAGAACTGGTTTTGACTGGGTACAGACACTCTCTGCCTGTAAAGACAAAGGATTTTGGGCTATAAAAAGTAGGGCCCAAACCCCTGAACTTTAGAGCTCTTTTGGGACAAGAAGACTGCCAAGAAGAAGAGCTGGAGAAGCTGTGAGGAGGAACTACCACTTTGCTGAGCACTTTGCTGTGTTGGCCCTCAATGGCTGCTTCTGTCTTGGGCAGTGAAAGGACTGGACTGAACTTTCTACAACTTTCTTTCAGTATCTCCAAGGGCTTGAGGTAGAGCTTGCCCCCTGTTCAAGAAGTCTCAGAAACAGCAAAGAATTCAAGTTCTTCTGCCATCAGCACTGGGGACTGTGTGCTTTGTGCTGCAACAGAAAAAAAAGCAACCCAACGCCATCTACGATGCCGCTGCTGACTCCGTGTCCTGAAGGCACCACAGAGGGTACTGCCACAACACCGCACTGCGACCCTGGTCTCACCGACGATGCCTGCTGACGCCACCACCGAGACGCTGCTAGCACCGCGACATGTGGGCACCGCACTCCGCATCGCCTCGCTTCACGATGACGCCTTGGTATCCCCGACGACGAAGCTCCACGCCAAAATCGACACCACTGCTTGCACCGTGGTTCAAGGGCACTGCTCATAAAGTTACACGATGCACTACCCTCATCCCACACCGCAGCCTTAGCCTACCGATGCCGGTGCCATCGACTCCAGTTCGTCAGCCGATGACAGCGCTTCAGCCATGACGACGTCGCTGCCTGCTCCGTGACGTGCCAGCACCGTGACGAGCACCGCATCACTTCGCACCGCGACCCTGGTCTCACAGATGACGCCATCAGACGCCGCCATCTAACGCCGCCACTGAACCGCTGCTCACACCACGACCGGAGGGCATCACAAGCCGCACTGCTGCACTTCGCATCGCTGCACCCGACGCCCACCGACGCCAGGGCTTCGGACTTCAGCCACGAGGAGTTCGATCTGCAACACTTGTGACTTCGAGGTCCCTATGACTCCTGCATCGACCGCCGGAACCGACGCCTGCTGACGCCATGTTTTCTGAAGCTAAAAGAGAGGTTGCCGACGCCCTGTATTTATAAAAGGTACTGTTTTGCGGGTCTTCCCGACACCGTAGCTAGCCTGCGATGCCGCGGTCAGCCAGAACTGTTTAGATTTGTTTGTTCACAACGCCGTGATAGCCCCAGAGGGAGCTATCGACTTCAAGGAACAATATTTCAAGGTTATTTTGATAATTGACGACTTCTAAGTACTATATTGTGGATTTTTATCGTTTTTGGTCTTGTATATAAAAATAATGGATATTTTTCTAAACTGGTGTGGTGTCCTTTTGTAGTGCTTACACTGTATTACTGTTGGTTATGTGCAAATGCTTTACACACTGCCTCTAAGATAAGTCTGACTGCTCCTATCAACCTACCAAGGGGATGAGCAGGGGTTATTTTAGGAGTGTAACTCCCTTATCCTGACTATCCCTATATGGACAAAGGTACCTACCTCTGCCAACTAGAGACCGCCATTTCTAACACAACCTAATTAACATACCTGCCAAATCTCTTTGCTGTTGTCCAACTTATATTTTAATATCTGTTAACATCTGTTTTCCTCTGCAAATCTCACGTCGGAAAAATGACAAGCCTCCTCCACTTCATTAGAAAAGTATCCAAAATGGTTACACTTCACACTCATACTCCTGTACTTAGCAACTTATAGGCTTTGTTACATCTTTTATTTTTGTTATACCACTTCTAAATGGTCACTGTTTTTAACCCTTTCCATTATTCCTGTAAAAAAGTCCAATTTGGTAGTTTTTTTGAGGATCTGCGAATCTACCGTGGCGTTCAGTATGGACCCCATGTGAATCCACACTAGCTCCATGGATCCACCTGGAAGCCCTTAAAGGCATTCAACAATCTGCTGTTAATGCTTGTCATTTATAATTGATTTAGTAAAATAATGTTCATTACAAGACATCCACTCTCTACTGAGCAATATTTGTACACTAGTCAGCTATTAAGTTTCTCACAGCAGTCTCTTTTGTTCCCTTCCCCCACACTCTTTTAGCTCCATTTCCATAGTAGCCATGTTTCCAATAGTCTCTGCCAGCCAGTTGGTCAAAGTTCACAAGCCTTTCTCTAAACAATATAGTAGCTGCACATTAATTGTTGCAGGTGTGGTTGCCTGTTAGAAGATCTAAACATATCCCAAACAACATCATTTTATTTTCATTTTCCCAAAGCCATTAACTGAGTTAGTTCCTTTTTTTATTATAGTCACTACCTAATTTTAGTTCCCGTCACATCTCCACCATCCAATCAAGTATGTTCTTTTATATTTTTCTTGCTGTCCTTCATTGTAGCTGCCTTTTATCTTCAAAACTCCCTCATTCTGCTGCAGAATTTTCCTGTGTGCCACTCCTGCTTGTCTCCAAAATGGTCAGAGCCTAAATTGTGGGCCATAGTTTTGGGCCAGAGAGAGTGTTAGAAAGAATGGCATTGACAGGTACCTAGGTTTATCTAATGTAGACATTACTTGGGTTGGCCAGAGGAGGTTACAGTGACATCAATTGCTGCCTTTGGTTGAAAGCATTGTGGATTGCCAACATCCAGACCTCATGATTGTGCACTGTTGTGTCAATGATCTAGGCACAATTACTGGGGCAGGACTGGAAATCCTATTGAAGGATACCTTTATTAAATAATGTCACTTTTCCCACATACGGGGTCATTACCATTAGTGCTAATATTGCATTTTGTAATTACTGGAAGCAACTACATTAACAAATAAAAATAAGATTTCTCTCTGAGGTGTGAGCTCATAGAGACTGCTGAACATGTGATGCTGAGGTAGTTTGGGACACAAGTGTAAAAACAGTAGAATGTAGCAATTTAATTTATAATTAGACTGCATAACTTTTCAGTGTGTTAATGATATAAAGCAGGCCGCTATGTGCAACACTGTGGCAAAACCTGATGTAATAAAAACTAAAGCACATAGAAAACATATACATTTCATAGTTTGGCTCTCCCACTGTTCTATTTTGAATTAGCGCCATTGTGTTCTAGTACAGGGAAGGTTCACAGAGTTTTTGTTCAGTCCCTGTGTATACAAATGAAAACATAGTGAAAGCCCAAGCTTCCATATGAGTAGACGTGGCAGTCAATTATAAATTGTGCTCATTATTTGTTTAAGTGTCATGGGGTTCTTCAGACAAAAGTGCAAGCAGTTAGGAGCTAAGCAGTTTTAATTTTCATGTGGTAGGCCTATTTCTCCAATAAAAAAACACTGAGGATAAATGAAAATAACAAAAACGTGCCTTGTGAATGGCACCAGCTAGAAAAATTATTAAACAAATATGTAATAGTTATTAAAAATTCAATTCAATGGTGAAGTTAGATATTTAATCTATATTAAGGAAAAGTCATTTTTAGAAAGTTTTTAATCAAAAAAAGCGGGGGGAATTAACAAGAGCAGTCTAAATACCAAAGTCGCGGGGAAAATTGTCTCTGAGACTCTTAACCACACGTTTATAGTTAGCAGCATATATTATCTCCACTGGTGTGATTTGGTGGATCATCATCATTCGGTCTATCACTTGAGTGTCCCGTTCTCAAAGTGATTAAACATCCTCCACCAGGAGGAAAACTGCCTGGATGTTGACAGTGGTGTGTTATTAAAATTATCTCCTATCCTGTGAACAAGAATATATTGATAAAAGGAAATCAGGATAGGGCTAAAGCTTAAAACAGGCCAGAGTTTTGTGCATAAGCTACTGGTCCACCTAGTGGTCAGTTTGACATGTTTCGGCTGAAACAGACCATACGGGTCTATGACCTTCATCAGGACCGAGTGTATGGAAGACCTAGAGTTTAGGGTACTCCACGGATAGTGCAGGTAAGTATATTCACTCACCAATCTTCATCAATGAGAACACTCTGCTCAGGACGAATCTATGTTATTTGGCCCATAACTAGAAGGAAATCAGGAAAATGAATAATAACAATGCACTCAGTATTATACCATATACAGCTCATTCCCAACACACCAAGTGAGACACGTATAGAAATATAGTTATTAGTATAACTAATACTGTAGCATATAGATGCTCTATGGCGTGTGTGAACATCAAAGGGAAAGTAAGCATTTGCCCCTGCAATAAAACACTAACTTAACCGTTATCTATTAAATGGTTCAGGGTAATTATATGGTAGTGTCGATTAAAAAAAAAACTGGGTGTGGGGTGTGTTAGGAATCAGCTACAGTTTGCATTTTTTAATCCCAATCTAATTCAATGACCGTGAGGTCTTCAAAAGAATTACCTAACCATATTTTAAGTACGATTTTATTAATGGTTCCTTATTATTCTTTGATTCAAAGTTCTTTAGATTTGTATATATTCCATTTAAAAATGTAGAAAGGAAGGAGCTGTGGTGTAGCATTAGTGATGGAATGTGACAAGTCCCCAGGCATTTTAAAGAGTGTTCGCAACGGCACCACTCTTATGAGTTATTGTCTTCAACAAACACTTTCCATAATAATTTTTCGCTGCCATCACTTCAGGCCTCCTATTGCTGTGGAAGGAGAATTTCTTCTTGGAATGTTGTTTATTGCAAATGAGAATGTGTTGGGCATGAAGGGGTGACCATGTCTGTGTATGTTTCTTCCACTGTTTATATCTCCCAGATATGTTTGACTTCTTAGCATGTTTCTGTGTTTATGTCTTCCCATGTCTCCCAACGTGCATGCTCCCAGTCACTTTGTGGGTCCATTTTCTGCAAATTCCCATTTTTCTCCCCATATTTTCATAACTAGTCAATCGTCCCACATCTGAAAAGTTCAATAAATCAATCAATCAATCACTACATTTATAAAGCGTGCTACCCACACGTGAGGGTCTCAAGGCGCTGGGGGGGGGGGTCTTGAGGAGTCTTCTGAAGGTCAACAGGTCCTGAGTCTGTCGTAGGTTGGTGGGGAGAGCGTTCCAGGTCTTGGCTGTGAGGTGGGAGAAGGATCTGCCGCCGGCGGTGGCTTTCCGGAAACGAGGAACTGTGGCGAGGGCGAGGTTGGCTGAGCAGAGGTTTCGGGTGGGGGTGTGGAAGCTGAGACGGTTGTTGAGGTATGTCGGTCCGGTGTTGTGTAGGGCTTTGTGTGCGTGGATGAGGAGTTTGAAGGTGATCCTCTTGTTGACGGGGAGCCAGTGCAGGCCTCTCAGGTGGGGTGTGATGTGGCTGCATCGGGGGATGACGAGGATCAGTCGTGCCGAGGCGTTCTGGATTCGTTGAAGTCGTCTCAAGAGCTTGGTTGTTGTTCTTGCGTAGAGGGCGTTCCCGTAGTCGAGTCTGCCGGTGAAGAGGGCCTGGGTGACAGTTTTTCTCGTGTCGGGAGGGATCCATTTGAAGATCCTGCGTAGCATGCGGAGGATGTTGAAGCAGGACGCGGAGACGGCGTTGACTTGCCTGGTCATGGAGAGGGTGGAGTCGAGGATGACCCCCAGGTTGCGTGCGTGGTCTGTGGGTTCCGGGGCTGTGCCTAGTGATGTGGGCCACCAGGAGTCGTCCCAGGCTGATGGGTTGGGTCTGAGAATGAGGGCCTTCGTCTTGTCTGAGTTCAGCTTCAGTCAGCCTTCATTCCTTTGTTGAGGTTGGCTTTGGCGGTGTGGGGGTCTTCGGTGAGGGATATGATCAGCTGGGTGTCGTCGGCGTAGGAGATGATGTTGAGGTTATGTTTTTGAGCGACGTGGGCGAGCGGTGCCATGTAGATATTGAACAGCATCGGGCCGAGGGAGGATCCCTGTGGGACGCCGCAGATGATCTCGGTGGGATTCAAGCGGAAGAGTGGGAGGCGGACGCTCTGGGTTCTGCCGGAGAGGAAGGATGTGGTTCAGGCCAGGGCCTTCTCTTGAATTTCGGCGTCATGGAGGCGTGCTGATAGGGTGCGGTGGCAGACTGTGTCAAAGGCTGCTGATAGGTCCAGGAGGATGAGAGCGGCTGTTTCTCCTTTGTCCATCAGGATTCTGATGTCGTCAGTGGCGGCGATGAGGGCGGTATCAGTGCTGTGGTTGCTGCGAAAACCGGATTGGGAGGGGTCCAGGATGTTGTTGTCTTCAAGGTATCGGGTTAGCTGTTTGTTGACAATCTTCTCTGTCACTTTTGCCGGGAATGGGAGCAGGGAGATGGGCCGGAAGTTCTTGAGGTCTTTGGGGTCCGCCTTGGGCTTCTTCAGATGGGCGTTGATCTTGGCGTGCTTCCAGCTTTCTGGGAAAGTTAATGTCTCGAAGGAGCTGTTGATTGTTTTTCGGAGGTGGGGCGCGATGGTTATGCTGGCTTTGTTGAAGACGTGGTGAGGGCAGGGGACAGATGGGGATCCGGAGTGGATGGAGTTCATGATTTTGATGGTGTCTTCGTCGTTAACGTAAAGGACAATACTAGTTGAATTACAGAACTGGATCTTTTAGATCAGGCAATACTCATTAATTTTGCTCCTACAATGGGCCCAGCTATATAAAGGTACCTTTGGTTGCTTAAGCAGATTGAAAGTGCTGAATCCTTCTCTTCAAGACAAACCGCAGTTATGAGGAAATAGCTTTCTCCTCGTTCTGCGAGGTTCTAGTTCAGAAATATTGTTTGAGCTGCATTCCTTTCAGAGGGCTCTGATAGAAAAAAGGAGAGCAGATCAGCAACTCTTTATACCCATGTGCATGGCACTATATAGAGTATAAGAGCTTTGTTTTACATAGCTTCAAAAATGATAAACATTCCCAGTCTTGGGAGAATCCAATGAGATTCTCTGTAGTCTATGTGGCTTGCTATCTCACTTCTTCCTGCTGTCTCAATGCAGTACAGTCAATAGCAGTGACACAAATGTTTGCACCCCTACACTGACCCACTCCAAACTCTTACCCAAAATCCAAGACACAAGACCATAGTCCAAGTCTTCCTGGAACATATCCCAACAGATAGGGGCTAATTTACAAGCCCCTTTCGCCGCCAGTGTGTCACTTTCAATATTGGAAAAAAGTGATGTACCAGCAGTTTAAAGGGCTTGTAAGTAAGCCCCATAATATTCCCTAAACGTCATCTCTGGTATCAATTAAGGTTGGATACACCCTCCTTCTTGGCCACAATACCCATCCTTTGTTTGGACAATCTAGAGCAAGAAGGGTGCCTAACACTCTCCGATCTTTGACAGCTCTCCACAAAATTCGCATTCAAAGGCTGTCGAAAATAAAAATCAAAGTAAAATATTGAGAGGAACTGTTAGCTTGCATTCGAACACAATAAACAACATGGCGCCTAACCAATTCTTGAGTCTTAAAGAACAACAATTAGAGAATCGATTAAGGAGAATTATGGCTAAAGAGCAAGGAGGACCATGTGAAAATGTCTCCCTGTGACCGTACTGAGGCAGCTTTAACTCATTTGCAGAGGGAACATATTCTTGGTAGTCCAGCATGTTGACTGTGTTGCCTTGTAGGTCACTGAGTAAAGTGAGCCTAGTCAGTTCTAGGAGAGTAAAGACAGGTGGAAAGAAATGAAGCCATTTCCCAACACTGAGGGAGTGAATACAATTGAAGACCAGAACTCGTCATACAAAAGCATACACCCAATCAATTAGAACAACGCAAAAGGACGAACAAATAAAGAACAAAAGAGCGGTGCTCTTAAATGGAGCACATCCTTCAGAAAGGCAAGCATGTTAATCCCCTTTGGAGCACAATGTCCCGGATCTGGGTGCCTAGGCAGCAGAGGGTGACCTTGATATTGTTGCTATTCTGAACCTGGGTTCAGGCAGCGCGAGACACATCTGGGACGTAGCCTGATTGAGACGTCCTCTATTACACGAGATATGCTAGGTCACAAGGTCAAAGGTGCCTCCACGTGAAAAGGAGACAAATAATGGAGCAGAAGAACAGGGACTGCTCAGCGACGCAGAGGCAGCCTGGGTTACCACATACAGCAGAAATAGGAATACGGACCCTCTGGTACAGGCGGGCAACTAGAGCCAAATTTCGGGGGGGGGGGGGCTGGAAGATATTTCGGGGGGGGGGGGGCTAATTCTTCCAACCACGGACAGAGTGGCTGTAAGAAGGGGTGAACACACAACAAAACCCTAATTTACAAGTAAATGGTCTTTTAAAGACCTGTTAAGTACTCGGGTGCGGCTGCAATTAGACAGTCGCCAGCCTGTGAAGCTGTCTCCGCCGGGCTGACACACACGACGGGGGGGGGGGCTTAAGCCCCGTGGGCCCAATGGGTGTTGAGCGCCTGCTCTGGTATAATATGCAGGTCGACCTTACAGAGGGAACATCTGCATCGGGGTTTAGTTGAACGCCAATTTCAATAAAGCTCGGTTACACAAGACTCCTTAGAGAGCACAATCTTCATAGACCTAGAGCTAAAGATCCCTCTCAATGAAGCACGTTGAGATTGTTTTGTTTGGTTTATCAAGCTGTTTTTCCCAAAATATATTCTTTTTTAAAATACAGACTTATGCATACCTAGATAGAGCTTGTGGTCACCTCGCTTGGTCCATTTGTCTGTTCTAGTGTCATCAAAATGTTACTTCCGAGGTCTTCAGCCCTCTTCATCTTTTGTCACAGCCTGTGTGAGAGGAAGCATTCTGACTATGCACGATGTATCCTTCTGTGCATGCTTTGGACTCCCCCAGCCCTTCCCGGCTTTTAGATGCACCCGTCAGTTGCGAATTCTCCATATTTCCTGTACCCCTCTCTGAGCACCTGTCCTATTTCCATGTACCCCAGCTCCTCCCCTCTATCTGTGTACAACTTTTCCTTCAGCAGTGTTCCCTGGCATGAAATATACTCACTACAAATACTTTAAAACAGCAAACGAAAGTGTATTATAGTTCTATACTAACTCATGGTTTCCATTTTAAAGTCAATTCTAGCCTATTATTATATTCAAAATGTTCTTACCCTACTCTGTTTTAAAAAGTGTTTTTATGGTCATTATTTGCAGAATTAGGAGTGTGTTGCCCTCTCTGTTGGAAAAGTATCAGAATCTCCTCTAGTGATATCACAGTCCAAAGGCTCTAGGCAGGAGACAGCTCAGCCTTTGAGATCAATGCCAGAACCAGGCATCAATCTATGGCATGTCTTTAGGTTCTTGACATCAAACTCCAAGATATTAACATCAGACTGTGGCATTACTCCATAATCTGATGATGAGTCTGTGGTATCAGTGCAAGTGTTCGACATCATGCTGTAACATCACACACTTGACATCAGAGTGCAGCATCACCCAAAGAACTCAATATTACACAGCGACATCTCTCTAAGAACTGGGGGGTGGTGTTGGCATTTCTCTAGGAAATTGATGGGAAGGTGTAGGAAGCTGGCTCTCTCGTATAGAGTGCTAAAAAGAAGTACACTATGCAGAGAGTACAGTCGGTCTCCAATTGGTTTACAGAGGCAAAAGTAGATAATACTAGCACTCTCTTTTTAGTAGTGAGGGTGAGCAATTAGGCTTATCAGAGGGTAGTGATAAACAAGTATTGTACTCACATACGCAATATTTGAGACACACACTCAAAGAATAAATCTGAGACCAAATTCGAAAAATATCACTTCTTTTTATTTGTCTTAAACTCAAGAACTTTGTTCAAAGGTAAGTACAGATTTTGCTAAACCTGTGAGCTTTTACACACAATGCAATCCTGTGGGAAAAAAAGTCAAAAATGCATAAAGGGAAATACAGTCGGTGTGAGGTGTTCACCTTCTGGGATCAGACTAGTAGTGGGCCAAGATTCAGAGTACTCCCAGCAGTTATTCTGGAACCACCCGGGTTCTACCTTGATTAGGGTACGAGTGGGGCTGGTAGCTGGCATACTACAAAGATGGAGCCACCTGGAAAAATGCTGCACTAGGGGATTTGCAGGCAAGTCAGAGGGCTCCCAAACGGGGTTCTCTGGCTCAGACCTGTTTAGCGCTCAAAATCCCAGTCTATTCTGAAGCAACCCAGGACAGACTCAGGATTCCTGGATAACAATTGTAGAAGTGATGCAGCCAGGTTAGGAACAGGGGTGAATTCTGACTGTATATCCGCCACCATGGAGAGCCAAGGAGGACTGCACCGAGGTGCAATGAGTATGTTCTTGGAGGTGGGCTTTGTGGCTTGAATAGGCCCTCTTCTGCAGGGCACAGTGACCAGGGCATGGCTGTGCCTTAGGCTGTTGACCAGTATGTTTAAGGAGTCTATAGGATGGTGAAGGGTACCATTTCTGAGGCCCCTGCCGTGCATAGAAGTGATTGGGCATTGGGTGCTGCAGGCTTCTGGTGTGGGTGTTACATTAAGAGTTTGGGTAATAGGAGCAGCCAGGGGGTGATTACTATGATCCGATATCTGTCTGCCAGTGGTACGGCCTAGTAGCCTTTTCATGATGGGCACCCTTCAATAAACACGTGGATGCTCCCGATGTGTTGGCTCCCCTAACCTGATAAGCTATTATACTGGGCGAGTTTCCTGTTAGCTCTTGAAATGTCCTTTGTGGTGTGCTTGAGTTTAGTGGTGCCTTTTGACATTTTTTAATTGGTGCCCAAATCTGCTCCGCCAGTAATTGATTTTGTAATGTTTTTCACTGCCCTACGCAGTGTGCTGGGAGTGAGACTCAATCCAGACTCACCGGAACCACTGTATATCGGCTCCGCCCTCGTTTGCATGATGCCAATATCAGTGCATGATGGATCTAGTGAAAGGCTTGGGTAGCGATATTCGAAGGTGTGAAACACCCACTGCACTGACAGGGTGTGCATGGTCCGGCGAGGACGATGCACTTGGCCTCTTTTTTTCAAAGTGCAAATGGCACCCGCACCGCATCTATAGGGAGAAAAACGTGCTAAAAAGTGCAAAATGCACCAAGCCTAATAAAGCCTGCTACAGCTGTGTGTGAAAACGCAACCTAGGAATAACCACAGACCACTGACCAATTGAACCTGCATATTCAGCCCTTTATTGCAGTGTGCCACATGCTGCTGTGTTCGATGCCTAATGCATGCTGCTTCCTTTATTTAGTGCTTGTTTTGCACACTATTCCCAGTTTCCTTTATCTGGTCCCAGTGTATTCACGGTTTCCTTTGTAGATTAACCGGTGTGCTCCCAGTTTTCTTCATACAGCGCATTTTACAGCCCATGTCCTCAGAAATGTGCCTCTGTGTGCGGGCTTGTACACTCGGCACCTTTAGAACCCAGTGTACCTAAAGTCTTCTTCATAAGCTGCCCATTGTGTTTTATTTTTCGTGTTCTCTTTAAGAATGGCTGGGTGTGATGGGTATCCAGAAGCTCTGTAAGGTCATCATTTACAAGGCTTTAAAAGCTAATACAATTAAAATATTTAATAACAACACAATGTGTTGTAGAATGCTCCTTTTTGCAATATTTTGTTCCCAAATTTTCTTTGGGGAGACCCCACCCCACTCCCCTAGTAGCAGTCAGGCTTGCTCACTATGCACCGTACGTGGGCTGGTCTCATAAATCTGCTTTGGCTGCATTTATTATTATTATTACGGAAATTTATACCGCGCAACTTAGCCCAAGGGCATCAAGGCGCCAGATTACAGACAAGAGAACCAGAGTCGAAGACTATTGATAGGCCTCAGTAAAGAGCCAAGTTTTAAGTTGTTTATGAAAGAGTGCCAGAGAAGATTGTCCTACTAGCCCTGGAGGGAGGGAATTCCAGAGCTTGGGCACCAGGTGGAGAAAGCCCTGCCACCCCATCTGGCTCTTTCAAATCTGGGCACTGAGAGAAATTTTTTAGTGGTGGAGCGAAGTGCTCTACTGGGAATATAAGCATGAACAAGAGACCTAATGCCTTCAGCTCCAGTGCCATAGACAGCCCTATGGGCGAAGCAAAGAATTTTAAAGGAGATCCTGGCCTGAATGGGAAGCCAGTGGAGATTTTTCCTAGCCAAGGATACAGAAGAAAGCCTCGGGAGATTCAACACCATCCTGGCTGCGGCGTTCTGTACCATCTGAAGGCGATGAACAGAGCTCTTTTTTATACCACAGTACAAGGCATTACAGTAGTCAAGTCTCAAAGAGACAAGAGCAACTGTGGCTAGCTTCCGAACAGCAGGAGACAAAGAGGAAGCGATCTTTCTAAGGGTCCTGATGATGCCGCAACAGGTGGACACAGTCCTACTGACCTGAAGGTCAAAGGAGAGCGAGGTATCAATCAGGACCCCAAGGTTTCTAGCAGAATGGACGGGGTGGGGGCATTCTCCAAGGGAGGTCGGCTACCAGTCATTAGACCAGATTTCTTGGTCGCCCCCAAAGGTCAAAACTTCTGTCTTTTCCCCGTTCAGTTTAAAAAAATTCCGAACCATCCATTGGGTTACCGCCTCCATGCAAGATCTAAATTTAAGGGCCGAATCGTCGACTGACTGTGTAATGGAGACCATAGTTTGAGTGTCGTCGGCGTACGACAACACCTCAAACCCAAAGGATCTCACAACCTTGGCAAGAGGGGTCACATAGATATTAAAAAGTAAGGGACTTAACGAAGAACCCTGAGGGACCCCACTTTGCACTGGCTTGGAGGAGGACATAAAATCGCCAAGCTTGACTCTTTGTTCCCTTTGATGGAGAAAAGAAGCCAACAGGCTAAGGGCCGAGCCTCCGACACCAATCTCCCTGAGCCAGGTAACCAAGACCGAGGGGGACAAGGTGTCGAATGCTGCCGTGAGATCGAGCAGGACCAAAAGAGTGGTATGGCCCTTATCAACCTTGGAACGAATGTTGTTAATGACAACGGTGAGGGCAGACTCTGGGCTTTGGGTTCCCAGGCTGGCCCTGGATTCAGCTGTATCCTCTTTAATGCAAGTAATGATAGATGCTCACACACTGCATGTCTGGGTGCATATGAAGAAAGCTGTGACTCTCTGCACCCTGTCATAGACCCTGTCAGCTACTGGCAATATCTGCATGAGTAATGTAGCTTGTGGGGCAGTGGTGGTCTTGGAGTAGAGGAGCAGAGTAGTCACAACCCCAGAAGTTAGAGCTTTTGCAAAAATCTTGTTGTGGTACCTAGTGATATTCAGTCACTGACCATATTGACCACCTTAGCAGTCACTAAGGAGGAAAGAAGAATACAAACAGTTTTGACGCCTAATCACCAACCTTAGCACTAGAACACGGGTACTCATAGTAGGGCCCGCGGTCCGCCAGCGGCCCGTCAAGCCTTCCTTGGCGGCCTGCGGACCTTGCAGACTTAGTACTGCTTTTTTAAGAGTGTCAGCAAACACTGCCGCAACAGCGCAGACTGTAAGAGACTCTGCTCTATGTGGGCCGGGCAATTCCAGGGATAGGCAGAGTGGAGCCGCAGGGGCGCTAAGAGGTGAAATACAACAAAACCTTGTTAGCAGTAAAGGGTCTTTTAAAGACCTGTGATGTCCTTGGGTACGGCTGTGTGTGCACCCGGGAAGCCGTCTCAGCCCGGGCTGACAGACGCGGGTGAGGTGACAGAGGGTGAAAGTGGATAGCAAACTGCAAAGGAAATCGGGGGCTGCTGTATAATGAAGGGGTAAATTGCTAACTTGGTATTAAGTGTGTCAGAAAGTAACATGGAATAATCATATCATTGACAAAGCCAACTAGGTGATGCTGCATGTGGCCCTGCATTTCACAGATATTTATATTAAAAAGAGTCATGCAAGCTATGTCAGTGTTTCCTGTTAAAAATGATGGGGAGGATAGAGCAAAAAACTAGAAAAGAGACAATACATGGAGAAACGCAGTCACAGACAGGAAAATAAGGTAAAGAGAAAGAGGGACTTAGATGAAGAGAAAAGAGACAGCAGAAGAGAGAAAGAGAAACAGAATGAGAGAGAGAGAGTTAGAGAGAGAGAGAGAGAGAGAAAAGTTTGTTTTCCAGTTCCAGCCCATCAACAACAACAAGTAACAAGATCAAAGACATAGCAATCACCAATTGGAACATGAAGATAATGGTGTGTAGAATTTGAAAGAGAGCACAAACATAAGTCCTGTGTTTTAGGGCAATTAATTATATGTGCTTTGATCCAAGCTGTGAAATTACAGGGGGACCGAGGACAGCAGGGTGCGAGAGCCGGGTGAGGTGACAGAGGCCAGCAGGGTGTGAGAGCCGGGTGAGGTGACAGAGGGTAGCAAGGAGTGAGAGCCGGGTGAGGTGACAGAGGGCAGCAAGGAGTGAGAGCCGGTGAGGTGATGGAGGGCAGCAGGGAGTGAGAGCCGGATGAGGTGTGCGTTAAGAGCCTGTGATGTGATGTTTACCGAGGCACAGAGACAGATAGAGACAGAAACAGACAGAGACAGATAGAGACAGAGATAGACAGAGACAGACAGAGACAGACATAGACAGGGACAGACTGACAGATAGAGCAGAGACAGACAGAGACAGGGGCAGAGAGAGCTAGATAGAGGCAGAGATAGGGACAGACTGACAGAGGCAGAGACAGATAGAGGCAGAGACATATAGAGGTAGAGACAGACAGAGACAGACAGCGATAGAGACAGAGAGTGAGAGACAGAAAGAGAGAGACAGAGATAGAGGCAGGGACAGAGAGAGGCAGAGACAGACAGAGATAGAGACAGACAGAGACAGATAGAGGCAGAGACAGGGGCAGACAGATAGAGGCAGAGACTGATTTTATTTATTTATTTTGCGTGTTTATAGAGCGCTTGAATAAACTCCCAGGGGAGTATCTCCGCGCTGTATGACTGCCGAACCTGCAGGAGATCGAGTTACATGACTGCAATCTAGTTCTGAAACTGTATGGTTAGACCTGGAACAAGAACGTCTTCAGCTTTTTCCTGAAGGCCAGATGATTTTCAAGCTGCCTAAGCTGGAGAGGGAGGCCATTCCATTTCTTCGGTCCCCTTACCGACAGAGCCTTACCCCCTTGCCTTGCCCGCTTGATCCTAGGAATCGTAAGAAGCAATTGATCACTGGACCGTAGAGCACGGGAAGGGACATACGGCACAAACTTGTCTGCCAGATAAGAGGGACCCAAACCATGAAGTCCTTTGTGTACCGTACAACAGATCTTAAAGGTGACTCTCTGACGGATGGAAAGCCAATGAAGCCTGGCAAGAAGTGGTTTTGATGGTGTTCTGGGAGGGGCATTTACAACCAGCCTAGCTGCAGTGTTCTGCACGACCTGTAACCTGTCCAGATCCTCCTCATTAGCTGACAACAAGAGGCCATTACAATAGTCGAGACGACTGATAACCAGCGCCTGGACCAGGGTCTTTCTAATGGTGTCTGGAAGCAGTGGAAAAACTCTGCGCAGCAATCCTATAGTTCGAAAACAAGACCCAACAAGGTTGGTAACATGCTGCTTCAGGCTGAGTTCTTGTTCCAGACGGACCCCTAGGTTCTTGACTATCTGCTTAGGCTCAGGGACTGGGCCTAGATCTAAAGGCCACCAGTCAGGAGCCCAGCAGATCTTAGCCTCACCGAAGAGCATAACCTCTGTCTTTGAAACATTGCACTGCAACATGTTCAAAGACATCCATTGGGAAACTGCTCTCATCCCCTCAGAGAAAGAATGTAATACCTCTGGAGTTAGATGGTCAAAGGGAAAGAGCAGCTGGGTATCGTCAGCATATGACACTGGACAAAAACCAAAGGCTCTCAAGATATTCGCCAGGGGGGCCACATAGATGTTGAATAATGTAGGGCTCAAACAAGAGCCCTGTGGCACCCCCTTAGTAATCCTGGTCTCCTTGGATCGAAAATCTCCCATGGTGACACATTGGGTTCGATCCAAAAGAAAGCTCTTTAGCCAAGCCAGTGCCATGCCCCCTAGTCCACTCTCAGTCAGACGGTCGACCAAAATTTCATGTGAGATGGTATCAAAAGCTGCCGATAAATCCAGCAGCACCAGGATAGCTGATGTTCCTTTGTCCTGGAGCATGCGTAGATCATCGGTAATCGACAGCAACGCTGTTTCCGTGCTGTATTTTGGTCTAAAGCCCGACTGAGATGGATCTAGTGCACCAGTGTGTTCCAGGTGATTAGACAAGTGCTTGTTGACGTGCTTTTCTATGAGCTTTCCCATGAATGGTAAAAGGGAAATGGGTCTCAAATTGGTCATGTCAGCCCACGCAGTGGCGGTGTTCTTGCGGATGGGTCGCACTTGGGCTCTCTTCCACTCTAATGGGACACAGCCTGTGTCTAAAGAGAGGTTGACCAAACTTTGGATTTCTGGTGCTAATATGCTCCTCACTGAAACCAACACTCTCGGTGGAAGCTGATCCCTAGGACTCCCGCTTTTTATCGTTGTAATGAGTCCCTCTTTGTCTCTGATAGAGACAAAGAGACGGAGAGGGAGGCAGAGGGAGGGAGAGAGAGAGAGGGAGACAGAGGGAGGAGGGCGACAGACAGAGGGAGACCGACAGAGACAGACAGGGGGAGATGGAGGGAGACAGAGGGAGAGAGGGAGGGAGACAGAGAGAGGGAGACAGAGAGGGAGGGAGACAGAGAGAAAGCAGGAGGGACAGAGAGAGAGGGAGACAGACAGAGTGAGGGAGAGAGAGAGAGAGAGAGAGGAAGAGAGAGAATGGGAGAGAGGGAGGGAGAGAGAGAGAGAGATAGAGAGAGGGAGGGAGACAGAGATAGGGAGGGATAGAGCGAGAGAGAGAGAGAGAGAAATGTGTGTATGCTAGGTCTGGTGGCTCAGTGGACCAAGGCGTCTGCTGCAGGGGCCTGTGTGCAACCTCAAGGTCACATTCTTTTTTGCTCTAGCCCCGGCCCCTCCCCCACTGACCCCGCCCCCACCGGTGCGGCCTTCGGCACACAAACCACACTGTAAATTTGGCCCCCAAGAGAAAGTTTATGAGTACCCAAGCACTAGAAGGTCATTTATTGAGCTGGTCAGGAAAATAGTATTTGGGTTGACTTCATGTTTTTTTATTTTTAGAATTAGTTCTAAACCTCTCATTAAGTCCTTCAGTCCCTATTTATTTTCCTTAGTAGCTCCCAGAAGAGAATTCATGACATTTCAATAAGTGGCTAGTTTGAAGTCTCAGGGTTCTGCAGTCCCAACAGGTTGCTCATCCTCTTCATTTCATTTGGCATCTTATGAGACTGGTCTTAATTTTGTCAGGATTGACCACTGGCAGGATGGCAGCACTGGGGTAACTTTCCTCAGGAGTAGGAAGGTGAATGGATAAATGTCTCCATAGGCTTTACGGGTCTATCATCCGATCTGGGGCTACTCCCTGAAAACTCCCTTCACTTTCCTCATGACTGGGAAATCCCTTTTCTGCTTTAGTACTGCTACTCAAGGCCTGCCTTGCCCTTACTTGCTCGCCCTTTCCAAACAGATTTACTTTTCTCTTCCTGAAATAACAATGGCAACAGTATTGTACATTGAGTCTTTGAAAAACACACATTCCTTTACATGTCAACATGCTTTTCATATTTTTTGATTGCACCATGTGCACTCATTGTACGCGCTCAACCCAACAAAGACTGAATTCTTTTTGCTTGGTAAGAGCATCAGAACAAGCATTTGCAATGCAATAGGTCTTGCATTTGAGCAAGCTAGTGCCCTTGTAAATGACATTGACTTTTATTTGTTTTGTTTTTAAAAACATAAATAAAAGGCATTGTTATTTACAATGTCAATAGCTTAAACTCTCCCTAATGCAAGACCTATTGCATTACAAAAGGAGAAGTGTGGCTCAGTGGTCAGAGGTGGCAGACCCGGAAGCTGAGATCGGCCGTGGACCAGGGTTCGATTCCCCGCCTCGGCGGGTCTCGGGCTCTAAAAATTCCACGGTCTTGATAATTCTCACTCAGGTGCCTACTCGACTCACGGGGTCACACTCTGCGACTCTGGGCAATAGCTTGCTTAATCTCCACTACGGCCCCTTGCGGCGGGATGCCTGGCTTTCACCTTGTGGATACCCTGCCGGGGTATCTCACAGGAGAATACCAGGACGGGTTCCCTAAGCAAGCACTTAGATACCGTGTCGGTGATTTACGCTATATAAATACATTTACATTTACATTGTTTTGTGTGTTTACAAAAATGTGTTTGGCGATGTCCAATTTAGTATTTTTTTCTATTTGTTTTCTACTTTAAGTCACATTTTTTGTTCAAATTCACTATTACAGTCTGGGTAACATCAAGCAGCAATGTATGGTGCTTTCCTTATTCATTACACAAAGATCGATTATTTCGGGATGGTGTTTTAGCAAGGGCGTGCAGCCCCACTTAGTTTAGGGTCTTGAATGGCCCTCTTTGCGATGACTAATCAAAACAACTTTTGTAAAACAAAAGTCAGAAACCTGGCCGGTAGATAGTATTCACAACGCTCGTTGGGGTTGGAATATCTGTGTGATGTAGATAGAAAGAAAAAGATATTTCTTTCTTGAGTCCCCTCACTCACTAGGGTTTCCCCACGGTGACAAGCTTCATCATTGAGGCCATCCCAGTCCTCTACGGACTGAGGCATGCTACGACTTGCGAACTACGTAGGAGCACTTTTTTTGTGATGGACTATGTGTGGTGCAAGTGGTGTTTGTGAATAAGGAGTGGTATGATCTATGTGGGTTAAAATACCTGCCTAGTGAGCTATAAATGATTTATTCTTGCTCCTGGGTGGTATGTAAAAATGGGGTAGAGAACTAGGGATCCTACTGTCAATAAGTTAGGTATGCCTATTCACTTGTGTCAACATGTTTCGAGTTTCCCCCATCTCTTCTTCAGGACTACAGAGGGACCAGCCCTGTGTACGCCACTCCGAACCTGTGCTATATTAAGGAAAAAAGTGAATGAAATTAAAGAAATAAATGCTGCAATAATAAGGCATCCATTAAGGTTCCTCCGGACCGCATCTTGCGGTCCGGAGGAAGTCCTGTAGGTGAATGTGCCACGTATTCCTGATTACCAAATTTGGGCAGGATACAAGCATTCCTCCGCAGACCATGGGGCAGAGTTAGGTCCCTTATCAATGTACAACGTGACCATTAGGATTTATGTACTAATGCATGCCTTATTATTGCAGCATTTATTTCTTTAATTTCATTCACTTTTTTCCTTAATATAGCACTGGTTAGGAGTGGCGTACACAGGGCTGGTCCCTGTGTAGTCCTGAAGAAGAGATAGGGGAATCTCGAAACATGTTGACACAAGTGAATAGGCATACCTAACTCATTGACTGTAGGATCCCTAGTTCTCTACCCCACTTTTAACATACCACCCAGGAGCAAGAATAAATCATTTATAGCTCACTAGGCAGGTATTTTTAATCCACATAGATCATACCACTCCTTATTCACAACCACCACTTGCACCACACATAGTCCATCACAAAAAAAGTGTTCCTACGTAGTTCGCAGTCGTAGCACGCCTCAGTCCGTAGAGGACTGGGATGGCCCCAATGATGAAGCATGTCACCGTGGGGAAACCCTGGTGAGTGAGGGGACTCAAGAAAGAAATATCTTTTTCTTTCTATCTACATCACACAGATATTCCAACCCCAACGAGCGTTGTGAATACTATCTACCGGCCAGGTTTCTGACTTTTGTTTTACAAAAGTTTTTTTGATTAGTGCTAATGATAGGAGGGTGAACCTGGCCCTACCCTCTTTCTCTCCCCTCCTTTTGATGTAACCTCTTTGCGATGACAAAGACAGAAAGCTGCAGACACACATGAGAGGTGTGAGCACTAACAGACGCTTTTATCTTATATTTACATGCTCATGTATTGTAAAGCGTGTGCAGACACCTTAACTTTAGTAATCTGCACAACATTCTTCTCTGTTCTAGTGAACACGAGGCTAGAATAACAAATTAACACGTCATGGGAGGCAGTGGCTTACTACTACTACTTCTACTCTTACTCCTACTAGTACTACTACTACTACTCCTACTATACTACTATTACTACTAGTAGTCCTACTAACAATAATAGCAGTAATAATAATAATAATGCATATTATTATTAGCATTATTATTTTAAATGATGCCTCTTGCCGCACTGCTCTAGCTACTAAGCGCTATAAATAACTGAAAGGTGCTACTAGTAACCAAATTAATGGTATTCACAAATGTTACACTTGGCAGGTGCACTTATGTGGATGTCGTAGTCATTCATATCTTCCAACCTCTCCTCCCAAACACACGTACCTTGAAAACACGCCCCCACTCAGACCTGTGTGTGACCTAAGGTCACGCTCTGAAAACTCAGACCTTCATACTTCTGTTGATAAAAGGCAGACCACTGCAATGTGCGTTAAAAGGATTTTTATTTACCACCTAGACACGGGACCCCCATTCTGTCAACTTTCAGTGCCAAAAAGGGTAAAGTGCCAGAATGAGGTTCAGGTCAATGTGCGTTATTAGAAAAATGCACACTGACATATTCTATATGTACGCTTCAATACTGCACAGTGCACATACTAATAGCCTTGCAAATAAAAAAAAATGAACACAAGTGCTAGATAAAAACAAGAATAAACCATGTCGCCTTACCCTGTACTGCAGTAGCGTCCGCAGCAGATTACAAGCCAGTTACCAGTTTGTGCATCTCCACGGAAAACATGCCAGAGCTGCCCTCATCTCAGTGGAAGTTGCCGCTGTGGGTGCTGATGCGGCTGCGCATGACGTAATCCTGCCGGGGGCGTTCTGGGTCTTTTGAACATGAAGACCGCTGGACTGTTTTTTAGGTCTCATCTAAGCAATTGTGTTAGCAATGCTTGGCGAGATATTAAGTTGGGGCTTTAAAAAATGCTCCTTCCAGGCGGATTGCCTACAGTGCGTGTGTCCGGGGCGTGCACATCGCACACCATTTGTCAGCCTGTGAGCCTCTCTCCGCACTCATGCTGGTTTACACTTCAAAGGAATCCGCTCCCCCGCCCCCCTCCGCGCAATGCCAGAGCTTGTTGTTTATAGAAAACACCCCAGCTGTTTTTGAGAGTTGAACCCAGTCCCAGGGTCAGCAGCTGTACCGTAGGCATGCATTTGTTGTGTTAACCCACTAGCCCTTGACCTTTTTGCCGCCATGTTTTTTTTTTAAACACCACGTCCTTTTCCGTGCTCTGTTTTACTTAGCCCCCTGCTTCAGCCATGTCCTGCACCCTCACTCGTGTACCTGAAGGCATTGGAGTGATTTACATGAGCACCATGTACATTGTACTGACACTTAGATACACTGCGCACTGACACACTGCGCACTCACACACTGCGCACTCACATACTGTGCCCTCACACTATTTTAGGCCACACACACTGCGCACTCACACACTGTTCCCTCACACTACTTTAGGCCACACACACTGCGCACTCACACACTGTGCCCTCACACTATTTTAGGCCACACACACTGCACAATCACACACTGTGCCCTCTCACTACTTTAGGCCACACGCACTGCGCACTCACACACTGCGCTCAACGCAACACACACTCCAAATACCACTCAGTGCCCCATAATTACATGCCAAATAATTACACTGCACTCAATGTGACATACACTCCAAATACCACTAGTGCCACATAATTACAAGCCACATAATTACACTGCACTCAATGTAGTATTCACTCTAAATACCACTCAGTGTCACATAATTACACGCCACATAATTACACTGCACTCAATGCAACATACACTCCAAATACCACTCAGTGCCACATAATTACACGCCAAATAATTACATTGCACTCAATGCGACATACACTCCAAATACCACTCAGTGCCACATAATTACATGCCACATAATTACACTGCACTCACTGTAACATACACTCCAAATACCACTCACTGTCACATAATTACACGCCACATAATTATACTGCACTCAATGCAACATACACTCCAAATACCACTCAGTGCCACATAATTACACGCCACATAATTACACTGCACTCAATGCAACATACACTCCAAATACCACTCAGTGCCACATAATTACACGCCACATAATTACACTGCACTCAATGCAACATACACTCCAAATACCACTCAGTGCCACATAATTACACGCCACATAATTACACTGCACTCAATGCAAAATACACTCCAAATACCACTCAGTGCCACATAATTATATGCTACATATTTACACTGCGCTCAACGCAACAGACACTCCAAATACCACTCAGTGCCACATAATTACACGCCACATATTTACTCTATCTATCTATCTATCTATCTATCTATCTATCTATCTATCTATCTATCTATCTATCTATCTATCTACCTATCTATCTATCGCCCTCACTCTATCTATCTATCTATCTATCTATCTATCTATCTATCTATCACCCTCACTCTATCTATCGCACTCACTCTATCGATCTATCGCCCCTCACTCTATCAATCTATCGCTCTCACTCTCACTCTATCTATCACCCTTACTCTATCTATCTATCTATCGGCTTCCCTCTAGCTATCTATCGCCCTCCCTCTAGCTATCTTTCACCCTGACTCTATCTAGCTATCGCCCTGACTCTATCTATCGCACTCACTCTATCACATCACCACAGCATCACTCAGCACCACCACAGCATCACTCAGGGGCACCACAACATCACTATGCACTACCACAGCATCACTGAACGCCACAGCATCACTGAAGGCCACAGCATCACTCGTCGCCACCACAACATCACTCAGTGCCACCACAGCATCAATCTGTGCAACCATTCAACAACAACTGGTTCAAATATGTTATCTCAATGTTTCAAGCTTTATTACAAATGTCACAAAAAGATGTTAATATTTCACTTCTGTCTTGGATTTTTGTCACAATAAAATACACTGAACGTAATCTTCACAAAAGTTATTTACAAAAGTTTAAGCTATTGCCATTATAAATTACAATAACTTTTATTTAAGTATGAATTATTTAAAAAAATAAAAGCCATTGTTATTTGTAATATCAATACATCTAAGTCACGTAAATACAACACATACTGCATTACAAATGCTATAGGTGTCACAATTTGCGAAAGGTATAACTATTGGCATTGTAAATGACAAAGCTATTAATTTTTTCAAAATGGACCCGCTGCATTGGTTATAACCGAGACCAACCAACGCATGTCTTACGATACCGATAAACGGTTTCACAATATTGGCATTTTCAGTTTATGTGGAATAAAAGTCTTGTGTAATGTCACGTTTGAGTTTTTAATTTTTTAACCGTGTCCTGGTGGGCTGCGAAAACACAGCCCAAAAGAGTTTGTCGAGCGGCGCTGAAGAAAATAAAGGTATGGCTCGCCAAACTCTCTTTTTTCAATATTTTAGGCGTTTGATAAGCAGCGCAGCATGTTGCCTGTGCCACACTCCGTGTAAAAGCCTAAAATATTGAAAAAACAGAGTAAAAATTTCCATAAAGCGTGGCAGTGTGCGCTGGTTCAGGAAAGCACGTCCTGGGTGGATTAGTTGAATATAATTAAAGAAAATAGTGCTCACAGATGGAGATAAAAGAGACCGATTAACACCACCAGTACAAGCTCCAGTCCGAGGTAACAATACAGCGACAAGGAGGTACTAAGGAGGGACTAACAAGCCTATCACAGAATCAAAAGTTCTTGTCCTTATTCACAACTTTGGTGCTCCAAACTTAGGATCAAGAAATATCAGTTCCCTAAACGCGGATTCAGACATGATCTTAGTTTCATAATTTTTTATTGAAAGTAAATGTATTATGCATTAAAACATTCTAAATGTCTATACAAAGTAATACGATGCACTTCATAGCGTTGCCTTGTATTGCTTTGCGTTGGGTAGGCGATTCCCATGCATTTACCCATGCATTTTTATGCAAACCCAGATTTGCAGACTTGTAAACCTAGGTTGTGCCAAAATGGTGCGCCTAGGCGTAACGAGGAGAAATATTGTTTCGTCACTACAAGAATCAGACATTAGACACCGCACCAGGAATGAGACATAAGACTGTAAAATTCGCAGTAGACTGTTAAGTCACACCAAGAATCAAGCATCAGACTGTGACAGCGCTACAACAATTAGAAAACAGAGTATGATGTCTTAACACTCTTGAAGTCTGTGTGTCAGCACGTCAAAGTTCTCGCTAGGTAAGTGTAGAAACCACATTTCAGCACTCATGACAGATGTCTGGGCTGTACAGGCACTGAATGTAAGTAAAGCATACAATTGAAAAAACCAATAGCAATGAAGAGCGATAAAACGGGAAAGTGGCATATATGTAAATTACAGTTAAATTGTTTCTCCTTTAAGTGTCATGTGCGGCTGCTTTTGGACTTGTTTTCGTTCTGCAGAGAACAAGCTAAACATGCTGCCCAAGGCCCCTTTACCACCGACCGGGATGTTGTGTAACCCTGGGCCCGGCACAGGCTGGAAAAATCCAGAACGCTGCCGGTCAACAAACAGCCCGGAGACCCACCCGAGCACGAGCCTCGGATCCTGCCAGCACCGCGTGCTGTTCAGTGTTGAATTTGTCGACTGCACACCCAGGAGGCCACAGTTCTGTTATGGGCTTGTCTGCTTCACCGAGTTGTGCGATCTTGGCCGAATTGCTCGATCTAAAACTCTCTCAGCCTTACTCACCACCATAAAACTCACACTAATTGACCTAAACACTAACAACGCTCTTCTCAAATTCAACAGAACAAAGGTAGTAAACACTCATGGTTTACCTGGGGAGCACTTCAGGACTCAGTGAGAGGCAGGAAAGCACAACAAAATTACTTTACCACAAAGCAATCTTGCTGTACCCCTGTTACACTATATTGAAAATGCAAAGGTAATGAGAAGCAGTCTTGCCACGGTGGTACATGTTATATACGTCACAGTTATACTCACTACTTAATCCTCTACTCATCACAAGTAAGCTTCCGCAGGTCAAACACGCCATGAGCACTGATGCAGCCACAAGGAGGTGGTCAGGGCGCCATCACTGAAGAAAACTGGCATGGCCCATCTTATTTTTTCCCCAAAACATTCTTTAGAGTAAGTGCCACACAGGGAGATGTTGAGGTATAACGCTTGTAGTGCCAATTTACAGTTTGGGGATGCCTTTTTGTACATTCCAATCTGGGAAGATAGGGGTGGGGTTGCAGAGAAGTGATAGGATATGGCTCCAATGATTCACCGGTAATCAGGGATGTGAGAGGATTAAGGGATTCTGGGAGTTAAAGGCAGCAAAAAAAATGTAAAAAAGTGTTCGATTTATTTAAAAAAAATATATATATTATTATTTATATAAAGTATACAATCAAATTTGGCAGTACAGAGGGTTAGCCAAGATTGAATATTATTCGTTTATACATTGGTGTTTATATAGCTACCCTTACTGTTTGTATTTTGAGAGTGAAAGAAAGGAAAGAAGGAAAAGACAGATAAAATTAGTGGTGAGACAAGAGAGAAATAGGACAGGCACGGAGAAAGGAGCAGTCGTTATACATAATATTTGGCATCAGTTTTACATGTTAAATTACAACTGACGAGCTTCAGGATGCTTGAGTCCGCATGCAGGCCTTCCTTGCAATATCAGCGAACACCTCTTGGGTTCGTGGGCCTATATACTGTTTGTGCATACCAGCTGTTTATGGGGGTTCATAAGAGTCTAGGTAAGTGTCCAGAGCTTCCTACATCCGTCTCGAGGACGCTTTCCAGGGCGAGTATTGTAGCACAATATTGTCCGCTCCTCTGAGGTGCTTGACCCAATTCAAGCATAACAAAAAAAAGACAAGTAACTTAATCATGATGCAGATGATGTCTTCGAACATAAACAGAGAAGCTCGAAGGGGGAATGGGACTGTTGGAAATATTAATGGTTCACCAATTGCCAACTACAGAATCAGCAGGTACCAAGACCACTTGGCCTCTACAGTGTTGCCAGTATTACCTGTATTTTCTCCTAGGTGATCTTTTTCAAGACTCTAGCTACAACGAGTATATCAGGAAATATATACAGCAACTGAAGTGCAAACAGCAACACTTTGGTTCCACTGGATGGACAGAGGATCCTGCCCTCAAGCATTTAATGGACGAAGAGTTAGAATCTTCTGCTTACAAGGTGGTTCTATCTCTCTCCTGACAGGCCAGGAGAGCCAGAGTGAGACTGGAGCTGAGACTCGCCCACCCGGATATCATTTGCTCAGGGGAAATAATAAAATACTACATTAGTACTTCGCGTGCCTCAGCACCCTCACTGAAAGCTCAAATTAAAACAATTTTTGAAGAGGCTGGTTCCCTATGGCAGGTTCAGTTGGCAGCGGCCACAAGTCTACTTGAAATAGAAGTTCAAAATTTGCATAAGCAGGATATCCCGGCCACAGCCTGGAAAAAGCCAGTGAACGCACAGGTGAAGAAAATATAATTTGAAAGGGACATGGAAAGTTTTTGCTGCCAACCTAATCTTTCTACATGGTACGCCTCTTATATCCTGTGAAAACCTCAGCCAGACTTTAAGCAAGCCTTGACAGTACAGGCCCGGAAAAGAATCACTTACATGAGACTTCTCGCACTGGCCATCTTGGACTTCAATGCATCCTGGGCTCGGCAAGACAACTCAACCGCTTGTCGACTATGTAGCTACCGGCATGAATCTTGTCTTCACCTCCTGTGCTACTTCCCAAAGATGGCAAGAGAGGGGCACCCCCTGGTATTCCCAATTTGCAGGTCTCACATCTTTAGACAGTACAGAGAAGTCTCAGACCTGTGCTTTTCGCCAACACAGCACAAATTGTGGACCGACTAGAGAAATTCATAGATGCAATTCGGGCTGTACTGACAGATACCATTAAAGCCACAAGCTGCAACTAGTTGGCCACTAAGCTTGAGTGACAATGACCAAACAGCTTACAAAGCAAAATAACAGTCCTGTGCTCACAATATAATCAGAGTTCTGCCTCGGATTTCTCTCAACACAAAACCCAGGCACACAAGGGAACAAAAAAAGACCAAGATTAGAGGACTAAACAAACATGTCAAATAAGCCAACTCATGTTCACTGCACTGAAACAAGTAAAATAATGATGTTATAAATTTTTATTTACAACCAATGCTGGGGCAGCTAACATAAAGGTATTATTTAGCTTTGTAAATGAACATTAAGTTATTGGGCAAAGGGCCCACCTAAAGGAAGTGCAAACTGGGCTCCCAGATGTAGGAGCCATACTTACACACTAGCACTTTAGTTCTAGTTCGGACTATTGCATTTACGATTTTACAGATTTTAGTGTACCTAGTTACCCCAGTTGGAGCGTGCATGGCGGTTATGAATTTAAAAAGTTTTTTTCTTTTTTCTTCCTTCCCCACACATGGAAAATTTAGTATATTGTAATGATTTTAATTAATTGTATCTCAGTTCTCCCCATTTTATGGTCGGACCACTGTGCCATTCAGTTTGATTTGAATAGTTGTGGGAGTCAATTAGCCAATGCTAAACCAGCCCAGGAGATTGTGACCAGAGCCTGGGGAAAATTGGATATTAATAAATTTGGAAGCTCTCTTAGCAGCTCGATGTGATCCCCTCCCATTGGAGTGGAAATGGCTGCAGCTGCCTATAATCAATGGTTAGCTACATCCTGCAATTTACTAGCCCCTAGGAAATAGTGGACTCCCAAACGAGCTCTACCATCAGCCCCTTGGTATTCGGAAGAACTTAGAGCCAAAAAATTGGAGTGTAAACTGCTAGAAAGGGCATGGCGCAAAAAGTATGGTAAAACAGATAAGGAAAGATACAAACATTATATCACGGTCTATAAACAATTGTCACTAGAAGCCAAAAGACAGTTCTTCTCAATTCAGATAACATTGGCCAACTCATTGGCCAACTCAAAGGAACTTTTCAATACTATTAAAACAATGTCTACTCCAACTGTTCCCAGGAGCCATAGTAATCCATCATTTTGCAATAAAATTGCTGTTTTTTTTAAACACAAAGTTGAAGTTATATTTTCTTCCTTCTCTGAAACCAATAGAACAATACAGTTAAGCTTCAATATGAACAGGCCAGGCGGTAGCGATCCTCTATTGGCACTTGATCAATTCTCATCACTGGAGGTATCAGAGACAGTCAAGGAGCCCCTAGTGATCCCTGCCCTGTTTGGGTCATTAAACAAATACCTGAAGTGATAGGAATGGCCTTGACTCCCCTGTTAAATGCTGTGCTTGTATCTGGCATATTCCCTAAAATCTGGAAGCAAGCCTCTGTTCTTCCACTCCTGAAGAAGCTGAATCTGGATCCAAAAGATCCTAACAACTACAGGCCAATCTCGCGGCTCCCGTTTCCTGCTAAGATCTTGGAAAAGGTGATGAACATCCAACTCAGTGAGTTCCTCCATCGTAATAACTCTCTGGACCCATCACAATATGGGTTCAGGGCTGACCATAGCACTGAGTTGGCTCTGTTGAAATCCCCGAGGAAATTAGAGAGGCCGTAGATGGAGGAGGTAGTGCTGTACTGATTTTATTGGACTTTGTCTTTGACACGGTCCATCATAAGTTATTGATGGACCGGTTGTCTGTGATCGGTGTTGAAGGCTTAGCATGGAAACTCCTACAGTCTTTCCTAGCTGATAGGTCCCAAACTGTGGATCTGGATGGTAATTCATCTAAACCATTCACACTCCCTTGTGGGGTGCCACAGGGCTCTTCTCTTAGCCCAACTCTTTTTAATATATGGGTGGCACCTCTAACGGGAGTCATTAGATCCTTTGGCTTCCAGTTCACCTACTACGCTGACGACGTGCAAATTGTGTTGTCGCTGACTAAGGGAGGTGAAAAAGAGACTGGGGACCGCTTCCATGAATGCATGAGTGCAATATCCGGTTGGATGTCCTCCAATCGTTTAAAGGCTAACTCCAACAAGACCGAGGTCTTAAAGTTTGGGAATAATCCACAGGTGTGGACACCAGAGTGGTGGCCGGAAGACCTGGGCCTCTGCCCTATACCCACTAAGAAGGCCAAAAACCTTGGGGTATTAGTGGATAACAAACTCACCATGGGGGATCAAGTAAGCTTGGTGACCTCAGCCTGCTTTATGATTCTTAGAATTATAAGGAAAATCAAGGTCTTCTTGACCGAGAGCAATCTCAAGACAGTGGTCATGGCCCTTATAACATCGCGTTTGGACTATTGTAACAGCCTATATTTGAACATACAAAAACAACATATGAATAAGCTCCAATTAGTCCAAAACCCAGCAGCCAGGCTGATGTCCGGAACACCTAAATTTGCTTCCGTGAAAGGAGAGCTTAAGAAGCTACACTGGCTTCCAATAAAACAAAGAACTCGCTTTAAGGCACTCTGTATTCTTTTTAAAGCCATTAACGGTATTGGTCTGGAGTTTCTTAGGCAAAAGTTTCACTGGTAGGTTCCCGGTAGAACGCTATGATCCACCAGTGCCAAACAAGTGCACGTCCCCATGTCAAAAAAGTAAACTGGGGAGGCAGGAGTTTCACTCATTGTGCCTCGAGAGCTTGGAATGAGCTCCCCTTTTTCCTCAAAACCGCCCCGGATCTCCTCACGTTCCGGAAAGGCCTGAAACTTGGCTCTTTTCGCAGTAGCACTCTTTCAGCTTCCCCAGGCAAACAAGTACTTAGCGCCAGGACACCCAAGGGTAATCATGCGCTCTACAAGTGCAAATAACATAACATAACATAACATTGAGCTGTAAAAGAATCAATTGTTAAAAAAAATTGGCAATTGTGTTTAATGATGGAATCAGAGAGCAAAACTGGGGCAGCAGGGGATTCAGTTCTGTTTTAGGAGGATCAAACATTCAATGACCAAACCTATGGACTCTTAATCCCCCCACTTATTGACATAGTCTCTAGATACTTGGTTGTCTGTGGGGATCTTCTCTGCTTGACCCTTAGCAAATGGACATCATTTCTGAAGAGCTGGAAAAATTGTCAACAATTCCCTCCAACTGGGGGACATACTGTCTTCTGTTTGGACCCACACACCCTGGCTGGTATGTTGATTCATAAATACACGCAACCCTTGCCACTGGCATCCGTTGTTCTTATCTTGGGATTTGAAGGATAAGAGGATTCCCATGTCTAGATGCTCTGGATTCAGCCACCAACCTAGGTGTTGGTGAATCATTTCAGTTACTGGAATTTCCCTTTTGTACACCTTTGACTATGGATTCCAGTGGGCTAACAATTGTTGAACTAGAGAATGCAGATGTAATCTCGACCAGGGTGCAGTGGCTGGACAAGAGGCTCTCTACCCCTTTACTCTCAATTATTACCCGACTGTTGCTCTGTCCTTGTCCAACATCTAGTCCAACTCCAAGTCCCTAGTAAAGGGGTACTACATGTCTCCAGGGCCTGTAAATGAAATGCTACTATTGGGCCTGCTGTACCCACCAAAGTAGGCCTTTATAACACGTCTCAGGCCTGCCATTGCAGCCTATGTGCAGTCTTAAGCTGCCAATTCAACCTGGCAAAATAAGCCTTTTGCAAGGCCCAACCCTTCCTTTATAATACAGATACATCACACCTATAGTAGGCCCTAAACAGCCCACAGTGTAGGCTGCATTGTGTTTAAAAAGTAGGACGTGTTTTTAGGTTTTACATTTTCTGGTAGTAAAAAACCTCTACATTTGTTTTTCACTACTGTAAGGTCTACCTCTCCCGTAGGATTAACTTATTTTAAATGTACTTATTAATTAAATTAAGTGTGCCAATTGTGTGAAATCCACTTTTAAAGGAGACATCAAAAGCACTTTAGCACTGGTTGGCAGTGGTAAAGTGCACAGAGCCCTAAAGTCCAACAAAAACGAAATTCAGAAAACAGGAGGGGTGAAAGCAAATTGTTTGGGATGGAGCCTGCTGAGAGGGCCAAGTCCTACACGCCCTCCAACTGTACCTCATCCTAAGCACTGTCCCTCCACTATCTACTTGGGGTCCTTGATTCTTTAATGAGCGCACATTTCAGGTTTTCTCAAACAAAGCTGAATCGGCGATTCATTCATCTGCTCACGGCGTCCCTCAAGGGTCTATATTGAGCCCTCTGTTGTTCAATATCGTAGAGGACGCCGGTCTGTCCATATACTCGTATGCGGACGACACGCAGATTGTGTTCTCTTTGTCTGGCAGCGGGGCACAGGACATTTCTGCCCTAAAAATTGGCCTTTCTCGCGTTGCGGCTTGGATGCAAGTCAATCTGCTGAAGCTCAACGGAGAAAAAACTGAGGTTATTATACTAGGCAAACATAAAGATCTGTGGGACTCTAGACATTGGCCCAGTGATATGGGTCCGTTGCCTATCCCCGTGCCAGTTGCCCGTAACCTCGGTTTTTTAATTGACGAGAAACTCTCGATGAGACAGCAGGCAACTAAGGTTGCTGCAATCTGCTTTAATATCTTACGTTGGTTGCAGAAGATCATATGGATGTTGCCTGAGTCTACACGAAGAACTGTCGTTCAGGCCCTTGTGATGTCCCGTATCGACTATGGCAATGTGCTTTATCTAGGGGCTGATAAAGCTACAATGAATACACTCCAGGTTGTACAGAACTCAGCTGCCCGCCTTTTGTGCAATGTTCCACGGAGAACGTCTGCAACGCAAGCCTTGCGTGACCTTCACTGGTTAAAAATCTCTGATCGTGTGGTTTTTAAGACCTTGTGTCTCCTGTTTAAGATTCGTCAGGGTTCTGCCCCTATTTACCTGCGTAATCTCGTCCAGCCATATCAGCCTAGTCGCTTTCTCAGGTCATCAAACAAAGCCAATTTTGTAGTTCCAAGAATTCGACTGGCAAAAATGGGAGGCCGCTCATTCGCACATTTGGGACCGAAGTTGTGGAATGCTCTCCCGTTGGCGCTAAAAACAGAAACCAACCTTTTGGTTTTCCGCAAAAAATTGAAAACTTTTCTGTTCTAGTTTGGTTTCTGTCCTTTTTCTTCTCCTTTTCAGCAATTGCTTGTTTTCTTCTTTAGTCTGTCCTTGGCGCCGGGAAACCCATTACGGGTAGCTGTGCGCAATACAAATTTAATAAAATAAAATAATTGAAAGATATCATGACTGCTTGATTAATCATTGTCTGCAGCTCCTGCTATTGAGAGTATGACTCTTCCTCCCCTTCCTGTTGCCTCTTAGGAGCCTTTTTACTTGTGTCCTCCACCCACAAAAACTCCGCCAAAGACTTGGACAGAATAAACACTAAGCTGAATTAAATAGCTTTTCCAACCTAGTCAACGCTAGAGAATGAACTATTTACACTCAGCTGTGCCCAGCACTGCTAATTATGCCTAGGGAAAAAGCTCCCTGCCTTGCAGGAGGTCCAAAACACATTGCACCCAGTGCGCTCTCCAAGGACAGCAAAGCTCTTGTCAAAAATGCCAGTAAGTGTTATCCGGACACATCAAAGGCAGTATAGTATTGCCTTGATGTTTGGGAGGTCTGATGCTAAATACAATACAATGTTAACGCAATCTTGTTTGCGCTATATAAACCTTTATAAATAAACCGTCAGAGAAGGTCATAAGGCTATCATTATTTTAATTCAACCAGCAGGCTCAGCACAGCTACTCCGCAGACTAACCTGGAAAATCAGTGTAGTTCCAACTGAGACAAACAGAAGAGGAAGCCCCATCCATAGTTCTCCATTTATTTCCTGGATCGAAGGAGAGACTAAGGTTAAGGGGTAGTTTTAAAAGTATTAACTGAAAAGGAATAGTGGTCTACCCGCCAAGGCAACTGCTTCATTAGTAAGGACAGGGACGATGAAGACAAGAGGAAGAGGTAATTTCTCTTTATTATTTTCTAATTATACTCCTGACTAGCCCTCCACCTCCTTTCTTGGTTCAAACACTTCAACAAGTAGTCTTATACCTTATAATAATTACTGTTGCTTTTTGCACATATTGTATTCCTTTTAGGAATTTGAATGTCAGACCCTGATTCCTCTACTACTTTCCCCTGTGTCTATTCCATCTTCAACTTCTTCTTAGTCTCAGGTCCTCTCGTGAGCCGCACGCAAACAATGGATTCACTTTGCATTGTGTGAATTTTAAGCAGCAATCATAACAGAACACAACATGCGATAACATAACAAAACATAGCATCTATTCTCTTGTTTGTCTCTTGTTCATCACTCGCCTGTCACTAATTTGTGTTTATCCTTCTCTCTTGGTAGTCTCCCTGTGTCCTGGTGCCATTGTCCCTGTACCCTCACAAACTTTGTGCAGGCCCCCCCCATTGCTTGTTTATGCTCATAAGAGGACATGCATATTTTCCACATTTAGTCATGGAGACACAGGAGAAAGCCAGTATGAGGGCTTATCGTCATGCATATTGCAACGGCAGTCATTTTCCCGCCTCCAGCGTACTGCAGAATTAGACAATGTTGCAGGGATTTTAAAAAAACAAAAGCAAGGCCATGGCCAAGATGGCGCGGATGGCTAAGACATGTCTCTCAGGTCTTGTCACTGAATGAGCACAGCATAGAGCCTTGCCTGCTGCACAGAACTATTCTTGCAGACCAGGTTGGGCGGCAGAAACAGCGTGGCATTGACGGCAACATCGGGGGTGACGCTCCTGTGGAGGAGCCCAGGAGGGCTGTTGGTTGCGGAGGAAGGCATGCTGGCAGTGAATGGCCCTTGCTGAAGGGGACTGTGGCCTATCTGACGGGATTCCTGAGGGGTGAACACCCAGTGACGAGATAGTCGAGCAGCTCGCTTTGCCCACCATCACACTGCTCCCCAGAGGTCCTCGTGAGGCCCCCAATACGAGCCCTGTGAAGGTAAGGCCAGCCGCAAGAACTTTCCCGGGCGATTTCCGGTCAATGGAGTGCTCCCAAACTCCCAGGCAAGAGTGGCTTATTGGAATGGACAAGCTACTGGCATCCCGCAGTGCATGCATTCGCCCATGCTGTGAGGGGTAAAGCAGGGGATACGAGAGCAGCATTTGCTACTATCCAGTTTCAGATTTCGGTGCCAGATAGCTCACGGGGGAGCCTGGGCCTGCACAGAGTATCTGGGGACCTTTTTGACCAAGGACTCCTTGGAGCTGCAAGGTGGCTGGGGACTGCAGACCGGAGGGAAGGGAGCCATTTGAAAAGTTGCTTCTCTGGATGTGGGCCCCCGAGGTCTGTTCAACATTAACCCCACCTCTCCAGGCCTTGGGCCTTGGCTTATCCATCTGGAGTTATGGGGAAGCTGTGAGGAAGAGATGCATCCTGGTCACTTGGAGGCTGCTAAATGTGAACTGTCTGTGGGCCTGCTCCTCGCTGCCTACTGTTGCCTACCCTGTGGCTCGGTCTGGTGATCAAGGGCCCTGGCATGGGCCCTTTGAAGGTGGAGGTTGCATGCCACTTGGCCCCTTCCCCCACGGGGCTAGCAGCTGAAGTCTCTGAGTGGCCTGGGGGGACAGGTGGGCCTGGGGCTTCCTGAAGTAGGCCCTCTCAGGAAGGAAGGGTGTCTGCCTCCCTCTTTGACTATTGCCTGCACGCCTCCTTCTGCAGCAACTTCAAGGGAGGAGGTCGCTGCATTCAGAGCAGGGGCCTGGAGTTTCAGGCACTCGGTTTGGTCACGGTGAAAACCCACACTGAGGAGGCCCCACCCCATAGATCACGACAATATCACTCAAGTGGCCTCTGTGGCTCTGTATGCACTGGGAGCACAGTCATGTCTTCTGTGAGGACAAATAAGGATTGCTCTCTCTGTGATATGCAGCTGAAGCCCACTGGGGGTAATTAGGTGACAGGGCATCTACAGTGGGTGAAAAACATCCCCCAGAGCCTAACAATGCGGAGGGCTGGGTGACTCATTCTTTTCTAGAGGCCATGTTTGCATCTCAATGCGATGACCTGGAGACAGTCCAAAAGTCTGGAGGAGGTTGGAGGCAGGGTCTCAGCTCTCGAGGAGAAGGATTCCGGTTGTGTTGAAGAAGTCAAGTGGCTACAGCAGGAGGGGCTTCAGCTTCAGGAGCAACAAATCAATCTCCAGGCCCACACCAAAGACCTAGAAAACAGCTTGAGGCATAATAATGTCCACATCAAGGGAGTCCCAAAACATGCTGAAGGGGCCGACTTGGGAGAATATGTTGGAGCTCTCTTTCTCCACATTTTAGGGGCCTCGGACAAATTGGAGATAAAGCTGGACCAGGTGCATCGAATGCGACTTCCGAAACCGGAGAAAGGCCCCCCCGCTGACATATTAGTATGCGCCCATAATTTTTAGCAGAAATAGAGCATTCTGCGCACGGCCCATGATATCCACCCGCTCCAAATCAGAGGCCACACACCCTTGCTGTACCAAGACCTAGCAATCATTACTCTTCAGAAGTGACACAATCTTTGCCTGATCACAGCTCATTTGAGGAACAGTGGCATCTCCTACTCCTGGGGCCATCCTTACTAGATCATCTTCCACTTTGAAGGCAAACTCCACCAACTTAGATCCCTCACTGAGGCCTGCCGAGTGCTGGACATGGAGGATCCCTCCCTGAGGAGATGACAGGCCAGCCCGCAGGGTTGGACAGCAAAGAAGCGCCCATGATGGCAACGGTTTAAAAACGCACACTAACAGACTACATCCTGATATGGTTACCGTGGTGATGAAAAAAAGATCTGTGCTGGAAACGCTGACAGGAGACACTGACAAGGTCTACATTTCTTGAGGCTGAAGCCTCCGGACGCAATGCATTTTCTCACGGTAGATGAGCTGTGGGAGGCTGGGACAGGGCCTGGAGGACCTGAAGTCTTGAACTGCTTCAATGGACGCTTCTTTGATGGGATGTTTCTCCACCTCAACACTTACCCCTGGTTTTGGCCTTGACCGCCAGGATCATGTATCACTTCATATTTCCATGGTTGATGGACTGATGCAATCCTTTATTGTTTGTCTCTGTAATTGGTTTGTTTGGGTTGTTTTTTGTGTGTTTTTGCTCGTTCTTCTAGCTTGGTATAACCTTGGCTACTCAGCTTACACAGCAGTGGTTTGCCATGGAGGAAGAGGCTTCATTGATCCATGCCCTACCAGTACTTCATGGGAGTTTTTTCAGCACTCTGTCCGCATGCCTTGATTTCCAGGGCCTTAAGGTTACTAGCCTCAATGTGCGAGACCTTAACAACTCCACAACAAGGTCAGCGATTCCTTTACTTCATGAACAATCTGATAGTGACATTTGTTATTTATTTATGTATTTATTATTTAGGACGTTTTCTATAGCGCTGGCCAGACCCAGGGGTATCGGAGCGCTTTACAATGGGAACATAACAAATAATCATCAGATACAGGATAGAAGAGTGACATATCAACATAGGCACGCAAAAATAGAGAGCAACATAATGTAGTGCATTACCGTTTTTTCTTCAGAGTCCTTTGAAGTCATTGTGCTGGAGCCGAGCTCGAAGTCCGCTAGTTGCCCCAAGCTATCCAATCCCTAGGGAGCGGTTGAGGAACAAGGTTTTGAGTTGGCTTTTGAATTCTACAAAGGAGGGAATGGTTCTGATGTGAGGGGGAATGGAGTTCCAAATTTCGGGAGCGCTTCCAGTTAAAGATCGGCCCGCAGTTTTGTTTTTTTTAGTTTTTGGTGGGATCAGGTACCTGGTCTGGCCGGCTTTTATGAGTTTTTTTGCCAAGTACTCAGGTTTGCCGGGGTGATGGGCTTTATGGGTGAGGCAGGCTGTTCTGAAACTAATCCGCATTTCGACTGGAAGCCACTTAAGTTCTTTGAGTGCAGGGGAGATATGCTTGAATTTCTTGATACCGATAATTATTCTGGTGGCCGCATGCAATGTTGTTTTGATGGGAACCAGGTGTGATTTTGGAATTCCTGAGAGGACTTCGTTCCCATAGTCCAGTCTTGACAGTACCAGAGATTGGGGGGCCTGTTTGAGATCATTGGACGCAATGTAGGGTTTTATTTTGTTCAATAGTCTGAGGTTAAGGAAAGCACTTTTGGCCGAGTTCTTAATGTGTCTTGTCATGTTCAGTTTTGAGTATAGAGTGATGCCTAGAGATTTGACAGAGTCTGCTAGAGTGAGATTCCCGTTGAGGGCATCGATGGCCTTTAGCCATTCGGCAATTTGGGGGTTATCTTCCTTATTCGGGATGAGGAGAGTTTCCGTCTTGTCAGGATTGAGTTTCAGGTGGTTGTTTGTCAACCAGTGCTGTACATCTTTCAGTACATCATTAAGTCTTTGTATGTCTTTGAGAGAGGTAGTTTCCAGATAGATCTGAGTGTCATCAGCATAGAGATGGAAGCGGATGTTGGCTTTTCTGAGAGGTTTGGAGAGTGGTTCCATGTAGATGTTAAAGAGTTGCGGTGATAGCACCGAGCCCTGAGGGACACCCTTGTTGACTTGTTGGAGGTCGGAAGTGAAGTTTTTTATTTTTATTTTTTGTTTGCGATTGTGTAGAAAGGAGGAGAACCATTTGAGGACTACCTCGCCAAGACCAGCTCTTTCTTGGAGAGCCCTTATGAGGAGTTTGTGATCTACAGTATCAAATGCTGCCAAGAGGTCAAGGAGAATGAGCAGGCAGCATTGGTCAGAGTCTAGTGATCCATGGATATCGTCGATGATCTTAAGAATCGCGGTTTCTGTGCTACAGCCTTTTCTGAAACCTGACTGGTGGGGGTCCAGGAGGTTGATGTTATCCAGGTGCTGTGTTAGTTGATGTAAAATTGTTCAGATCGGTCACATCTAGGCCGGGTTTATTCAACAGGGGTGTCACTTGACCCATTTTAAGGCAGTCTGGGACCACTCCGTTTTTCAGGGAACTATTTATGATTGAGCTCCAGAGGGGGGCTAAGCGTGCTTCAGTTTTTTGGTCAGTAAGGGAGGAATGGGGTCTAGGACATGAGCTGAGGGTTTGGAGGAGGAGATCAACGAGACTATCTCAGTTTCTTGAATGGGTCGGAAGCTAAGCCAGGGATTGGGCGAGGAATTAGGAGAGAGATCAATGCTCTTCATGGGGTGCGTGTTGTTGACGTCCAGTGAGAGTTAAATTTTCGTGATCTTATCATTGAAGAAGTGGGCGAAGTTATTGCATAGTTCTTTGGACACCTGTATAGAGGAGGGAACGGGCTTGGAGGTTTGTTGTCTGATGATGCTATATAGTTCCTTGTGTCGGTTTTTGGCACTGTCTAGCGCCGAGCGGAAAAAGCTGGATTTCTTGTTTTTGATGTGATTGTTGTACTTCCTATGGGATGATTTGAGTTGATCCCCGAGGATGGAGTTAGGGTTATTTCTCCACTTGTCTGCTGCAGGAAACTCATTTGATCTAGAAGGATGTCCATAGAATACAGTGCTGATGGTTTCCGCGCCAGTTTGGTCCTCATGCTCTACAAAGAAAGTTGGAGTGGCCGTTCTCTTCTCACTGGGTTTTAAGGGGGAAATCTTATCCACACTAGCGGAAGTCAAGGTATGCCTCGTGCACTTTGACTTAGGTTGGGCACCTTCAACTTTACATTGGCGAACATCTATGGCCCTAACGAACACCAGGAAGTGTTCCTTATGAGTTCCCTGGCCCCCGTGCTTCAGACTCCTGATGCAGCTGTCTTAGTAGGTGGAGACATGAACTTAGTTATGTTCACTGACATAGACCGCTCTGGCCAACGCTCTGACCAAACTGGGGCTTTCTCAGCTGCAGGGCTACGTTGGCTCATAGACAGTGGATGGCAGGACATTTGGCCCTGACTACACCTTTCTATGAAGGATTACACATATTATTCAGCTGTACATAAAGCATATACACGCGCTGGTCATTTTCCGGTGCCCCTGCCCTGCTAACCCTTACATTCAAATCAGCTATTGTCCGATTTTGACTTTCTGACCATGCCCCCTTGTCCCTGTCTCTCAGACTACCTGTAACCCAGACCAGGAGTACCACTAGCCGTCTTTGTGACGCCTTGCTTCAGTCCCAAACTATGGTCAACTCCCTTCGGAATGTAATAGCAGCCTATCTCCATGCTAACAATACTGAGGAGACCTCTCTGGCTCCTATTTGGGAAGCCTTGAAGCTGGTAGTGAGGGGGGAGCTCATAGCCATTTCCGCCGCAGAGAATCTTTGCTGCTGAGATAAGTAACAGAGCTTAGAAAGGACTGTCTTGGAACTCGAGGACATACATAAGAGGACAGCGGCACCTAGAGTATGGAGGGAGCTGGAGAAAGTGTGGCTCCTTCTCAAACACCTAAGCTTGGATAGGGCAGAATACACTTTGGTGCGCCTTAAGCATACATTTTAGTTTGGGAGTAATCATTGTGGTCGCATGTTGGAACACCTCCTCTGCAGTCAAATACATGGAGGATCAGTGAAGAGAATTCATACGGGTTCCTCAGCTGAGATCTGCTCACATGAGGAAATAACAATAGCCTTTCAGGCATTTTACAGTTCTCTCTACGCGGCCTCCGATTGCCCCAATGGAGATTTCTTGTGATATCTCCAAAATGTTTCCCTCACTTCTCTGCCTGACGCAGAAGCTGCAGCTTTGGAACAGCCAATCCCCATACAGGAGATGATCTCGTCATCGCTCGCCTAAAACCAATAAAGTCCACTGGGCCGGATGGCTTTAGCCCATAATTTTACAAGACCTTCTGTCAGGATTTAGAATCTCTACCTAGTGGCCTTTCTTTGCTGAGTCAGGCACCCTCACTGACTCCATGGTGGAGATGGCTATGCGGTAATTCCGAAACTGGGTAAGGATCCAGTCTTCTGTGGGTCGTATAGACCTATCTTTCTCTTGAATGTGGATGGAAAGTTATTCACTAGTATTTTGGCGCAAGACTAAACGGGATTTATTCACACCTGCCAGTGTGGAGACAACACCAAGCGCCTTCTGCACCTTATTAATGGACTCATAGGACACATAGAAAGGCATTGCTTCTCTCCATTGATGCAGAGAAGGCGTTTGACCGTGTCCACGGGCCTTACCTATTCGAAATACTACAAAAATTTGGTATTGGCAAGAGGTTCTACAAATGGGTCTGAAGCATTTATAGTGCACCCCCAGTCTTGGTTAGGGTTAAAGGTATATCATCCCCTCCATTCTCTATATGACGATGCTCTTGCCAAGGCTGTCCCCTCTTCTTTTCGCTTTGTATATAGAGCCTCTGGTGCAGCGGCTGAGGGGCAACCTGGATATCACTGGGACTCCCTTTGGCGGTGATCATCATCTGATCAGCCTGAATGCCGAAGATGTCATTTTGTCCATCACAGAGCCAATGTCCTCACTCCCTGCATTGCTAACTGAACTTCACACTTTTGGGGAGGTCTTGGGATTCACAGTGAAAATGCAAAAGTCTCATATCCTGAACACCTCAGTCTCTCCCCCTCACGAACATGCCTTGCAGTCTCTATTTCCCTTGTATAGGCGGCAGACTCCATACCCTACCTGCACTGCTCACTTGCCCGGACTATCCTTAAAACATTGGCTGCCAATTATGCAACCCTTACCTCTCAAACACACAGAGACCTGGCAAAATGCAGCATCTTTCGCCTTTCCAGGATGGGCAGAATAGCAGTGGTCAATATGACCATCCTTCCGCCCATATTATACTTATTTCAGACATTGCCTCTCTCTCCATCCCCATCCACTCCCTCCAATTGGAAATCAACAAATTTCTGTGGTACAGTAAAAAATAAAAACGCCTTCACAAACACCTGCATTATCGTACGAAACAAGAGGGTGGTTTGTCAGTACCCCTACTGCTCCGCTACTACCAAGCCACCCAACTTAGATTATAGGTGGAATGGAACCGCCTGCTAACTGAGAAGCATTGGTCCTTTATGGATCAAGCAGTTGTGGGTATCAATATCTGGAAGGAAGTCTGGCTTCCCCATAAATATAGGGCCTGGGGCCTTAACTCACCCCCTGTAACATGCGCCACACTTAAGGTATGGGAATCCGCAGCGATCAAGCCAGGCTTGGTCACCTTTCCTTTTCCTAAAACCTGATTCTAGCTAACCCTGACTGTGTCCCAGGAATGCAATCAGAACTGTTTCGACGCTAGCGTGATGGGGGCTGTAAACAGGTTGGTTGACTCTTCAACACTCAGGGTCTTACCGCCTTCGACCAGCTAAACGCTGAATATTTATTAGCAGATTCAGACTGTGTACAATACTTAGAACTACAACACTGGGTGACGGGATCGATGAACAGGCAGGGGGAGGGACGGCCTTTGACCCACTTTGAGAAATGGATTATCCTTAAATCCGATGACAAATTCCTCGTTACTGAACTGTATGCCTTGCTGGAAAGGGAACTGTCCCTGACTAAATCCAAGGGGCAATTGCGATGGGAAGCAGAACTGGGCAGAACTCTCTGCTAAGGAAGGGGGAGGAATTTTTTTATAGAACACACAGTGCATAACATAGCTAGTACTGAGACTGCATATAAAATTGCCTCTTACTGGTATCTTAACGGTGAGACTTCAAAAATTGAATGGAGGGTGGTCGAAGGAGTGCTGATGGGGGCGTGGGGGACACTGCTCCACCTTTTATGGCATTGCCAGCAACTTACCCGATACTGGGAACAAGTTCCGAACGATATTTATTCTGCCTTCAATACTTCCATCCTGAGGTTCTACCACCATTCTGGGACCACGGAACCCCTTCACTTACCCGTTATGCTCTAATGAAGGAAGGCTAACTGTTTTGGACCTATCGGCTGTCCACCAGATCATACTTTCTTTGTGGGGCACTGATAGGATTTCAGACCATACCTCCTGGCTGCATAAGCTGTGATTTACCCTGGGGATGGAGAAACTGTCCTTGCCCACAGACCCGGGTCACTCCTCCTATCCTGATATGCGGGTGCCCATTATCCAAATTCTATCCTCTGAGTTCCAAGAGCTGACATGCCCAGCCTATTTGTGACTATTCAGTTTGATTCATAATGCGACCCCACTGAGTCCTAGACAGCAATAGCTGTTCTCATATCTTCAATATCCACACTATGACGTTTCATGCAGCCAACATTATTACCTGTTAAGCTACTGTACTGACTGAGATTTTGGGGGGAGGGAAGGAGGGGGTTTGTGTTTGAATGATTTTTTTTGTTTATACATAATCTGTCTAAACTACGCTGCCGGCCTCAAGGTTGTTGGCGGAAAGCTGTGCTCAGTAACTTATCTGATTTTCTGCTCGAGGTTGGTACTCTGGGTTGTAGGAGACTTGCTGTATACTTTCTAGATTTGGCTGTAATGAACAGAAATGTTCCAACAAAAAAAAAGCACAGAAAATAAGGCACAGGGAGACAGAGTGCACTCGGACCTAGGGGGCACGTAGGACCCAGGAGGCATGTGACAGACAAGGGGCCTTGTCGAACAAATAAAAGCAAGGGTGTCAGGGATCGTGGTTGGTACCCCAGGGGCACTTTGAAATGTTGTGGTATCAAAAACAAGAGGACCATGAATGGAGAGGAGGTTAGAGCTGGTCCAACACTGAGGGTATGCTATGCACTGCTGACCTTGCCAACCCCCTTTTCCATTACGTAAAAAAATTTTGGGCTGGTTTGCCTCTACTGGGGTGGTTTGTCTGTAGTGAGACTGGTGCAGTAGAGTCGGGTATTGCACTGCCGACCTGACGAGGAGCAGCCCGATGATGAAGCATGACACCTGACAGGGTGTGTGAGGGCATTATAATCCAATAAAATGGATTCCCAACTTTGAATCACTCTGTTCAGGTTGGTTTATATTCCCTGTATCTGACTCTCAATTCAGAGGAACAGCATAATTCTTTTGTCATAGACTTCCCTGGGGCCTTTTTGCTGGACCTGTCCAAAAGCCCTTTGTCCCCTCTTTGAGTACTGGTGCAGCAGAAGCACTGAAGTAAATTCTGAGCTGTATATGCAAAATAAACTCAGATACCATTGTCTTTTCATCCTCAGAGCTTGTTTTTAACAACATCATTATTAGGGCTTTGCTGCATCTTGGAAATAGCTAGGTAAGGGGTTTAGTGCCTCTGGGTGCGTGGGTTTAAGGGCCTCAGTCGAGGTGAATTGGGTGTTGGGTTTGGTATGGCCTGGCTTGGCTTTACAGGGTACTTGACCATTAAACATCTGTGCCAGCAGGCGGCACCAGCTTTCTGCAGGTGGCACCAACCACTAGAGGGACAGCAGGACTGCCAGAGGACAAAGCCTGGTCGCAGGCGGGAAAGGAGTGTGGTGGGTCTCAGAACTGCATGGCTGATAAGAGAAAAACCCAAGGGTTTTTGACATTAAATGACATACAGCAACAATCTAAAATCCCACACACTTAGGACCCTCTGTAAATACCTTACCAACTAGATATCGCTGGGACAGATGGACGGCTCTCTTCTCGTATGAAATGTATAGTACTTTGCAATGTCAATAATTGTTCTAGCATTAAGTCATTTCTCATTAATGCCTGGTAGGATAAAATCCGGCTGCAACCTGGTTAATCCTATGACATTGTGTACCATCTGACTCCATGGAGGTGGCGCGGGGGCAGCACAGCTGTCTTGTATCATTGTGTATTGTATTGTTTCTTATTTGTTATTTATTTATTTATTTAATTTTATTTATTTATTTTTATTTATTTAATTTATATAGCGCGTTATAACCACCGGGGTCTCTAAGTCTTTATGTGCAAGGGGTCTTTATGTGCAAATAAAGGAGAGGGCACCCGCTTATATATGCAAAAGACAATTAATGCAGCAAGATTACAACTCTAAAATAAAAGCAAACAAACAATACTGTGAAAAACTCATATTCGCCTTTTGATGACAGTTATGCAGGCGGCTCAGGGAGATCCAAGCCTTGAAGCAGGCTGGCCCTACCTAATCTGCTGTCATGAAGGCAAGCGCGTGACTTTGCCTGATTTTTGACAGCTTGTCTTTAAAGGATCAAACGAGAAGGCACACAGGAGAAAACACTTCTGAGAAAAGTTGCCTCAGAGAGAAGTGGGGCTTGGGGGGGGGGCAGCCGACCGTAGGGAGGTCCCCACCCCCGGGCTGATTGGGAGGGGCCAGTGGGGGGGGTGTCATCAGATCCCAGCCTTGGGCTTCATTTGGGCTTGTTTTGGGCTCCCTCGGTTCCTACTGTGGGAGCCCAGTTATATATTTCTTTGGCTCTTCCTCCCGGCCACCATTTTAGGTTGAATGACCTGGTGGCCGGGAGCTCTTTAGATTATCAAAAATTTTTCCCTCCCTCCCTCCCTATTCTCGGTTAGCTCTGTTTCCTTTCCCCCGGGTCTTATTTCCTTATTTACATTTATTTATTTATTTATTTAGTTTATGCTTCCATACTTTTTTGGTCTTTTTGTCGGAACAGGTGGATATGGGGTAACAAGCATTTTGTTCTTTGTCGCTTGGAACAGGTGCCGTGCGGAAATTGGGCGTTCTTGGTCAGCAGGGACATGAAGGTTGTTGGGGTTTTTGTTAAAGTTGGGCTATGGCTGGAAAAGTTTAAATAGTTGTTTCGTGGGGTGGTTACAAAGTTTTGGGTAATGTAAGTTGTTGGTGGGTAATTTTTGGAATGTGATGTTATGCGGTGGGTTGGGATGATATTTAAATGATTATCGGGTTATGGTATTGTTTGAATTGTAATTATGTTGTGCTGGGTGGGGGCGGGGTTTGTGACGTGGTAGGGGCGGGCCTGACGTTTGGGGTTGTAAGGTAACATCTTATTTAGTGAGGACTAGTTTTGTGAGGCGGTTTGCCAGGTTTGTATTGTTGTAAATATGCACCTGTTTCAATAAAAGCGGCCTTTTGCACACTCTCAATTTGGTCTGGTGTCTGCTCACCCCCCCTCACCCCTCCCTCCCAAAGTGATCCAGTCCCTACCTGGAACAGTAAGAGCTAGCCTCTATATCGGGAGCCGATAACATTTAACACAGGCAACCAGAAAAAGTCAACAGTTCCTGCAAGGGCACTGAGCTTTCCGCCCCTTTTAAAGACGTCACTGTCCAGTTTAAGTTTGACATCGTCCTCAGGCGAGATGTAAAGAAATATACAGCTGAAGTGTATTTTGCCATGAGCAGCTCATTGTGAAATCAGCTCTTCCACATTCCAGTAATAAAGAGCGTAATGTATTGTTGATGAGAAAATGACACTGTCATATCGCTATGCGCGGGTCATGACTTCAGGGAGCAAAAGTTATTCTTACAAGCGGCATCAGCCAGCTAATTGGCGCGAGCAATGACCCGCTACCAAAGCTGACGTCATGGGTGAATCACACCGCCTGCCTGGAGGGTATTCCCTCAGGGGCTGGAGGAAATTGGCAGCAGCAGTTTTATGCCCGGCTATATTTATATCCCTCAAGGAGGTTTAGCAAAAATGGTGCCCTATATATTTTTTGTTCCATACTGAGGTTCTCTGCCCAGTCAAACTGGATTTAGACGAGCTGGATGCTGTACAGTCGCATGGGCCAAAAGCGAATGTGTAGGTGTGCGCAAGCACTAGGGCACGTATGCTTGTGTGTCTTTTTGGATGTTAAGGGTTCTTCCCTAACAAAAGGATTGCGTTTTTTTTAATAACCTGAAACATTCAATTTTTCTAATTTAAAATGCATAATAGATTGCAATATATAAAATGTCAAGGTATCCCAAAAGTCATAGTTAATGTAGCTATGCAACATAAACTCGCCCCTTAGTCCCTCATACTGTGCAGTGCTTCTGATCCCACTAATTCAGTTGACGGATTTGTGCATCTATCTACTTTTCATCCAGTGGGCGATTTCAGTCATGCTGGCATTGAACTTGATCCAGGTACTGGGCATTTTGTTTGTGAGCGAGAGAGTAAGTTGCATGTCATCGGTGTAGGAGAGGACATTGAAATTGTGGGAGTGGATGATGCTGGCTAGAGGGATCCTGTATGCATTGAAGAGGGTTGAGCTCAAGGGGGGTCTTTGTGAAACTCCACGGGTGATGTCAAGGGCGTACGATGTGTACGGTGAAAAGCTGACTGACTGGGTCTAATTCTACTCAAAAAGGAACAGATTGATTAGAGTGATTCTCCTTGGATTCCAATGTCATGTAGACGCGGGATGAGGATGGGGTGGGAGGCTATATCACATTATGCGAGAGGTCCTGGAGCATGAGGGCCACCATGTTTCCTCTGTCTAGAGTCATGCGATGTCATCCGTGGCAGCAATGAGGGCAGTTTCCGTCCGGGCCTAGACCATCATCCTTTTGATTTACTGAGTATGTTTAGTTTCATGCCGTAACTTCATTTTCTGAGCTAATCTACTGAAGTATCTTCCAAGATAATCTACAGATCATGAGCATTCACGGCACAGTGATACCTAGGATCAACTTGCTTTATTGTTTTTGCGCACATTTTCTGAAGAATACCTTAACTAGTCTCTTATTGGGGGGCACAGATCCTGTCTGTTGCTTTGGCTCCCCTGGTGTGCCCTGTGCTGAGGGAGAGGGAGAGAGAGAGAGAGAGAGGGAAAGGGAAAGGGAGAGGAGGAGGGGAAGGGGAAGGGGAAGGGGAGGGAGAGTAGAGAGAGAAAGAGAGAGAAAGAAAGAGAGACACTGGCACATAGGTGTCACAGCCTGTTTTACAGTTCATTATCATACATAGCTTTCTCCATTTGGTTCATCCGTCCAAGTCAAGAGGGAAGCCCCACCTTCGCTGTGGCAAGAGGTACTCACAATACTTTGCCCCTGTGTGCCTCTATTGATTGGATGGGCAGGCCTTAAAAAGTTATTGATAAACTGTGGCTTGGCAGTTAGCTCTCTGCTAGGTCTGTAGCAGAGCCCACTCCCTGGAGGCAGAGCTTGGGTCCTACCTCAGGCCTATCTCATGCACCTTAGTTGGTAGTTCAAAACCTCACTCACTTACTGTCTCACGGGAGTCCAGTGAATACAGATTACAGGTCACTCATCTTCACCTAAAGCATAGATTGGTGGTGAGGGGGTCAGCAACTTAAAAACATCCAAAGTAACTGTTTTACAATGTAAAAATATATATATCTCCTGAAGTAAAGCACTAAAATGATTACCTCAGACAATTTTTTTTCTTCTAAAAGACCTGAAACCGTTGCATTTACACATTAAAAATGAGTATGCAAACGCCAATTCAGAAAAATAAAGACTTTCCATGAATTTGTTTAGATGAAATTGTAACTGCCAATTGTAAATTGTAACTGCAGTGAAATTGTAACTGCACTTTTCCATTAAGCAGTTTCGGCTAAATGGTTTCTCAGTATTGGTATTCCATGAAATCTTTTTTCTACCAAATCACATACAGCTGCATACTAATGTTTCTACCAGACACATGAATGTCTCTGTGCCAATCTTTCCAGTATTTTAGAGACACCGTGTGCTGAGAAGTCTCCAAATATCAAGATAGGTCACCCCGACTCAGAAAACAGTCATAAGAGAGTATATAATTTGCATACGAATATCACTGTTGATTTCATAGCCAGAAGAGGCCCGTACAGGTAAGATCAGTGGGGCCGGGTGGGAGGATTTCGACAGACGAACACAAGGGGAAATTAAATAAAAAAATAATTTCCCCTCGTCGTCGTCTTCGAAACTGCCCCCACTCGGCCACCCGGCCCCACTGCCTCACCACTTTTACCTGCATGGGCCGCTGCTGTTCATAGCTCTGTGGAGAGAACATCAAAGTGGTTTGCGGCAGTAGGCGCCCTTTGTCTATAAGAGGAGGGTTGTACAACGAATAAAGAACCTGCTCTTCGCACTTTGTATTGCTTCGTGCTATTTTAAAGCGCTTCACATTACTGATATAGTTGTCATGTGTGTCTTCTGATGCTTAGTCAGAAGAAAAAAATTCTCAGACCAAACTGTTCTCCACTTGGAAGCTGCGCAGCTTCGTGTCCTCATGAATCATGGCGCTTGGCAGTCCCTTGTTTTCAAATTCCAGCGCTGTTCCACAGTTAGAGGCACAGGTGGCAGTCATTACTGTAACTGAATCAAAAGCGGCAGGACCACAGAGCAACACATAGTTTAATCAGCTGCAGAAATGGCGATTTTTAGCACATGTAAACAGCACTTGGGACCTCGCCAAGAATTCAGTTACCTGAAGCAAGGCAAGGAGCTTGATATATCTGCCTGGAATTTGGTACACGCTGTTCCTTTTGTGAGGCAAATAGCTGAATATACTGAAAATCCACCTGCTCTGTTGTTTCACGCTGTCTTTTGTTATGCTTACGTATGTGCAGAATTCAAAATGGCATCTGTGATTTAAAATGGAAGACTATGAGAGATGTCATGGATCTTTTATATTAGGTAATTGTATTACCCCTCTGCTCCACACTTGCCAGATGTGGTGCAGGGCAGCTGAGTTAGTGATGACAGTGCTGGCCCAGTGGGACACGTTACCCAATGTCATGGTCTACCAGAGCCAGGCTTCCACTTGGGGGATTGGTCGAACCACTGAGTAGCTAGTGCTAATCACTGTCGTCCTTAGAAATTATTTTTAGAGGGGCAATCAAAGTGCCACAGATAAAACTGTTGCTTATAAAGAGAGTGGTTGATAAATGTTTATTGAACCCCACGATGGCAATATAGTACCATGCCACACATGTTACTCATTATGTATTTTTATAAGACAGGATTTATTCAGGGCCAGACTGGCTACCGAGCATTTCCAAGTAAACAATGCAAAACTAAATGGTTTCAAAGTATGTTTTAAATTCATTTGTTTTGCGTTCTTTATTTAGAAGCACATGCCATCAACAAAATCAGCCCCCACTGCAGTGTAATCAGCCCCCAGCTTGGCAGCTCACCAAAACGCCCGGTAACCAGTCTGGCCTTGGATTTATTAATTGATTTTAGTACTCTTTAGAAAGATGTGCGCAATTGAGCATCATCAGTATTCATTATTTGTCTGAAACTGCAGATACAGCTGCAGATACATCTGCCAGTGTTTTGCCAAATGTGTGTTTTGGTTGGGGATAATGTGCTAGTATATACAATCTGTTTTATCGGGTGTTTTATCAAACAATGTGTATTATTATCAGTCAAATTGTAAATGCAAAGCAAATGGTAAAGAAATTAAAAACATGCATTCTAAAATGTGTTCTTCTTTTGTAATAAATATTTTAAAAAAAGAAAATAAAGCGTGATGTCGGAGAGTGTAACTTTTTACTGATAGGGTTTTATGTTTCCAATTTCTTTATACATGCGCTGGGGAGGATTAATTGGTAGATGCTTGCTTTAAAGGTGGTCCTGCAGGGGTGAGCATGTCAGGTGAGCTGAGTAATATCTGAGATCACCACTGTCATTGTGAAAGTGTTTGAAAATTGTGTTAAACCAAGGAGCGGCTCATGCAGGTAATAGCGGTGGGGCGAGGTGGGGGGGACTCGACAGACGATGACATGAGAAAATTAATTATTTATTTACATTTCCTTCATTGCCGTCTGTCAAGTTTATCCCCGCCACTCTTACCTGAATGGGCTACTCCTGGTTAAACCTCTATTTAAGGTTGTTATTTCTTTAGGGAAGTTACATATCCTACAAATGAAAACAAAACAGTGCATTCTCTCTCTCTATACATATATCTATATATAAGAAGGACATGTAGTACTCAAGACGATTATGAGACTGTGAAAAAGGAAATGATAAGTCGATTCATGCAGAGGTGCTATCCATCTAGAATCTTACAAATGGTCTCGTAGAAAGCAAAAACACTGAGTAGAGAAAACGTGTTATTTGAACCCTCCAAAACAGCAGAAAAGAAAAGACATAAAAAAACGAGATAATACACACAGGTTCAAAACAACTCATAACACTAAACATAAAGAAGTAAGGCTTATTTTAAAGAAGCACTGCAACTTATTAGAGGTGACCCCACAATAGGACCATACATAAAGAAATATCCTAAAATAACATATAGGAAATCAAAATCTTTGAAAGATCACATTGTAAGAAGCGAATATCAAGAGAATATTTGAAATCAAACCTGGTTACAACAAAGAGAAGGTTTTAGAAAGTGTTTAAAATGTAAAGACTGTCACCATGGGGAGAACCTCTCACCTTTTAAAACAGTTTTTAACAAAACTGTGAAAATAAGAGGTTTCCTAAGCTGTAAATCAAGTTTTGTGATACACATTTTAAAATCCCCCTGCTAAAAGACATGTGGGAAGTACCAGGTTACCAGCTCATAAAAAGATCTTGCAGCAAAGAAGGGCGATAATTAATAAAGATCGAAGTTACTCTGTTGCCAGACACTTTGTGAAGGAACATCAAAGTGATCCGTCAATGATGCTTTACAGTTGCATAGAAGAGGTACCTAGAAGAAGGAAGGGAAAGGAATTACGAAAGTTGGAAACTTACTATATCCTTGAACTAGACAGTAAAGAGGCTAATGGAATAAATATGGATGAGGATTTGTTCACATGCCTATATTGACAACTGCTGTAGAGTTTGCACACTCAAGAGAGCCAATTAGAATAACAATTGTTTTTAATTTGGGAGGAGGACAGTAGGCACCAGCACTTTATTGTTAAAAGCACTTTATATTAGAAACTTGAATGCGCACTAGCACTTTAAGAAATTAGAAAGGAAGAAAAAATATATAAAAATCTTCTCTTTGTTTGTAAAAAGCAAAAAGAGTATGAAACTGAAAAACATAAAAATAAAATTAGCACTGGCACTTTATGTAGGAGAGGGGAAAACTGTTAAATACACTTAGAAATTCTAGGTGCAAATTGGCAGCTAAAAAACAGTAAGCACAGATGCACTTTAAAAAAATAGGATTTTTCCTTTTAAAATGGATCGCTCATTTTAAAATTGATGTATTGATATGAAACTGTCCAGGTCATATGTATTGTAATGAGGATATTATGCATTAGCATTGAAAATTAAGAGGTATCAATTGCAATATGTAATGTTCTAAAATGGCGCTTGTAATAACCAAGTGATCTGCCTCGTTTTACAACAGTAAGACGAGGCAGATCACCTATGTCCACCTTTTTTTGAAAATAATGTGCATGTATTTAAATGAGATAAAAAATGAGGCTCAGTATCGTTCGTGACCAAGGCTGCGACCAGCAGCCGAAACGCGTAGATGCCATCATCAAAAAATATATAAAATTGAGTGAAAAACCCTTGGAGTGCCGGTTTAATCTCTGCTGGAAAATAGGAGTTGCTGATATATATACTACTACGGGTCCTTAAAACTAGATACATACTAGAGCTCGATAGCAGAACCCCTGGGGGCCTCAACGTGGGTGAGGATCTCTACACTTGCTTGTAGTCTCCCAGGAGAGTCAACCTATTAGGGTGGGATGTATCTAGATCAATCATAGGGCCATGTTAACTATATTTTTGACACTTAACATCTAGAGTCGTAGTGAAATGAAACAGTATAGATTGCTATTAGTAACATCAGTATGAATGAATACAAACATAGGCAGCTCCTCTTTATTCATAATCAATTCTCTTTTTTATATGCACTATACACTTTATGGAAAAAAATTGCACTATTTCTGCACTACTGTTCTGCATTAAAGGATGAGGTACGAATGGTTTACATACTATAAGAACGTTGCACAGGCACTTTATATTAACCCACTTGGGTTATATGGATATTTCTTGCACTTGGAAATGTGTAAAAAAACTGATAATACAAACTAAAAAGACCGCAATGTGTGCATAGATATTGTTATAATATATGATTATACATTTATTTATTAACATTGCGTGATTTGCACATATTTATTACATTGTATAAAATATGTAAGAGGTTGGAAGAAATTTTCGAGGATGTTTCTGCTATTATAGTTGTTAAATGAAATACCAGCCATAGTCTTTTTACAGTTTCCATATTGCCAGTTTGAACACAAAAAAATGGTGGCAGGACTAACCCGTCTTTTATGTTTACTATAAGTACCTCCCTCTGATGTAACAAAACACATCATGTAATCAAGTCTGCGGATACAGGCGAAACGCGTCATGGCGGACATGCTGGGCGTTGAAAGGCACGAATAAAGCACCTTTGTTTGGCACCAGATTGGGTTTCTACTCTTCGTAATTTCCTACCGGCAGGAAAGTTGGTGGCGCCGTTGGCGTCTGGCGAGAATTTTTATATATTATATTCGACCGAGAGCCAGTCAATTACCAGGCAAACCAAAAATAGACGGCGGAAACAGAGGCGCAAATGGGCAAAACGGCGGAGGAAGGGGGCGCCAGAAAAAGAAGAACTGGCGCAACTGAATGAGCCAACTAATCCCCTAACTATCATCAATCTAACGGACATTGAATTAAACGCCGCAGAGACCCAGCTTCTATCTTTAGGTCTCAGTTTCTGTCCGGAGAGCAATTTCGACTATGTCCAGACACGTGTAGATATATATAAGTTTATTAGAAAACTAAAATTGCAAAAGTTTTTTCTGATTAAAAACCACGGTTGTACTCTCACCACCAATGCACAACCAGTGCCACACACTAGGACATGTTTGGCAGCAGGAACAATGCCGGCCCTGGCAACACTCCTAGCGCTAAGAGATGATCAGGATAGCACTATGTGCTCCCAAAATGTGGCGCAGGAAGAAGGAATCGATATCTCATTACCAGGGAAAAGCCCTTTGAAAGCCCCATCGACATTTGTCCCCATCATGCCACGAGATGCCCTGGACATCTTTCATGAGAGGGTGAATGACGAATTGAAAGATCTGTACAGAAATTCCTGCAGATCTAAAACGACAGCTAGTGGAACAACAAGGGAATATTTTCAATTAATGAAAAAACTGAAAGAAAAGAAAAATGTGGTCATCAACAATGCGGACAAAGGGGGCAATATTGTTCTATGGGACAAAACAAAGTACCGTGCAGAGGCCTTTAGACAATTGGGAGACGACATCTGCTATGAGCGCAGCGATGGAATCTCTGTGCGTAGAATTAGCAGTGAATATAAAATCATGTTATCACAATGGCAACGAGAGGGGCTAATCACAAAAGAGGAATTTAAGTTTCTACATAATGAACATCCTGCATTGCCCCTATTCTATCTCATTCCAAAAGTCCACAAAGGCCTAGACCCTCTACATGGCAGACCGATCATCTCTGCCATAAACAGTTGTTTTGAAAATACTTCCAAATATGTCGACCATTATCTGCAGGAATTTGTCACAAGTTTGCCTACCTATTTACAGGATTCAAGAGACTTTTTATCAAAACTTAACGCCATCAAATGGACACAGGATATGTTGTTCATGACTCTGGACATCACTGCACTTTATACCTGTATAGAACATGAGGTCGGTATACGTGCAGTGCAGTACTATCTAGATCAAAGAAATATTGGCATGTACCAACACAACAAAATGTTGATTGAAATGATTAGTCGATGTCTGAATAATAATGTATTTTTATTTGACACCAAGATTTACAGACAAAAACGTGGAGTGGCGATGGGGGCATGCTTCTCCCCCAGCTATGCATGTTTACATGTAGGCTGGTGGGAGGAGCATGTCCTCAGAAGCCACCACAAGGCCCTATACGATACCCATGTAGCCTATATGTGGCGCTATATTGATGACATTTTCATCGTGTGGAAGGGCAATAGAGATCAGGCTTTGGATTTTGTCCGTATTATTAACGACAATGAGCTTAATCTAGCCTTCACCAGTGACATCAGTACACACACGGTACATTTTCTGGATATCAAAGTCACATTACTAGAAGGGGCCATTACCACTAGTCTATATCAAAAGCCAACAGCTGGTAACACGCTCCTACATGCGACCAGCTTTCACCCGCGTCACACCATTGACAGCTTACCTTATGGTGAATTTTTAAGAATAAGACGCGCATGCAGCACAGATCAAGCTTGGACAGAGTCACAAGAAATTGCAAGAAAAAGACTGTTGGCCAGAGGCTATAAAAAACACAACTTAGATGTAGCATTGTCGAAAGTAAATTCTATAGACAGAAATAGTCTGCTACAACCAAATCCTCCAGTTGTCAATGAAGAGAGAGCTATGATATCTGGTACATCCACTGCAGTGGAAAGTCCTGCAGTGGCAGCCTCATGTAGATTCATCACTACATATAGCAAACAGTCACAAGCAATTAGAAAAATCTTAAATACCCAGCTGCCCATAGCCTTGACTGATGGTGTATTAAAAGGAGTCTTGCCTGTTAAACCAGATATCACCTATCGCAAAGCTTATTCTATGAGGTCTGATTTAGTCATTAATAGTCCGGAGATAATCAATAAAGACCATTGGGTATCTTCTAAATATGGCTTTTTTAAATGCAGTAGCTGTAGAGCCTGCAAATTTGGTGCTAATACTAAAACTTACCGTTGTGCTTTTAATGATAACGAGATCAAGATTAAAGGTAATTTCAACTGCAAAACGGAGTTTGCAGTTTACGTTTTGTCCTGCACATGCGGACTCCGTTATGTAGGGAGCACCAAATTGCCAGTTCAGGCTCGTATTCTCCAACACCTAAGAGCCACTGTTAATTCAGATCATTCATATCCAGTGGCAAGACATGTCAAGACAGAACATGGGGGCAATCTCAATGTCTTGTCCTATTTTGTTATTGACAGTGTGCCAGCAAACAAAAGGGGTGGAGATAGAGATAAGTCCCTCAGGAGGTTGGAGACGAAATATATTTTAGAGTTAGATACCAAGAGTCCAAAGGGCCTTAACATCTGTGAAGACCTGCATCACTATCTTTGATTAATATTCTTCCGACTCTTGTCTATCAGACTAAGTATGCTTTGCAATGATTTGATAATGTATATATATGAAATCTTGTATAAATGTTATGAACTGGTTATTGATATTAAGACCGTTTATTGTTGATGTTTGGTGGAAGCGGATTTTAGCATGAATTTATTATGAATTTATGGTTTTATCTGATTTTACTAAACGTCTTATATTTATTATGTCATGACCTATAAGGTTTTTTATATTTTCTATATACATCTTTTTAAAGACACTTTTTTGATATCAGGCAATAGGTAGGCATTAGTCACTTTATCCAATCGTACAGAGATACAAATTGTGAACAATCTCTGCAATGTAATTTTGTCCTTAAATTCTGCTTGTTCTTTCCCGTATTGGATTCCCCGGCTGGGGAATTTATTGTATTTTGCACATAGAAGTTATTCACTTTACACTTTGCACTTTACAGGCACTGCAGCACTTTCTTTCAGATTTTTAACCAGTGATCATATAGAGATGTTGATTTTAAATTACAGTGGACAGGGACTACTGTTAATCATTGTAGGCATGTTTTCAGCAACCGTTGTGTTTATTGCGATTTATTAACGTATTTGCACTGTTATAATATATGTCAATATAACATTACTCGCATACACAATGGTTATAATCATGCGATTCACTGACAACATTTATTAGATGGCATTTGCAAAATAGTATTTGAACAGATATAACAAAATACAAACACTTTGCCACACATGTCAAATCGCCATGCCATTTGATAGTCTGTCTATTGTTTCCGTTATTTCTCACATTGTGGTCACATGATACAGAACAAAGTGCTGTGATTGGTGATTTGCCGTTTTTTAAATAAGTTTTGTGTGTAATGGCAAATACTCTTTTATTCCGGTGAACAAGGCGACAGGGTCGCCGAAATGCGTCCGGTCTATGGCACTTCCGCTGCACAAGATAAAATAACAATAAAAAAGAAGACACTGCAATCGCAACCTGAGTCTGTGTCCGTTTTTCTCTGCGAGGGTGCTGCAGTTTGTGGCATTCTTTGGAGCGGTTCTACATATATATATATATATCACGGAAAACTCCTTAAAAAGCACAGGAGACAGACCACAGGACCAAGACGAATGCTGAATTTTCTTATTTATTTGCTCATCACCGTGAGAGAGTGCAAAACGCGTTTCGGGCTCCCTGAGCCCTTGTTCACATGCAACATTTGTTAGTACACTTTCTATTTTTATAGTGCCCAATTCTCCAGAGTGTAGCCACCCCTTCCTGCAACATGTGACCATAAACATGAAAGACAGATTTATATTTAAAAATGTCTGAATTTCCGTATAAATACATATAAAATCACATGAAAAACTCGAACCATTTAAGGTACTTTATGGATAAATCTGTCCAACATTTTGTATCTAGAAGGGGGCAAAAGAAAAGAGGATAAAGCCATTATAAGCAATCCCTCTTCACTACCTACAATATATGTCTATATCTCATAAACGGGACTTAAGAGTTTTCAATAACATTTGGGCAACAATTTAGATATTTTACATTATTTTAAAAAAAGTGCAAACAGTGCATGTCCATTAAAGTGCAGAAAACTATTGTAACCACTATTTTGTCAAGAAGGAAAGGGGAAGAAAAGTGCTTGAGTGCAATCTGAAATCTACTCATACATGTAGTGCTTCAATCATATAATATCAACAATAGGGTTATCCACCACATTTTGTTCCATATAAACATTAGATAAAAAAGCATTTCCAAATACAAGCAAGTATGTTTTTCAATTATTAAAATTCATAAAAACACCCAGTGTATAAAAAAGTTAGTAGAAAAATAGAAAAATATCATTTTTAAATATAGGCAATAAATTACATATATTTACTAAAAAAGGAGAATAGATCAAGACAATAACATCTATTCCGACTAACAGGGACCCTGACTAGACGGAATTAAACATGTATAGTATGCTAATGTATGGGGAAACTAATTAAACTCAATCACTAGGTTACAAAAACCTCCAGGCAACAAGGAACTTGACTACCTGGGGGAAAGAACAGTGATTAGTGGTATAAATTCAGGTCGGCTATCATCAAAATATTGATACATGAGGATTATTAAAGAAAAGTGTGCAAATCCTCTGTATTATTAAGGCCATTCGGACTTTTACTATCGAATTCCAATATCATATTGGATTCAAGCTGTCTCAGTTTTGAATTCCTGTCGCCTCCTCTTCTTGATTTAGGTACAGGTGCCACAACATAGTACGATAAACAATTTAAATCTCTGTTATGTACTAACTCAAAATGGTGTGCAACCGGATAACTTGAGTCATGATGCAGAATTGCCCGCAGATGCTGAAGGATCCTGACGTGCACCTGTTTGACAGTACTTCCAATGTAGTTTAAGCCACAGGTGCACGTCAGGACATAAACTGCAAACTCAGTCTTACAAGTATGTTGACCAACAATTGGAATTGCGGTCTCACTGAATGGGGTAGAATAATGTGTCCTATTGACCCCAAATTTGCAGGCCCTACAACTAGAGCATCTGCGGAATCCGCCCATTGTCTGCATCCAATTGGGTTTTTGCTTAAGTTCCGGACATGGTCGGTCCAAAACAGCTCCCATGTTGCGTGCTCTACGAAAAGTTATTGTGGGCTTGGGGGGCAACAGAACTCCCAGAACCGAGTCAGACCTTATAATTGGCCAATTTTTAGTGATAATTTTTCTTATTGAATTCTCCTGATCACTAAAAGCTGTAATGAACCTGGGACATGATTTGTCATTGACTACATCAACAGACAATACCTCTTCTTCTCAAACAAGATTGGGTGAAAATAAACTATCTCGTGGTCTTAAGTCTGCTTTATTAAGGGCTTGATCAAAAGTTTTCTTTGAGTAGCCTCTTTCCCGTAATCTAATCTCAAGATCCCGTACACACTCAGTGTAGTCCTCATTTGTGCTACAAATTCTTTTAAGTCTGAGGATCTCTCCATAAGGGATACTTTGGATGGTGTGCCTGGGATGAAGACTGGAGGCGTGTAGGGTGGTGTTCCCTGCGGTAGGTTTCCTGAATAGTGTAGTTTGTATTCTATTCGCACCATCAATGTATACCTTGACGTCTAGGAACTCTACCTCTTTTCTACTCATATGTGATGTAAATTTGAGATTCAAATGATTCATGTTAATATCATTGATAAACAACATAGCCTCCTCCATATCTCCCTGCCATATAATAAACACATCATCGATGTATCTGAGGTACTTGATTATTTTTTCATCTACCCATTTCTTGTGTGTTTTATTGAGGACCTGCTCCTCCCACCAGCCCACGTGTAAACACGCGTAGCTGGGAGAGAAGCAGGCCCCCATCGCCACACCTCGCAACTGTCGCCAGACATCCTTTTCAAAGGCAAAAAAGTTATTGCAAAGACACCACTCAATTAGACTTAGAATGGCCTTGTTATGTTCATAGAAATGTGCAGGCCTACGACTTAAAAAGTATTTGACAGCATTGAGACCATCAATGTGAGCTATGCTAGTATACAATGACTCTACATCTAGCGTCATCAATATCATATCATCCTGCCATTCCACCATTTCCAGTTTCATTAAAAAGTCAGAAGTGTCTCTCACATAACTCGGAAGCAATTTGACAGGTTCTTCCAGGAAAAAGTCTATATACCGCCCCACATTTTCACCCATGCTATTAATAGCTGAGATGATTGGTCTCCCAGATAATGGTGAAATACCCTTGTGAATCTTAGGTATAAGGTAGAAGATGGGTTGGGTTGGGAATTCTTTGTATAAAAATTTGAACTCCTCCCCTGAGATCAATCCTTCCCTTCTCCATTTGTTAAGCAACTTGTAAAGATTGTCCTTTGCTTGACCATATTCCTTATTGCTAGACTTGGTGTAACATTCATTGTCAAGCAACTGCCTATGAGCTTCTGCAATATAGTCGGATTTTGGCCCCAAGACTAATTTGCCACCCTTGTCCGCTGTTTTTATCACAATGTTGGGATTGGTATCTAGCTTTTTCATTAATGCAAAATAATTCGCTTGTTGCTGATTGTACTTCTGTCTCTTATTTTTATTAACTTTCTTGTAAAGTTCTTTTACCTCCAAAATTACACAGTCATGAAAAGTGTCAATAGCATCCCTAGCCATCAATGGTAAAAAATCAGACTTGCCTTTATATGGAGTCAGTCCTGCTCCTTTCTGAGTCAGATTTATTCTGCTTAGTCGTTGTTGAGTAGAAATTTCCTCATCTTGTTGCGAGTTTGAAGTTGTGTTTAAGTCATGTAAATCCAAAAATAACGGAACGTCAGCTGCTATTATCTCAGGAGCCCCTGAGACAGTGGCCAAAGTTCCAGAATCTGGGACAGTTTTCAATTTTTGCAATATAAAGAATTTTTTGAGCTTGAGTTTCCGAATGTAGCAATATATGTCAACACGGGTTGGTGCATATTTGAAAGATTGCGCTGGACAATAATTGAGGCCTAATGACAGTAGTTGTTCTTCTACCCTAGTTAAGACCACATCAGTGAGGTTAACGATGGAATTATTTACTGTTGTTTCTTTTTCCGCCAACCTTGTGGCTTCTTTTGCTGTGGTTTTTTGTTTTTGTTTCCGTCGTCTCTCACGTCTTCTTGCATTCCGGCGTTTCCGACTAAGTTCTTTTGTCGAGGTCGGAGTGTTGACAGTCTTTCCGAAACTAAAAAATCAAGCTCCTGCTCTATATTGAAAACTGTCTCCGGTTGCTGCTGGGTGTATGACCCTATACTTGAGATACTGGATGCACTTGACAATGTATTGGAGTCCGTTGATATTGTACTTAGCGTATCAGTGCCACCCTGGCCACTCCCGCTTGTACTTGCATTATTCTCCGTGGCTGTTGTCGTTTGTTGTTTGCAGCCTTTACCCATATATTGTTGTCGTTTCACATTATTATATTTACGTGCAAACGTGAAAATTTGGCCATTTGCGTAATCAGCGTGGCTCCGAGCAAATTTACTTATTTTCCTGACTTTAATTTTGTCCCCGTGTTTTTTTAGTCTTTCCAGCATGGTGTCTTTCAGTTTTTTAGATGTTTCCATTTCCTCAATTTTGTTAATGTCTTCTTGGATCTTTTCAATGGTTACCAGAATTTCCTCCCGGTCTATGGCTGCATATTTCGAACTGAATTCATAGAAGCAGCTAAATGGTTTTCTCCCCATTCCTTGAGCATCAAAGGATTTGGATTTTCAAAACTGGGCGCGAGTAGTATGCGCAATCCTCTTGGAACCCGCCCAACAGCTATATATTTGGATAATGAATAATGCTCCCACCATTACGTTATCTCAAGCCGTCTTTGCTTTTCTAATGCTTTATACAATGTAGCAATATTTGTTTCTGCTCCAGTTGATGCGCTCGCTGGGGGCTGCTTATTACCAACATATCCCGGTGCAGTGATCTGGTCGAATAATCCTTCAGCTTCCTCCTCCCTTGCACGGAATTCTTCAGCGGACATGCCTCTCTCCACAGTGAAAATAGAGCAAATTGGTTGTTTAATTGATGTCTTTCACGCTCCGGAAACACCAGCCACTTAAGGCTTTCTCTTAGTTTTTTCTTTTTTTTGAAGCGTTTCAAGCTAATCGGTCCACACCGAAATGTGACTTTCCCACCTCCGCACTGCCAAAACTTTCTTTCACCGTGACGGCGTTCTCACCACATGTTTTCACGGAGTCCTCCGACTCCGCTTTCACCTGCGGCTCCACACCAGTCGTCGATACAAACTGCTTGGCTGCTGAGGGAGCGTCTGCCAATATCCAACTAGAATACTTCGAAAAATCTCGGCTTGAAAGCAGAAGCCACTTCAGGGAAAGGGGTCTGTGCACGAAGGCAAGCCGACCTCCGTAATTATCACGGAAAACTCCTTAAAAAGCACAGGAGACAGACCACAGGACCAAGACGAATGCTGAATTTTCTTATTTATTTGCTCATCACCGTGAGAGAGTGCATAACGCGTTTCGGGCTCCCTGAGCCCTTGTTCACATGCAACATTTGTTAGTACACTTTCTATTTTTATAGTGCCCAATTCTCCCGAGTGTAGCCACCCCTTCCTGCAACATGTGACCATAAACATGAAAGACAGATTTATATTTAAAATGTCTGAATTTCCGTATAAATACATATAAAATCACATGAAAAACTCGAACCATTTAAGGTATATATATATGGATGTTAATCAAAATGACAATCCCAGACTCATTACCACCTTTTCCCGACAAGAAAGAAAAATCAGAAGTATTATCCAAAAACATTGGCCCATAGTTTTAACTGACAGTATTTTACAAGATCGTCTGGCTCCTTCACCCATCATAACCTTTAGGAAAGGTAGATCGATGGGTATAGACTTGGATAAGAATTCTCCTGAGACCAGAAAAGCGGCTGCATGGTTGCAGCCAACTAAAGGTTTCAGGAGATGCACAATATGTAGAGCTTGCAAATTTGGCTGCAATAAAACATCTTACAATACCCCCTTTGATGTAGCTCCTGTCCCAATTAAAGGCAGTTACAACTGCAAAACAGAGTATGCTGTTTATGTTCTGACGTGCACCTGTGGCTTTAACTAGGTTGGGAGTACTAAGCTGCAGGTGCACGTCAGAATATTACAGCATATAAGAGCCATCCTACACAATGACTCGGCGTACCCTGTGGCACGTCATTTTTTTAAATGTCATGACAAGTAATCAACTGCCTCTCTTATTATGTAATTAGTGCCGTACCCAAACCAGAAAGAGGTGGCAATAGAGAACGGCAGTTAAGACAACTAGAAACCAAGTTTATCCTTGAACTTGATAGTAAGAGGCCACAGGGGCTCAACAATACTGAAGATATGTACAATTTCTTGTAGACACGCCAATTGGATGATAACAGGATGCAGTTGTAAAGAACGTGTGTTACTTAAAGATGTACTTATAAATAATGAATTTTTCCCATTTGTAATATATTTTTCTACGACCAGTTGTTTATATTGTTGATGATTTTAGCAAACTCTTTTTTAACCATTTTTTAACATTTTTAATAGTATCATCTCCGGCTGGAGAATTTTACTGTTGATGAGATGTAATGCATGTTTGCTATTTTGATATAATTGTATTAACTCTGGTCTTAAAGTATTTATTATTGCACCTTACACTATGAAATGATTTTGCGGTTTTTGCACACATTTGAATTGCACTTTATATTGGTATTGGCACTAATAAGATTGTTGGCACTGAGGCACTTTATTCTGTATTACAACTTGGATTTATCCCAAAAGAAAATGTGCTATTTTAAAGCATATATTGGTATATAAATTACATGCAGGCACAATGGACTAAAAAAAAAGACTTTTATGCTGGAATTATCCAGGTATAGCAAAACTATATTGAAAATTGTTTATTTATTAATTTTCATATATTTACGTTGTTTCCGTTTTGTTAAATATGCACTGATGTTTTTAGTAACTAATTGAACATGCATTATAACGGCAAAAACCACTTGCCTAACAAATCAGGAAAAGAAGTCTTTTGTCTATGCCTAGGATCATGTGATCAGAATGAGTGCAAGGGGTGTACACGAAACACGCATATAAAAAAAGTAAAATGGCGCAGTTACAAGCTGAATGTGATCAAGGGCTTTTGAGAGCCCGAAACGCGTCGTTGCAGGCTGTGTTTTGAATAAAAAGAACTTCGCCTGAAGAGCTGTGGTGGTCTGAGTCTCCTTCTTCGCCAGCGCGTGTTGGAAGTGGTCCGAGTTTTGTGCTGCATAAGATGAAGGATCACAAGAAAACAACAGACAGCCAGGGCAAAAAATCTGTATCCCCAGGATACAATGAGTCACAAAGAAATAAAATATTGAAGAAAGAAGTGACTCAAACAGATAGATTCACCAAAGAACAAAAACATATTTCTACTACAACGTTTCAGCTTCCGCCTTCCTCAGGTAGTACAAGATGGTTTGCTCAGTGGCTGCACAGATGACACAGCTGAATTTTCAAAAAAGCATCATGAGTGAAGATTCCATTTGGAATGTGGAATCAATGCAGTCCTGAGAGCTCTTGAGATATGCAGCAATCAGGTGGTATTGTCAGTAATGTTCAGTCCATCTGGCAATTCTGGTGATTTTAAACGGTTCATCCAGAAGTTTTCTCTGGAGTCCAGTATTTCTTCCTTTAAGACATGTTCTACATAGAAAATCTTCAAATCAGATAGTAAATGATCCACAAGTTTAAAATCATTGACTACAGGCTGGTCAATTTTCTCATTAATTATTGCCGATTTGTAGTTTCTGAATTGTGTACGGAGGTCATTCCCTGTTTGGTCTACATATTGTTTTTTACAGTTTTGGCGTTGGCATTGAATCGCATAAATAATGCATGTTGAGTGACATGTAAGATGCTGTCTTATTCCATAAGTCCTTCTCATAACAGAACTAGTAACTGATGATGTTTGCAAAAGGTATTCACATGTGATGCACCTTTTAGATTCACAGCAATAAACCCTTGCATTTGTTACAACTTGCTTGAGTTCCATATATATATATATATATAATTATTTTTCCCCCAACAAATTTCTAAAAGGAACACAGAGCACCCTGCAGGTCGCTAAATAATCAGGGCCTTATTTACAAGAAAGTGCCGCAGCACAGCACTGCAAGTCTTTTGGCTGCGCCACGCTGCGGCACTTTCAAAGCGCAGGGATGCGTCATATTTACAACAGTATGATGCATCCCTGTGTATTCTAGTGCGCTGGCACACAATTGGCTACCATGAACAACGCAGGCACCCTTGCGCCATGGTGCAAGGGTACCTGCATTGCTGGTAGATTGTTTGTGCGCAGGGAGGGGTACCTTCCTGCACCAAAACAATAACAACAACAAATTAAAGAAGGTGGTTTTCTCTTCCTATGTGTGATGCAGAATGCAGCCCCCAAGAAAGAGAAAAAAACTAGGAGAAATATAAATATTTCTCCTAGTTGCGCCTCACTTTACCACCCCTACAGCAAAACCCATGTCACGCCCATTTCAAGCAAGGTGTTGCGTGAAGGGGCCATATTTACAAGGACAGGAAAAGCAATGCATGGTGGCTTTACGAGTCCTCCTAAATATGGGGCAGGAGGTTGCACCAGCGGTGCCTCACAAAAAGTGACGCACCGGTGGCGCATGGGGCTTGTGATTTAGCCTGTCACTTTATTTGTCAATGTTACCAGTATACACATTTCGGCACTATTGCCTTTTTCAATACTGGCATTGCATGTCACTTTAAATAAATGTCAGTGCGCACAATACAATGCTGGAGATTGTTTTTGCTGCAAGGAGGGTGTTGCATGTATATTGTTATGCCTTCTATCTTCCACGTGCACTCTCTGCTCATGGAAGATAGAAGGCATAACAGTATATATGCAACTCATCTTCCCCCCTTTTTTTTTTTTTTTTGAGTCCTCACCGTGGGTTTCTCCCATTGTGATTTCAATTAAACCTTCTGGTGAGCTCAGATTGTGTGTTGATCTACGCAGTTTGAATCGCTCTATTTGGGTGGATGCTCATCCCTTACCTAATTTGAAGAGATGGTTTCCACTTTGGCGGATGCAAAAGTTTTTTCTTGCATTGATTTGGCTAGTACGTACCACCAAGTGGTATTGTCGGAAGAATCTAAAAATATGACTGCTTTTATCACCCCTGAGGGTCTTTACAGGTATTGCCGCATGCCTTTTGGTCTTGCGAGTGCAGCTTCTGTCTTTCAGAGATTAATGAAGGATACCTTGGATGGTTTGGATGGGGCTGTCGCATTCCAAGATGACATCTTGGTATATGGGAAAAGTGATGAGGATCATGATTGCAATTTATACTGTGTTATTGCTGCATTAGCCAAGAAGGGTCTCACTCTCAGGCTAGATAAATGCAACATCAAGGTGAAGGAAGTTGAGTACCTAGGACATACTATCAGTGGGGACGGTATTAAGCTTAAAGGGTAGCATGTTAAAAGTGTTGTTGATGTGCCTTTTCCATCTTCTAAGGAACAGTTAGTAGCGTTTTTGGGGTTAACTGAGTTTTATGCTAAATTCATTCCTAACTACTCAGTCAAGGTTGATCCTTTTAGATGCTTACTTAAGAAGAATGCTGTTTTTAAATGGTCTGGGGAGATGTCGGTTGCATTTAATGTGCTGAAGGAGTTCATTGTTAACGCTCCGTGCTTGAAACCCTTCATCCCTGGGAAGAAATGTATTGTGATGGTGGATGCAAGCAATTTAGGACTGGGTGGAGTTCTCTTACAGAGGGATGATCATAGTGAATGGATAGTGGCTTATGCATCTAGGGCGTTGAGGGAGGCTGAAAAAAAGTATTCTGTGATCGAGAGGGAATTACTAGCTTGTGTGTGGGGGGCCGAGCATTTTAGAAGTTTCCTTTGGGGAACTGAATTCGTAATTAAAACAGACCATAAGCCCCTTGTGTTTCTGATGTCCCCAGGTGGAGGTAGGTCTATGTCGGCGCAGTTGGCAAGGCTTTCCTCAAAGTTACAATCCTTTCGATTCTGTATTGAGTATGTCCAGGGTAAGGCCAATATCCACGCTGATTACATGTCCAGGTTGCCCATTGTTGAAGAAGGTGTGTTTCAGGGGGATGATTGTGAGGTAGCGTTTACTGTTTGGGATGTGAACTCGATTGGCAGTGATAAGCAAGTTTTGAGGGAAGAAATATGGATTTCTGAGATGGAGAAAGATATTGTGATGAGTGAGGTAAAGAAGTTTATTGTTCAAGGTTGGCCTGAGACGAGGAAATTGTCTGGGGAGTTAATGAGCTTTGCTAAAGTTAATGGTGAGTTAGGTATTGAAAATGGCATTATTCTAAGGGAAGTTAAAATAATTCCTCCTTTTAATTTGAGGCGCACCATCATGGAGATTGGCCACGAGGGACATTTGGGTATTTCGTTTACGCGAAGGCGCATAAAGGATATGTTTTGGTGGCCGGGGATTGACTCCTATATTGAACAATTTGTGCGACTTTGTGGTAGTTGTGCAAACAGTGACAAATCTGCCTTTCCTCTGCGAACAGTATCTATTCCTGTGGAATTTCCAGACGGGCCATGGAGGAAGTTGGGCATTGATATTGTCGGGCCATTTCATGTGTTGCCTAAGGAAGAGAGCTTTGGCATTGTTTTGATCGATTACTTTTCTAAATGGCTGGAAATAAAAATGGTCAGAGAGGTCACATCTCAGAGAATTATTGAGTTTTTAGATAGTGTTTTTTGCAGAGAGGGTATTCCTCAAGTAATCGTCACAGACAATGGTCCGCAATTTATTAGTAAGGACATGGAGTTTTTTTTCAATAAGTGTAGAATAACTCACAAGAGAATTGCTGTTTTCCATCCTGAAGCCAAGGGACAGGTGGAACGCTTTAATCGGGTGGTGAAAGAGGCTATTCAGCTTTCTATTAAGAGTGGTTTGAATTGGAAGAATGCTTTAGGTTCCATGCTTCTGTCTTACAGGACTTCTCCTAATTCGGTTACTCTAGTCAGCCCGTTTGAACTTTTGAGAGAGAGGAAGCCTAGTACTACTTTAGTTCCATGGTGGTTAAAAGCGAAGGTTTCAAGTGGTAAATGGAACAATATTGATTATGATGTGGTAAAGGAAAGAGTTGAGAGGTTCAAAGGTAAAATGAAAATGAATATGGACAACAAAAAAGGCCACCCGAGCAAGCAAAAAGTGGTCATTGGCGATTTTGTTCGGGTAAAAAGAAACACAAATGTCTCTAAGGGATCTCAATGTTGGTCGGATCCTAAGGAGATTATTGCGGTTTCTAATAATGCGGTCAGAATAGAAGGGGAAGTGTGTGGAATTTCAATAGGATCTCATTGTATAAAGGATTTTTCAAAACTGCAAGAGAATCTGGGTAAGGGGAAAATGTACGACTGTGTGTTCTTCCTAGGTCTAATCCAGGTTGTTCTAAAGGAAATTAGGAAAATCAAAGGGTGAAAAGGGAACATCATGTGCTGGGTAGGTTCAAAGATTTTGTTATGGCTATAGAGAAGTAAAAAAAAAAAGGGGGGAAGATATGTTGCATATATACTGTTATGCCTTCTATCTTCCACGTGCACTCTCTGCTCGTGGAAGATAGCGTTCTCTTTGAGAATTGTTATGTTTTGCGGGGGAGTTGGATCACGGAGAATGTTGATCATTAACTGATAACCTCTGACTTGAGAAGTTGTATTAAACCACTTCTCTTACAAACACATTTGTCATTGTGTTTTTATTTAATGGATTTGACTTCCCTACAGAGGCGAACAGATATTATGCTCTAATTGAGATTGCTCCTATTGGTTAATTAAATTAAGAGACACTAACCAGCAAGCACGTAACTATAAAGGTGTGCCGTCCGGATTAGTTCCTTTGAGGAAAGAAGAGCTACTTAGCTGTATTGTGAGCACTGACATCGCCATTGATATTGACCTTTAATGAGAAACATACTTCAAGATGGTCACACGCTGGCTCTGGAATGCAATAGAGGCTGGATAACTCACCTCAAAAGTCAACGATGCATCATCCAATAGGAGCAAGTGTAGATGTATTTAAAGAACAGTCATGTGACTTGACATGCAATACCAATATTGAAAAAGGCAATGGTGCCAAAGCACGTCTACTAGTTACATCAGCAAATGAAGTGAATATTTAGCTATCCGCAGAGTATTCCGTGTTCCTTTTGGAAATTTGTTGGAAAATTAATGACGTGAGGCCACTTTCACGGAACGGAGACACGCGCCACCCGTTCAATGGTGTTCGGCAATCTTTAGTGCTGTTTGTGCCATTTGTGTTGACTATAAAATATATATATATATATATATGTGTGTGTGAACAAGAGCACTTGATGCTCGAAACGCGTCGCTGTTGAAAGGTCATCAATAAATCCTACCTTGCCAAGCCGTGGGGTCCGTTTCTTCATTTAGCGAATTACACAAAATTTGGCAAAAAGGTAGCCCTCGGTTCAGAAAGAGCCCTTTTTAGGTGTCCGCCTAGCGAAGGCCGCGCTTGCGCAGTCTTGCTGGGGAGCTCTTATGTTTTACAGAGTGGGGCTTGAACCCGCTCATCTTCTCCATTGGCTGGTTTCCCAAACGGAGGCCAGCCATTGGAGGAGAGGGGCATCACTCCATCCAAGCCCGGATTCGGGGGGGGGGGGTTTAGGTTCTTTCTCTTTTCTTTCTCTCCTCTTCCCATTGGCAGGAATTTTACATTCCAGCCAATGGGAAGAGGAGAGAATGAAAAACACGCCCCCGAATCCCAAAATGACTGTGCGTTTCTCCGAGGCATTTCTGCTTCGCCTTGGAGAAACATGGTGGTGTTTCCACCACCTCGGCTTCTTTCTCCCGGTTGCTTGCTCGGACCCCTTTCTCTTGTCTTACTGACATTGTGCAGAGCCCTGCGCCTGAACCAGCCTAGTTGGCGCACGGCAAAAAAAAAATTAAAAAAATAAACCCGTGGTGGGGGCAGCCAACCAGCCAGCCCGCCCTCCCCGTCCCCACCCCCCCGAGGCTTGCACCGTTGTACGGGGAGGGGGATGGTGCGGCTTTTGTTTACGCTGTCTCTTTACGCAAGCGGGTTGATTGTTGTCGTTTCGGAGCGCTTCTGCCGCTTCGGGACTTCCTTTGCTGGCAGAAGTAACTTCCTCGCTTTCGCTTTCCATTGCTTTTTTTTTTCTCTCTCTCTGCAGCCATTTGTGTTTTTTTCTGTGTTGCGCCCTGGGCATCTAGATTCAACCGAGGACAGGCTGGCCGGGCCCGCGCGCGCTGGGATTGGCTGCCCGCCGCCGCCACCGGAAGCAGGAGGAGAAGCTGCCTGGTGGAATCGAGGCGGCCGGTGGAGGCGGCGCCTGTTCTTTGTCCCCTCCGGGGCTCTCGTGGTGAAAAGGGAGCCCCGGTGCCACGAGTGAAGCAGGGCACCTGCGAGGAGCGAAGCCGGCCCCCGCCACACTTGTGAGGAGACCACGAGGAGAGAAGCCCCCCCCCCCGATGCAGGAGCCCGGTAAGTGAGGGCTGGGCATGGGGGGGCACGGCTGCATTATTTCTTGAGCGGCACCCGCCTGATAGGAGGCCGCTCCAACGATGGGGCTAATTTGATTTAAAAGCCCCCAGTGCCTGACTAAGACACCGCGGCCAGGGTGCATTTAGGGCAGCCCCAGATGGCAGTGGGCCGCCCCTACACTCCAACACTGGTAGGTATCAAGGTGACTGCAATCCTTCCGGGGAAGCGCCTATACATATAAATAATGTGTTTGTGGGAATAATTAACAGAAGTTTCAAACGAGAAAAGCTCCCTATACCTCTTTGACACCCGCGATTCCCAAATAGCTTACACACTTACAAATGGGGAGAAAGTAGTCTTTTCAACTACCATGGAGCTGAACATGTGTACTGTCTACGCTATTAGCTGTTGGAGAGAAATATAGAGCGTTGATGCAGCAGAAATGTGCTGTATATACATGATACCAGTCAAACTGACTGCCCAAATACGGGACAAGCACTGAGAAACTCGATGGGCCTCGCCATTCTAACTGATTGGCTACGGTGTTTAGCCATTCTGATCAGCTCTTGCGATGCCACTTACTTAAGATATCCCCCGTTATTTCGCAGGCGCTCGCATCACTCCTATAAACTAACACAACTACTCTCTCTTTTTTTTTTTTTACGTTAGCTACTCTGCACGCTAGCTTTTTTTTTTGTTACCAATGCGAGTTTGTGCTGAAACTAAAAGAAGGATAACCTTGCGAGAGGGAAACGGATGCAATGGGGGACTGGGTGGCACATTGGGTAACATGCGAACAACACGGGTGGGGAGGCGAAAGCAACAGGGGTTGTCCCTCCAAGTAACAGCAGGAGGGAAGGGGACAAAACTACAGACAGCGCAAGAGATAACTGGGAGAAATAAAGTGGAGTAGTGCACAGGTGAGCCCAGAAGGGTGGGCTGGGGGAGGAGAGATAAGCTTACTGAAAACGGACGAAAACTGCTCTCGTGGAGTGCTTTGCACAAAGTTCAGCTTGAAAAGCAAGTATTGAAAGCAGAAATACCAGACAGTCAAATTGATGGTAAAGAGGCAATGTTCCACGGGAGAGACAGACGAAGATTGACGAGCTAGGGCACTAAAGAAGCGGGAAAATTTGTGACTAAGAAAGCCAACCAAAGAGGAGTAGTCGGTGGGCTCCAATACGCTCTTTGGTTTTGGTACGCCACAATACGTCCTGCTCAAACCCGTGTAGTAGACTCGACCTAAAAGGAGAGTTTAAAGGGGAATCATTGTCTGACTGTCGGCCAGTGCTAGTATTTCAGATGAGAGGCATAAGATCATGCAGGTGACATCCCTCTGGGCCAACTGTAGCTGATTGACCAGGTAAGAGGAAGCCCCAGATATAGTTACTCCAGTAATTCAGTCTTCTCCGTAATGGCCCACTAACTATAGAATGATTCAACACTGTTACGAGAAAGTTGTCTCATGTAGTTCGTGAAGATGTTAGACTCTAAATTCGTGCCTTTTAGGAGCCCCTTTTAACATAGCAAATGACACGAGAAAGAAATTCAAACAAGACTGCTTTTCTGTGCTTCATAAAGACTTGTAGTAAATATCTCTTTTTTTATAGTTAAGTTAATATCCATTATCACTTTACATAGTTTTAATTGGGATTCCACTTGTATTTCATCGAAGCTAAATGTTCCTTATCTTTTGAAAGTGGGATATTTAAACTAAAGTGCTGCTATGGGACAGAGATGAGTTGTTTTGTTTTTTCTTAGAACATTTTGGAAGACAGGATGCAGTTGAGTATTTTAGATTTACTTTTATCTCTGGTTTTAATTGTTTTATAAGAAATGTGTGTGTGTGGGGGGCTCTGTGTGTCTGGGGGCTCTGTGTGTGTGTGGGGGGGCTCTGTGTGTGTGGCTCTGTGTGTGTGGCTCTGTGTGTGGCTCTGTTTGTGTGTGGCTCTGTGTGTGTGTGTGGCTCTGTGTGTGTGTGGCTGTGTGTGTGGCTCTGTGTCTGTGTGGCTGTGTGTGTGTGTGTGTGGCTCTGTGTGTGTGTGTGGCTCTGTGTGCGTGGCTCTGTGTGTGTGTGGCTCTGTGTGTGTGTGGCTCTGTGTGTGGCTCTGTGTGTGTGTGTGTGTGGCTCTGTGTGTGTGTGTGTGTGTGGCTCTGTGTGTGTGTGCGTGTGTGTGGCTCTGTCTGTGTGTGTGGCTTTGTCTGTGTGGCTTTGTGTGGGCTCTGTGTGTGTGTGGCTCTGTGTGTGTGCCAAAAATGCTGTACAGTGGAGGTAGACAAACGCCCACCTCCTGTCCGTGTAAGGGAGGCACAGACCAACTGGCCACAAAGCTTCTCTATGGCAATTATGATATGATATGTGATATGATATGATAGCCCATTTATACCGTGCAACAATCGCTCCAGGGAGCATCTCGGCGACAAATTTAGAAAAAAATTAGAAATCAAGTTTCTTCGCAGGAACATAGAGGGATACGTATTCCCAGAGCCAGCAATGGCGTTACAAGTAATGCGATGCACTTTACAAATGTGCATGTTGAACTGTCTCCACTGTTGTAAGAAACAATGTTGTCCCCTGGCCACATAGAAGTAGGGAAAACAATCTGCAGTAGGACTGAGGTCAGGCCTAGTTTCATTTGGCTTGGACATATGCAAGCGAACAAGTACATACCACGATGAACCCCTCTCTAGCCAATGTACCATACAATGCACTTACTGCTCCTCACTTAAAAAAGAAACATAAATGCGCTGCTTGCAATTGATAGAGAACTATACGAAACACTTGCAACTCCTGCAGCAGAGAGTTCAATACATTTCCTATCATTCCAGTGGAAAGACTGTCTTGAAATAGACCAAGTGACCCCATCACAGAGTCTGGTGCACTGCAGTGCATTCACTTCTGTGTGTGTGGGGCTCTGTGTGTGTGTGTGTGTGTGTGGTTCTGTGTGTGTGTGGGGGGGGCTCTGTGTGTGTGGGGGGCTCTGTGTGTGTGGGGCTCTGTGTGTGTGGGGGGTCTGTGTGTGTGGGTCTGTGTGTTTGTATATGGCATTTGCGAGAGATTAAACTATTGGCATTGTAAATGACAATGCCATTTATGTATCTGTTTTCAAACCCAACACATAAATAAAAAATGTGTAATTTACAATGCCAATAGCTCTAACTTTTGCAAAGGCGAGACCGTTGCATTGTAAATGCTTGTTGTTAAATGGTGTAAATCTGTTCAGTAGTTTTTTAAATATTAAAGAAAAAAGAACTTTATATATCTGGGTGGAGCCTAACCACACATCTCATTGTGAGATCTGATTGGCTGTCAGCACTTCATCCAAGAAGTGTTGGCAGCCATCTTGGGACGAATATACATGATAGCACCTCATTAAAAAGCATTGCAATTAATAGAAGGTTTTAAGACTTTAGTTACATTATAAATCATTTGTTGATGGTACCATACTCATTTTAGGAATTGTTGTGTGTTCTAAGGTGATTTTACCATGTGAAAAAGTCTTCTGCTGGGATATCATGAATCAGGTTTGAGAGCAAACTATTTTCTCATGCTTTTCCCACAGAGGTTTGGAAGGTGATCTATAAGCTAAACTGAGACTATATTTTCTGTAAATTCACATTATCTTTTTCAGTCATGTGAGAATGAAGTCTAACATTCTCAGTAAAACATGTACATTCAACAAGGGCAGAGACTGTCAGTTGATTCCTTTGTGTTTTACTGCAGCTTCCCAGAGTGTTCTAAAGAACAACTAGAGCGCTAACAGTCCTACTTATGACAAATGTATTGTACACCTGAAGCCATCTTGATTGGAATAAAGTGGTAACTCTTAAAACATTTAATTTAAAAAGGAACAAAATGAGGGGGTTCATTTTGCCATAGAAAGTATGATTAGTGCTGCAGAAAGAAAAATGAGGGCACATTTTGAGTGACTTCTCAAATCCTGTTCTATTTCATTAAACAATTCTGACATGCAGACTGAAACATGCACTTTCAATACCAGCAGCAGACTTCCCTGGTGAGCAGTAGCTTTACTACAGTGCTCTAATAAGCAACTAGAGTGCTAACATTCTGAATTCATGGCAAATGTGTGACACATCTGAATGCCTTCTTGATGGAATCAAAGTAAAAAACTGAAAGTATTTCCTAATGAGGAGACTGTAGTAAATGAGGAAATTAGGAAACTTCATAACAAATATGACTCCCAAGATGGCCACCAGAGACAAAAGAGCCTAAATGTAGCACAAATATCACCCAGATGTAGCCCAAGTATAGCCCAATGACAGAATGTCCCAGAGTGTTCTAAAGAACAACTAGAACGCTAACAGTCTTACTTATGACAAAAGTATGGCACACCTGAAGCCATCTTGATTGGAATAAAGTGGTAACACTTAAAACATTTAATTTGCAAAGAAAAAACATGAGGGAGTTCATTTTTCCATAGAAATTATGATTAGTGCTGCAGAAAGAAAAATTAAGGAACATGTTGACTCCTCAAATCCTCTTCTACTTCATTAAAAAATTCTGACATGCAGACTGAAACATGCACTTTGAATACCAGCAGCAGACTTCCCTGGTGAGCAGTAGCTTTACTACAGTGATCTAATGAGCAACTAGAGTGCTAACATTCAGAATTTATGGCAAATGTGTGACACATCTGAATGAGGAATTAGGAAACTTCATAACACATAACTCACCCAAGATGGCCACCGGAGACAAAAGAGCCCGAATGTAGCACAAATATCATCCAGATGTAGCCCATGTATAGCTCAATGACAGAATGTCCCAGAGTGTTCTTAAGAACAACTAGAGCGCTTACTGTCTTTATTATGACAGACGTATGACACACCTGAAGCCATCTTGATTGGAATAAACTGGTAACACTTAAAACATTTAATTTAAAAGGGAACACAATGAGGGGGTTCATTTTGCCATAGAAATTATGATTAGTGCCGAAGAAAGAAAAATGAGGGCACATTTTGAGTGACTTCTCAAATCCTCTTCTATTTCATTAAAAAATTCTGACATGCAGACTGAAACATGCACTTTTAATACCAGCAGCAGACTTCCATGGTGAGCAGTAGCTTTACTACAGTGATCTAATGAGCAACTAGAGTGCTAACATTAAGAATTTATGGCAAATGTGTGAGATATCTGAATACCTTCTTGATGGAATCAAAGTAAAAAACTCAAAGCATTTCCTACTGAGGAGACTGCGGTAAATAGGAAATTAGGAAACTTCATTACAAATAAATCTCGCAAGATGGCAACCGGAGACAAACAAGCCCAAATGTAGCACATATATCACCCAGATGTAGCCCACATGTAGCCCAATGACAGAACTGTGCAAAACACTTTATTTTTTTTGTATTTTTGCAGTTTTATATAGTGCAGACTTGTCAGGTATTGGAGTACTTTACATGAGCACTGGTTACATCATACAAGAACAAATTCATTTTGGTTTTAGACAAGGGGAGATTTGACCAGAATCACAGAATGTCGAGCTGAAGCAGAAACTCCAATCTGGTTCACCAGTTGCAAAGTCTGCAGCTCTGGAAGTAACACAACATCCTCTCCCCAAAGTGCAACGTTTCATCAAGTGTCAACTGGATAAAAAAAAATATATAACAAATAATTTAAAAGTGCTTTGTCGCTATTTGAAAAGTCAGAAAATATGTCCCCATTTTAGTTTTTTAGAGCACTAACCATACTTTTGATGCAAATAAGACCCTCTCATATATGTGATTTCTAAAGGAAATGTTCTAGGTATTACAGTTTTGATCACATCAAGATGACGTCAGGCGTTCCACCCTTTTGTAATAAATATAGAATGTTAGCAATCTAGTTGTTCATTAGGATACTGTTGAGAGGCAGACGCCAGGGGTACGGACTCTAAAAATTGAAGGCAGGTAGGAGGGTGCTGAGGCAACAATTTGACCACACTGGGCAAGCAGGAAGAGCAGTGGCAGCACAACAGACAATGGAGGGCAGTGGAAAGGGGGGTGGGGCCAACAGACCAACAATACAGGACTGGCAAGAGAGGCTGTGGCAATATATTAGACAATTGTGGGCAGAAGGAAGAGGCAGTGGTAGTACAACCATCATTGCCAACAGACCTGATTCAGCCAGGAAACGTCCAATGTTTTTAAGCCCAAATGGGCTTTATTTGATCTGTCACCTGTCTACAATCTCTCTTTTTTAATGTAAGTCAAAGGGGAAAATCAATACCCCAGTTTTTTTCAAAATTTCCCTCTTACCAAGTTCAAAATGTTAGCAAGTATGGTACATTGGATCATGGAAGGCAGGAGGAATTGGGGTAGGGACATGGACTTGGATAACGGAGGACAGGAGGGACATGGAGAGGTGCACCAAACTGACACTACAGGGCAGGCATCAGGGTTTACAGCAGCACAATACACCACACAGGGCATGCGGGACAGGAGTGCAACACAACAATCAATAGAAAGCAATAGGGAGGGGACAGGAACATGCACATGGACAACAGAGTACAGAGGGGAAGAGGCAATGATAGCTAGCTGACCATAATGGACAGACAGGAGAGAAAGCTGCAGCATAACGGACCATAAAGGGCAGGAGAGACAGATCAGGGGCATTACAATGGAACAGACAAGCTGGGAGGGAGGGAATAGGGGTCTGCACATGGAAACAGAGGGCTGGGGGCAAGGGGGCAGGGCAGGAGCAGCAAGATGGCCATGGAGGTCAGCCAGGATGGGCACTAGAAGCAAGACACACCATGGCCATGAAGAGCAAGAGTGAGACTATAATGGCATATACACAGACCATGGAGGGAAGGTGGGAGGGGGTCAGGGGCAGCTAGCTGACCACACAGGGAAGGTGGGAGGGGCCGTGGAAGCACAGAAGACCATGGATGGCAAGCAGGAGGGGCCGTGGCAGCACAATGGCTATGACGGGCAAGAAGGAGGGTGCAGGGGCATGCACAAAGGACCATGGAGGATAGAAGGGAGGGTCAGGACCTGGGCACAGACAAGAGAGTTCAAGGGAAGGGGCCTCATAACAGACCACATGGGGCAGGCAGGAGGAGCAGTTGCAGCACAACAGACCAGGGAGGGCAGAAGGGCGTGGCAGTAAACTGCACCATGGAGGAGAGGAGGAAGGGGCTAGGGGCATGGAATGTGGACAGGCAGGGTGGAGGTGGCAGGGACAGGTTACAGTTATCTGACAATGCTAGGCAGGTGGGAGGGGACTGGCAGCTCAACAGAACACTCAGAGTAGATAGGAGTGGCAGGTCCATGGAATATGGTGGGCAAAAAGGATGGAGCATGTACACAGACATCAGAGGGCAGGGGAAGGAGAATAGGGGCAGCAAGCTAAGCATAGAGGCTAAGCAGGAGGTCAATGATAGGGCATATAATTGGGCAATGGAGGGCAGGAGGAGTGGACTGATACATCATGCTAAATGGAGGACAGTGGCAGCACATCAGACCATGCATGGCAGGCGGGAGGAGGCCAGTCCAGGGATTCAGACAACAGAGGATAGGGAGGAGGTGGATGGGGCAGCAAGCTAATTGTTCAGAGAAGGCGGGAAGGCCAGTGGCAGAACAACGGCCACACAGGGCTGTAATAAGGGAGCAGGGACATGGACTTGGAAAATGGATGGCTAGGAGGAGGGAAGGCAAGAGAAGCAAGCTTGGGTGGAGGCAGCAAAATGCCAGGCCCAGCTTCCAACCCCCGACCATCCTTTGTGATGTGCATTTTACTTAACGTTAAAAAAAACTGGAAATATGCTGAAAAAAACAAAGATTACAGGGATGGTATAGTTAGACTCAGATTTCACTCATACACAACCAGTGAAATTCAGCAATTATAGTTACCTGAGCTAACTATAACTTATGCCCCCGCAATGTACTGCTAATGACCTCAGACATTACATCATTCATGACATGGTCAGTTACATCACTCATGACATCACTAATGACATCTCAAATGAGCTGTGAATGGAATGGAACTATAATCGCTAGAACTTTATTTAGGGATAGTGTGTGTATATTAACACCCCTTTTTTTTCTTTTCTTTCGTGTAAGAACCATTATAATACGCAACATGCCCAGACTAATATGACTGATAGCCTTTCACTTTAAATTAATGTGTAGGCCATTGTTTATGTTGATGTTTGCAATCCTAAATATGTTTATTTTGAATAAGTCACTTTGACGAACATACAGGTATGGCGATCACGGGGCAAGTGATGCTGTAATGATGTTGTGTCCATATTAACACTTGTTTTCTTTTCTTAATTGTATCAATTCCTGAATTTTCACATCGTGACCAGGCCAATATGGCGGCCAGCTATTTGGATTAAAGTAATATGTGGTCCTTTGTTAATGTTGGCAACTTTAGACATTTGTACATTTAAATAAGGATGCTACAATGACGTCTCGTTATCAAGATTCGGGCGCGCCGAAACGCGCGGATCACGTCCTTTGCAGATTAAATACTTCCAAACTACAACCTGAGTGCTGATTCCTTCCTTGTAAGAGTGAGAGGAGATTAAATACATAAACATAAAATTCACTGAAAAAGGCATAAGGTTTCAGGGACATTATAGTTAGAAATTAGCATTTGAAAAACCTCAGAAATTCACTGAAAAAAACACAGGTTTCATGGACGTCATAGTTAGTTGGACATTTCACTCGTCAAAAACAAGAGAAATTCGGCATTTATAGTTAGTTGTGCTAACTATAACTCGCAACCCGCAATGCACTGCTGATGACATCACATATTACATCACTCATGATATGGTCAGTGACATCACTGATGACAGCTCTGATGACATCACTGATGACATCATCCATGTGATCATCTGATGCACCTCCTCACACCCTAAAATACAGACTACCATTCTCGAAACCATAGACACATCAATACTAGTACAGCTACAATATTCTGTGCACTACGCATGCAGACCTCTAACCGGGTACATACTATTGATACGCTATTCTAAATACCCAGTTATGGGAAATGCATTAAGAACTATTATGTTGCGCTATGGACCATTGTGAGTATTTTTATCGAGATACTTTTAGCTCGACTGAAATCGATACCGCACGAGAGCATGCTTAATTAAGAGGCACAAATAACAATAGCGATAACGAGCGGAAACTGGCTTGTTTGTGTGCACGAGAAACTCGATTAAAGAGGTGGCTTTAAACAGCATAAACAGCCAACCATAAGCCTATAAGACCGAGCGGATGAATATAAGAAAATAATAAATACCAGATTTTTGATTAATGTGAACAACATATAGTAACCCTTAAAAAAAATCGATGCGAGAAATCCTTTATGTTATACTAACGTGCACCGATAATTTAAAAGAGAAAACATTTTCAAATAGTTAGGGCGCGAGAAATCCTTCAAGTTACACCAATGCAAATGCGCACAGATAATGTCAATAATGACGACAGGGCAGTGTTTACAATAATATTCTTCTCTTTAAACATGAATGATTGTCGCTTGTAGCAGGAAGACCAATAGAATATTAAAAATGTCCCCGCTTTTCAAATTTTAGTGCCCGAAATTGAAATTGAAATAGAGAAACCGGACATCGCACGGTGATTAACCATAGAAGTCTGCAGAGACATATATCGTATGGCCACACCGATATTTAGGGGTAAATTGGACTAAATAGTCAATACAAGCAGCGAGATAGCGATAGTAATCTGTGTGGATTATTAGCAGGGTTCTTATTATTTTTTACAGCTTTTAATTGAGACCATTGAGTTGTCTTCCACAAATTATTTCACACACGGTGGCTCCAACGTGTAACTCCAATAAGGATGTGCAAGTTATTTTAATATAAAGAAATAAAGGTAATTTCATTATCAAATGAAAACACAAGTTTTTTTATTGCATAGATTTTATAACCGAATAATACCCTGAGTATCTGTTTACTCCCAAGGCACCAATTAAGTAGCCGGTGGATACATTGAACATCCCAGGGATTATGAAATTGATGAAACATAATTCCCAATAATATCATAAGGTAATTATAGAAAATATTTTCATATAGAGGACTATTTAGGTAGTACTAATAGTGTGAAATGAGTTTGTTCTAGTGAGAGATGAATTGGCAACCATTTGTTTTCTCCTAATTCGATGGACAACATTAAATGAAGACAGTTAGTAGGAAGTACTGCTGTTGTATTTGTTTTTAATTTATAAAAAAGTCTTTTTTAATACGATGTAGGGTGTTCATGGAAACATGATATGTATAGGTATCATAAAGAGACAATGTTTTATAGGTAAACATCAGGGTTCACAGTATACACTAGGCATCTAAAATGTATTGTTTTTTATTTACATTTAGATTTTAATAAAAAAAATGTTTTCATCCTGATGAAGGTGGAAAATACCTACTGTACACCGAAACTCCGCGTCAACTGTTTTTAATGATACTTGCATCTTTCAAATAAGAGACATTGGCATTGAATTGTTTTAGATTATAACCCCTAAGGAGGTATTTATATGATTTATGTGAATAAATTCTTTTTAACTTAAATTTCTATATGTGCTTTGCAGTATATTGTGATACCCATAACATTGTTATAATTTCTGAAACTCTTAATCTAAGTTATTGAGCCTGGAGAAGTAGTTTATGTGTATCTGCTCATAGGCAGAATTTAAACTGTGGTCAATAGGTTCCTTTATGTAACACTTTATAACAGGCTTTGTCCTTTTTGCTTGCTGGTACAATATTGTGTACACTATTCATGCACATCTCTAACCAGCTACGTACTATTGATACGCTCTTCTAAATACCCAGTTAGTACCTATGCAGTGTAGGAATCCTCCTGTCTGTCCCATGCATTTCTCCAATCACCCATCCAGCACTATCTACTTATCCTATTACTCCACCAATACCTAAGCACTTATAAATTCACTACACACTCTGTTTGTAATACTGTAATTATTCTAGTTACTAGTCATGAACTTATGGAGTTGCCTAGCTACTCACACAAGTACAGCTATAATATTTTGTACACTATCCTAGCAGACCGCTAACTAGCTACATACTATTGATACACTCTTCTAAATACCCAGTTAGTACTCATGCAGTGTAGGAATCGTCCAGCCTGTCCCATGCACTTTTTTAATCGCATATCTACCACTATCTACTTATCCTATCACTCCATCAATACGTAAGCACTTATAAATGAAGTGTTGACTCTGTTTGCAGCTCTGTCTTCATTACATTTACTAGTGGTATTCTTATAAAATGACCAAGGCAGCAACACAATTACACATAAAATATTCTGTGCATAATCCCTACAAATCCCTAAGCAGATTCATACTTTGGTCCACTCCATTAAAATTCTGAAGTAGCACCCATGCAGCGTAGGATACCTCCTGTCATTCTCATGCAATTCTTCAATCACCCATCCAGCACTATGTTCTTATTGTATTAGTCTGCCAATACCTAAGAACTAATGGGACAGATTTACAAGCACCCTGCACCACCAGTACGTCACTTTTTGTAACGTAGTGATGGCACCAGGCACACCTTCATATTTACGAGGAGAGGAAAAGCCACCCTGCATAATTTTTCCTCTCCTTGTAAATATGACCCCTTCATACACAGAACTTTGTGTTGAAGGGGCGTTCCATAGGTGTTGCTGTGGGTGTTTCCACACAATACCCATAGAACAAGACACATCTCCAGATTTATGAGAAACCTTCCTGCACAAAAGCAATCTCCGAACGACACAGACATCTTTGCACCATGGTGCAAGGGTGCTTGTGTCACAGCATGGCTGCAGTTTGTGCAGCAGTGCAGAGGGAAGCACAGAGTTGCAACATATTCATGTACATTTGTCACATCCCAATGCTTCGGAAGTGCCACAGTGCAGTGCAACTAAAGAGCTTGCAGTGTCACGCTGCAGTACTTCCTCATAAATCTTCACCTATAAATTCACCATACACTACTAATGCATTCTTTCAGTCAATCATGCTGTATACATATATTCAACCAAACTTTCACACATTACCTTGCAATTATAGTTCTTTCTTTAACCAGATAAGTTAGTTTTGATAAGATTATTTCGCTTTTGTATTTTTTTGTTTTTTTAACAATTTTGTATTTTTTTGGGTGTTTCTTCAAAAAATGAACAAAAAAAGAATGAATAAAACAGGAAACTTTTGGAATTAATTATCATTCCAAAACCAACAAAAAAAAATTAACAACGATGGTTGCGTTGCGCTGCTCAAACTGCATCCACCGACAGCTCACCAAAGCATATACGTTTCTTGCACTTCACGCAGTGTTGCTTGAGAAAGGCAAATTCTGTCCTAATGTCCATTTCAGGTGTTCCTGAGGACGCTCCAGACGTACTTGCCACAGCAGGTGAGGGGTTCAAAGCAGCTCGCCTCATTTCCTCCCGAGCAAGATTGAGAGGATGTGTGGTCCGGAGATGCTTATACATAGAAGCAGTGCCACAAGAGTATTTTTTTTCACTGCCTTTCGACAGGACTCGGTCACAAATTTTGCACGTCACCTTTCTCGCATTTATTTTCTTCTCTCCAGGTGGAAAAGTGAAGAATTTCCACACAACAGATTCCGGCCTCTATGGACGTGGTGCCTACTGCAAGAATTCTTCTTCAGAAGATACTTCCTCCTACTGCTGTCCAGATGCCATTTTGTTTGATATTTTTTGAAAAACACCAAAAAAAACAAGCAAAAAGAGTTCTTGTAGGAAAAGAGATGTCTCTCTAAAGATGCTCCATGGGATCCGCGCACTCTGCGCTCACGAAGCACACACTCGACGCGAGTTCACAAAAATATATTTAAAAAGAATATAAGTTTATTATAAGTACAAATATATTCTTTTTATGAATATCTTAGATAATCTCTTGCCCCAATATGTATATTAAAGACACATACATATAATTTTAGAACATAAACATTTTTTGCGGGAGTTGCGCACCCAGTGCTCGTACAAAACCATAGAAATTCCTCCGTTATAGGTAGTTCCGCTAACTATAACTCGCGCACCTGCAATGCACTGCTGCTGATGTCACATATTACATCATTCATGACATGGTCAGTGACAACACTGATGACATCACTGATAACATCCCAAATGATATCACTGATGACATCATCCACGTGACAATCTGATACACCGCATCATACACTTGTATAATCTTTAATCACTCACTGTAAAATACAGAGTACCATCTTTGAAACCATTGACACACCAATACCAGTTACAACATACCCACTCACTGATTCCTAAGTCTACACACACAACTACCCATTCAACAACAGAATCACTTATGCATGCAGTCACTAATTAATAGAACACTATCAAATGCACTTATACAAATATATAGACATTGACACATCAGCAGTCAACTTAGCCGGTTATGCCGTCATCCTACTCACTCATGAAAAAAATTAATCACACTTACATTTAATCACTTACACAATTAAACACACAACACCTCATTTATTCAAACACATAGTAACTCATAATTAATATGTTAAAAAATCCCCATTACAATGATACACTCATTCATATAGTTACTCTCAAAATCACTGACTTTTACATATACTTATTTATATACAACAACTCTCACATACAATGCCTTGTATTTTTTTACTTTGTTGAAGATGTACAACTAAAACATATATTCGCTCACCAACACACAAATAAATACCCAAACAACTGTTTCCACATGCACTCTTAAACCTATACACCTAGTCAATCAACCATTCACACATCTCTGCATAGAGTTACACACACCCCATCCAACCACACACAAACTCAGTGTCCCATACAAATACAAATACTCACCCAACTAATCAATAACTAATATACACACTCATGTAGTTAGTGACCAACTGTTGCAGCATGTTATACAACAACAGAGACAGTGATGCACACATTCACTTAGTTTAGTTACTAATCCATGTATTAAGTGAGATACTTTTAATTACTCACTTAAACAGACAGTCAGACAGCTATTAAATCCTCCATCCAGACAGTTATATATCCACTCAATCTTCAATACAGATTGGTATATATATATATATATATATATATATATATATATATATATATATATATAAAATACATATTTAAATTTCAAATTAAACCACATTCACTGGATGATGTCATCAGTGATGTCATTTGAGAAGTCATCGGTGATGTCATCAGTCATGTCACTGACCATGTCATGAATGATGTAATATGTGACATCATCAGCAGTGCATTGCGGGTGCGCGAGTTATAGTTAGCAGAACTAACAATAACAGTGGAACGTCTATGGTTTTGTACGAGTGAAATGTCCAGCTAACTATAACACCCCTGAAACCTATGTTTTTTTCTGGGAATTTCTAAGGTTTTTTTTTTTTTTTTTTTTTATAAGACCTTTATTGCACACTTAATTCAAGACATAGTTGAATGCCTACAACCTCTGGGGCCGGTCTCAATCAATTCAGCAACCAAGTTTGAATGTGGAAGTTTACACAGCCGTTTAGCCGGCATCCCTGAGGCCCGGCGGCAATCATATCTAGCATGCATCATTACTTCGCCAATTTTGTCGGTAGACATAAAGGTCTGCTTTTTAACCTTAGAACCAAACAGCACCAAACAACAAGAGCACAGTCGTCGATTAAAACCACAGAGCGTTCCCAGCGGGCAAACAGACTTGTATCCATCATCAGATCATCATAACAGTAGTGACGTAGTTCATGGCCCCTCCCGGCTCCACCCTCCCTTGCTCTAGTCAGGCATCCACCAAGGCTGCAGATCTCAGCAGCACACATTCCCCAGCCACATGCTAAATCTTAATCTGACAACCCCTCATCCAACTCCTCTCTCGGTGGTTCACAGATGTTTCCTCTGTATACGTTCCATGCCCCCCAGATCTGACCCCATTTCTTGGGGCAACCCCTCCGGACAAACACCGCCTTCTCCGCCACCATTGCGTCATCCATATCATTGCACCAATCTCTCAGTCGGGGCACTACAGGTGACCCCCACAGTTTAGCCACATTGCGCTTCGCAACCATCAGGCCCAACACCACCCAGTCCCGCTGTCGATGGGTCAAGTCCGTGGCCTCCCATACGTTTAGCAGGCAGCAGCGTGGGTCTGGCCGCAGGGAAACATTCATAGTCTGGGAGATAGTGCGGAGCACCGCTGTCCAATACCCTGCCAGCCTCCCGCAGTCCCAGATGGTGTGGTAGAACGTCCCCCTTTCTCCGCAGCCGCGGAGGCAGTACTCCCGATCAGCCTTTCCTATTTTATACAGAACCGTCCTGGTATAGTATGTACGGTGCAGGACTTTTAGTTGCACCAGCTTAAGCCTGGAGGGAATCGCCGACTCGCACGGGGACGAGAGAGCTTCCTGCCACTCCGAGTCGTCAAGGTCACCTATGTCCGCCACCCAACTGGAGCGCAACTTGGACAACATGTCAGGGAGATTGTTAACCAGCTTCCGGTATGTGTATGAGGTGGCTTTTTGGGGCATGTGTTCAGTCAGCAGACGGTCCTCAAGGGGGGTAGACTCCTGCAAAGTCGCACCTGCTGGAATGGCTGCCCCTAGTGCGTGTCGTATCTGCATGAATCTGTACCGTTCGGACTCTCCCATACCATATTTGGACTGTAAAAACCCAAAATCAACGATTCTGTGATTTTTCCAGAGGTCCCCCACCACTGAAATTCCAATGTCGTCCCATGCCTTAAACCCTTTGGTATTGCCCATGTAACCCAACCTATGTGAGTCCCATAGGGGAGTCATCAGTGTAACAGTGTGTGCGCAGTGCAGGTGTCTGTGTGCCTTATACCAGAGTTGGATCGTATGACGTGTCGGGCCCTGTAGCTCAGACGGGACGGTGCGACCATATAGGTTTCTCAGCAGACCTCTGGGTTCGACATTCTGCCTGTCCGCCATGTAGGCGGGGTCCGTGTGTGGGGCATGCAACCAGAAGTTGATCTGTTTAAGGTGGGCAGCCCAGTAATACAGTTCAATACTAGGGAGTGCTATCCCCCCATCGTACCAGTCCCGCACCAGCTTGTTCTGCGCAATGCGGGCCGGTTTCCCGTCCCAGAGCAGATTAGAAATTGCCGCCGAGATGGCCTTAAAGTAGGCAGGGGGCACCGGAAACGGCGTATTCTCCAGGAGGTACAAAAAACGAGGTAGAGCCATCATTTTAAACAGGGCAGCTTTGCCCAGAAGAGTGAGTGGAAGGGAGCGCCATACCTTGACATCACGAACAAACCGCTCCAGTGGGGGTCTCAGGTTCAAAGCATGGAATACGTCCGGACTAGGAGTAACGTAAATCCCTAGATATTTAAAGGGGGCAGCAGTGTACGCCAACGGACAGCCCCTCGGAAGGGGGGGGGGGGTGGCCAACAAGAACGAAAAGAACTGACTTCGACCAGTTAATTCTATAGCCAGATACCCTCCCGAACTTCTCGCAGACATTGAGCAGCTCCGGGACCGACTTCCGTGGGGCCGTGAGGTAGAGCAGGACATCATCGGCGTACAGCGATATCCGATCTTCCCACGTTGGCGACCACCGGATACCCTTAATTGATGGTTCCCATCTAACCCAAATTGCCAACGGCTCGAGGATTAATGTGAACAGTAGAGGAGACAGTGGGCAACCCTGTCTCGTTCCACGGCCAAGCGGGAAGGTCCTAGAGATATGGCCATTTGCCACCACCTGCGCCAGGGGGCCGGTGTACAACAGTCGGACCCACGCACAAAAGCGGGGCCCAAAGCCCATGCGTCGGAGCACTGCGAAGAGATAAGGCCACTCCACCGTGTCGAACGCCATAGTGGCGTCCAGTGAGAGCAGTACCGCAGGTTCCCGTATACTTTCCCTGCGAGCCAAAACCGCCTGTAAACGCCGCAAATTATGTGAGGTATTGCGAGTCTGCATGAAGCCGGATTGGTCTGGGTGTATTAGAGTGACAAGATGGGGGGTCAACCGCAACGCCAGTAGCTTGGCTAGGATCTTTGGCTCTGCGTTGAGCAGGGAGATGGGGCGGTAGGAAGTGCAGTCCTCTGCCGTTTTACCAGGTTTGTGGATCGGGATGATGGCGGCCAGGCGCTGGTCACTCGGCAGCATACCCATTTCTAGGCTGTCCGTGAGCATGTTAAGAAGATGGGGGGCTGTCGTCTGGGACGTTTGTTTGTACAATTCCACCGGGATGCCGTTGGGTCCCAGGGCCTTCCCAGACGCCAACGCCTCGGTCGCGTCCCGTACCTCCTGCACGGTAACCTCGGCCTCTAACAAGAGTGCCGCCTCTGGCGAGAGACAGGGGATCGTCAGATCCGCGATGTAGTCATATGCCTCCTCCGTCGAGAACCCTGCCTGAGGGGCGTAGATAGCTTCGTAATGGTCCGCCAGCAGGCCAACAATGACCTCGGGGTCAGAGGTCGCCCGTCCGTCAGGCAGCGTCAGTTGAGCAATAACCCTGCCCGCCCTCTCCTTTTTATCGAGCCAGGCCAGCATCTTTCCTGCTTTATCGCCCAGTTCATACACTCTATGGCGGGTGGCCTGGAGTGATGTCCTAACCGATTCCCTCTGGTACGCCATCCATTCTATGCGGCACAGCCGAACCGCCTGGGCGGCCCCCAGCGACGGATTGGATTCCTGTCTAGAGATGGCCTCTGTAAGGGCCTCCTCCAGTGCGGTGAGTTCTTGCTGTTGCGTCCTCCTGTGGGTTGCTACCGATGTGATCGCCTGCCCCCGCAGCACCGTTTTAAACGCTTCCCATAGAGTACTCTGGGAGGCCACTGAACCCACATTCTCCTGAAAATAGCGCTCGGCAGTCGCGGTGAGCGATTTTTTCAAAGGGGCATGGTGCAGATAGCTCGCATGGATCGGAAACGTACGGCACCTGTGCGCGCGGCGATTCGTGTACGTGAGCAGGAGAGGGGAGTGGTCGGAGATACCTCTGGGGCAGATGGCCACCTCTTCGACTCCGCAAAGCCCTTCACCGGACATGAACACATGGTCAATTCGCGAGAGGCAGTTATGGGTAGCTGAGTAGTATGTGTAGTGTCTGTCGTGGGGGTGTTTGTATCGCCAGCAGTCCGTCAGTCCTAAGGCGTCTACCAGACCGGAGAGTCGCCCGCCTCCCCGTACCGTCGCAGCCTGTGGGTGTCTATCAAGGGCATGGTCCACCACGTCATTGAAATCTCCCCCTAAAACCAGCGTCGCCGTCGGTAATGCCAGGAGAAAGGAGGCCAGTGCAGTGTGAGCCTCAGTGTGTAGGTTAGGCGGGATGTACACAGACACGAAATTAAAGAGCTGGCCTTCCCACTGTACTGTTACCGCTGCGAAGCGGCCCTGAGTGTCCACCTTAGTGTGTGTGCATATCAATGGGAAATTTTTCCTTACAAGGATTCCAGTCCCCCTAGAACCGGACGTAAAGTCCGCATGAGCGACGAATTTGTACCCCCACCTGTCCATCGCTCTAGAGGCCGTGCCCACTAAATGGGTCTCCTGCAGCATAACTATCGCCGGTTTACAGCGTTTCAAATATTGTAGCACTAGGCCTCGTTTTACTCTGTCACCCAATCCTCGGACATTCCATGTGAGTGCCGTCAGTGTTAGAGAGCGGGAGGGGCGTGTCATGGGGAACTCAGGTGTAGCCTGTGAGAGCGTCGCCATCGATCAAGGTGTGATACGAGTCCAGGAGGAATGAATCTAAGGAAGCAACGTCACCTATGAACAAGTCGCCCTCATTCGGTGCCGTGTAGCTTGTGCTGTGCCAAACAATACAACAGGTAAACAAACAACCTAGAGCTAAAACAACCATCCAAACCCCCCCCCACCCCCCTCCCTGCCTCCCTGCTGTACGGGTCTGAAACCGCCCGCCTCCCCCAACTTAGCAGAGCGCTTTGTCCCATCACAACCCATAGTACTTGCTTGTCGGGGGTGTGAAGCTCTCCAACCCGACGGCAGCTCCGAGCTACCTCAGCCTCCCGGCCCTGCACAGGGCCCAAGTGTCCACAGGCAATGCGTGACAAACGATCGTCGGTCCTCACTCCTCGGAATACTCTCTCTCCTCCAGACCCGGCTCTGCAAACAGGTCTTGGCTATGGCCCTGAGATGGTTCCTGGCCCGATTGTTGCGGGGGGCCTCTGTCGCGTTGAGATCTACCATCTCGCCTGGGTGCCTCCACTCGCCTCCATCCGTCCAGCCATTCCCTCGCCGCTTCTGGTGTGTCAAAGAACCATGCCCTGTGATTGTCCACGACCCTCAGTCGTGCCGGAAATAACATAGAGTATGGTATGTCCTTGTCCCGCAGGCTTTTCTTGACGTCGATAAAAGTCTTACGTCTTCGGGCCACCTCAGCCGTGTAATCAGGGAAGAACGCTATAGTGGAGTTCAGCACTTTGATTGGGGCGGAATTCCTGGCCGACTGGAGTATGGCATCCCGATCCCTGAAGTTAAAGAGTCTAGCCAGCACCGGCCGCGGCGCCGCCCCAGGCTTCGGCGTCCCCCCCGGGACTCTATGCGCCCTTTCGACTGAGAAGAATCGGGAGAGACCCTTCGGCTGCAGCTTTGTCGTGATGAGCTCCTCCACATATAAATCCATCGAGCGTTTGCCTTCGGATTCCGGAATGCCCAGGATGCGGACGTTGTTCCGTCGTGACCTCCCTTCTTGATCGTCCAGGCGGTCTTGTAGCTTTTTGGCAATCGCCTCCAACCGTTCAGTGGCCAACTGTAGTTCAGAGGTGTCCTCCACCAGCGATTTAGTGACCACCTCCACCTGGGCCACCCGCTCCGTCATTTTGTGGAAATCCGCCCTCAGCAGCCCAACATCAGTCGAGATTGCTCCCACTGTCGCCTGCACGCTCGTAAGCATCCTCATCAGGTCCTCTAAAGTCACTTTCTTGGTCCCCTCACCTACCGGACTCTTGCCCCCCGAGGGACGACTCTCGGAGAGAGGTGCAGCACTTTTTTCAAAGGCATATTTTTCCAGCTTTGCCTGTGCAGCTGCGCTCCTGTGACCCCTGTTAGCCATGACTACAGGTCGTGAGCACGAGGGGGGCCGTTGTAGAGGATCCTCGTGACTGAAAATGGCGCTGAACGTGAAAGCGCTCCCACTCCTCCGGGTATGCTGCGCGATAGTGCTGTTGGGCAGGGGGCAGCGGTCAGAGTGGATTCCTCCGGCGCGCGAGGGCCCTTAAAGGACCTCGAAACTCAGGCTCCTGTGTCGCTCCAGGCGGCTGACGTCCCCACAGCCTCCTTCCTTTCGTGGCCAGAATCAGAGCCAGGCAACTGCAGGCGCGGAGGCCTCAAAGATTCACCAAGTCTTGCGTCGCGGGCCAGGGGGGTGCAGCTTTCGCGCCCAAAAGTCCGGGACTCCGGCTCAGCGCCAGGAATTACCGCCACTCTCAGCCCTGGGGGTCAGGGGCACCTCACTCTCCCCCGCACTGCCAGGTTATCGCACCCTCCGTCACAGGACGCACTGCCCGCCGCCCGGCAGTCTGTTATGTATGGGCGGTCAAGCGCTCAATTATCGCCGATTATCAGCCCCACCGCTCACACAGGCAATGGCGCACTTCGCTCCCGCTCTCCCGTCCTGGCCTCGTACCTGCCGCCGAGCCGGTCACAGCATACATGTGGAGCCTCCACGCCCCAGGGCAGTCCGGACGTGCAGGAGGGCTACTCCGACGTGGAACCCTCGTTTGCAATGGCACAGCACTGATGTGGGAGCTGCAGACACTTCTGTAAAGGATCGGCACTTCCAGCACCTCCTTCCGGTATAGCCTCCCGTCTCCCGGCTACTTCCGGGCGGGGGGCAGCGCTACGGCAGGCCGGTGCTCTCTCACCCGGCAGGGCCGTCACCGAAGCACTCTCGTCCCACCGGTAATCTAAGTCCAATTTTAACCGGGGAAGCGCCGGCCGGCGTCGCTAAAGTGCCTCACGCCGAATCTTTCGCCTGTGGCACACTGGAGGCGGATTTTGTGTCGGATCAATGGCAAAGGAGCTGCCTCGGTGTGAGAGCTCTCTCACTACGCAGCCATCGCTGTCGGCTCGTAGCCACGCCCCGTCTCTAAGGTTTTTTAAATGCGAATTTCTAACTATAACGTCTCTGAAACCTCTGTTTATATATATGAAGCTCCAGTGTCACAAAACAGAAGGACCAGCACTCGTGTTAGTTTAAATCCAGTTTAGGAAAATAGAAACAGACGCGTTTCAACCGTAGCTTTCGTCAGTATATATATATATATATATATATATATATATATATATATATATATGTATGTATGTATGTGTGTATATATATATATATATATATATATATATATATATATGTATATGTATATATACATATATATATATATATATATATATCTATATATATATATATATTACCTACTGGCGGTCGCCAGTAGGTATATATAGTTAGAATTTTCAAAAATCCCATAGGGAAAAAATCCTATGTCTAATAACTTTGGTGTTTGTGGACGGAATTGGCTGAAATTTTCTGGCAAATGGAACATTTTGTTTCTGAGCAGCCCCTGGAAATTTGGGAGGGGTTCGTCAAGGGGGGGGCCGAGAAAAAAGGGGGGTCCCAAAACATGTTTTTAACATTGAGTTTTCCACAGGGCGGTTGGCCTCACTTTTAGCCCGAACGGCTGAATGGATTTCCACGAAACTTGGCAAAATTGTAGGGACTGGTAGCCCGATGTGCCTTTGCTAGGTCTCAATATATGTGCTTCAGTGGATTTTGAGAAATTAATGTTCAAAAAAAGATATATATCTGTAACAGCGGACCGGGCAGCGCTCCGGTTCGCGGACTTTACGCGTACCGGAACTTCGCGTAGCGAAGCTGATTGGCTCTCCGGTGTCTGTCAACATTCTAAACAGTCCGGAGCGGCCGCCATCTTGTCTCTCGGTAGGATTGAGAGACAAGAGGAGGCCAAAACAAAGGGGGAAATGACCATAAGGGGGCATAGTATATCCTCCCTGACCCCCTAGGTTTAATGTGGAGGCTTTAAAAGGGCCCCGCGGGGCAAAAAAAAAAAAAAAAAATTTTGTTTTTTTGCGTGGGTAGCGCCCGGTCCGCGAACCGGGAAGCGTTCTAGGCAGCGTACTATAAAGAAAAATGAATGATAGACTTTTCAAATACTGTATGTTAATTGATTGTTGGTTTTGTTGATTATTTTTTAATTTTTTTATTTTTTAAGCAATTATTTATTATTGTGATTGTGTTTCAAAATTTAATAACATTTCTAACATTTAACTAGTTTATGAATTACATATAAAAATGATTAAAGACTCAAACAATTTTTTTATTTTACATACAATTTTATTTTTCAGATTGTTTTTCAAAATTTAATAGAACGTCTAGCATTTGACTGTCCGATATGTCCTCTTGTTGAGTGAACATAAGTTCCCACATTTGACCGTCATCATAATGGAGTAAATGATCGACAGATTCTACACATTGAAGTAATTCATAGTCCCGTGACTCATCCATGAATTCTAAGTCATCAATGGGTTCCATAACTTGTTCATTGTTGCTGTCCAGAACAATTTCGAAGGAAACATTCTGCTCACCTTCCATTTTATTGCTGTAATTTGCATAAAAAATAAATATATCAGTAGTGATAGGACACTGTTGGGTTTAAGTTCAGACAGGTACTTGTGAGTTTATAACAGAGAAGTAATCTATTGGCACTGTATGGTTTCAGGAGTGAAGTAGTACTATTAAAAAGTGCCTGTGAAGAAGCCTAAGTAAATTCATAATTATACCACAGAAACCTAAATCAATCCATAATTATAATAAAGAAGCCTTTCTCAATGTCTAACTCTTACAGAGGGATAGTATATAACTATCTGAAAATGTTTTCAAATTTATAAAATAATATCTCACCTTCTAAAAACAAGTTTAAGTTGTGAGTGAAAATGATCTTGCAATGTAATTCAGGAAGTAGTAGTCAAAATGGCTGTGTTTCTCTCTCTTTCTTTATATATATTCAGGTACATAACCAATCAAATGTCAGGTAAAAAAAGTAGAAAATGAAAGTAACATTTTCATTGGTTGTCAATTCCAACACTTCAGATGTGTTTTGAGAAGTAATTTACCTCAGGGTATTTAGAGAGGTCTACAGGCTAAATGGTTAAATGGAATTCCAATCAAATTTGTGAAAATGGTAGGGATTGGTATGTAGTATGAGCTAATCTATATTTGGTGAAATTGTCTCCAGTGGCTTTTCTGTAAACTACTTTCCCACCTTTTTTGATGGTGCGCTTCCCAGGGAGCGACCCGGTACGCGAACTGTTGAGCGCCCCGGTTCGCGAACCTTAAGCGTTACGGGAGTCCACCATTTTGTGTTTCGGTCGAATTAAGATACAAGATGGAGGGCAAATAATGTTCAGAATGGGTAGAAGGGGGCACGGTAGACTTATCTTGACCCCCTAGGTTTTCTGAGGGTGGCTGAGGAGGCCCATATGTGCGAAAAAAAAAAAAAATTTTATTTAGCGAGGTTAGCTCCCGGTTCGCGTACCGGGTAGCGCCCCAGGGAGCGTACTTTTTTGAAAATTAGTGAAAAATGTTAGAGTAAAATAATAATTGTGAGTGATCAGATGTAGGGTAGCTCTGAGAAGAGCTTTTGGGTTTATGGTACATTTAGGTACTTATAAGTAGGTACCAATGCACAGTCTTAAATTCAGAATGAAAATTCTGTTGCCCTCATCTGAGAAGTGAACTCCATCTCCTCTGTAGATATCTTGCATGTAGTAACGCAAGTTATTGTTGTACAGGGAGCCCATTCCATGGTCTCTCATGTAAGCTGAAACAGATTTGTTTACATGCTTCCTCGACTTCTCAATTTGTGGACAAAATTGGTTTGACCACCTCCATTTCTGTCTTTGGCATATATTTGAATATACCAAGGCAGTTTGAGGAAAAAGTGCCATCAATTGCTCAAAGGTGTCCTTTAAAAGCATTTCCAGACCTACCCCAGTCAAAGTGCCCAAATCATTACCTCCACAGTGCACAATTAACAGGTCAGGTTTTGGCAAATGCATGAAGGTTTTCACCAATGGTATCAATTGGTGACATTTTAATCCTCTGTGGCCAAACCACTTAATTTCCACATCTTGTAAATTGAGGTTAGGTAAATTTCTGTTCTTAGCATACCTGTGAGCCCAGTGGATATAACTATGTCCAACAATCCAGACAGAAAACATGGTGAGAGAAGGTTCTGCAGTCAGATGAAGTGTGGCAATGAAATGGCAGTTGAAAAAATGAGAGTTTAAAATGAAAAAAACTGTGGAGTTTCTGTGTTAATGAAGCAGTAACAGTGATTGGTGGATTTTGATTGCTGAAAACAGAAAGTTAGGGTGCATGGATGAGTTCTTTGAAAGATGTATTTTGAATGGTCAATAAAAAATCATTAAATGAAAGATTGCAGTGGATACGCAGGTGCACTGAGAGTTCAGAGTTCAATTGCAACATTGTTGTGTGAACTTGCAAACACCAGAGGTCTTCCAAGAGGTGGTTGCCATGCAGAAAAGGCATGAAATGGCAGAGGGGGGAAGGGTTTTCATTTGAAAAAAAGTGAGGGAAGAGTTTTGATTGGGTGACATGAGAGATATGTGTGAAGAATTACAGCATTTCTGTGCTTTTGATAGCTGCAGACTCTGGAGTGCATACCTTTTGCTCTGCTGAAGACAAATTGGTGTGTTTCTGAGACTGTTTTCAAACTCAAAGTATTTGCTAAGGTGAGAAAATATTTCTTTAATTTAGATAGAGAATAGCGTGCTTTAAGGAGAAAATTATGAAGAAAGTTGTGTTTTTCAAATGTTGCTTTGTCTCAAGTGTTTTACAAATAGATTTTGTTTCTTTAAGAAAATGTAATTGGAGAAAATGTGAAGTATTAGTACTGACAGGGTGTTTTTCTGCATAGGAGCTGTGGAGTCTTTTCAAATTATGACTAGAAAATCGTTTTTGAGGAAAATTAATGGTTATAATATTTCTGACAAGGACATAATGGTGTATGCTTCTTTATAATGCAATTGACTGTCTCTGATGTTATTTTTCCCATTTTAATGTAAGACCTTTCTCTGTGGCGCAAATTGCTTGTAAATATGCTCCCACCTGTGCATGGCAAATTTAGATTTTGAATGTTTGTGTTACATAGCCATGTTAAAAGTGATACAAACATGCTGCAAAGGCAATCAAAAAACGCTTTTATGTGTCTTAAGGACATTTTAAGTAATTTTCCCATGTGCAGTGTTTTGAAATTATGATTTGAAAATCGTTTTTGGGGAAAAGGAATTGTTTTTAAAATTATGACAAGGACATAATGGTGTATGCTTCTTTATAAGGCAATTGACTGTCTCTGATGTTATTTTTCCCATTTCAATGTAAGACCTTTCTCTGTGGCGCAAATTGCTTGTAAATATGCTCCCACCTGTGCATGGCAAATTTAGATTTTGAATGTTTGTGTTACATAGCCATGTTAAAAGTGATACAAACATGCTGCAAAGGCAATCAAAAAACGCTTTTATGTGTCTTAAGGACATTTAATGTCATTTTTCCCATATTACATTAAAAGACCTTTCTCCGTGGGGCACATTCCTTGTAAATATGGTTACACTTGTGCATGGTAAATTTAGATTTTGACTGTTTGAGTTACATAACCATGTTAAAAGTGACCCAAAAAAATTGCAAAGGCTTTCAAAAAACACTTTCATGTGTCTTAAGGACATTTTAAGTCATTTCCCTGTGGGCAGTGTTTTCAAATTATGACTTGAAAATCGTTTTTGAGGTAAAGGAATGTTGTTAATTTTTATGTGCGCCATATGCCCCCAAATTTCTTTTTCAGGGGTGCAGCAGGGTGTTCTTGAGACACCCCTGCACCTTTGGAAAAATTCCTAATTTGCGATGAGCTAATTGCTAATCGCAAATTGCACCTTCATTCCTATGGGCATCCTGGCCCATGGAAATGAATGGGTAATTTGCAATTAGCAATTTGCTCATCGCAAATTAGGAATGGTAAAGAATCGCTATTCATTCTTTAAAATTCGCTATTTTGGAAATGCAAAATAGTTTGATGATACATATGGCGGTTGATCTCTAACAAGATAAGAAGCTTAGGGATACATTTATGATGACTGGCGCAATGAAGTGGACATCACTTACTTCATTGGTAGAGCTTTACATGTATTATCTCCTCTGTATTCTTCATCAAGCGTAACTTTAATCTGCAATCCTGAGTAGGCCTCACCTTAAACAAACCTCTGGATAGGCCACACCTTATCGTCATCATGAATTAATCATTTAAAATGCTAGGGACAGATTTATGATAGGTGTATGCCTCTTTTGCGCCGCTTACAAAACACTGCCCATGGGGAAATGACTTAAAATGTCCTTAAGACACATGAAAGTGTTTTTTTAAAGCCTTTGCAATTTTTTTGGGTCACTTTTAACATGGCTATGTGACTCAAACAGTCAAAATCTAAATTCACCATGCACAGGTGGGAGCATATTTACAAGGAATGTGCTCCATGGGGAAAGGTCTTATAATGTAATATGGGAAAAATGACATCAGAGACAGTGAAATGCCTTATAAAGAAACATACACCATTATGTCCTTGTCATAAATTTACAAACCATTCCTTTTCCCTAAAAACGATTTTCAAATCAAAATTTGAAAACACTGCACATGTGGAAATGACTTAAAATGTCCTTAATTAAAAATTTGCTATTCCTTATTTTGCGATTGCACTGAAGGATTTGCAAATTTTGCGATTCCTTAAATGCAATGTATCAAACAAAAAATATGTAAAAAATGACATTAAGGATTTGGAAACTACCACCAACTTCTAGTTTGTGGTAATTTGCGAATTCTTTTCAAAAAGCTTTTTTTCCAAAAAACAAAAGGTGCCATATGACGCCAATACATGCCCTTAGGGCATGTATGTGCGCCATATGCCCCCAAATTTCTTTTTCAGGGGTGCAGCAGGGTGTTCTTGAGACACCCCTGCACCCTTGAAAAAATTCCTAATTTGCGATGAGCTAATTGCTAATCACAAATTGCACCTTCATTCCTATGAGCCTCCTAGCCCATGGAAATTAATGGGTAATTTGCAATTAGCAATTTGCTCATTGCAAATTAGGAATGGTAAAGAATTGCTATTTATTCCTTAAAATTCGCTATTTAGGAAATGCAAAATAGTTTGATGATACATATGGCGGTTCATCTGTAACAAGATAAGAAGCTTAGGGATACATTTATGATGACTGGCGCAATAAAGTGGACATTACTTACTTCATTGGTAGGCCTTTACATGTATTATCTCCTCTGTATTCTTCATCAAGCGTAACTTTAATCTGCAATCCTGAGTAGGCCTCACCTTAAACAAACCTCTGGATAGGCCACACCTTATCGTCATCCTGGATTAATCATTTAAAATGCTAGGGACAGATTTATGATAGGTGTATGCCTCTTTTGCGCCACTGTGCGTCACTTTTATGATGCAGCGGCGGTGCAAAAGATTTGCTATGAGGCGACAAAATTACAAATTGATGCATTCAGGCAGATGTGTCATGGTGTAAAAAAAACGTGCCACATGAAACTGATGCAGCAGTGATGCAAAAGATGCACCATGTTGCAAGACAGGCCTCACTTGGGACATATGTATCAAGCTAATTAGCATTCGCAAAGATCAAAATTCTGCAAATTTCGGCCTTTGCGAATGCTAATTAGACAAATGGTATGTATCAAACAAGTTTGATGCAAAATAAGGAATAGCAATATTTGCTATTCCTTATTTTGCGATTGCACTGAAGGATTTGCAAATTTTGCGATTCCTTAAATGCAATGTATCAAACAAAAAATATGCAAAAAATGCCATTAAGGATTTGCAAATTACCACCAACTTCTAGTTGGTGGTAATTTGCGAATTCTTTTCAAAAAGCTTTTTTTCCAAAAAACAAAAGGTGCCATATGACGCCCATACATGCCCTTAGGGCATGTATGTGCGCCATATGCCCCCAATCTGTAACAAGATAAGAAGCTTAGGGATAGATTTATGATGACTGGCGCATCACCAGGGATGTGCCAGTCATCCTGCGCCGCTGTTCCGCCACCCATGGTGTGCTGCATTTACAATGCGGCGCAGCATGGGGCAAAAATGGCACAGATGCGTGACGTATCTGTGCTGTAAAGGTGGCGCATTGCTGGAGTTGTATTGCAAGTGTGATGCAGCTCCAGCAAGGCTCAGAGGTACCCCATCTCCACAATGTTGCGTCAAGACCTATGCCTGCTTAAAGCAGGCACAGGGTTTTGACGCAGCTTTCTCCTATCTGATTGTAAATGCGGCACACCATGGGTGGCAGAGCAGCGGTGCACGTTAACTGGTGCATGCCTGGGGATGTGCCATTTAACATAAATCTGCCCCTTTACATTTAAGTATGTGCAGGGGACACAGAGTCGGTGAGGCTTATCCAAGGTTAAGAAGAGATGAGTCCTGTTCACTGAAAAATTAGACATAGGCTTCACCTGCTCAGCATCGCTGGACATGGCTAAATAATATCTGCAAAATGTTACTCTTGTTAAACAATTTTACTATTATAATCTCTGAGATTTGTCTCTTACTCTGCAACATCTCATTGTTGTTATCTTTCTTTAAAGATAAAGACAACATCAACATGAGCGATAATCTGCAATCAGTTGATTTTGACCTCATCATTGAACTTGTAATTGAAACATCAGTGGATGTTGATCCCTTGGATAATTTAAATCCTGAGGATGAAGAAGAACGTGATGAGGATGCAGATTTGTCCGAATTATATGACATAGGGTGGGAAGCTGACCTGCTTGAGCCTATGGAACTATAAACATTTATTTTAAAAATTTATAATAAAAAAAAAGTAAAAATGTAAACCGTTTAATTTAAAAATAAAGACACCTTCAAAAACAGGTTATGTGTAGTGTCTTCAATAAAATATTAAAATATGCTCATAAAATTAGATCAGATTCACATATAAGATAGCACAGGTAACATGATTATAAATTCCATTTCTTTTCTGCTATTTCTGTATTCTAAAATTGCCATGCACTAAAAAATCTTATATGTAAAAATGTAAAGTAGTGTTTTAAGTTTTTGATTACTGTTATTGATGTACTGTTGGGTAATAGTGGTTAATAACATTTTTTAATATATTTTACCACAGATTCAACTGCAGATCATTTCAACATTTCACCATGCCAACGAAAGAAAGACTGAGAAAGGCTGCAAAACGTCAAAGACAGCAGGTGATTGAAAAAAAGCAGCAGTCCTCTAACAAAAAGATTTGTCAAGTCAACAAGAAAGCACCGGGTAAGAGTACAAAAACATTCATAAGAAATATTTGCAGTAAAAAAAATATTACTACAGAAAATGTTTCAGTCCAGAAAAAGAGAAACAATTCAAATGGAAAGGAAAGGCCAATCAAAAATGTTACTGCTAGAGCAAGAGATAACTCTGTGCATGATAGTAGAAGGAAACAACAGTTTAGGGACATTCGTAAACGAATGTTCCGCAACAGGATAATTGGCAATTTGTTAAAAAATATTAAGAAAGGTCAACAGAAAGTGGTTTTTTATAAGAGAAAAAAAAAAGTTGAGAAAGTTATTGATCAGGCATTTGAAATTAAACGTAAGTTATTTATTTTGATAATCAATAGAATTAGGAAGCTAAACAAGGCAATTTATGATTTCAAAAGAAATAGTAGATGGAAGAGAATAGTTAATCGTAGTAATTTTTGTGAAGTTTTTTCTGGAGAATGGATGCATAGTTCAAGCTGTGAGGCATTTTTTAATGAGGAGAGTTATTTCCAGGATAATGATTTGGTGCATGCAGTTGACACCAGTGGTCGTGCTTATGAAGTGAAAGATGGTTGTCCAGTTGAAAAAGAAAAACTTGTGACAACAGAGGCAGAAGAGGTGTTAGGTAATGAGGTTTTAGGAAGACGTGCTAAGGGTCCTGTGTACACCTGGAAGTGTAGTAGTATTTGCAGTGTGCGACAGGATTCCATCAATTTGCTTTGTGATTTTGTACGGTCATTTAATAAGAAAAGTTTGAAGCAGAAAATAAGGTTGTTGCAAGAATTAGATCCTTGCAGAGTGAGAGAAGTGACAGGTTTGCATGGTCATTCACTGGCTTGTCTTTCCAGGAGAGTATGCCAGAGTGTTTTTCATCATTTCAGGATGCTAGCAGTGCATCATAATAAAGTGAGGAAATTAGTTAGAATGTTGTATTATGCTAAGAGTCCAGCAATTATGCTTAAAAAATTATGTGCTGCTCTTTTGCATGGTTCTGAAATAGATGTGAAGAATATATGTGAAGAAATTGAGTTTTGTTACTTTGGAAGTAAAGAGGAGAATGTTGAAATTGACCAAGAAGAAGCGGGTAATGTGGAAGATAGTGTACAGGTTTCCAGTACAGATAATTTCCAGAGGGAAATTGCCACGTTTCAGGTCAAATCAAGTGAGAGGCCCAATTTCACTTGTGTGTGTTGTCGACGCACTTATTATAAGAATCAGACTAAGTTAGTGGATTTATATGCAAAAAGTGAAAGGGAAAATAATAGTGAATGGAAGGATTTCGCAACATACTTGATGGTAGAAAATTGTTTTGATTTGGGATTGGATCAACGTGTGTGTACTTATTGTTGTTGCAAATTAAATCAAAACCAGATGCCTGCTAGAGCAGTTCATAATAATCTGGAATTGGTTGAGATTCCTTCTGAATTGAAGGATTTAAATACTTATGAATCTATTTTGATTCAAAGTATCCATCCCTTTCAGGCTATTGTAAGAATGGAGCCAAAGACAGGGAAATTGCCTCCATCAGATTTACAGAGAGGATTAAAGGGAAGAGTTGTTTATTTGCCTCTAGATTTGAAGAAAAACATTAACACAATTGGAGTAGAAAAAGTGGACGAGGAACCTCTGGTTATCTTAGTTAATGGGGTTCCGACAAAGAATAAGAAAATATGGCAAGATTTAGTAGATGTTAGGAAAGTTAAAAAGGCAACATTGTATTTGAAAAAAAATAATAAATACTATAAGAATGTATATGTTGTAGAAGAGGAAGTAAGTGAGGAAGAGGATAGCGATTTGTGTGCTGGTCAAATTGAGAAAGTAGAAACTTCTACTAGTGAAGAAATATATGAACATTATAGTGTTCATTCTTTGCATTCCAAGGAAGTCATGGGGAATGCTATTGAGTTGTTTCAAATGAAACAAGCCAAAGGGAGTCCCATTAGTGTTTGGGAGGAAAGTTTGGAAGCTCGGTGTTTCCCACAGCTTTTTCCAACAGGTCAGGGAGGAAGATATGATGAGCGACCTCATCAAATTCCTGCTTCTGAATACCGGACTTTGCGATTGTATGCAGGAGATGCTAGGTTTCGACAATGCATTCCTTATTTGTTTCATCTCCTGTTTGAAAGCGATCTGTCTGGACTGTCATATGCAGTGAACCACATCTTGAAAAGTGGTATACACATGCAAAACATCTCGGCAAGTGACTTTATGGATAAAGTCAATGTCCAAGACAGTATTTTGGATTCTCACCTGATTAATCTCATGGCGTGTCAGCGTGGTACTAATGAGTACTGGTACCGTCGTCATGGTGATTTAAAATGTATGCTGAAGAACTTAGGTACTCCCACATGGTTCCTCACTCTGAGCTGTGCCGAGTATGGCTGGGAAGACTTACTTGAATTTCTACGAGAGGCAAATGCTAACGTAGAAAACATCGAATTCAAGACACCCGGAGAACTGTGCTCTTTGGATCCAGTCAATGTATGTAGGTACTTCAATCATAGATTTGAAGCTATGATGTCTTTCATCATGAATAAGAAGAATCCACCTCTTGGAGAGGTGTTGGATTTCTTCTGGAGAAAGGAGTACCAAGCAAGAGGTGCTCCTCATATACATATGTTGCTGTGGATCAAGGATGCACCTAAATTTGGAACGGATCCAGAAGACTCAGTGATGAGTTTTATACAACAGTATTCTACGTGTGCTGTTCCAAACGCAAAGGAGAAGAAAAGCCTAAGAGAAAAAGTTCTGCGTTTCCAAAGCCATCGATGTGGAAAGTACTGTCGTCGTAAATTCCGAAACAAGGACAAGTTCTACACCAAATGTCGTTTCGGTTTTCCACGACCGGTGATTTCTAAAGGAAGAGTAAACAGTTTGATGTCTTCGCTGCGACATAATGTGATGAAGAAATCACCTAAAAACACATACAATTTGAAGAGGAACGAAGAGTCCAAGTACATCAACGACTACAACCCGGTGATTTTGTCCATGTGGAATGCTAACATGGATATACAGTTTGTGGCTGATAACTGTATGGCTGTGGCTCGGTATGTGACGTCTTACATCACCAAAAAAGAGAAGACAGAATTGAAGGATATGTGGGAGGACATTTCCCATGAAAAGAGCCTCAGCAAGAAGTTGTACAGTTTCAGTCTGAAGATGTTGTCGCATCGAGAAATCGGAGCGTACGAATGTTCTGACCGGTTGTCTTCAGCAAGTCTCTATGCCAAGTCCAGGAGTATCATTTGGGCGAGTCTTGGTCTTGCTGCAACGCGTAATCGAGTTCTCAAACCTGTGCGGGAAATTGAGTATTTGGCGGAAAAGGAGCCAAACAGTACCGAAATTTTGAAGACCAACATGTTGGATACATATTATCCAAATCGAAGCAGTCACCTCGAGAATGTTTGTCTATATGAGGTTCTGCAAAATTACATAATCAAGAGGAACATCAAAGAAGATACTGAGAAAGGAGTGTATGCTGTAATAGGAAGTGAGGGATGTCTGGTCAAGCAAAGAAAATGCCACTTGGTAAACCATCGAAAATTGAGTGGCGAATCTCCTGAAAAAAAGGAGTTTTTCTATTTAGCACTTTTGCAACTTTTCAAGCCTTGGCGTGCAGAAGAGGAACTGCTTGGAGATTTTCTCTGTTACGAAGACTCTTTCAATGCCGCCAAGGAGACCATAGAATGTCCTGCTTTTCCCAAATATGTACAAATGTTGAATGCGGAAATTGAGCAGGAAGCAATGATTGCAGCCGAGATTGCCAGAGACAGTTCTCAGGACAGTCAGAGTTCTGCTTCATTGAGTCAGGATCCACTAGGAGGACCTGTTATCGAAAATGAAGCTGCCACTGCTATGAATGAAGTGGAAAGAGCCATGGCACATGCTCAGGAGGATGCGGTTAACTTAGAAGAGTTGGAAAGACAACTCAACGTTGAGCAGAGGAAAATATATGACGAAGTTACCATGCAAATTGATCATGGATTAAGTCGTGACAAGAAAGAGTGCTCATGTACGTCGTTGAAGCCTGTCCGACTGTACGTGAGTGGCGAAGCGGGAACTGGAAAAAGTTTCCTCATTAAAGCAATTTCATGCTATTTGCAGGAAAGGACAGAGTCATCGCTGTCTTGTGTTGTCACCGCTCCAACTGGACTGGCAGCACATAACATTAAAGGGATTACTTTACATAGTTTACTGATGCTGCCAGTGGAGCATGACAACAAATTACAATATCACAAGCTATCTGGAGATGCTTGTTTTGAAGTTTCAAGAATCTTGAGGAAAATGAAACTTCTTATCATTGACGAAGTAAGCATGGTTTCCAATGTCATGCTTGCCTTTGTGCATTTGAGAATGCAAGAAGTTCTCAAAACAGAGTATGATGTGTTATTTGGTGGCAAACACATCATTGTTTTCGGAGATCTTCTGCAGCTGACACCAGTGAAAGGGCAACCTGTGTTCAAAATGCTCATGCATGAAGATACCAGGAAGTGCCTAGGCAGCATTGGCAACGTCAATATATGGTTAAACTTCAATTATGCTGAACTGCATGAAAATATGCGTCAGGCGAAGGATGAAGTTTACAAGACTATTCTACAAGATGTTAGAATTGGAAAAGTGACCGAGCATGGGAAAGAAGCTTTACATGCACGATTACTGTCAAATTTATATCCAGAACAAAATGTTGTGCCTGAGAATATTTTTCTGAAAATTACTGAGAAGAAATCTGGAATATGTTTGATGCCAACTCTTGCAGAATGTGCCAAATTCAACAACAAAATGTTGCATTTAGAAAAGCAAGAGATTGTGAAACTGGAAGCTATTGACAGAGTAGAGCATATGGGATCAACAATTATTTTGTCTGAGAATCTGAAAACAAAATTGGATTCATTAGAGAAGAGTATATCTAAAACTGCAGGTTTTGAAAAGACTCTGAATGTGTGCTTGAACTGCCGTATAATTTTAAGAAGGAATTTACATGTTGAAAGAGGTCTGGTAAATGGATCAATGGGTAATGTTGTTGATTTTGTAAAATACAGAAATAGAGATGGAATTGAATTTTTAAAAATTAAATTTGATGGCATTGAGGAAGTACAGCTAATTGGTCGTTGCTCTGCTAGATTTTTGCTTGTAAAAGACTTATATGTTCGCCGTAAGCAGTTTCCTGTTTGCTTGGCATATGCGGTGACAATCCATAAATCGCAAGGTTTAAGTGTAGACAGTGCATTGGTGAATATTGGCAGTTCTGTGTTCAAGGAGGGTATGGCATATGTGGCATTGTCACGAGTTAGAACTTTATCTGGATTGTACTTGATTGAGTGTGATGTCACAAGCATTTGTGCGGATCTAGATTGTGTTAAGGAATACAATAGGTTAAGAAGAGAGTATGCGCCACATTTGCCTCAATATCCTTTGTTTGAGAAACGTGTGGTAGGCCGGAAACGAAGAAATGTAACCAATACTGGGGAGGTTGTAGCAAAAAGACGAAAAGTCGATGAACCTGAAATTATAAGCAGAAACAAAAAGAATTCTGTTGAAGATGTTGTTGGTTTTCAATTTGAAAACAGTTCTGGTGTCAACTGCTATGCTAATGTAGTGGTTAATGTTTTGTTTTCTCTAGAAAATGTAAAAGAAGAGATTGTGGTCAATTCTGATCAAAGATTTTGCAGTTTGTTAAATTCTGTGTTAGAGAAATGTAGCACTGATAGAACAAACATAGAAAGTGTGTCTGAAATTCGAAATCTGTTAGACAGATGTTCAGGCCAAACACAATTCTCTCAAAATATTCAGCAAGATTGTCAGGAGTTTTTAATGTATATGCTTGATGTATTGCATGCTGAAGGTGTAGATGTAGATCAGCTGTTTGGGCTTTCTTATCAATGGCAGCATGACTGCGAGAACTGTATGGTATCAAGTACTACTAGTGTAGACTCAGAAAGATTTATATATTTAACTTTGCCAGACAGTAAATCAGTCTCCTTTAATAAGCTAGTAAAAGCAGCTGATCACAACATGGAGTGTAGCCAATGTAAATCTGAAATGATGTCCACATTATTTATACGAACATATGGCCAGTATGTCATTTTAATGTTCCAACGATGTAGGCCTGATGGAACAAAATTGACAACTTTAATTAAAAATTTTGTGGCTTCGCAGTTGTCAATATCAGGAAGGACTTTTGTAACTGCAGCAATTATATATCATGACGGTCCTTCAATAACATCAGGACATTACACAGCTTATTTAAAGTCTAGAAATGGCTGGTCATTTTGCAATGATTCTGTTTTAATTTTCACAAAAAAATTGCCGTATGACCTTAAAAACTCTTACCTGGTGTTTTTAAAACCAAAATTTTAGGGAAAGAATCTCGGGATGTGCTCTGTGGAATTTCAAGAAGTTCTAATGGCTCCTACACGATTTGGCCTTGAGGATAAGTGTAGTTCAGAGACATAACTTCTAACCATAAGACTGGACGTCATGGAGAAATAAGTGCACTTTGAATGAGTTCAGAAAAACTATTTCTTTTTATAAGCTAATTGAAGCAGCCAATCAAAACATAGAGTAGAGGGAATGTAAGTCTGCAATGCTGTCTACTGTTTTACATTGCTTTGTGATTAAAAGTGATGTAGAGAATTAAATAATTGTAGTAGTCATAGAGGTAGTGTACGTCTGCTTCATAGTAAGCAGTATCAGTGTCATAGGAAATGTAGAACATGACTGAGCAAGAAGGGGAAGATATTACTATTCCAGGATTGTGAAAATGATCTTCAACATTTTAATTCTGAAAGTTGCAGAAATGCCAAATGACGGGATTGGCTTACAAGAAATCCAAGAGTTATAAATGGCTCTGACAAGATTTGGCTTTGTGGAAACTTGTGGTAGAGAGCAAGAAGTCATTTATTGCATGTAACATGTTTTTAAAAACGATGGAGGTTTTCTTTCAGAAAGTGGCGGGCTGAAAGTAATAACAGCACAACAGAGTGTAAGCTGTTCATAGGACATCCTTTGACGTCATGGAAAGTAAGTTAACTTTAAGGAGTTCTGAATTCTGATTTGTTATGTTGTATGGGTTTTTTAAACACAATCATTTTGATTGTGTTTTTTTTCCCCGCTGTTATATGATGAATACCTTCAAGTCACTGTTTTTAGTGAATTTTGATACATTCTGAGAACAGCAAAAATAAACCATTTAACATGTATAATTAATTCTGTACTGTTTGCATTTATGATGTATATGTAGAACTGTGTAGGACGCATGGAGAAGGTGAGGCTTCTGTAAGTGTCAAAGTTGTTGCATGCAGTGCTGCACTTCTGCGTACTCTTTCATATGCTGGACTACATCTGCACAATGAGATACCTAAGCAAAGGAAACACAAGTGATGTGATTGTGAAATGAGCAAAAGAAATTGCACGTATTTCAATTACATCACCTGTGTTTCCTATCATTACGAATCACATTGTGCAGATCAAGTTTAGGTCTGTCCAGGGAAACATAGGAGGTTTGGACTTTGTTCAAGAGTGCAGTGGACATGACTCACTTCATTGGTAGACCTTCACATGTATTATGTCCTCTATTCTCTTCAACAACTCGAAATTTCATCTGCAACCCTGAGTAGGCCTCACCTCAAACAAACCTCTGGATAGGACACATCTTATTGGCATCCTGAAGCAATCATTTAAAATTTTAGTGTCTTGCGACACTTTTCTGAGACAACAGCAATGCAAAAGATGCACCATGTTTTAAGATAGGCCTCACTTCATCTGCATCAAGATACTGTTAGTTTAAAATGTATATCTTTAGGACTGTGTAGGGGGCCTGGAGAAGCAGAAGCTTCTGTAAGTGTCAAAGTTGTTGAAAAACTGGTTGTCCTTCAATCTTTTCCCTTGTCTTTTGTAATTTTTAAATACATGTTTTAATATTTTTCAAATGTTTGTTCTCTCTTTCACAGATTGAAAGTATAAAAACAAAAAGTGAGTAATTTAACGACAATTATAAGGTAAATGTTTTGTACTCTTTTCGTTACATTTCTATCACATTTAACTTCTATTAGTTCCACTGCTTCATTTCTTTAACCCTCAGTTTCCTGCCTTTGCTACTTCCCTCATTCCTTTCTCTATTACCTACTTACTCAACTCCTTCCACTCTTTTTCTCAGTCCCTCTCTTCTCATAGTTCCTCACTCTTGTTCACTCACTCCGTCTCTATTACTCTTAGTGTCTTTGACTGATCACTCTATCACTATTTGTTCATAATGCTTTCTCTGTGTAGTTGAAGCACACTAAGGGGCATATTATGAACACAGCCAATAAAATTATTGCTGTTTTTATTGGCAGAAAACTGGTGCAAAAGTGGTTTTAGCGGCAGTTTTCTGCCGCAAAAGCGGCTTTAGCTACACATTTCTGCCAATAAAAGCTGCAAAACTTTTATTGCCTATGTTGATGATATGGCTCTATGTTACTTACATTTCTTTGCTGTTTCAATTAATCTTTTTCTGTTATTTTTTGTTTTCTGTTTTCTATTTTTTCTCTCTGTTATTCCCCATGTTTTAATCTTATTTTGAACATTCACTCACATTCTCCAAGAAACTCTTCTTTGTTAATGTTATACTCTCTTTTTTTTTCTATCACTTCCTTATCTATTTTGTTTTTCACAATTATACCCTCTTCCGTCTTTTCTACGGTAAATAGATCTATTAAACAGTATCTCTTCTTTACTCCCTATAGCTGTCTTTCTTTTAACATCACTCTCTGTTTACTTTCCTTATACTTACTCTTTTTTTTTTTTTTTTTTTTTGGGTTAGCTCCCGGTCCGCGTACCGGGAAGCTAACCGGGAAGCGAACCAAAAGAAATAGAGCTTGCCAGAGTGCTAAACATTCTAGCAATTTTTTTTGAAAGGGGAGGTAGTTCTGAAAAGAACTTTTTTTTTTTATATTTTTGTTGTTTTATATTTTTTTTTATTTTTTGAACATTTTTTGTTTTTTTTGTATTTTTTGAACGATTTTATATTTTTTTTGGTTTTTTTGGGGGGGGGGGAAACAACAAAAAACAGGCATTGAAAAGGGCTCAACAGGAGCAAAAAAAAAATTACTGGGGGCGGTTAGGGCAATTATGATGTTCATAAGCCATGTTGATAGCATTTATACTCATATTACCACATGCTATCAACGCACCACAGTGCATACAAGTATGTTTCATGTGGCCAAAATTCTCTTGTATGTTTGGCACAGTTTCCCGTGCCTCTGCTGGTGTCAATGAAATTGACGATCTTGATCTGGCCACAGGAGTTGATGTTGGATTTTCCTCCAAATCCCGTATTTCCGCCCGGCTGTAATTAAGTGGATGCTTCCTGGTCATGTGCCTATGCATAGTATAGTTCCCATAACTATACTTCTTATCCGTCCCTCTTGATAATTTATCTTTGCAGATGAGGCAGGTGACATACCTCGCATTCACTTTTTTTTGGCCAGGAGGGATTGAATAAAACTGCCAGATGAAACTGGGTTTCTTATGGGAAACCCGGGGCAACTCTTCTAAGAACTGTGGTTCTTCTCCCTCCTCTTCCTCCATTTCTTCCTCTTCCTCCTCTGTGTTGGTCATGACCTGGGGAGGTGGTCCTCTCTTCCCATGAGGAGGTGGAGGTGGTGGTGGGGGTGCACCAGCTGAAGCAACTACTGAAGCCATTTCTGAAGTATTAATAAAGGTCTTCCTCTCACAATGATGAAAGTCAGCGTGAGGAAAGAAGGAGGGGTTTTCATCATTTGGGAAAAACAATAGTTCTCAACCAATGAAAAGTGTTATTTTTAGGTCACCTGACCTAGCCTTACATGATTATGAAACCAAAAGTGAAATGAACCAATGAAAAGTTTTATTAACAAGTCACATGACCTCTCATGCTCATGTTACGCGCTGCGGAACGCGCCCCGGTTAGCTTCCGGGTCGCTGCGCTTCGCGCCTCGGTCCGCGCCCCGGAGCACTTCCGGGTGCGCTAACGCGGTACGTCACAAGACGCATCACGCGGCAACGCGATATGTCGCACTTTCGCGACGCGCCGCGGATCGCTTCCGGGGAGCTGCGTTTCACGCCTCGGTCCGCGCCCCGGGGCACTTCCGGGTGCGCTAACGCGGTACGTCATAAGACGCATTACGCGGCAACGCGATACGTCGCGCTTTCACGACGCGTCACGATGTTGATTTCTTACCGGTTCGCGGACCGGGTCGCGGCATCAATTTGAGCTAACGGAAAGCTTTCCGGTTCGCGGACCGGGAGCGAAACAAAAAAAATATTTAAAAAAAAATTATTAATAAACATATCAAATATATTTTGGGATTTAAAGAAGAATACATTTTACAGCTATAGATATTAGCTTTTAAAAAACCAATGAAATTCACTGAAAAAACCATAGGTTATAGACCATATATAGTTAGGAATTAGCATTTACAAAACCTTGAAAATTCACTGAAAAAACCATAGGTTATACACCATATATAGTTAGGAATTAGCATTTAAAAAACCTTATTTTACTCACACAAAACCATTGAAATTCCATATATAGTTAGTTGTACTAACTATATATCGCGCACCCGCAATCCACTGCTGATCATGTCACATATTACATTATTCATGACATGGTCAGTGACATCACTGATGACATCACTGATGACATCTCAAATGACATCACTGATGACATCACTGATGACATCTCATTTGACATTACTGATCACATCACTGATGACATCATTCATGTGATAATACGATGAAGCTCTTCAGACTCTAATATAACCTTAGATACACTCAGTGTAAACAGACACTCACAGACTGTCACTCATCCATGGAGTTACTCACACACCTAGTCAGTCATGCAAAGAATCAATCACACCTCCATTTCCTCAACTATACAGTTAAACACACCTTACTTATTCAAACATATACTAACACATATTTACTCTCTTATACAATCCCTGATACAAGTTCACAATGATCCATACAGCCACTCACACATTCACTGGCTCTTTTGCACAGTTATTTATATATGTCAACTCTCACATGTACTGTGTTTTACATATGTACTTACTTTGACATGTAGCACTGAGATATCCATTCACTCACCAATACACTCATGCACACAGTCAACCGCCCATACAGCTGTTTCCACATGCACTTTTGAACCCATACATCTAGTGAATCAACTGCTCACACATCTATGCACAGAGTCATACACCTCCCAGCCACCCATACACACTCTCAGTCTCCCATACAAATACTTGGGCAACCAATCAATAACCCATATAGTTAATCATATAGCTAATGATCAACACATGCAGCAGTTTATAGAACAACAGACATAATGATGCACAAATTGAGACAGTTTAGTCACTAACCCATGCACTCAGTGAGACACATTTAATCACTCACTCATACAGTCAGTCATGCACCTACTAAATCCTTCATCCAGACATTTATACATCCACTCATTCTTAAATATGTAAGACATATTTTAACTTTACAGAAAAATACAGTCACTGGATGTTGTCATCAGTGATGTCATCAGTGATGTCATTTGAGATGTCATCAGTGATGTCATCAGTGATGTCATTTGAGATGTCATCAGTGATGTCATCAGTGATGTCACTGACCATGTCATGAATGATGTAATATGTGACATGATCAGCAGTGGATTGCGGGTGCGCGATATATAGTTAGTACAACTAACTATATATGGAATTTCAATGGTTTTGTGTGAGTAAAATAAGGTTTTTTAAATGCTAATTCCTAACTATATATGGTGTATAACCTATGGTTTTTTCAGTGAATATATATATATATATATATATATATATATATATATATATATATATATGTGTGTGTGTGTGTGTGTGTGTGTGTATGTATTTTGCATTAAAAAAACGTTTAACTGTACTAAAAAATCACAAGTTAAAGAGACTTTATAGTAGGTGAAAATGGCAATTAATGTTAATGTTAATGTTAATATTTATTTATTAAGCGCTCGTACGCCCAAGGGCTTCATGGCGCTATAGGAGGGAACACAGCACACCAGTTAAAAACAGAGATGAGGCAGCTCAGCAGTAAGCCTGGGAGAATAACCAGGTTTTGAGAGAGTGTCTAAAACTCAAGTTTCAGTTGAAGAGGAAGAGAGTTCCAGAAGGTGGCTGCAAGGTGATCAAAGCAGCAACCGCCTAGACGCTTCCTCTTGTAAGAGGGGACATTCAGAAGGGATTTGTGGGAGGAGCGAAGATTGCGGGAAGGATCGTATCTGATAAACAGATCTCTAATAAACTTAGGGCCAGAATCAAGTAGGGACTTGAATAAAATACACCCTGTTTTGAAAGCAACTCGCTGCTCAACAGGCAGCCAATGTAACTGTTTCAACCCTGATCTAATAGACTGCCTTTTAGAAAGATTCAGAATAAGTCTGGCAGCCTGGTTTTGGACCAGCTGGAGGCGTTTTAACTCTCCAATTTGAAGCCCAAGATAAAGGCTGTTGGAGAAGTCTAGTCGCGACAGGACCAAGGCAATAACAATCTGGGTGAGGGCAGCTGGAGAAAAAAAACAAGCGATTTTCTTAATTTTCTTTAATTGAAAGAAGCTGGATGACACCACTGCGCCTACCTGTCTTTTCAGAGACAGATCCTCACTAATAAGTACACCCAGACTCTTAACTGAAGATGACTTAGAAGGTGGAGCCCCCAAGCTGGAAGGCCAAAAACTTGGGTTCCAGCTAAGCACACTCTGCCCAGGCAAGACCAATTCAGTCTTGCCTGGGTTGAGTTTCAAATGATTGCAACTCATCCAACTCTGGATGTGGGACATGATATTTTGAAATTCCTCTACTGAGTCCTTGGTGTTCAAAGGAAAGATGAGTTGCAAATCATCTGCATAGTTGAAGATGGTAACTTTCGCTTTTCTTAAGGAGTACAATAGGGGGCGTAGGTATAAGTTAAAAAGTAAAGGTGACAATGATGAACCCTGAGGTACTCCACAGGTGGTAGATATAGTGGGAGCTGTGAAGGAGCCCAATCTTACAGATTGAGTGCGGCCGGTGATAAATGAACGGATCCAACTCAGCGCAGGGCCCCTAAGACCTGCTTGCTCGACACGGTTGACCAAGATGGTATAGTCAACCGTGTCGAACGCAGCCGAGAGGTCCAGTAGCACCAAGGCCTGGTGGATCCCGTTATCCGCGTTCCGCCTCAGGGTATTTTGTACCGCCAGGATAACTGCCTCAGTCGAGTGACATGGGCGAAAACCAGCTTGGTTAGGTGCGAGATATTCAGTTTCTTCAACAAATTTGGACATATTGTCACAGACATGAGCCTCCAAGAGTTTAGCACAGTATGGCAACAGTGATATAGGCCTATAGTTAAGCGGGTCGAGCGGGTTTGCTCCGACCTTCTTTATCAGGGGAATGAGTAGAGCCTTTTTAAGGTTGTTGGGGACTTTACCTTGAGAAAGAGATCCGTTCAGCAGAAAAAGCATGCCCTCAGGAATAGCAGTTCCCACCTCTCTCAAGATGTGCGGAGGACAGATGTCATCAGGTGAGCCTGATTTGACCCTGGCGAAAAGCTTAATCAGAGTATCGCCATCAATGAGGGGAAATGATTCCAAAGTTGAAGAATTATAATACGCATCAGCCAAAGAGGGGGAGGACAGAGTAGAGGAAATGCTTTGTTTTATAGTGCAAATTTTATCAAAGAAAAAAGAATTAAGTGAATTACAGAGGTCCTGAGTGGGAGCCACAGATTGAGTGGTTCTGTCACTGCCACTAAGACTTTCAACGATATTGAACAATTCTTTTGATTTGTTACGGGAATTCAAGATTTTTTCCGAGAAGTAATCAGTTTTATATTTTTGGACAAGTTTCTGATAGTCCTTTCGAGCCCTGCAGTAGTTGGCTTTGTCTAGTGCCGAATACACTGTTCGCCACTTCCGCTCTTTTTGACGAACCTCGAGTTTTAAAGCCTTCAGGTGAGGTGTAAACCACCTGTGGGCGTCATTAGGGCGGGAGCTGGGAATATTAGAGCAGGGAGCATGCACGTCCGCTGCTTGACGTAGCCAGTTAGTGAAGGCTTCTTCAATCCCATTAATATCCTGATCTAATGGGGGAAGGGATGAAGTCAGCGTGTCGATGAAGGCTGAGATGTCAGTGTTCTTCCATAATCTGACTTTCCCGCCTTTCTGGAAAGGCTGCTTTTTACTTTTCGCAATAGCGATAGTAAAATATATCAAAAAATGGTCCGACCAGATGCAAGGAGTAATGGAACTAATAACCAAGGGAATATTCTGTGACCAAATTTGATCGAGGCTGTGCCCTTTTTCATGGGTGGGTAAGTGAATCTGTTGGGTCATGTTCAGGTCTAATAAAGTCTCTTTCAACGCGGCTGCCTGAGTGTCCAGGGTAGTAGAGTTTAACCAAAGATTAAAATCGCCCAGCAGCACGATTTTTTGTGGTTGATAATTAGGGGGGCTAGGTGTTCTGCCAAAGATGCCGCAAATGTAGGCATGTTTTGGGGGGGACGATAGATAAGGATCATTAGCAATGATCCACTATCAGTGTCCATTTTAAAAATCATATTATCTGATCCAGTAAGGTCAAGAGATGGCAAAACTGAAAATTTGTGGGTGTTACGAATAATAGCTGCTACTCCTCCACCCCTTTTGTCAGCAGGTCTATTAACGTTTAAAATGTAATAGTTAGAAGGAACAGCTGCTAAAATATAGGGTAAAGAATCTGCAGTAAGCCAAGTCTCTGTGAGAAGTAAGAGATCGGGTTGCTCGGCTTGAAGCAGAAAAAATATATCCATATGGTGTTTGACCATAGACCTGGTGTTTAAATAATAACATTTAAGTGTGGTCTCTAAGTCCACAGAGGGCAGAGGGGGAGTACAGAGATTGGGGCGCATAGCTTTGCCAGCAATGTATTTGGATTTAAGGATGCCATAAGTAGCGGCGCGTTTTAGTACATACGCTGGTAAAGCGGGACCCGGGTCGTCTGTGGGTCTAAGTAGTATTAAGTCCTGGGAAGAATATGTGTGTATTTGGCCAGGGGCTCCAGCCCCTAGCCCCGGTCGGCCGCGGACGGGCGCAGACGGGCTCGACTTATGCGCGACTTCGGCGCGCATTCGTCGCGCCCGCTGCGCTCCTGTATACACATTTGGTTTTATGCCCTGCCTCCCGGGAGAACTAGACCGCTAGATCCGGTCCAGCCCCACCCAAGATGGCGGCTCGCCTCGCCCTCCACACAAACGGCACCGGCCGCGGTGGAACAGGGCGGGGTACAGAAAAATATACAACACAGTGGGTAGGTAAGATTCAAGCAGTAATTTTCCTATTTAAAAACGAACATAAAATATTTATGGAGCGCTGGCGTCTCATTCACGTCAGAGCAACGACAATCTCTACCATTAACTGCGCGTAATGAATAAAAAATCAAGGGGTTCTCAGAGAGCTGGGTTGCTGCCACCAACCTTACGTTCTCGGATAGCCCTGGGCCTGGGATCGTTTTATGCCCTGCCTCCCGGGAGAACTAGACCGCTAGATCCGGTCCAGCCCCACCCAAGATGGCGGCTCGCCTCGCCCTCCACACAAACGGCACCGGCCGCGGTGGAACAGGGCGGGGTACAGAAAAATATACAACACAGTGGGTAGGTAAGATTCAAGCAGTAATTTTCCTATTTAAAAACGAACATAAAATATTTATGGAGCGCTGGCGTCTCATTCACGTCAGAGCAACGACAATCTCTACCATTAACTGCGCGTAATGAATAAAAAATCAAGGGGTTCCCAGAAAGCTGGGTTCCTGCCACCAACCTTACGTTCTCGGAGAGCCCTGGGCCTGGGATCGTTTTATGCCCTGCCTCCCGGGAGAACTAGACCGCTAGATCCGGTCCAGCCCCACCCAAGATGGCGGCTCGCCTCGCCCTCCACACAAACGGCACCGGCCGCGGTGGAACAGGGCGGGGTACAGAAAAATATACAACACAGTGGGTAGGTAAGATTCAAGCAGTAATTTTCCTATTTAAAAACGAACATAAAATATTTATGGAGTGCTGGCGTCTCATTCACGTCAGATCAACGACAATCTCTACCATTAACTGCGCGTAATGAATAAAAAATCAAGGGGTTCCCAGAGAGCTGGGTTGCTGCTACCAACCTTACGTTCTTAAGACATAACGTTTCAAATTAACAAAAACGCTGTAATTCACTGGTTATAATGATCTCAAGTAATTAGACCTCTTGCCCTTAAATAACTATAACTTGCACCCCTGCCATGCACAGTGTTTTCATCTATGATATAATTTCACATCCTGCAGGGACATGCATGGTTGATATTTGCTCTGCCTTCTTATCCGTACCCATACATGAGAAGAGTCTTTTCTAGAAGTACCTCTTCTCGTTCACATTCCAAGGGTCACAACTTTCATGGACTAATCTCCCACAGGGATTTAAAGAGTTACGCAGTCCTCTCAATCTTTTCTCTGGCCCTAAAGAAGGATTTGAACATGATGGTCTTCCCCTAGGGAGCCTACGCTGATTCAATATGTTGATGACTTACTGCTGGCATTTGTTACTGTAGAACAGTACAAGGAAGACTGTATCTGCCTCCTTACTGAACTGGCTTCAAAAGGGCACACAGCTTTTAAGGTACAATTGCAGTTTTGCCTCCCCAAGTGAGATATCTTGGCCATGGGATTTCTGCAATGAAGCTATAAAAGAGATGACGCCATCCCAAAGTTACCCCTTCCTGTAGCGATCTCCAAGTTACATACATTATTGGGAAAGGGGGGATATTGTAAACAAGGCATTCTGGGTTTTGTTGAAATGGCCAAGCTTTTACTAGCAATAGTCAGAATAGAAACACCTGAATACTTGCAGTGGTATGGTTTAGCAGAAAATGCATTTGTAAAGATAAAACAGACATTAACTGCAGCACCAGCCTTAGGGCTCCCTGATCATGTGAAACCTTTCACTTTGTTTTATCATGAATTAAATGGATTTGCACCTGGGGTACTGTTACAAAACCATGGGGTTCAGAAAAGACTCATAAGTTATTACTCCATTGTGTTGAACCTTGTCCCATCTGGGCTACCACCCTGCTTATGCTCTGTGGTGGCAACGGCAGGCCTTGTTGACGCTTCTGAAAATATTGTGTAAAGCTCCTCATTAGATATTGCCTTGCCACATTGTGTGGGTCTCTTTCTCCTTACTACAAAAATGCAGCATCTGTCCACAGCAAGATTGCATAAATATGAAATCGGAGTGCAGTCTGCCTCTCATATCACTTTGGTTTACTGTCCTGCTTAGAATCCTGCTTCCTTAATGCCTACTAGTGAAAGTGGAGAAGCACAATATTGTATTTTAACTACCGGTCAGGTTACTAAGCAATATATTGACCTAACAGACATGACTCTGGATGAATGGGAATTACCTTCTTTTGTTGATGGTTCTTGTCTCAGAAACAAAGTAGGTATTCTGGTTACTTTTTACTGTATGTGTGGAGAGTTGTGACCTGTACACAGTGATATCGGCCCAGATTGCTGAGTGTATTACACTCACAAGAGCTGACGTTCTTGCAAATTATAAGACTGTTACTGTATATAAGAATTCATTGTGTTTACATTGATGCATGCTTTTGATCTGCTTTGGTACAAAGGAGATTCCTGACATCAACAGGAACTCCCATTAAAATGGAGAATGTGTTAAAAATGTTTTACACGCTTCGCAGTTACTTGAGAAAGTACTTGTTACTGAACTTTCTGCTCAGCTCAGTTCTGATCTCTATATTGCTCTTTCTGCTTGTTTCTGACCTTTATTTTACCTCTTGCTGCTCATTTCTGTCCTTTATTTTGCTTCTTCCTGCTCATTTCTCATATCTATTTTGTCTCTTGCTGCTCGTTCCTGACCTTTATTTTGCCTCTTTCTGCTCATTTCACACCCATATTTTGCCTCTTTCTGCTCGTTTCTGACCTCTATTCAGCCTCTTTCTGCTCGTTTCTCATCTTTATCATGCCTCTTTCTGCTCGTTGCGGAACTTTATTGTGCCTCTTTCTGCTCATTTATCACCTTTATTTTGTCTCTTGCTGCTGGTTCCTGAACTCTATTTGGCCTCTTTCTGGTAATTTTCTACCTCTATTCTGCCTCTTTCTGCTCATTTCTGACCTCTATTCAGCCTCTTTTTGCACATTTCTCACCTTTATTGTTGCCTCTTTCTAACTCATTGCTCAACTTAATTCTGCCTTTTTCTGTTACTATCTCAACATTTTTGTGCCTCCTTCTGCTTGTTGCTGACCTTTATTCTCCCACTTTCTGCTCGTTTCAGATCTCTATTTTGCCTGTTGCTATTCATTTCAGTCCTTTACTTTGCTTCTTCCTGTTGATTTCTCATAGCTATTTTGCCTCTTGCTGCTAATTCCTGTCATTTATTTTGTCTAATGCTGCTCATTTCTGACCTTTGTTCTGCCTTTTTCTGCTCATTTCTGCCCTATATTCTTCATCTTTCTGACCGTTTCTCACCTTTCCTTTCTGCTCATTGCTGGCCTTTATTCTGCCCCTTTCTGCTAATTTCTCACATTTATTTTGCCTCTTTCAGCTTGTTTTGGACCGGTATTCTGATTCTTTCTGCTCATTTCACTCATTTGTTTTGCCTCTTTCTGCTTGCTGCTGACCATAATGTTTCCTTTCTACTAGTTTCTCACCATAATTTTGCCTCCTTCTACTCGTTGCTGACCTTTATTCTGCCTCTTTCTGCTAGTTTCTCACTTTCATTTTGCCTCTGTGCACATTGCTGACCTTTATTTTGCCTCTTTCTGCGTGTTGCTGACCTTTATTCGGCCTCTTTCTGGTAGCTTCTCACCTTTATTTTGCCTCTTTCTGTTTTTTGCTGACCTTTAACCTGCCAGTTTCTGTTAGTTTCTGATCTCTATTTTGTTCTTTCTGCTTGTTTCTGAACTCTATTTTTCCTGTTGCTACTCATTTCTGTCCTTTACTTTGCTTCTATCTCCTCATTTTTCATATCTATTTGCCACTTGCTGCTCATTTCTGTCCTTTATTTTGCCTCTTTCTGCTCGTTTCTGACCATTATTTTGCCTCTTTCTGCTTGTTAAACACTTGTATTTTGCCTCTTTCTGCTTGTTTCTAATCTTTATTCTGCCTCTTACTGCTCGTTTCTGACCTCGATTCTGCCTCTTTCTGCTCATTTCTGATCTCTATTTTGCATCTTTCTGCTTGATTTTCACCCTTATCATGCCTTTTTCTGCTTGTTGCTGGCCTTTATTCTGCCTCTTTCTGCTCGCTGCTGACCTTTCTTCAGCCTCTTTCTGATTATTTCACTCATTTAATGTGCCTCTTTCAGCTCACTGCTAACCTTTATTCTGCCTTTTTCTGCTTGTTGCTGAGCTTCATTTTGCATCTTTCTGCTCGTTCTGGCTTATATTCTGCCTTTTCTGCTTGTTTCTGATCTCTTTTCTGCCTTTCTGCTCATTTCTCACCTTTATTTTGCCTCTTTCTACTTGTTTCTGACCATTATTTTGGCTCTTTCTGCTCGTCTCTGACCTATATCTTGACTCTTTCTGCTTGCTGCTGACCTTTAATCTGCCAGTTTTTGCTCATTTCTAACCTTTATCCTGCATCTTTCTCCTCATTTCTGACCTTTATTTTGCCTCTTTCTCCTCTTTTCCAACCAGAACGAGGGGTGCAGATCCAAGGCCCTGCTGTCTCAGTCAACTCCCCTCCTTCTGCCAGAGCCAGCATTGCTCTCACAGGCATGGAAATGCTAAACATGCAGCTCCCTATCTGTGGGAGCATTCCTTTTGTCCATTTCCCTAGCAGGGAAACAGACGAAAACTCCACTCTCAGCAAGCGGGAGTGGTTTCACAGCTCTCGCTTGCGGAGAGCAGAGATCGTATTTGCTCTGACTTAGCAGGAACTGTTAAAGCTCCCATCAAGTCAGAGCAAACAGCTTTGTCCTGGGGATGGGAACCCTGGTTTCCGCCCATGGGAGTGAAGTTTCCCAGGGCTCTTATTGGCTTTAGGAAAGGTGGGCCACATAGTCCTCTCCTTTGATCTGTACGGGCTGGCCCAAGGAAGGTGGTGTTCCCTGAAACAGATAACGGCCTGAGAGGGGTGCCATGCGGCCCCCTTCTTTCTTTAGGAAAAAAAGAACTCCCCAGATAGGTGGTGGTCCCCAGGGTGCTTGGGTCCGTGTGGCCCCCGCTCTATAAATAAGTTAGCCACAGGGAGGTGGTAGTCCCTGGGACGCAGTGGGTCCGTGTAGCCACCCTATGCATTTAGTTTAAAGCCCCGGGGAGGTGGTTGTCCCTGTGGGGTCCGTGAGGCCCCCCCAAGCATTTAATGTGAATCCCCAGAGAGGTGGTGGTCCCCATGGCATGTTTTAGCCCTTGGAAGGGGCTCCGTGCGCCCCTTCCATTTTTAAAAATAATTTCCACATGGCCCCGGGACCAGGCCCATCAAGGGGCTGCAATTAAAACAAGTGCGGAAGTCTGTGCTTGTTTTTAAAAAAAAGAATTTGCAGAAAATACGCAAATTTCATGATCTGCATAATCATGTCTACATTTCTGACATATTTGGTGTTGGTGCAGAAAACTACCTTTTTGTAAATTGGCGTATATTCATTCAGTAGTTTTGGAATTATTATGAAAAATCTAAATTGGCATATATAGGGAGGCGGATCCTCCGAGGATCCGCCAGTCTCCGTGCTCAAATCTGATTGGCAGCCAAAACTTCAAACCAGGAAGTGTTGGCAGCCATCTTGGGATTTGGCTTGAGCCGAGTCTCAAAAGAAACATTTAAAAAAAAGAAAAGGGGGCACGTTTGGAATACTTTGACCACCTAGGTCTCATGGGGTTTTCCCAAAGGGACCCCGCAAGGGCAAAAAAGTATTATTATTTTTTCAGTGGGAGTCACGTTGGATCCACGGCTCCTGCTGAGCATCCAATTAAAAAAGAAGAGTGGGCTCCTGCACTTCTGCAAACTTTAGCTCCCGGGTGGGCCAGGTCCCAGGGATGAGGAAGTATAAAAAGGAGGGGCACAAGAGGCTCCCCTCCTCAGGCTTATAAAAGTCCCGAAACTACCTTCTCTCTGGGGCACTGTTTTTAATTCATGCTGGCGTTGCCTGTGTGGCAAACCCAGCTCCCTGGGGATTGCCACCTCCCCAGAACAAATATGAAATAAATGAGGAGGCACCCGCATGGCCCCTCGGCAGTCCCAGGGAATGCCTTCACCCCGGGGCATCAAAAATTCCCAAGGGCTATACATAACAATGATGCAGGGGGCGCGCTGCTCCCCCCTCAGCCCCGTGGACTGCAACTTCCCCGGGGCATTAAAAAACACGCAAACGGGCAGGCCAGCGGGCCTGCCCACACCCCAGGGGCGCCCACCTCCCTGGGGCTGAGCATAACGATAATGCGGGGTGCCAAGCTGCTCCCCCCCCTCAGTCCTACGGTTCGCCACCTCCCCGGAGATTAAATAAATCAATGTAGGGGGTCCGTTGCAGACTCGTGGCCCCAGGGAACGCCACCTCCCCGGGGAATGTTTTATAATGGAGGGGAGCTGTGGGCCCCATGGTGGACTGCAATTGCCCACCCTGGGACATAGCTGTTTGCTGTGGCTTGGCGGGAGCTTTAACTGCTCCTACCAAAATGATCTTGCTTGCTTGAAGTTGAGAATGTGTCTGTTTCCTTGCCCGCTGTCAAGCGAGCATGGAAACAGACTAATTGCTTTCAAACACAGGGAGCTGCATGTTTAGCAGTTCCCTGTGTGTAAAATCAATGCATGGCTACCGTAGGAGGCAGGGAGCCAGCAGGGACCGCAGGGCCCTTCAGGCTCTCCTGTGGAACCATAGCACATTGGGTGCCCTGGGGCACCCAGGATACATGACCCGACCCCGGGGATGGGGTCCCTGGTGCCTAAAATGACCCCGGGAGGGAGGCCACATGGCCCCCTCCTCCATTGGAAAAAGGCTGGGCTCTGAGAGATGTGGTCCCCAGGGCTGAAATCAGCCCTGGGAGGGGGTCACACAGACCCCCTCCCCTATTACAAAAAGGCAGGCCCCCAGGGGATAGAGGATGTGGTCCCCTTGGCCGCAATCGGCCCAGGAAGGTGGGCCATGCAGCCCCCCACCCCCTATTAAAAATAATTAAAAGAACAGGCCAGACCCCGGGGGAAGTCGTCTAAGGCCCCCCCCCTTTCTCAACCACTCTGCAAAGGGGCCTCCTGGTGCACAACTGGTTTGGGGATGACGTCCCCTTGGCTGCTAAGGTTTCTTGGGGGGCAACAACTTCTCCTGTTACCTCCAGTATGTCCCACATAGTGGGATTGCTGAGAGTTCATCTGAGGCCCCACGTGCTTTTTCCATCACTCTGCATACGCGCCTCCTGGTGCACTACTGGTTGTGGGATGAAGTCCCCTCAGATGCTGAGAGTCCTTGCAGGCCAAGAACACCTCCTGGTATATCCAATAAGTCCCACACAGAGAGATTGTTGAGAGCTCAAGGGAGTTCCTGCCCCCTTTCTCCACCACTCAGCAAAATGCGCCTCCTGGTGCACTACTGGTTGGGGGATGGTTTTTGTATGAGTGAGGAAGGGGTTTTATGAGTAGCTATATGAGTGAGTGAGAGGTTGTATGAGTGGCTGTGTGGGTGAGTGAGTGGGTATGTGAGTTTTTGCCTGGATGAGTGAGTGGGTGTGAAACAAGTTGTATAGATATGTGAATCGTTATGTGAATGGTTCTGTGGATGTGTGAGTGACTGAATGTATGAGAGACTGTATGGGGATGTGAGTGGGTGTGTGAGTGGTTCTGTGGCTGATGCCATTACTGATGTCATCAGTGACGTCATTTGAGATGTCATCAGTGATGTCACTGACCATGTCATGAGTGATGTAATCTGTGAGGTCATGAGCAGTGCATTACTGGGACGTAAGTTATAGTTAGCTCAGGTAACTATAACTAATGAATTTCTATAGTTTTGTTTGAGTGAAATCCGAGCCTAACTATAATCTTCCTGTAACCTTTGTTTTTTCAGGGAATTTCTACAGTTGATTTAAAAAATAATTCCTAACTGTAACATCCCTGTACCCTTTGTTTTTTTAGTGACTATTACATATATGTACATTATAAATGAGTTTTAGGACCCTTCCTTTTTCTCAAACCCCATTTGAAGGATCGCTCTGAAACTTTCCAGTAAGGAGCTGAGGTGGATGAACTTTCTTTAAGGTTACAAACAAAACAAAACATGCTTTTCCTATGGCAATGTTGTCCTAACTATAACTACTCAGTGGTGACTGCCACTGGGTAAGATATATATACAGTCGAAAGAACCTTACGGAGGTAAGGTGGGGCTCCTGAGCACACCAAAAATGAATGTAATAAATTGTAGCACGATGATTGATGCGAGGTAAACAAAGGAATGGTGGTCCACGATTTTATTCAAAGTGTCCACAGAGTAGGTCAATCATCTGTATTTTAAAACACGTGATGTGTAACACAAATCATCATAGTTTCCATTGGAAAATCATTAGGTATCACAGTACATGTTCACCCCGATGCATTTCGAGCCAAGCCGGCTCTTCTTCAGGGGGTTGAGTATCAGGATAACCGGGAGGTTAGGAACAAGTGCGACCGTGCAGGGCGGCGTATGTGAGTCACATACGCTGCCCTGCACGGTCGCACTTGTTACTGATACTGAAATTTGACATCATAAGCAGTGTATGGAGGGGGTGCAAATTATAGTTCGCTCTGCTAATTATAACTGGTCAATTTCTGACCTTTTAGTTCAAAATGTTAATATTATTACTGATATATTCACCTAACTATTACGTTACTTTAACCTTTGTTTTTTTCTGTGAATTTCTAAGGCCAGCATGCTCCCAACCCCACAATATGCACAGCCTTTGGCACGCACTGCATAGTGTTGTCCTTCGGTCCCCGAGGACCCCATCACCAGGGGCCAAAACATATATATTAAGGTGAGGTGGCATGCAGTCCCTTCCTCAACCCTTAATTGGCCTTGGGGACCCCATCTCCTGGGGCCAGTTTTCATAAATAGGGGAGGGGGTCATGTGGCCTTGCTCCCCTATCCTTAAAGGATCCCAGGAACCCTATCCCTCAGAGCCAAACACAATTAAACTGGGGTGGGGGATGTGGCCCCCTCCTCAAGCCTTCTTTGGCCCCGGGGACCTCATCCCCCAGGGCCAAAATCGAAGGGGAGGGAGGCATACAGTAACCTTATTAGGCCCCTTATTAGGCCCCAGTAACCTTATTAGGCCCCTGGGACCCTGTTCCCTGGGGCCAAATATAATAAAATATGAGAAGGGGACCAATTAGCCCCCTTCCTGAGCCTTCATAGGCATGGACATCATTTAGGGTTATCAGGGTAGCAGCTGCGACCCCTAGCTTGTCACTGGTGACCCCCGGCACTGCCTTTGCGACCCCTGGCTTCAGAGGTGGAAAAAACTGTGTCAGGAATACAGTGACAGCTTGTACTTACAGATATTGATTGGGGCTCCACTCACTTTGTTTTCAGTCATTTTTTATTTCACTAATAGTGAATAGTCTTACCTTAATCACTTTTAGTGTAATAAAACATGGAGTGCAATTATGTGGAATATGATCTTCCCTGGGAGCTGGGGTAAGGAACAAAATGCTCCTAAATTCTCTTAAATGTCTATTGCATGTGTGGTCACGGGTGAGAATGTGTTTACGTGCGGGAGAGTTTATGATTGAATGTGAGTGTTAGTAAAGTGAGGGTCAAAGGGTGTGTGATTTCACTTCCACTATCCCCAACATTTTAGTGCATTGGCGTTTATGTTCATAGGCCCCGTGGACCTCAACCCCCGGGCTGTGTTTTGTTTAAGAGGGGCTGGAGCTTCACAGCCCCGTGGATCCCATCCTCTGGGCCTAAAGCCAATTAAAAAGGGGCGGGTGCAGGGCCCTACCTCCCTGAGCCTTTTGGGGACGCAGGGACCCCATCCCTGAGGCCAAAGTTAATTAAAAAAAAGGGAAGGGGGAGTGTGCCCTCCTCCCTGAGCCTTATTAGGCCCCAGGGACCCCATCCACTGTGTCTGAATAATTAATTAGGGAGAGGAAGTACAGACCACCTCGTTAAGTCTAATTAGGCCACAGGGACCTCATTCCCATGGCCAAAATTTAAATAAAAGGGAGGGTAGTCCCCCTGAGCAAATAGGTCCCAAGGACCCCATCCCTCAGGGACATTCCTTATTAAAAAGGGAAGGGGGGGGGGCACGTAGACTACACATTTGAGCCTTCTTAGGCCCCGGTATCCTCATTCCCTGGGGGCAAATATAATTTTAAAAGGGCAGGGGGACCTGAATAGGCCCTGGTGACTCCGTTCAGGATCCTGAACCAAGAAAGACATGGATGGAAGAGTAGTCACTGTTTACAAGTTAAGAGCACGGGGAACCAGATTTCTCCATTCCAAATAGTGTCAACCAAAGGTGAATTAAGAAGCCACATAATGTAGACATGTCGAGGGGCACAGACAGATACATGAGTGAGTCACAATCACTATGGTATATGCACATTGACAAATAGGATGTAGAACCAAAGCAAATTATGTATTACATGGTACTATACCACAAATCATATACCAACCCAAGAATGATATAGAAAGCCTGGTACGTTTAAATATGGGGGTACTATACAGTGATAATACATAAATAACAGGGTAAGTGTACACGAAATGAAGATGCACGTCGAAATGGTAATATCATAATGCATGTATATTGTGTAAACTGAATTTGAACGCAGTACTCTACCGTGACTCAGAGATAACAAGAACTGGATCTTACACAAAGAGTTGTGTTAGCACTGCAACAAATTTATTAAATGTATAAATTAATATGCGTTATTTGTATAATGAAATGCTTAATAGCGGGAGCAAATAAAGTTGAACCAAATTGAAACGGACATTCGATAAAGTTGTACAAATTGAATGAGAAGCGGGGATCAATTCAGAGAACAAAACACAAAGAAGGGTACTTAAAATAATTTGGTTCCTTTGTTCTTCTCGTAAATAATTGATTGACCCGATATAAATGTGCAAATGCGAATTCTCTTGAAACCCTTTTGAATTTTGATGTTCTGAAATTGCACTTTTGTATTATTTATGTTTATGTTTTTCATGCAAAGTGAATAATGGTTTGCAACTATGAAGCAATAGTCTGTTGTTTATGACAATGGCAAACATCATGGTGATCCCTGAATTTTAAAAATCAAGGAAACTCGGCATACGAGTTACGTGAGCAAGACCGCTGAAGGCCGAAACGCATTGACTTTTGCTCTAATAAATTGAACATCAAACCGCAAACTGGACTGCCTCGTTCTTTGCTTGCCCTGGAAGGTGAGGATTGTGAAATATAAAAAAAAAAAATATATATATATATATATATATGAAGGTCCGTAAACAAATTAACACACGCTCTCAGTGGCAGCCAAAGTAACACCAACAGCAAAGGTCCAAGGGTGTTTAATCGTTTGCTACATGTTTCGGCTTCTCACAAGCCTTGATCACGCAAACATTACATGGTGCACGAAGTATAAGTAAACAAACATGGACTGCCTTGTGAGCACTGGGCATGATCAATTACCAGATATCCACCACCCTTTTCACCTGGGACTGCTGCTACGCCCTGCAAGTATTTTTGTTTGTACAGCAGCCAATTTTGCTCGGCCTAATTTGGTTCCGAGTCCTTTATGCACACGGGCACTTGCCCATGATTCGCATGCTTTCACTGTGTCCTTTAAGATGAGTTTCACGTCACCATTTGCTTAAATGTTGCTGTCTCTTTAATTGGCAGAGACAGCACTAGTCAATTTTGTATTCGGACAGATGTCCGTGATTTACTTTCAAAGGGCTTTTCTGCTTGCCACAGCACGTCTATATTTGATATTTCTCTAGTTACATTTATGAGATATTTGCGCTGTGCGTCGTAAGCTTCATTTGATTTGGACGCCACCAATAATTATCAATGTATTTTTATGCATTTACTTTAACTATATTGTGATTGTACTATGGGTAGACTTTACGTTGTTTGTATTAAGTATAGAATTTTCCCAGTTCTTGATTTGGATTATAACGGTTTAGCCCTTACAAGATGTCTGCCACCATATTTATTTGCAGTCCTATTTCGAGCACCATGTTTGTTTACTTATACTTCGTGCACCATGTAATGTTTGCGTGATCAAGGCTTGTGAGAAGCCGAAACATGTAGCAGACGATTAAACACCCTTGGACCTTTGCTGTTGGTGTTACTTTGGCTGCCACTGAGAGCGTGTGTTAATTTGTTTACGGAACTTCATTGAATTTCCGGCGTGCTCGACCGGAGTACACGCCACCTCCCGAGGGGCCCCAGGCAATCTACAGAGCAACTCGTGACTTTGAATATATATATATATATAGATAGATAGATAGATAGATAGATAGATAGATAGATAGATAGATAGATAGATAAAGATATGTATGTATATGTAAGTATATTTATTTATGGTGCGGTCGCCAGTAGCGCCTTCTTATCCTGTTCTCCTCTGGGCTTCCGCTTCTTCTTTGTGTTGGAGCTTGTTGGACATGTATATATGTATATGTATGTATAAGTCCCCCTCGGAGGGACAAAACGCATCATGGCTGTTGTTGCACCTCGGGTGGAAATAAACTAAATACAAGATTACCAGCTATCGTGGTCCGCGCTCTTTTCTTTCCCGTGTTATGGGAAAATGGTGAAGGAGTTACCTGTAATATACATATATATATTGAATATAAGATTATCCAAAGGGAAACAGACAACCATCCGGCACCCCAAGGTAGGATTAAAAGTCCTCAGTTTATTTATTAAAATGACAAGTTCACATCAACGCGTTTCGGGAGTCAAGCTCCCTTGTTCACGATGTTTGACCACCATTTTTTTCCCGTTAAAATACATTTCACAGTGATAGTGGAAATCGACAATGGACACAGTGTTTACCAGTGAATCACAATCTCATGGAGTGTGGCGGCCATATTTAAATGTGTTACTTCACAGCAATCACAATACTTTTTTACCACAACCGAACTTAATTTATAGTACTTCTCTTTGCACTAATCTGGTTAGAATTAATTAAAATCCTTAACCCTATATATTAATTGGGAATATTACTTCCTCAATTTTATACTTTAGAATAGACACAAATTGCAGTGCGTGTCCATTCTATAAATAGAGTGCAAGTGCTTTGGAGAGTTCACAATCTTCGGATATTTTGCAAATATGGCGACAAGTGCCTGCTTCCATTCATTATTGGTTCTTACAGAATTCAAGGTGCCAGTGCAGCAATACTATTTCATAATATGCATCCTTCATTATTTAAAATTCAAAGAACAGTTCATTATGAAACGAAAAAACAAATCGATAACATTTTCCTCAGTCTAAATACCGATAGTAAATTCATGTCAATTAAGAAAGGATTCACAGACATCTTAAATCACCTTTGCCACATAAAAAAGTGCTTGTGCTTATGTAAACAATGATAATTTCTCAATGTATACATTTCACTCTTTTCAATGTAAACAATTTCAAATACAGTACTCTATTGATAAATAAAATGCAAGTGCTTATGTAAACTAGATACCTTTTTTTTCCTAAGCAAACATTTCCATTCTTTACCCTTTCTAAGTTCCGGTTCATTTCAGTGCAAATGAATTTTCATCATAAAGTGTAGATGCATAATAATCCCTAGATTGCAAGAACTATCTTAGTAACATTGGTCCAATTCTTACATATATCAAAAAATACTACCACTGTTAAATGAAAACATTTTCTTACTTAAAAACATAATCAATTCATGGTTACGGGTGCAGATTCTCCTAATCTCAACTCTTCATCATATTCTTTGTATTTTTCAAGACAGACATTTATATAAATCCTCATCTACGTTGAGCCCATGCGGTTCCATGCAATTAAATTCCAGAATAAAATATGTCTCTAACTTCCGGAGTTCTCTTTCCCTGTCCCCCCTCTCTTTCTCTTGGGGACTTCTGCTATACAGGTATATTGCAGGCTTGCAGGACTGCTTTGATGATGGGACTCAAAATGCCTCGCAATCGGATATGTTCTGTCTTGATTGACACTCGCTCGCCTATGTTGAAGGATTTGTTGATGGACAGGTAGAGTGGTACTACCTATATATACCTCTGGGCATGAACATTGTAACAGATACACAACAAAGTTGCTCTTGCAGGTCATAAAACATCTGATGGTAACAGTTTTGTTAAAAAATGTTTTAAAATCGGTCCTGTTCATGCCATGTTGGCATGCCTTACATTTAGTACATTTTTTAAAACCAGGTTTTTGTTTTAACCAGTTAGAGGTACCCTTCTTTTTCTCAGTAAATTCACTTCTAACGATCAAATCTTTTAGCAATTTAGATTTCCTATAGGTAACCTCAGGATTCTTTGTCACTCTAGGACCTAGCACCGGATCGTTTTTTACAAGGTACCAGTATTTTTTCAAGATGGATCTAATTTCTTTATGTTTTGTATTAAATGTGGTTATAAACCTAGAGTTAACCTGGTTCCCCTGATGTTTATTCTGTTCCTGCTGTTTTTTAGTTCTTGAGGGATCAAACAATATCTTATGTTGCACCAGATTTTTAGCTTTCGTGGATGCCCCCTTCAAAATATCTAGTTTGCAACCCCTTTGGGTAAATCTTTGGGTCATTTCTTTTTCAACCTTGTCAAACTCTTCCTCACTGCTGCATGTTCTCCTAGCTCTATAGTATTCCCCAAAGGGAATACTTCTAATCAATGCAGCGGGATGAGCAGTGTCCGCATGGAGAACTGAATTTCCAGCAGTAGCCTTACGAAAAACAGTTGTTTCCAATTTATCTTTAAGTGGTCTGATTCTAATGTCTAAAAAGTCTATTGTGGTTTTGCTGTGATGACCTACAAACTACAGATTTATGGAGTTTTGATTGAGGTCATTAATGAACAATTCGATGTCCGCCTCCGTGCCCTGCCACAGCACAAAGACGTCATCGATAAACCTAACCCACAACAGGACATGTTCAGTCCACTGGTCGAGGGGCCCGCCCCCGAGCACCCGTTCCTCCCACCAGCCGAGATGTAAGTTGGCATAACTGGCGGCGAAACAGGTGCCCATCGCGGTCCCCCGTTCCTGCAGGAAGAAATCATCGCCAAAGAGAAAAATATTTTTAGTGAGGCACCACTCCATAAGCTCCAAAATCATTCTATTTTGGGCGGCAAATCGAGCTGGTCTTCTATTAAGATAGTATTCGCTCGCAATCCATCTACGTGTCTGATACTAGTATATTGTGTAGATATATCTAGTGTCAGCAAGACCATGGTTTCATTGTCCCAACGGATGTCAAAAATGCATTTCAAAAGATCAATCGAATCTTTAATGTACGACGGGAGTGATCTAGCTATCGGATTAAGAAAATAATCAATGTAACAAGAAGCATTTTCAAATAAACTACCACAGGATGAAATAATAGGTCTCCCTGGTGGACTAGTGGGATTTTTATATATTTTAGGGAGCATGTAAAATACTGGGATTATCGGTTTCTCTCTTTTAATTAATTTATGTTCATCCCAGCTTAGTAGCCCTTCGTCCCTCCAGGTATCTAGTCTTCCAAAGAAATCTACTATTATATATATATATATATATATATATATATATATATATATATATATATATATATATATATATATATATATATATATATATAAAGAGTTATCGCCAAGCGCCACTCGCCTGCCCAGGTGCCGGTGCCTGCCGTGGTAGCAAAAGCCACAATTATTATCAAAAAATTTCAGAAATGTATTCAGTACTAATCAAATATGAATGTCGTTTTCCATTTGTTTGAAGTCCCACATCATGTTGTATTAGCGGAAAGGCTTTCAGGAGCCATAACACCCTGTATTGTACTTTGCATATTTTCTGTAAGAATAATATTGCTTTGGAATCAGGAAAAGAAAGTCGGACTTTGCAAGAAGGATAGAGTCAGTATATGTAGATATGCAGATGTAGTATATGTAGATGACAAGTTCCTGTGCCTCTTTGTGGAGAAGATCCTGACACCTGCACACTAGAAATTCCTATACCGTGGTTATACTACATTGACTTGTATGGAGAGAAATTGTACATATTATTAGGACGATATTACATGTGTTTTTGAGCGCATAGCTCAAAATGACCATTTTCCAGGGAAAGCCCAGGTCAGCTGAAATGACAACTGTATTTTGATCTTTTGCTTTGCTGCTCTGCTGTTTTGCATTAAACGTCAGCTGGACTTCAGGCTTACGGCGGTGGAGGGAAATTGCAAATATACTTGGACGACTTTACATGTGTTTTTAATGTGTAGCTCAGTCAGATAATTGTCTAGTGTGAACCCTGGTCAGTTGAAATATCTGTTGATCTGTTGCTATGTTGCCTGCTGTTTTGTATTAAACCGTAGTTGGACATTCGGCTTTCCAGCCTGTTGTGTTTTATTTTTAAGTCATGAAGTGAACAGTACTTCATGCCACAGCTGCATGTACTTGCAATGCATGCAGCTGTGGCATCATGGATGTCACTTATGGGTCAACTGCGACCCCTGGCTTACCCCTTGCCACCCCAGGCCCTGGTTTTGTGACCCCTGGCCTCAGATGTGGCAACATCAGTGCCTGGAGGACAGGGGCAGCTTTTCCTATTGGACCTTGGTTTAAAATCCACTTGTCTTGTTTCTGTCAATGTTTTTATTGTACAATTAGTGAATACTATTATTCACTATTAGTGTAATAAAAAAATAGAATATATTAGGTGGCATATGACCCTATCTGGAAGTTAACATAAGTAGAAAAAAATGCTGTTAAATCTATGTTGTATACTTGCGCTTGCTGGTGAGTGTGTTTATGTGCTTGAGTGTGTGAATGGGTTAGCATGTGTAAGCATGTGTGTGCGTCTCAAAGCAAAGGTCAAATGGAGAGCGATGTCACGTCCACTACCCCAGGCATTTTGGCGAACTGACGTCCATGTGTGGCATACATCTTGTTTTGCAATTCACACATGCTTAAAGCAGTCTAGGCGGGCAAAAATTATGCGGAAAATGTATGGAAAGTTCTCGAAACGTAAAGTGGAGACTTATGCAAGCTTTCGCAACTTTTAAATTGGCATATTGCTTGGCTTGCCATAAAAGACGCACGCACCGCTGACAACAACAAGTGAGGGCGACATAACAAATCTGACGTCAACAAACTAATAGTACGTCCATGGGCGAGGTAGTAATGAGCTATCTTTCTCTGCCGGGAAAAGGATTCTCTGTAAGTGGGATTGTTAAAACACGGGGAGCTTAACAGGCGCGCTCCTATTAACATACAATGATTAACTACAAGGGAGGTTAATTAATAAGCAGGGGTTTGTTTTTAGGACGTGTAACAAGCTGAAAACTACTGGCAGACGTGCGACCTCGGTAGCCAATGCGAAGCTCGCCTGCGGCGCGGGTTAGGTTTTAAGAGAGGGCGTGAAGGAATGCTGCTTTCAACCCCACCTCCCCACCCTCAGGTCAAAGGCAAGCATCTGTGCACGCCCGCGAGCCCCTTTCCACTCCAACTGCACACCTGACATAATTAGCTTATTATTGGGGCCCAGGATAGTGAGAGTGAAAGGGACAAGCTTTCCTCTAACCAAGGAAGGATTTGGATCACGTCACTTACACTTACCTGTCATATCTGCTGTCACAGACGCTCGGCTCGACAAGGCCTCCGGGGCATGGCAGGGAATTCAAACGTTGTTGACATAAAAACCCTGGTGCAGATTCCGTTAAACAAGTGGCAAATGGTTTCAATTGCATACATGTGCTGACACCTGTTTTTTTACAACTCCAGGTCTGCTATTGATTACATTTCAGTTATCTCTCCTCAAATGCTGGAACTAGTGTTTGGATGTTAACGGTGTCGATTGGTTTCAGCTGGCTTAGCATGTAAGGTAGACCCCTTTTTTTCCGCCGGTCACTTCAAGCCAAAATGCGAAAATAAATGTGCAACAAAATAGTCCCGTAGTAACTGCTTACAACTGGTCAAAGGGAATTTCAACAAGGAGTGGAAATAACAACACTGTAAAAAAAAGTATTGAAGTACAGAGCGGCAAAGAAAAACAACAGGAAATCTATTTTATTTATATTTAAAATACAGATTTCAAATCTAGTTCACGCATTTATACCGGGAAAAAAATCGCTTAAGATCCCTTCACCTTGCCTCCAAACCAGCCACTGCCCGATCAAAGAGCTCAATACGTGGCATTTTGTATAAATATGTAAAGGTATAACTAAGTTGTTTGAATATCTTTTATTGCAAATCGTTCTTTGTTTACAGTGCATAACTTATAAGTAGATGAAAAAAAAATCAACGTAACATCCTGCAGCTGTACATGGGTATACTTTTGCACAACAGTTTGCCACAGTAGGTTGCACACCTTCCATATTGCACAAAACGAATATACATACGAGGGCATTTCAATTCAGGAATTGTATACCTAATGATTGTCAGATCAATATAGAAAAGGAGGATAGAAGGAGGAACAACAATCCACAACAAAGCCCTAAATTAGGTGGTAACAAAAGGCTCTTAATTCAGAATAAATTACAGAGAGTATATAGCATCTTGATCATAATAACTATTCGCCATAATTGCCAGCAACTCCACACAAGGAGCATAGTCCTATCTATGTGTCTCTACTGGCAAGTATTGTTTAACAGTCACAGGATGGATCATCCAGCATATTGTGAATGACAGATGCAGGCGAGGACAAGGTAATGTGTGAACGATCCAATATTCATAACATTATAACAACAGTTAAAACTAAAACAATGAGACACAAAATAGAAAAAGCAAGAAGAAAGAAAGAAAATAAATAAATTATTGATGCGCAACCGCGAGTGATAGACAATAGTCGTAGAGTGTGCCATAAGCAAGAGCAAGGGAGTGTGTTGTCACTGCGCTCAGGGACATGTAAAGGTATAACTAAGATTGCTAACCATGGTAAGGCTTACTTTTGCTGTTACCACTACTTCTGGCTAACTATGTTTAACTTTTGTCCTACACAACTACACTATTACAAAGGGCTCCCTTGTCCACAAAATCACTTTTTTTGTCAGACTTGCTCAAATGGTAAGTTTATTTAAACAGCTGAGGTTGTAATTCTGACATGTAATTCAAAAATTGTCGCATATTCTCAGTACATTCGATTTCTGTGATTTTCTCCTTTGTTTTTGCTAAATTTGTTTGAAATATCAGTTCATTTTATGTGACTTTGCCTTTAAAGTAAACAACAGCTTGGACACGTTCTTTTCCCTGCCTTGACATATAGGAAGTGTACTATTATGTTACAGCAGTGGAAAACCAGGCTCCGAAGCAGGCGCATGGATGGGTTACTTATGATCCTCACCTCCCTCCGGTTTCCATAGATTTGAAGAGGCCATGCAATAGCAAATGGTGGCCCAGGATCTCTCCTACATTCCCTCACGTCCCCCGCGTCCACCCTGACTCAAGGGTTATGGTGGAGTGGCAAGCAATGCTCTGGAGACTACATCCTCCTCTCTCAGTAGCGAGCACTGCCATTGGGTGTGAGTGGGGAGGATGGTCTGGCATCTGAGGGAGGAGCTCCTGTTTATACGCACCATGCGTGTCTTGAATTGAACAAACATTGCCTACTCACCACAACCTTTGAGTGATCGAGTACTTCCTTTCTCTCTGTGCAACATATGGTCCAGGGGAGTTGAAGAGGGAGCAAAATCCCAGGCATTGGGTTTTAGATGCATGAGTGGCCGGTGGCTTGATGCCAAGTGCTGGTGTTTCAGGGGCAGGGGAGCGTGGGAGGATGCAGGGTCTTTTTTTTCAGTTAACTTACCCAAGATATTGGTTTCTCGGGGATTGAAGGGGTGTTAACAAAAGGGATGGGTGACATTTGATCACATGCAGGTTAGAATAGCCTTAGCTTGGAGTAGTTGTTTTTTTCTTTATCACTATTTTTCAAATGACAGTGATTTTAGTCTTGGAAAACTGACCACCCATACATCAATTAGTCTGTACCATCTCCCAATGAATTATGCCTCCTCACTGGCCCTGCGGAATGATGTGGGATAGCAGATGATTATCCGTCACAACCCATGTATCCTCCTGATCATCCTGGTGCCATTCGATTCCCCTCTCCTCTTTGTCTCCATAGACCTAGGGGGAGCGGTGTAGTAGCTGATCACACTATGGCAGCACCAGCCACCACGTCCCCTTCTTCTGCAGGGTGTGTACAGACACTTGTAAGTTGGCTGTGCTGAGCAGTGAGACTGTGTGACAGAGCCGGTGCCAGTCAAGTACCGTCTCTCCACTATAGAGTGTACAGCTATGCGTTTGGATACACGAAGACAGAAGGTCAGCGGGCGGTGAGAGACAGTGGCAGGAAAATAGGTAGTATTTTAAAATATGGTAGTAGTAAAGAGATGCACCTGAGGAAAATGACTGAGAGCACAGGGCACCATGTTTTTAATTAAATTCAAGGGAATAAGAGATTGAAGCCCCAGAGGAGGAAGGACAGGCTTGCAGGGTCTTAAATACCATTTAATATATTTGGTGGGGTTTGATGGAGGCCTAAAAGGGACACCACTGTTTCTGAAGGAGGGCCCTATTTCTTATAGGTCTCGTTGATTTCTAGCATCTCTGCAGCTAGTACATGGGAACAGCTTAGTAGTGCAGTGGACGGAAGGGTGGCCGATGCACCACATAAAATTATAGTAGGGTAGAACTCTATAAAGGAGTCTTTTGCTCCTCATGATTTAGTGTGCCTCCATAAACAGCTCGAGTTTTGCACTCATTGTCTGTGATCGCACTAAAAAGGCATGAATTGAAAGCAGCTCTGTTGTTGAGAGCTACCCATCTGCAATGCGATTTTGGAAGTAAGAAATTCTGAAATTGAAACTGGCCGGAATCTTATCTGGTCATGCTGTATTCCTCAGCTCTGCCCTTTCACGTTAAGACTTATTAACTGGGACTAAAGCAAAACTTCCCTTTTGGAGGGCTGAGGTACAGATAATAGTTTGATACAGTACAAAAATTGGGATGGAGAACCATTTTGTTTAGCTTTAAACATCTAAATATTAAAAAAAGGAATCGGCAAAGCTGACCTAATATCTAGGGGAGAGATAAAGAACGGGAAGAAAAAGCAAATATGAAAGTAGGTTCATATAGGATTTAAAACAGTACAGGGTGTCTCATTCTTTTTTTTTTTAAATGTTGAAGTTTAGTAGTGTAAATCTCCTGGCTGCCACAGTGGGCGCTAACAAAGCATATGGCACAAAATCACCCGAGGTGAGCTTTGCTTGAAATGACCGCTGGCTTCTACAAAGGGCCCTTTCAAAGAAACGTGGTGCTCTACTAAGCTTTACAATAAAGCATATGTAAATAGTCAGTAAGATAGAGCGTGAACGGTGTGAGATACGTCCTGCAGGAGGTATGGAGCGCACAGGTTCGAACCCCACCCAAGTTGATCTTTTTTTTTTAAAGTTAATTAAATGAGTGCCAATGAGTTGATTAATATGCAACTATTGCTAAATGTCTAGAAAACAGTAAATATTATTAATTTACCCCACCGTGCACTGCAAGTGTCAGGAGGCCCTTTCTCGCTGTTATCCAATGGGCAACAAAAGGGGATGTCATTAACTTAGTATACTTCTTGGACCAGGGGTCAGGAAAGATGCTTGTGGGGATCTTTCTTAGGATCTTTGTGAAGTCCATCTTTGGCTTCTTGCCCCAGTGCTTTATGACTGTGCAGATCTTGTGTGGGTTGAGTATTGGAGAGTGGGTCACTCAAGGATCTGCTTGTGCTCTGCTAGATCATGAGAGAACCAGGATGTCTTTTCAGAGGCCCCATGCCTCTCACTCAGAACCAAACCCTGGTCCATGTCACTGCCTAAAACCAGGAGAAACCACCGGTTCCACCACTAGTGAAACTCATGTTGCTGCACCAATGTGTAAGTGAACCAGGCGGCCACCCGGAGATGACCAGGAGCTACGCACAGACCTGCTCTGTCAGATGTGGTTTGTCGGATGAACCACAGAATCTTTCTAGTGCGCTCTTACTGGTTCTTACTGTGTCCTCTTTCTTCATCTACAACAGAGGAATTCTGCTTGATCACAGCCTGGAGGGTGTAGAAGGGATGTTTGCGTCTGTGCCCTGCTGCTGTGTGTGGGAACAATGGAGGTAACCTCTGGAAGGAAAACTCCATGCCTCTCAGGTCTAGCATGTTTCATGATAACAAGCTGAGGGCCAAGGTGTGGAGAAGAACACCAACAGAAGGTGGGTGCCTCGAGATGGGACAAGGGTTAAGAGAAGGGTCACGAAAAGCCCTAATTCCAATAGATACAAACAGACAATCGAACTAGCTGTCACCACTCAGACAGTCAAAATAAAGTGCTCATCTGTGGCCTGGCCTTCGCATAGTACAGACAACCTTTTTTTTCTCCTTTTTTTCAGTTTTTTTGTAAGTGGCTTGCCTAGAGGAAAGCAAGACATCCCTGGATAGTCTGGTGTCTCTGAAAGGCAATAGGCAAGAAGCAGAGCTCGTCACATATCACATTCAGCATTTCAGTCTCAGATCATTGTGTCAGGAGGCGGTGTTACATCAGATCCAAAGGAGGCGGTGTTACATCAGATCCTATGTGACCGCGTTTATTTGAGGCACTGCTTTCCACAATAAAACATTAAAGCATGCGTCCACTGGTTCCACCAAAAACACCTGAAAACTGAAAAAAAAGGTTGTCATTGAAAGTAGATGGATTTCTGTCAGAACAGTATTTACAGTCCCCCAGAGGCAGAAACAATAGTGGTCTCCTGGGGGCTACATTCTGCACTGCGTGCTGTCAGGCAGCGTGCCAGGCTTCAGCAGCCCCCTCCTTGTGAAGTGAGACTGCACTGCTGCAGGGGCTTCCATTTTGTACACAGACTGGAACGCGGATGTGAGGGATGGCAAGAGTGACGTGGGCCCTAATTCAAGCATGCAAAATGTACTCTCTGTCCTCTGCTCGGTAGTGAAAAATAATCTATAATTAGAATATAGCGGGGGCTCTCACAGCCCTTGGCCCCGGTGCCACTGCACCGGATTCACCATTGACAGCTACGCACGCCCCTGGATACAAGGGTTCTCGGGCGGTATGGGGAGAGCGTCCCTTGAAGGTGGTGAAACATAAATAAAAGGGTAAGAACTTTTAACTAACTCCCCAAACTTAAGGTCCTTCTACAGGCATCAACCTTTACAATCATATCACTATTTTCTCCTTGGGCCAGTCAGGCCCTCTGGAAGGCACGGACATAAATGTGTCAGCGTTACACAAGTTTTTTGTAATCTGTAACAGAATCTGAATTTCCTAAGAGTTAAGCATTAACCAAGAATGGTTTTATTATAAACAAAAGGCCCCTGGTGTTCTTTGCAATCAAACACGTCGACATTTCAGTGAAAAATGCTGATGTTCAAAGGTTGGGTGCAGTGAGCGTCCAGCGCCACAGTCGCCGTGTGGGCTAATTTTTCGCACGCGGCGTTGCCAACCCGGCCCAGGGTGAAAATGAGCACGAGTGAAATGTAATTGCCCGACACTGTAGGAGTTCCTAGTCTGAGATGACTTAAAAAAAGCTACAGGCCCAATATGATAAAACAAGCATTGGCAAATCCAATAGGTGTCAGCGACGTGAGAGCTATTGCTCCGTAAATGTTAATGTAATTTAGCCATGTAGCCCAAAGGCACACAATTTAAGCCGGGAAGCCATGATTTATCCTTTTTCTCTGGTCTGCCCCATTATGTTTGTCTGTTTTCTGTTTCACATAAATGCACGTTAGGGCAGCTGTAAAGACACAAGTAGACATCACCAAAATAAATACATAAATAAAACACTAGGCAGGATGCTAAGATAGTGCTGAGAGGTAGGTGGGTGGACGGGCGGGTGGACAGATAGACAGACGGACGGATGAACGGCCTGCTGGATGGATGTGTGGGTAGGTGCACATATTGGTGGAGCAGCAGACAGATACACAGGCCTACATTTTAAATAATACAACTGCCAATACACTTAAGTATTTAAATGTTTAAGTAAATGGTAAAGTGTGTGTAACGAAGACAAGTGTGTACTTATATGGAAACGGTTAAATGTATATTTATCCGTTTCGATCTGCCCAAATGGGGGAAGCTTATCTATACTCTACTTATTGCCATTAATAAAGGTGCCGCCATCCCTGAATCCTGGAAGTGGGCTGAGGTCGTCCCTATTTTTAAAAAGGGGCATAGGGACGACCCTTCCAATTACCGCCCAATAAGCCTAATAGATTCCTTCCGTCTCCCCCACGCTAACCACATTTCACCCCTTCCTCCTGAACTGGGTGTCTTCTTGTTACACCCTGCGTGACCCTGAAAACCCCCCCAACCCCCTCCAGCAAAAGAAAACTACATCCTATTTTCTATTATTCCAATAGAAGGGTGAATCAAATACCTAATACATAATACGTATATAATCAAACTTCATGACACCCTCCTAAACAGAGCTTTATACTTGCTCAGGCATTCGACCCTGGAGAGATCTCCTTGAGGAGAGATTGAGCCTCCTCTATGTCAGAAAATATATAAAACTTTCCCTTCACCAGGACCTTTAACTTTGATTGATGGGCAATAGAAGCCTGTGCCCCCTGAGATTTAAAAAGATGAAGTATCTTGACAAATTCTTTCCTCCGTCGTGCTGCCGTCGCAGTCATGCCAGATAAAATTCTGCATTTATTTGTCTCAGTTGCTGAAAATTGTCGCTGTTGGAGCGCCTTTGATATAATTTTTTCCTTTATCCTGTAGTCCGCTAAATTCATCAAAATAGTGCTAGGAAAAGTCGAGTTTGCAAATCTCTGTGCAGGAACCCTATGGGCTCGCATGATAGTCAAGTCACCCTCGAACTCCGGTAATACTTTTTGGTGGATAAAGGAGTTAACCCATGAGAGCATATCCGACCCTTCAAGGCCCTCCGGGACCCCCACTATCCTTAGATTGGATCTTCGAGAATAGTTTTCTAACTCGTCAAGTTTATTCTCAAGTTTGCTCTCCAACATACGCTTTTTACTGACTGTCTCTTTAGCTCCTGCTCTGACTTGATTTATGTGGTCCTCCAGAGCCGAAATCCTTTCCTCCGCCTCATGTAGTCTATTAGGGAGTCCTGACATCGACTCTTCAAATTTTTCAAGTCGGGAATGAAGGGCGGCTATTTCAACTTGCTGATTAACTTTTATCTTGCGGATCTCATCGAGAATTAAATTTAACATCTCGCGAATATCAAGCTGATAGTTAATTCCCTTATCCAAATTATCACCTTTCCCCTTAGCCTGGACTTCTGGAGATGCAGATGTAATTGACATAGATACACTCTCTTGCTCTGATATGTTTAAAGGAGATTCTATAGCGATGCACCGGCTTACCTCCTCATCTGGGCCCAAGGTATTTGGAGCTGCCATTAATGCCCCCTCAGAGTTATCTTGTGAGCATAATTGAATTTTTATTAACTTTAGCTGCTTTGAATGTGTTACCCTCTCGGGTGATTCGGGCAATTTTGGCGGAGAACTGATCCTATTATGTACGACCTCAGGTGAGGAGGGCGAAACTAGAGAAGGGGCTGATACTCCAGAGTTTTTTTCCAGCTGAGCCTTGGACATTTGAGGAGCATGTGGAACCTTTTTAACAAACAAAGGAAACAAGAGATTCTGCCCATCTTGAGCCAATTTAGGCGGAGCTGCTGACAGAGGATCTGTGTCTGCTTCTATTGTTACCACGTTTTCCTCCACATTTTTTGAAAAAATTGTACTCTTTTCAGATTCCTCCACACAGACACCTCTCTTTGCAGTTTCCCTAGCCTTTTCATCAGATGGAGAGGTTTGAGAGACGTGAAGTTCGTCTTCTGAGCTTTCTTGCGTTTCTATCGTTGTGTCTTGCCCCAGAGCTGATGAAGCCTTATCTCTCTCTTTAGCTGCCAGCCGTGCTGCCTTTCTAGCCAAGGCTAAACGAGTTTTGGTATTAAGACGTGTCCCTGTTTCAGCCTTGGTAGTTTTATTAGGCTCCTCACTGTCCTTTAATTGCTTCCCCATTATCCTGCCAGCAGGCTCAGAACTGGTTCAAAACAGCCCAAAAAAAAAAAAAAAGTAGCTTTGGCAGTCTATAGTCTATAGAGGCAGCCCCCAATACTCTCAATTCCCCCCTTATATCGCTCCTCCTTGCCTCACCATATTTCTTTAGGAAAAAGTCCAGCCCGTGTTTTCTCACTTGCCAGGATCCTTCAGGAGTTTTTCCAGTCACTGCTCCTTATCGCTCCAAATCAGGTCTCTCGCCATCTCTCTATCTCGCCACTGTGAGGCAGGAATCGCTGGAGCACTCAGTCTGCTCGTCGGCACCCGGGCATCAAGGTGAGCAAGCAGCCAGATTCTCGAAATTCCTCCAAAAGCGCCAAATCACACTTCCCAGATGTCGAAGGGAAGAAGGGAAAAAGTATCAACTCAGCGCCGCTTTTCCTGCCGTTTTTCGCAATTTCAAAAACGCCAGCATGATGCACCGCTTGCCATTCCTGCTTCCTCTGCAACTGATGAGGAAGGGGTGGGGTCTCAAGTCACAGGGCTAACCGGGGGGGGGGCGGGGATCCATCTGGGGTTGGGGGGCAGGGGGAGCTGGGGGGAAAGCAGTTAAAAAGAGCAGAAGGTGCAGGCAGGGTTTGTACTTATTCGAATATGAGAACGTAAAATTGGGGGAAAATTCTTTTTTGAAATGAATAAATGTGGTATCCTATCAGTGAACGCCAATGGTGTCTTAAACAAACAGAAATATGGCGCTCTTATAAAATGGGCAGTCTCCCAAAATCCCCATGTGTTATTTCTCCAAGAGACCCACCTAAAATCAAATGCTCCCAATCTATTTATTCCAAGATACTTTTTCCACGCTGTTTTTGCATCTGCAGCAGGGGTCACTCAGAGAGGTGTTGCCATTTACTTCTCCAGAAGACTTCCTTGGGAAGTTATACAAACTCAAAGGGATCCTAAAGGGAGATGGATATGGGTGGCTGCCAGATTACATGGTAAGGTGATGAATTTTATCAATTATTATGGTCAGGTATCCGATGAAGTCTCCAGTATCTTAGAAATCATTGATTTTCTGAGAGGGGCTCCTGGACAGATTATTATGGGAGGAGATATTAACTATATACAAGATCTAAAAAAGGATACCTCCAATAAAAATAAAGACAATTAAAACCTAACACCAAAAAAGTCTTAGGCACCTTAATGTCAGAATACCAACTCATTGACCCTTGCGCCTGTTGAATCCAGATGGGGAGTCCTTTACTTGCTACTCCCATCGCTTCAGGACGGCATCCAGGATTGACTTTTTTTTTTATATCTAGATCCATCCAAACCCCTGATTCATCTATTGGGTGCGATCCCTTTTCCGACCATGGGAAGGTAGAATTGGAAATTAGCATTAGCGTAGGAAGCAGAGATCAATCCAGGTGGCAGCTGGACCGAACTCTGCTCCAGAACCAGGAGTGGGTAACTGGGTTCAGGGCATGGATTGCGAAATATTTTAAAATCAATAACGATACAGCTGAACCATTTGCAGTTTGGGGGGGTTTAAGGCAGCGGCTCGCGGTCAGATAATATCTTTTACATCTGCCTTGGCTAAAGAGAGGAAATTAAAAATATCTATGCTCCAAAACACGGTAGATAAAGAATATGCCCTCCAGCTCCGTTCACACCCAAATCAATTGGTACATGCAAAGGCAGAGTTAAGAGACTTTTTTGTTCTGGAAGAAATTAATAGTTCTAAAACCTTCCAGCAGAGGGTGTATGAGGATAGTCAGTTGGTGGGCAAGCTCCTGGCTAATTCCACGAGGAAGAGACAGGAGTCTGCCTCGATAGTTAAAATTAAGGATCCCATGAGTGGCCAAGAATTAGTAAATAATAATCTGATTCAAAAGGCTTTTTTGGAGCATTTTGGTCGTATTTATACCACCGAATATCCGATGGGGGAGGATCAAATAGTGGAGTATTTTTCTAACATAGAAATCCCGAAGATCTCGGCCAATCGGGCTTTTGAACTTGGGATTGAAATTAGTATAGGGGAATAGTAGACTCTATAAAAGTCACAGCAGGGGCGAAAGCTTGTGGGCAGGATGGATTTCCAATCGAGTTTTTAAAAACATTTATAAAAGAATTATCGACACCTCTTAAGAATTTGTTTATTCATATTAAACAAGGTGGACTGGTACCTGCATCCTTTAAGGAAGCAACTATAGTATAATTTGTTAAAAAAGATAAGAATCCAGAAGATATTAACTCCTATCGGCCTTTTAGTCTTTTAAATTCAGATTACTTTATGAAAATCTGGGCTCGTCGCTTTTTATATGCTGCACAAGAGGTTATACATCTTGACCAATCTGGATTTATAGACGGCCGCTCTATGGCCTCAAATACAGAATTTTTTATTCAGGCTTTGGATTTCTTCAACATTAACTCAACCCCTGCCTGAATCTTAATGGTCGATGCGGAAAAAGCATTCAACCTAGTAAATTGGTCAACTTTGTTTTATTCTTTGGGCCAGTTTGTGTTTCCAGATCATGTGATTAAGATGCTTCAAAATATCTATCAGGATGCTTCAGCGAAGGTTATAATAAACTCAGAAAATGCCGGTTCCATTAAAATCAATCGCGGAACTAGGCAGGGTTGCCCGTTATCTCCCCTGCTTTTTACTTTTTTTATCGAACCCTTGGTAATCAAAATAAGAAATAATCCTTCTATTTCCCCCCCCTATCCATGGATGACGAAGCTCAAGCTCTTCGCAGACGATATTATCCTTTGTTTAAGACCAAATAAAGAGAATTTAGATTGCATCTTGAGGGAATTTGAGGCCTATGAACAAATAGGAGGCTACAAAATAAATCCAAAGAAAACTGAAGTTCTCGCGCTAAATACTAAACTCAGCCTCTTTCCATCTTGCCTGCGCGCTCAGGCTGCCAGCCGAGAGCCGATAAGATACTTAGGTATTTATGTGACCTGTGAATATAATCAGTTGTGTTCTCTCAACTATGGGAGAATGATTAATAAAATGAAGAATCTGTTTGCTCAATGGCTTTTACTTCCCCTCACTCTGATTGGCAGGGTATCCTTGATTAAAATGTCAATCCTTCCCCTACTTATATTCTTGTTTTGCAATGTTCCTATTAAATTGAATTGAATTTGTTTTTAGAGACATGGAAACCATGTTTTGAAGGTTTGTTTGGGGTGGGAAAGCACCAAGGGTGAAGCTGTCCGCAATCCAACTTCCTACTGAACAGTGGGGACTGGCTCTGCCACATGTTAAAACGTATTATGATGCGGTTTTTATCGATATAATGGCAGGCCTGATAGGTGAAAAAAACACTCGTGATGGCTTCTTCTTAGAAAAAATGCTACAGGAGGCTGACTCTCAAGTCCAGGTGTTTTTAAAAACTGCAAAGCTCCCAAAAAGGACAAGATATAAGACTCTGAAAGACCACTTATTCAGAGTGCAGTCCTTTTTCAAAAAGAACCTTGGCGTCTCTGCCTCAAAGTTTTTGAGCTTACGAGAGTGTACTTGTTTAGGCCTGCAAATTAGAAATAGTCATATAATAAATTGGGAGAATTTGGGATTTAGGGATATAAGGCATTTTATCATGAATAATAGCATTATTACATGGCAAGAAATATTTGTTAGAACATGTAACTCTGATAGACCCATGTTTCTTGAATATTTACAAATTGTTCACTTTCTAAGGAAAGATATAGGCGGCTTACTAGACTCAACGAACGAGATGGCAATACTTTTGTATGAGTCTAAAATCAGCGGGATAGGAAACTGGTACAAAAAGCTTCATTACGAGGGGCAAGCCGCAATGATAGATTGTCATCTAGTCAAAATAGACACCCTTACACAATGTAATTTTACACATAAAGACTGGGAAACTTTAAGTGTGTTGGGTTATAAATCGTTGCGTGCTGCCAATTTTAAGAGAATGGCTTTCTTGTCCCGCTGGTTGGCGTATTGGACTCCGGAGGCACTTGGGAAAAGGTTTCCTGAGGTAGTGAACAAGTGCTTCAGATGCCAGGCGGAGAGCCAGGGTGGTTGGCTTCATATTGTTTTCACTTGTCCCCAGCTTACATCTTTTTGGGAAGCCATTTTCGCAGATTTAGAGGTGGCTCTGGGTGGTAAAAAACTCCTTCCCACGCCAGAGTTGGCCCTATTTGGAATTAGTAAGGACAGAGGGTCCCTTAAAAATGCTGAAGAAACATTTGTATTTATTTCTTGTGCCATTGCTCGCTCCCTAATTCTCCAAAATTGGAAAACCAAGGAAGTTCCATCACATCTGAAATGGCTTAATAAAATGAGGAGGTCAAGGAGTTTTGAAAAAGCTTTTGCTATGAGGGTGGGTGCAGTTAGGAGATTTGAAAATAACTGGAAATACCTAGAGACTCTTGAGGCTACGAGGGGGTTTAATTAAACAAGCTAAACATCTCAGATTAATGTTGATATTAAGTTAAAATGCACGCTAGCAGTCTTAAGTTTTGGGACAGGTTCAAGTGATAAGCTAATAAACTTTCTTTGGCGTGTTTTGAACTTTTTGAAAATTCAAAGGCACTGGCACTTTTTGTCTTCGTTTGGAATGTACTGTAATTGCATTGCACTTTAGGATTGAACTTGCGTATTTTGCACATTGCTTATAAATTGATAATGTATGAATACTCTATAACTTGCCTGCCAACGGACTAAATTTAGCTGAAGAGCTTCCCCTCGCCCCTGGTTTTCTAATATGAAGAAGCTTTTTGTACGTTTTTTGTATTTCATTTCCTTGCTTAACATTTCACTGTGTGTATTGTACTTTACCTGTGCTCTGCTCAATAAAAAATTTATATAAAAAAAAAGCCTAATAGATTCCACCCAGAAGGTCGTTGGAAAGGTGGTACTTGAGAGAATCCTACAATGGGCTCAAGAAAATGAGATTCTCTCTGACTATCAAGCGGGATTCAGGGCTGGCACTGGAACAATAGAGCAGGCTTTCAGATTATTGCTAATTTATTGGAAAGTGGTTGTTATAGGCAAAGGCAGCCTTTACCTCGCGTTTATTGATCTAAAGTCAGCCTTTGACCTTGTGCCACGGGACCACCTTTGGGGAGTGTTGTCCGATATGGGGATTCCCTCTAATATTTTGTCAATCCTAGTGAGGCTTCACGAAGGAAACTTTGCGCAAGTGAGGTGGGGCACCGAGGGCCAGAAAACCAACAGAATTCCAGTGGAGAGAGGGGTCCACCAGGGATGTGTTCTTGCTCCCACTCTTTTTTCGCTATATGTGGATGTAGTGGTTAAGCACTTGCTGGAAAAACCATCTGATGTGCCATCACTGGCTGGCGAGCGAATTCCAACCCTCCTATTCGCTGATGATACGCTTTTAATATCTAAGACCCCAGTGGGCCTCCAAAGCCTCCTTGACAATTTCCAGGCCTTTTGTATCCAACGTGGGCTTGTAATAAATACAGACAAGACAAAGTATTTGGTGTTGAACCCCCCGAAAAAACTTGGGCGACCCCCAGCACTAAATTACGTATCCCTGGAAAGGGTCACTGTATTTGATTACTTAGGTATACGCATTTCGGATACCATGCAGTGGACCCCACATCTTTGTAAAATGTTGTTAAGCCACAAGAGGGTCACGGGGGCGCTCCTTAAGGAACAGCGCTCCTCCTCAATTAGACCGATTGCCCCTGTCATTGATATTTACAAAGCAAAGGGAGTCAGTTCTGCCCTTAATGGGGCAGAGTTGTGGGGTATCTCCAATATAGATCAACTGGTAAGGTCCGAAAATGAGTTTTTAAGGGACCTTATGTCACTCCCGCAGAGCACCCCAATTACACCCTTGCTACTCGATTTAGGATGCCATTCTTTTAATGATCTGGCAAAAGTCCGTCCGTTGCTCTTATGGGCCCGGCTATGGCGAGTGCCGGAACTGGCAAAGTATGCGAAGGGGTTATAAGAAGTAATGTCGATGGCGGGATGGCATAAAATAAAAGGGCTAAAAGATGTAAAATTTCTACTTTGCGAACTGGGCCTAAATGAAGCCTGGGCAAGTAGGTCCTCTCCCCCGAAGGCAACTTTAATGACCCTTTATTAGAGATGAATCGCATCTAGAACCAGCACTGACCCAACCCTTGGCAGATTAACGGAAGAGTTCCTAAGGTTTAAGGATGTGGCATTTCAAGAACCCTACTTGGATATTGTTTGGAAATCTGTTGATAGGTCTTTGTATTTTAGATTTAGGGTTGGGGCTCTTCCAGTGCACGCTTTAACTGCTCGCTGGAAAGCCCCGTCCCAAACAACACCATTCTGCCCTATCTGTAAAACTAGAACAGAATCTGTTGCTCACATCCTGTTTGGCTGTCCGGCATATGCGTCGCCGAGGAAAAGCTGGCTTAAACCAATATGTTGTCTGTTGGGCACTAGGCACCATAATGAGGCACTTCGTATTTTGATGTCTGACACACGTCACTGTATGTTTGTGGTCTCTCGAAGTTTTTATCATGGGCATGGTCCATCAGGACAAAAAGGCTTAAACAAAATGTTTAATTTGGAATTTTTAACGAACATGGTCAAATTGTGATGTTATCTTTAATGTGTAAATGCATTTTACAAAATGTGATGCTTTTAAGATATGTTATTTATCGCATAAAAGCCTTCTACTACTACTACTACTATTTATTAATGAGAAGGGTTCCCCTTATACAAACCCACCAGAATCACAGATGAAGCCCGCAGATTGTAACCATGTCTCTTCAAGACAGCGCATTCCCCTGATTGCTGTGAATGGCGCACTGCCCCAGGCTCTGCTTGCTACTTTCAAACTCATCAGTTCCACTGATTTTGCAGCAGCAGGTATAATAGTGCTGCCAGGCCTGGACTGAGGTTGGAAAAAAAAATCTGGGACCTAGCACCACCATCATCCTGCCCAGTCGTTGCTGAAGCATGCGTTCTTGTGTAGAAGTGGGCCTAGGCACTGTAATTGTAAGTTGTTGGAAAGGCTGATCTGACTTGGAGAAGCATGGCGGGCAAACAGTGCATATGCACACCCCATGGGGTATGCTTATTGAATACAACTGTTTCCTTTAGTTGTCGCTGTTTAAATAAACAAGTTGTACATAAAAACATATTTAAGTGAATTGCATTTAACTGGACCAATACATGTTGGTCATAGCGGCAGGAAATCGATCGTTTTCATTAAAACGAATGCCACAAGAGATCTTAGCTGTACACGGTTGCTATGCTTCTTATTGCCTTATTAGTTTTTATTTGCCGTGATAAATTTTTATGAAATTAAATTGATGTCAATCAAGTGATAATGCACTGAATGTGCTTTGTTTTTTACGAGTCACGGTATTTGATGACCAAGTAAGCGAGTGAAAATGCGAGCACTCGTGTGAGAAAAAAGAAGGTCCTAAAATGGGAGCATTGGAAGACACCAGCACTTGGTCCATGCTCTGGGGGAGCGCGAAACACAAAAAGAGGCATGACGCATGCATGCCATGAACAAATGGGGACAAATGATATGAGAGAGACGATGGAGCCTATGGGCGGGCTGAAGCCCACAGATTGTAATCAGCATGTCTCTTCGAGACAGCGCATGCGCTGTACAACTCCGGCCCAAAAAATGTTCAAGCCCTCTTCTGGCTCTCTATCTGGAAGAACCCTGCGGCACTACTCACAAAAGATATTATTACTGATTGTATGAATTGTGATAAGTGCATGGACATTCCCTGGCTCTTGAAAGTGTATAAAAGTCGTAGTAGTATCAATCAAGGGAGTATTTTTAATAATTATTCTGTTAATGTCCTCCCACCTAAAAATGACTTGCGAAATTCTTTGTACACACTTTATGGCAGGGAAAGATACCACAGGGAATCTTTGAAGAAATCTGTCTCCTCTTATTTGTCTTATGCTTTTCTGATCCCACCACTGCCCCGCTATCTGACACTCCCGATTAGCCACTGGGAGCGTGGCTTATTATTCCGCTTAAGAGCTGGCACTATTAAATTTGCACTTTGTTTCCCCCTTGGCCATCATAATGACTTTGACTCCCTGTCTTGCCCGTGTGATGGCACGAGTGAACAATCCGTCCTGCATTTTGTATTCTTTTGTACATTTTATATTAAATATATTAATTGGTTTTTAGCTCCGTATTTTAGAAAATGTAAACCTATTCGCTTGGAAAATGCTTATCTGATGATATTAACTCTGTATGAGGATGAAATTATCTTTCGCACCAGTACTTTTTTGCGTATAGCTGTTCGAGCAAGACAGTCGGTGTTTGATCCATAATTCTGGCTTTTTGTACATGTATCATGGCGATCTTTTTATTATTAGGGTGCTTTTAATGTATAGTGTCTTGTTTTTATGTCCTGTACTTTTGTGGATACTTGGATATCCGAATAAAGTTTACTGACTGACTGACTGTTCAAGAATTAGTATCCGTCAGTTTAAGTTTAAAGAGTTTACTCGGGGTCCAGCAGAGAGAGTGCACAGCACAGATGTTTGTTTGTAGTCACAAAGAGACACATTAACCATGAAGCAGGAAAGACCCAATCCTACCCCAAGTGTCTTCTACCCTTATCATTGAAAAAAAGTGGGCCATTCAGAACACAAGCTGAATTTGTTTCGGGCAGAACCCTCACATATTAATTTATAAATCTTGGAGGCTAGTTGTCCACCTGATTGGTTACTTTTGAGGGCAGTAAATATTGGAGTTGCGTCCAATGGGCCCACTTTAGAAATTCTTGCCTTGAGCTTCAGAAAATCAAAAAAATCTAAGTTGGGTGATACATACTATCCCTGTAAAGCAGCGAATGACATGGGTTCCTTGTCCATGTATAAATCTGAGATAAAGGAAATGCCATTATCGACCCATTATATGCTTCAAGCAGAGGGGTTAGCCCTCAGGAGCTTGTAATTATTCCACAAGGAGATAAAAAGGATGTATTGATGCTGGAGGCTAAAAGTTTATCTAGTCTAAAAGGGCTTTAATCGTGTCTTTTAAAATGATGTGGGAGTGGTCGAAATTGTAATAGGACATAGTCAATTTCGCTGCTAATGATAATGGGTAGCTAATGTTTTTTTTATCCTAAGCCAAGGTGGGGCATCGACAGGGTTCAGTTCCAACCAATTTATACCCTGGGCCACAAGGAACACCGTTTGGTAATTAAGCCAATCTAGGGCCGATTTACAAACATGCGCAATTTCATTGTTTGCGATGGGCGCACCTTGAGAGCTTCTGTGCCTCTGCGCCCATGTCTGTACTACGGAGCACGCACAGAGGCAAAGGGATTCCCTCATTTGCATGGAGCCCACCCCATGCAAATGAGGCCACGACCTCTGCAGATAGAACTGGCGCTTTATGTGCACCAGCGGTATTAGTAGTACACACGGGCCTCCTTCTGTAATGCCATAGTGCCCCGGGGGCGTGTAAAGCAGTCGCAAACGCCCGTTGCACCCCAGGAGCACTTTGATAATGCGGCCCCTGGGAGATTGCATCCACCTGTATGAATGAGAAACCTGGGTTTCTTGAAACTCATTCTGGCCCTCTTGTTGCTCCAAAGAAACCAGATACAAATTTTGTCTAACTTCATTATTGGTGTTGTACTATACCCCATACCGAATTCAAAAGATGTATTCTACTGGTTCAGCTGAATGTTTTAGATGTCGCAACGCTAAGGGCAATTGGCTGAATATATGTTTCACATGTCCATCTCTTTACCACTTTTGGGGAGCACATATTCTAATTCGTTAGTCATTAGCTTCAGGTGGATTTATCTCATTTGGAATTACCCCACAATCTAGGCAGATTACAGTATGACAACAGCAATTTGTGTTCATCACTTCGCTCATTCCTAGAGCATTCATTTTATAAAAATGGAAATCTACTGAGGTGCCTCCTTTCATCAAATGGTTAAGCAAGATGAAATGGGTGAATCAGCTCGAGAACCTGTATGCTGCAAGAATTGGGGCCAGGAAAAGTTTTTGGGAAAACCTGGTGTGCTTTGTCTGGATAAGCTGTGACTGCACGTTGTATTGAATTTTAATTCAGATGGTTCGCAATTACTGTCATTTTAACTGAATCATGGGGTTTAGTTGATTTTTGCATGCATATCTCTATTTTCTTTTTGTCAATCTTCCAAAATGTTATTCTAGCTAATTGCGATTGATATATGTAAGGAGGAAATGGATAGGCGGATTGGGGACATACTGGAAAAGAAGTTAATTAAAGGAGTCACCATCATCTTCCGAGTTTCTAATTTGCCCCACCATGATACATATTTGGGGACCAAGCCGATAGAAGGTCTTTAACTTTGTTGATTGTCTTGCTTTGGTTCTGGATTATAGATTCGGCCAAATTGTTACAAAATGTTACAAAACTAGTTCCCAAATATTTAAAGGATTTAGATTGCCACTGGAACTGAGAGTTCCCTAGACAATAGGGAGTACATAGGACATTGAGAAGCATAACCTCCATTTTGTCTCTATTCAAAGAGTATCCTGACAAAAATGAGACCTTGTTTTATAACCAGTATTGTAGGTATACCTGTGTCTAGTATTTCCGTGAAGATTAAAATGTTAACCACGTAAGCGACTGATTTGCAGACCATATCTCCAAACTTCATCTCTTCAATGTCTGTGAATATATTCAACATCAATGTCATGGGATTGATGGCCAATAGAACAAGCATTGGCATAGCCAATAGGTCTCGCCTTTGGGACCTTGTATGTTTTTGGCCATGCAGCACATTATTAGGGGGCTACAACATCTACTGATACATCACATGCCACTAGTGGACGGGGGAGTGAGAGCCGACAATCAAGCCAGGATCGACTTATACAGGCCACAAGAGAGTGAAGAAACTGTAAGGGTCAGGTGTTATACTATAGAAGGGCGGATATAACATGTTATGACCTTGTAATAGTAAGAGATACAATAAAACAATACCTTAGGGAAAACAGAGAAGCTTTGCACAAAATCCATCAGTAGTTCAACAGCTGTTGTAAACAGACAATTGAGCTGTAATTTTTTCAAAATAATTTGTGTGCTGATTACTAAAATGGCAATATGGTCATTTATAACGTAGGGCCTTTTTAGGGGCTTCGAATGTTTCATCCTTGTAGCCAGGGGTTTAGGTGGGGGGGTCTATGAAAGGGGTGTGGCTGATGAACTTAGGGGTGTGGCCTAAAAGTACTTAAGCTAAAAATCTGTGCTTAGTTAGCATAGTGTGCAGCCCAACTAGTATTTTGCTTCTTCCGTCATTGCATCCAGATATATAATACAACAAGTAACATTACACCTACAACAAGCCTGGAATATTGTCAATAACTGTTAGTTGCATAGGATAAAAAAAGCAACAACTGTGGCTTCGTTGTGTATAGAACATTGAAAATGCTTAAATACTAACATGATGAGAGCGTGAAAGAACTACAACCAGTGTCTTTGAAGTTACATCAAAGGCAATGCAGAGTTAAGTTTTTTTTCCACTGAGGGTGAGTGGAGGGGAGCAGAGAAGCACATGGTGGTTTAAAGTAACACAGAGAGCGTGACGAAGTAAAGCATAGAATGAAGGCCACTGCAAAAACACGCAATATACTCTTGGCAAATCAGGTAAACGTAGGTAATATAATTGGCACGCACGTAAAGGGCTCCGATACCATTAGGTCGAGTTGAGGTTGCACTATATAAATTAGTGCAAAAATAAATGTCGCCATAAACATGTTTATCTTTAATACCTGAAAGCAAGGAAGGGGGGCAGCAAACTGGGCTACTGGGGTCCCGTGGAGGTCAGGGTGTCCTGCACTTTCTGATAGCTGTGGAAGGCTGCAGCCCAGCTCCAATCCCTATGTGGTGAGTGCAGAGCAGTTTCAGCAGCAGGTAGAGCTCTGGGCTGCAACTCGTTGTCCCTCTCGCAACCATGCACACAGCCCACGTGCCCAGGCTCCAGCAGCAGGAAGCCACTGGCACGGTAAAAAAACACAGCAGGGGGTCCATGCAGCCCCACCCCGAACGGTTTACCTGCCGGAGGTGTCACCTGCCGGGGATCACGCATGCAGATACGGCTCTGGGAAGGGCCTGTCCAGACAGTCCTGTGTGAAAGGCATCAGACACGGCTGTCACAGGAGTGATGTGGCTCACCTCCTCACAGCCACCCGCTTGGACGGTCCTTCATGTTGTGAATTGCAGGCCCATGCCAGAGGAGCCCGAGTCCCGCAGACATCCTGCGCTCAGTGCACCGGTGCGTGGGTGTCAGTGTCCAGCTGTGGGCCGTGAGAAGGCACCTCAGTACACACCCCCGTGCACCCTTTGAGGAGCCGCGTGAGGTGCAAGACATGCCAGAGTGGCGGCAGGCCCATCCAGCCTTCAGTGCATAGCGTACTCTGAGACCACGCTAGGGCCCTCCCTTACCCCCTCCGACACTTCCCTGCTGCTGTGTGTGTTTTACTGTGTTTGCAGGCGAGTTTTATTATCTTCAAGTCAGACGCTATGGTTTTCGCATGTTTAGTACTTGGCATCAGAAACTATTCCCAGGTTTAGCCCTTCATCTGCTTCTACCGCTTGCCCTTCCGTATCCTAGCTTTTACCCTCAAGCCTCACAATATGCCTCCTTACAACGCCCCACACACCATGCACAGCTGCCGAGTTTTTGGATTTCTCATGTATGACATTTTTAAAGGGGGTCAGAGGGCTTCTTACGGCAATCCAGGTTCCTCGGAGACACAGTGGTGCGCATGTCACACACAGTGGAACAAAAATGGGAGGAATCAGCGCCTTAAAAAAATCAATAAATAATACAAATATGAATGGACTAATTGCAAACAGTGTCGGGCGGAAGGTGGCAGTCGGACGTCACATCACAGCGAGATTTAATTGAACTGGGAGCAGCGCCCTGTGACAAATGTAAACCTGAAGCTGAAAACTCACAAGCAGCTGGGAATAACGATGGACAGCAAAAGGCTGTGGGAGTGACCAGTAAAACAAAGTGCCAGATCAGGCAGGACATTCAGGAACATGGGCCTTCCCTCCAGCTCCCCACAGACGCTCTTAAACATCCGATTGACTCTATATTTTCCTTCCGACTACAACCAACTTCAATATGCGAAGGCGAGGGGAGGTAGCCCCAGCTGCTCCGGAAGAAATCGCCCAGCCTTATGTGGGCCGCTGCTGCTGGTGGAATTTGATGAGTTTTAGTTGTGCATTGTAAGCTTTGCGTGATTTCTTCTTAATGTCGCTTGTAATTTTCCTCGGGGTCTTGTTGCAATTTTTGAGATACTATTTGGGACAGAGAGTCTCTTATTTTCGTAAAAAGGGGAAAAGATGGGGCGTTACATACAGGGCTGGCAACGTTAGAACTCTGGACCCGGGTTCGAGTCTCAGTGTTGGTACAACAGTCTTGTGATGCTGCCGGGAGCAGGGGAGGTGTGCACGGCAGCAGTGGGGAGGAGGGGGGCTACGAGATTCACTTGCAAGAGCGATAATTCCTGCCATATGGTGGCGCTCGCTCCCGCAAGTGAATCTCCTGACGTGCACGCGTTGCCATTGAAGGCAATGGAACGCGTGCACGTGCTTGGCTGAAAGCGATCCCAAAAGGTCTTTCTGCCTTTGCAGCACATGCGCGTTCCATAGGCGAGACCTAAAAAGCAATAGTGAGAGTGGACAGCCTTGACGGGTGTCTTGTTGGACTGGAACCGGGGAGGATAGGTTGCCATTGACTCTGATTCTTTAAAAAAAAAAACGTATCATAATTTAACATTCTTTTTATTGTGTTTTGGGTACAAACATATAGCATCAACAGCAGTATTACATATGTTCACTGGTACATTGTGATTACAGTCTCTCTTATGAGTCTTTCAGACAGTACAATTACATGTATATTATGTCAGAGGCAACTGTTGGTTCTCCCTCAGTGTAGAGACAGGGTATCATCTCTCTGTGCATTCAGCAGAATCCCCATGTTATTGCACTTAAACGGTATATCAAGATCAAAGCTCTCACGTCTACATCTTATGCATATATCTTATGACCAAGCATTTTGTACGTTCCATACCCTACGTCACTCCCCCTCCTTGTTGCGTGTGTGTCACCTACACCCATGCTATGTTAGCGTGGGGGTGGTCGGACCAGACTATTCTGGGGCCCGTGGATGTGTCATTAAGTAACACGTCAGTGGGGCCCATATGTCTCTGGGACAAGAGGTACTTGGCAGCAGTTCAGCATAGGTCGCAAGACGTTCCTGGCAAGTCACCAAGTCGGTCAACCAGTCCTTAAATTTGGGTGCCCTTCCCCTCCCCCAGTGGCAGGCCACTCGTCTCTTCGCCATCAGCAGCGCCAAAGCCATATATTTGAGGTGGATCGATCTCAGTGGCTTAACGTAGCCCAGTAGAGCCACATTGACTCTGATTCTTGCGGTAGGCTTGGCATACAAGGCCATGATCGTTTTGGAGAGTCTGTACCAAGTTAATGCAGCCCCCAGAAAGGAGCAGGACACATTATCGAACTCCTTCTCCGTGTCAAGAGCTATACCTGCTGTGGTGGGAGCTTGCAGAAGGGATGCTTTTTTGATAACACGCCAGAATAGTCGAATATTATTACTTGCTAACCTGCCTTTGACAATGCCCATCTGAGAGGGGTGAATTAACTTAGTTATTAGAGGAACGAGTTCTCTTTTGGGAGCACTACAATTGTGGTCTCTGCTGCTGTTCCTGAAACTTCCCCCAAGGACGCAAAGTTGTTGAGCAAGCTCTCCAAGGTGACTGTATTTGTGGACTCAAAGGTTCTGTTGAAACTTATGCGGAGGTCACCCGGACCCGGGGCCTTATTGCCTTCTAGATTTCGCTATGCTCTATTGGCTTATTTAGTCTAATACTATCCTCAGTAGAAATGGCTTTTATTGGCAAAGATTGAAGACATTTTAGGCAAGTGTCTTTGGAAGTGGACACTGTGTGGTGTATAGGTCGGTATAGCATTTCTGAAAGATTTTCAGACTATCACTCGTCTTCGATTTGATAGAGCCTAGAGGATCTTTAATATTAGAAATAAATATGGAGTTGCATTTGAATTTTAAGTAAGAGGCTAGTGTTTTCCAGATTTGTTTAGGTAAAATAGTTTTTAACCTGCGCTTGAACTCACAAATGTGCACGTTTACTCACAATTTTATTATATTTATATTTTAGCTTCTTATTGTTGTTAGAGCAGACAGAAGGGTCTTTAAAACCTCCAAAAACAAATTGAATGGGATTTGATATCAACCACTAATTTGTCCAGGGAAGTTCTAACTTCTTTGTTTTTCTTAGCCATGAGGCTTAGTACCGGCCCCTGAAAAAAAAATGTCAAGGTTTCCCAAAGACTAACTGGAGAGGAGTCCGAGAATGTGTTGTCTTTTAGGAACAATGCTAACTCCTTGCTTAAGTCCTGCACTTCAGATTCGTTCTCCAGAATTTCAGTGCTCATGTATCATGAATGGGTTTTGGTTTGTGGGAGCAAGATCCTAAGAGAAACAGAGACGGCTGTAGGATCAGAAATGGCGATGCGCTCAATTGAAGAGGTTAAGGTATCTCGTAACAGAGTATTATCACCTAACACGCAATAAATTCTAGAGAAACCTTTGTATGGGGAGTAAAAGAAGGTAAAGTTAATTTCCATACTTCCATCACGCCATGCAAAGTGCAAAGTGAGCGCATTGCTTTGTAGGCTTTAGGGGTTCTGTATTTAGAGGCCGAGTTCTTATCTAGGATAGTATCCATTGGTAGATGGAATTCCCCACCCAAAATGATACAGGCCGTTGTGGGGAGCCGCGTTTGTTTGGAAGCCAACTAGAACCCAAAGACAGGGTTGTCAATGTTCAGTGCGTATATGTTTATTGCAAATAACTCTGAGCCTCCAGCTTGGAGTCATATAATCAGCCATCTGCCACTGTCATCCTACTTCCTACATAATGATTGAGAGGTCTAATTTCCTGTATATTAAGGTCAACACCCTATTTTTCTTGCAGGATAAATTGTTCATCCAACCATTGAACATAGAAAATGCTTCTTTGTGACTCATCTTTGTTTCCAGTAGAAGTACTATGTCCCCATTCAGAGCATGGCAGTAATAAGAGGCCTTCCTGCCCTTCACTGGGTGATTAAGCCTTTTCGTGGTAAGAGAAATTACTTTCAGTGCATATAAAGGTTAAGCATATAAGGCCATGATGAACTATTTGATGTGAGGAGTAATCATGGTCTACCTAACGACCAGAGGTTTGAGTGCACTGTAGGGAGGAACATGGCTCTGGAAAAGAGAAGGATAAAACAATTAAAGGGGAGAAGGGAGGGTTAAACCAAAGAACATGAAGACTCCCTGAAATATGGGAGAAACGCCTCAAGAAGGCAAAAAAGTGTAAACAAGGCAGCGGGAGACTCGTACAAGGGGGGAGCGGGAGCCCTCCACACCATAATAGGCAGAGCAAAACAGACTGTTGAACTAGCTAGACAACCGGATTGTGTGCATTCAAAAGGGTAGCCAGGTAACACAGTGATATAGAACAACATGACCCACTGGGTGAGGGGCATAGAGAACACCAATAACTCTAATTGTCATAATACATACTCCCACCCAAAAAAAAACACAGTAGTATGGTAGAGCGGTAAGCCACTTACTCAAGCAGCAAGCAACCTAGAGAAGGAATGAGCTAACACGCATATTGACATTGCTGTGCCCAAACACAGACACAACGAACAGTCCTCCCAGGTCAACAGGCCCTCAAAGTGATAACAGTTACCAATGTAGCACTGTAAAGTAATACATTATATAGTCTCTAATATAGGGGTGATATACCTTATAATTGAAAATACAAGGATGCAAGCACAACGTTACCAAAGAGTCAATAAGTAATAAATACAGAGACAACTAGAAGCATCTGATGGGAAGCAATGTGTCCTGGTACTTTAAGACTGCAACAGAGAAGCATGCAAGACGCCCTCAAGTACAGGGCCAGGCACACAGAATGATGTCAGAATCCAATGAGCATTGCAGCACAACATACCATATAATTATGAAAATAGGACAATAGGCCCGATAACTGGAAACGCAAATAAACATACACAACATTATCAATGAGGCAATAAGAACAGTTCGAGAAAGAACCAATAGTTTCTGTTGGGGGACAGTAACACCCGGTCCTCTAATTCTACAACATTTATGTATGCGAGCATGTAAATGTTCAGATAGCAGAACTGAACCAAGATGCTCAGGAAATCCAAGTGACCAAGCATCACAAGGGGCTCTAAGACAGAGTGGTGGAGATAGATGTATGACAGGAGAGCAAGGTTCCCAAGCAGCATGTGAGGAGATATGTGGACAAGGCAGACAGCACGCTATTGGAACCCAGGTCCGAGGGCGACCATGGCAGTTACTCTCACCATCAAAGTTACCCAGGTTTGTCACAACTCTCCTCCATCTGCGATTCAAAGGTATTATCAAGAACATTTTCCAATTCCGCTGGTCCCAAAAAGATGTGAGGTCCCCCTTTGAAGACAATTATGAACTTGGACAAACCCATAAAGGAAAGATGGATTGCTTTGCCTGCAAGGGTTTTCCTGATAGCCAAGAAACCCTTCCTCCTCGTGTTTGTATCCCTCGCAAAGTCCTGAGAGATTGAGTTCCTGGCTTTTCCTTGTATTGGTTCTAGCTAAACACTTGTGTTGATCAGAGATATGGTCTTCTGCCAACCCAGTTCTGCCTCTGCTTTGGACACCCAGAGATTAAGGCGTTTAAGGTCCCTGCGAATTTCATACACCTCCACCTGTAACAGACGGGTATTTGTTTTGGTGCTCTGGACTATATCATGCATATCATTGTTGCTTCTTTAGGATTGCCTTCAGAGTTGCAGAGTTGTCTTGCTTTTCCTTTATAGGTGAGGTTCTGTGAATTCTGAAACCTTGGGTTCCATTTTGTGCATGGTAGCCATTTTGTGGTTGCCCTCACATAGGCCTATGACTGTGGCTGAACAAGTCTTTCAAGGACATCTTTGCCCTGAGTGAACTGACCCTGTTGCCTGAAGCTGACCTTGTTAAACCAGTTCCTGCCCTTTAGCTGATCAAGATTGAGGATCAAAGCACAGGACATTGTAGAGTTTGGTATGCACACACACACCCCTTATACTGCTTCTTATCTGTTTTCTGTTCCTTCTTTTATGGTCTGTTTATGATATGGGTTGTGGTCCTTTTATTGTGGGTTTGTCCGGCTTGTGTAAGAAGGAATGTTAGGTATTTTGCATGCTTGCAAAAGCTAGGACTGCCCCTTACTTGTATGCTGGAGTTTGTAACCCTGAGAGCATATAAAAGGCCTCTGTTCTCTGTATTCCTCAGACTACCTCATTCAGTTGCTACGGCTTCTGTGTGATGTGGCCTCACTTATTAAATTTAATAAAGATGTCTTTTCATATTTTCAGCTTCTGTGCCAAGTTCTTTTTTATTAGTAAGTATTCCCTGAGAATGAAGATTACAGTTCTTCAAATGGCGCCCACGTGGGGCTTCATCAGAGAAGTGACTTTCTGTGGGAGTGATCTGGTCAGAGGACTGAAATCTACTGAGGAAGACAGAACAGGATTCTACTAAGGAGGTACTCTGTGCACAGGGATTCTGGAGATTCTTTGATTCTGCAGCCCAGTATATTTCTGATCTTCCTGATTTTGATCCTCCACATGATGTCACTCCTGACTGAGAACCTCTTTGGCGTGAGTATTCTAAAAAAGACCGTTAGGTCATGTAGAACTTGACAGTTAGAATTTGGGTAACCTTTTGATTAGTAAAAATAAGAAGTACAAGTGGGTCACTCCCACGACTTTGTTTGCTTTCTTAGTTTTGATTTGGTTATTGCAATTACCAAAGCCGAGGGGTTTGGTTTCTTGGTTTTTGATTTGGTTATTGCAAATTACCAAAGCTGAGGGGCTCGTATATTTGCGAGATAACCCCTTGAAGTTTGAAGCTAGATTAGTCAACTATAAAATGCCTAATCTTAGCAAATTTGGGACTGTAGCTTTGGAACTTTGGAATTTGTGTTGGCCAACTTTGGATTTGTATAGATTTGGATATGCGAATTGCAATTTGTGTAGGCAGGTAATGAGGAGATATTTCTCCATTTGGTTTAGTTGAACGGTGCACGTACGAAAAGTACCTTAAGCACCACTTTGATTATAATACTTGCGTATTCCGCAGTATTTCTTGGCATGCCTGTTCTCAAGCTCACATGGAAAAATGTGTTGCTTTTTTGGAAGGTACCATAAAAAAGCACCCTGCTAGTGAGGTGTGTGGACAGCCTCCTCCTGCCATGCTGGTATACTCCAGTGACATTCTGCGAGACTTGGGACGACGGACTGCTAGTTGCAGTATACCCCCTTTACATCCTTTAGCTGGCCCTTACCATTGTGCTGCCTGCCAGTGGTCTCTGGAGCGACCTACCTCCATCGCATCTACGCATTCGGTGGCGGCTGTCTGCAGCAACCATCCTGAGTATGCCCTCCGCATCTTCAGTCTCAATGCCAGGTCTCTGGTGTCGCATTATCAGGCCGTATTTGAACTGTTGCAGGATGAAGGCCCGGACATCGTGGCCATTACTGAGACATGGCTGAAAGACGACGATGCGGCCATTATCAATCTGGCATTCCCCTCTGACTATACAGTCTTTACCCTTAATCGGTCCACCAGGGGAGGGGGAATTGCCCTGGCTACTCGATCTAGTTTTACCTGCAGCTGGTCTGCACTGACCATTGCGGGATGTGAAAGTGCGGTGTTTAAGATTCTGGTCACCCCACATTTTTCTCTTTCAGGGATGGTGGTTTATCGCCCCCCAGGGAGCGAGGTGGCGTTTCGTGCTGCTTTCCCTGATATGGTCAGCTCCTTGGTGGTAGGCTGTCCCAATTTCTCTATCTTGGGGGATCTCAACCTCCATTTCGATAGACTTAACATACCCGCGGTCAGTGGCATTCTCGCGGATCTGGAGGCCCTTCAGTTGACGCAACTTGTTCAAGAGTCCACCCACACTGGTGGTCATACGTTAGATCCCTTCTTCACCAACTTGGCAGATGCTTCTGTCACTGCCGTCTCACCCCTTGGCTGGACTGACCATTCTTTGGTTGCCATCAGTACCCCCTTACCAGGTAGGATTATTATTCCTCCCGCAAAACTGGTCGTAAGGCGGCATTGGAGTAAATTACGGTTGGAGGATCTGCACCGTGTCCTCGCTGCAGAGCCATTAGATCCGTTCGTAACTGTTGATTCAGGTTACGATGGGTTCTGCGCCTGGATCACCAAGGCGCTAGACGCGCTTATTCCTCTTATCGCCTGTAAGACCAGTTCTAGAGACTCTAGCCCGTGGTACGATGGCGCCCTACGTGCACTCAAGGGCAATTGTAGGCGTGCAGAGAGGGCTTGGCGGAAGGCGTACGATATGGGGAAAAAAGCTATTTATCTCGCCTCCGTCAAATCTTACCATCGGGCTGTGTGCCGTGCTCGGGCTACTTACTACACTGCCGAAGTTGGCAACAGCTCTAATCCCTCGAAAACTATTTTTAAGCTGATGAAGGATCTTCTAGCTAAACGCCCCGGTGCCCCGACGATTGGCTCTACCGCGCATTGTGAGGCCCTCGCGGTGTTTTTTCAGGATAAGGTCCAAAACATCTACAAGGCCTTTCCGTTTACAGGGCCCCCAGTGGAGTCTCCGACTAACATCTATGGAGATACTGCTTTGCACGCGCTGCCCCTGTTGACATCTGAAGGGTTCGACATCTTGGCAAAGCAGGTGAAATCTGGGTCCCCCGCTGACCCCCTTAGTTCGGCTCTTTTCAGAGATCAGTCGTTCTTGGGTCGGACCGCGGTACACTCCTTGATCAACATCTCGTTGGAGTCTGGCACGGTTCCCCTTAGTTGGAAGCGGGCGGTGGTTTCTCCCATTTTAAAGAAACCCTCACTAGACCCAGATAAGCCCGAAAACTATCGGCCTATCTCTTTGCTCCCCTGGCCTACCAAAGTAATGGAGGCCCATGTCAACAAAGTTCTTTCGGACCACCTTACCCAGGTCAACATCTTGGACCCCACCCAGAACGGCTTCCGTGCTGGTCACAGCACGGAGACCGCCCTTCTCTCCATGGCTGAACACCTCCGCACAGTGATGGATGCGGGGCAGACAGCGGCGCTCGTTTTATTAGACCTGAGCGCCGCGTTCGATACTGTATCCCATCCTATCCTGTTGCATCGCCTGGAGGAGATCGGGCTGGGTGGTTCTGCCCTCCAGTGGTTTCGCTCCTTCCTGAACGATCGTTTCTTTAGCGTTGCCCTGCCACCGTCCCAGTCCCAATTCCATCCTCTGAGACAGGGGGTCCCGCAAGGCTCCTCGCTGAGTCCCACGTTGTTCAATCTCTACGTGAGACCGCTGGCTGAGATCGTCAAGCAATGGGACATGACCATGGTCTCGTATGCTGACGATACTCAGCTAGCGGTTACGATCAGCGGGGATGCGGACCGGGACGCCCCCAGGTTTCAGAGTGGCCTTAGGGCGGTGGCAAGCTGGATGAATAACAACTGTCTCCAGCTCAACGCAAAGAAAACAGAGATCATGATCGTCGGCAGGAGGGCGGAACTGTGGGGGGACAAGTGGTGGCCCGTTGAACTGGGGCCGGTCCCCCGCCCGGTCACTGAACTAAAGAACTTGGGAGTTTGGATGGACCCTGCTCTTAGTTTTGTGGGCCATTCGAAGAAAATCGCGGCCTGCTGTTTTGGTATCTTGCGGTCGCTGCGCCCCATTTTGAAGTTCTTTGACCGTGGCACCAGGCAGCTGATAGTCCAGGCTACTGTGTTATCTCGCCTGGACTATGCAAGCTCTCTCCTGGCAGGGACCAATGTGGCTGAGACTACCCGCCTCCAACGCGTGCAGAACGCTGCGGCGAGAGCCATTGTTGGCCTACCCCGAACGAGCTCTGTCTCTGGTGTCCTGAGATCACTGCATTGGCTCCCCATCAAATCACGCATCCAGTTTAAGGTGCTGTGTTCGGCGTTTAAGATCTTGAGGGGAGTAGGTCCGCCAATTCTTGCAGATCTTCTGTCGTGGTATGTTCCTTCCCGCTCTTTGAGATCCGGCCCCTTGCCGTGGTCCCTCGATACAGGCTGTGTCGGGTTGGTGGCCGTTCTTTCCGGGTCAGGGCGGCTGAGCTTTGGAACTCCCTCCCAGCGGACCTGTGGCTTTTAGATGATCTTCTGGCTTTCCGCAAAGCTTTGAAAACTTTCCTTTTTTAAATGCCCTTCCTGTTTCTGTGTTGTGTTTCCGGTAACTGTTGCACATTTCCTGCCATGCGCCAGGACGCCCCTTAGCTGGGGCAGCTGTGCGCAATATAAATGTGCATAACATAACATAACATAACATAACATAACATAGTGTGATGTGAAGTAAATTAGCCAGCCCCCCTAAAGGGAATATCTAAATAGGTTTAGATTTACAAACATATTTCTTCCTTGGTGATTTTGTATCCCCAGGGAATTAAAATATGACATAATACATATAAGGATCCTTTGTTCTGCGCAATGTTATGAAGGAAGATATGCAGAGTGATTTTGTTTGGTGTTCTGCTAGCCAAAGCTAGTGAATTGAGTGTATTTTCGCTTCTTGGACATACATCAGTCTGTTGGGCTGTATTTGCAGTCTTTTTGAAACACTATTGAGAAGCGTTTCTTGTAAATATGACTTACAACTAGTATTTACAAATGGTTTGGTTTAAGTACGGTCTGTGGGCTGTCCTTGGTTTATGTCCTGAGTATTGATTTGTGGGTTAAATGTGTGTTTAAATGTCTATGTGGGTTTCCCATTAGTGCAACTTCTGTAAGTACATAGCGATGGCGCTATTGACGAGATGCATGGATAAAGCGCACTGTATTGTGTGTCCTGAGTGTTTTGACCCCTTTCTGTTTATGTCTGAAATGAGCTCAATGTCTGTTCGTGGTTTTTCTTGATGTTTTCAGTCTATTAAGCAACATTTTGTAAGCATATTCTTGGGTCTGTTGCTAAATAAAATTGTCCTTTTTAGAAAGAAAAAAATGGCACAAACATTTTGTCATGTTTCAAGTTAGGCGTCTGTGCTTGGGTTTATAAATGAATGGGTCTAAAAATGATAGGCAAGGGATGCAGCTTGCTCTTATATGTGGAATTATCAAAAAGAATTGTTTTTTGTATTTTTATTAATTATGAAAAATAATTATTAAACATAAGTGCTACAAAATTCGTTTTTTACTATTCAGGAAGCTTAATGCTCATACTATGACATCCTAGCATTAAAATGTAATTTGAGTTGTGCTATACCGCATAATGAGAACATTAGCATATGGAATTTCACTTAGCGCAGGCGTACAAAACTCATTTTTTTAAAGATTTACATGGGATATATCTGATTAAAAATTTCTGTAATTTGTAAAGAACATTCTGAGGATGATTAATATGTATCACAAGTATAGGATCTTTATTTTTAAGTGCCCCAAACATCAAAGTCGAATTTGGGTAAAATAGACCATTTAAAACAGCATTCTTGCCATTTATGATAGCTTTAAAGTGCTTTAGGCTTCAGTAAATGCATACATTTAGATGTAATACAAATTTGCAGACTGTCCCCATTTAGGGTTTGCTTTTAAATGGCCCAGTGAGATTCATTTAATGTTGCTGAAATGAGTACCATTGCATAGAGTAATAGCAAACATCTGTTCTAAAGATGGTATGTTATGTTATTATGTTTTGCGAATTAGTCACAGTAACTGTTTTAATAATCTAAGTATAGAAATAAATTGTAGCCCCTAACAGGAGTAATAGATATATCATGTGTTTTAAATAGGGTTGGTTATTGCAGGTTAGAAAGAGTTGGGAAGGTTTTTTTTCTTTTTTCAGCCTTAAGAGTGAGGAAGAGATAGAGGGCTGAGAAGCCCGCAAGGCAGATTTTGACCTTAAGGTCAGTAAGGTGGGAGTTAGGAGTAAGTGTAAACAGATGGAGAAATGATTGCTTGGAAAAGCAGGGCCTCAAAGGGTGTTGGCGCACGGGACACGCAGAGTGTCAGTGAAAGAATTTTACTTTTGGAAAGTTAAAAGGGCTTCATGTTGCAAGCTGACTGACAAGATGGTAACAGTTAAGTAATGGACATTTTTTTTGTGTCTGTTAATGTGTATCATGTTTTATCTTCTGATTAAAAGTTATAATTGATGTCTGTTTGTCATGAGAAATGTCTCTCTTTTGTGTGTTGTGTAGTTTTTTCTTTTTGCTTCTGCTCACAGATCATTCATGGATTGTTCTGGGTGATTTTAAGGCTGACAAGACACGTGAGTTTGGTTGGTTGAAAAGAGATGTGTTTTTGCGTAATTTCTTTGAAAAGAAATGTTTGTGCATTTTACATATTTTTGCATTTTATCCTTTTATGAATTGTTCCTCCTGGTCCTGTGTGTCAGAAGTGACACACAGTAAGTTGCATTTGACAGCCAAATCTCCACTACCTGGTGATTTGCTGTCAAAAGGAGGGTGAGGATTTTAAACCTGACAAATTAAGCAGGCCCGAATATTGTTAGTGCATGACCTGGTGTTGTGCGTCACCGCTCATTTATATATGCTATTGTTTTGTCTATGCTTTTTGTGCTTGATATACAGTGAGTATATCTGATGGCTTGACATGTCCGTTTTGTGTGTGGTTTTTTTGCATGTTTTTGTTTTATGTTGCTGCTTATAATACTATTACAAGTTTACCTGTGTTGTGAAGGGATATACATGACGATGTGTATCCTGCAAACAGTTGGGTAGATTTGCTTTGACACAAAATTTCACAGAAAAACAGACAACACTTCATCAGTGTATGTCAAATTTGGCTTTAATGGTATTTGAAGGAAAATAAAAAAGAGATATACAGAATCAAAGTGTGTCACATGCTGTTAGTCACCTACTGCCCCTCCCCTTAAGGAACAGGCAGCCCTAAAATTATGTATCCTGAATTGGACGTAAGGATAAATAATAGATCTGTGACTTTTGTGCATGGTGACCTAATTTTTATATTACATTAGTCAGTTTTGTTCTGCTTCCTAAGTAGTGTATGGCCTTGTACCATAAAGGAAACCAGGTTTCATTTTTCCCTGAAAAAGGAACTGGAACATTAGCGGAGATTACCGTATATGGTGTAGCGGCCAGCGGTAGAGTTAAATTTGAAAACTATTTTGACTTTTTGTGTATCACCCATACTCTTGGTATTGTGTCACAAACTTGACTATCACCTGAGTAATTTCTTGTTCTTCCTATAGATTTTTCTTTTGACATTTCTCCCCTGATTGATGTCACATAGTGCCTAGTAATTGGGGATTTTAGCTGTGTCTTAGTCCCGTTTTCCCTTTTCCATATTCCTTTCACCAGTCAGCCCTTTTATTATTGTAGGTGTGTTGTTTAGGTTTACACTTCCAGATTGCAGTAATGTACTAGGAACCCCTATATTATGTATAATTCCCTTTTGTATGACTAGACTGTTTTTTAAAGAATTTTCTTTAGGCCTAACTCGATGTTTTTCAGTCTAACCGTCATGGTAGTGATGGACTGGTTAACTGACTCAATGCTATTATAAGACAAGTTTCCACATTTTGATTATTAGCCTGTGTATTGCGTAGTGCACTTGGTGCACAGTTATTAAAAGGGAGGTATCTACATGTCCCTGATAATCTATATTATGCAATTTTTCTTTTGAGATGTTCTAGATAAGAAATTTAGGAACACTTATATGTAATCATTGAGATAAAATGTGTTTACCCCATTAAACGATGCCACTATGTGTGAGGACATCCATTCAGATAGAATTCCCATGTCACTATCTACCCTTAGATGGTGAAGGATATGCTCTCACACGGAAACCCAATTGAAGAGCCTAGAGGCACTGTTTTGCCTACTGCCTTTGTTTTTGTATTGCCTTTGAGAATGACAGTGTATTTCAACGCAGAATTGTCCCATGGCGTATGGCCACTCCTTTGAAGATTGCAGGCCACCTGCTTGCAGTCCCCTTGTTATACAATGAACTGTTTAAAGCATCGCACTTGCTCCATCAGACGGCATTGGACATCACAGAACCAGAATTTCAGTGCAAAAGAGCGCCTGTCATGTACTGGTAACCTCTGACAGTGTGCAGTCCCTTGAGTCCCTTGGCCTGAGTTTTGGCCCCCCCTTTTCCTTTGCTCCAACGGAAGTGCAGTGCACCGGAGGATCCAAGATTGGCAAAAGGCACTCCATTCTGGTGCCCATGAAAGAGCAGCCTGAGCATCCTCTGACACTGAATGATGAGTGTTGGAGTCTGAGAATGGTCCCGGGTCTGCACGAGATGATTTGTGCTCATGATCAATGAAGATCATGCTATCTGTAGTGCCTGCCGCAGAGGAGAGATATTGGTGCACTGCCTTGAGACATTGAGACTTTCAAATGAGCTGTGAGTGTTTGCCAGGAGGGCACTCCAACGGATACTGAAAAACACTATTTTTCATGGGAGGCATGAATCAAGAGGCCCATGCAACAACTGGAGCAGATATGATGGACAATAGAAGCCTGCCAGAGAGGCTTTTGAACGGACTCTGAGCATAGTTGGTTTCACAAGTGGTTTCCGTGTGATTGCATAAAATGGGTTTGAGGAGACTGATCATTATTGTTTTACTGGCATTGTTTTAAAGTAGTATTCTGTTTAGTAAAAGCAGAATAAAGTCCATTCTCTGTGGAAGAGTATCCCTTTTCATCTGAGAGCATTAATAAGGATCGCCACTGCTTCACCTGAATATATAATAAGTTACTGAAGTGCATAGGAGCCATAAAAATGTTACTAGATAATTTTAGGATTTGCTTTCTGCTTAGAGTTGTGAAAAATTATAATTTTGTTTGTAATAGTGGTCATTACTTTCTCCTGTTGTCCATATGTCCTTAATAACATGTTTTCTAGTATTTTTAAGCATGACGTTGTCTTTTGTGGGTTGGATCATTTTCACTACCCAATTGACTTCTGCACCCACCTCCCAACCTATGTCTTTTCCTACTACTACTTCTTTGCATTCTTTTCATATCTTACCTGAACACGAGCAGATTAGTAGATCGGAATTTGTGAATAATTCCTTTGTACAGTTTCAGCATCAATACCAGTTAGTAATAAACATCACTAATTGTTGGGTGTGTGGTCTTATGCCACATACTACAGATAGAGGTATTCCCTATTTGGTTCTGCCATTTAGTTACAACGGGTCTGTATGGGCATATCAGACGATGTTTATTTATGCCAACGAAGTCTATCCCTTGTGTTCCATGAAAGATAACTCGAGTAATAGTGCCTCAGTGAAGGGAATAACGGATAATATTGATATCGATTCAGACACAGACTGAGTGATTGCCTATGTAAGGGCAAAAGGAGGGGCTGAGGTTCTGTGAATTCTGAACCCTTGGGTTCCATTTTGTGCATGGTAGCCATGTTGTGGTTGCCCTCACATAGGCCTATGACTGTGGCTGAACAAGTCTTTTAAGGACATCTACACCTTAGCTCGAATTCGTGCTGACTCCTGTTTGACCTGAGTGAACTGACCCTGTTGCCTGAAGCTGACCTTGTTAAACCAGTTCCTGCCCTTTAGCTGATCAAGATTGAGGATCAAAGCACACGACATTGTAGAGTTTGGTATGCACACACACACCCCTTATACTGCTTCTTATCTGTTTTCAGTTCCTTCTTTTATGGTCTGTTTATGATATGGGTTGTGGTCCTTTTATTATGTGTTTGTCCGGCTTGTGTAAGAAGGAATGTTAGGTATTTTGCATGCTTGCAAAAGCTAGGACTGCCCCTTACTTGTATGCTGAAGTTTGTAACCCTGAGAGCATATAAAAGGAGTGTAAATGGCATATAAAAAGACTCTGTTCTCTGTATTCCTCAGACTACCTCATTCAGTTGCTACGGCTTCTGTGTGACGTGGCCTCACTTATTAAATTTAATAAAGATGTCTTTTTATATTTTCAGCTTCTGTGCCAAGTTCTTTTTTATTAGTAAGTATTCCCTGAGAAAGAAGATTACAGTTCTTCATAGGAGAGTCAGGGAGAGGGGGTTCTTGTTTTGATCTTTTAAGGTTGCCTTTCACTTTCTTCATCTCCTTCACCCTATGGTTTTTTTAAGTCAGTCATTGTAAGTCACATGAACGTCAAGGTACATGGTACTCACCCAGCTGTGCGTGGATCAGGCTCACCCAGAAATGTTACAGGCGGCACCGAGGCTGAGCCCACCATCCAGCCAGCACCCGTACTGATGCAACTGAGAAAGTCAAAAGACCATCATGTTGGAGGGTGCATGTGAGATGGTCCCTGAGGGTGTAGGGCTGTGTAAGCCTAACCATACACCAAGTCATAAAGAGTGAGGTCTTAGGTGTCAAAATGGGAGCGACTGATGAGAGCCCCGACAGCAGGGCCCAGTGGGATGGAGGCCAGTTGATGGACGCTGGCCTGGCAGCAACACGTCTTTCAATCATCCTAAGTGTGTCGGTGAGTAAGGAAGGAGCAAGCATGTGGCTCCCCTTGCAGCTTGCAGCAATACTGGATTCAATTTGGAAATTTAGTGTAGCACCACCATCTTCCCTGGCACCACTCGTACAAATATTCTGCAGTCCCCGATGTTAGTAGTGATGTAGCAATGTAACACGGGCCACCAACTTTATTAGTGCCGCACGTACAGAGATGCTGCAGGCAGGCTGGTTATTCCTGGCTGGTGAGGGGCCAAACTAGTGCAGACCCGCATCTTCCCTGGTGCAGCATATTCAGAAATGGAGCAGGCCGGGCGGTAAATCCCAATAGCTGGGATTGGTGCATTGCGGTAATGCTAACTTCCCTATCGCTACAAGAACATTTAATTTGGAATTGGGTTGGGCAACATATCCTCGATGTTTAAACCGCGATGTAGCACAGCACCACCATCTTCCCCGGTGCCACGCGTGCAGCAATGATGTAGGCCAGGCAGTGGATCTACATCTAGTGCAGCGCTCTGCTTGGCTAAAGGGTCAAGTCAGTACCAGGGAGACCAGCACCAGGGCTCGACAGCGAATTGGGCTCAAGGCAGTCTCTGCAGCTAACGCATATTGATGAGGCAAGGAGGGCTCACAGGAGCTCACAGAAGACACGACATCTGTCATGTGCACCAAGCCAAGGCCCGACCAATCGCGGTATCAAAACTAAGCCTGCCTGTGGTTCTTTCTGACCACGAAGATGGGCGCTTGGACTGTGATGGGAAATGGGGCTAATGAAGCCACCTTAAATTTCTTGGTCAACTTGGTTGTACAGTCAAGGCCTAGTTCATGGGAGATGGTATCGCGGTTATGTCGAGATACAATATGTAATAATAGTTGCACAAAATATAGATTGACTGTCCATAGAGGGTTATTACTTTGAAAAATGAACAACACATTAATAATTTCGTAAAACTGTCAGTGTAACAGAAACTCTGTGCATTAACCAACTAAAATCCTAATAATAACACCCAGAAAAATATATATCACTGTGAGTCAGGAATGGCCATCAAGGAGGTCCCTAGCAGACGTATAACAAGTAAATGCTGCTAAGCAAGGGCAAATCAAAAAGGTGTATTATCTTACACACTGGCTTTCAATGGGAATCAAATGGATTCGAGAAACAAAGAGCGTACACAGGGGCCAGAGACTGAGATCATGAGAAAAAAAATAGTACAAGTTCAGTTGATACAAGAAAGTAAACGTTTCAGGATGAGCAAGCTAAACATCACTTTATTGTGAACCAGGACGTAAAAGAGAGACTTTAAATTGTTGTAGATGGGCACATCCATTTACAGTCAGCTAGCATGAGCAAGAAAACGTGTCTTTAGCAGTTACAGGTACACTAGGACAATGGTTTGCGTTGTCAGTATCTAGCACAAACGTATGACCCCATATAGTTTTACTTGGGTCGATTGCTGTTTAAAACCCAGTTTGGGTGCTGGTACCCAGTGGTGAATCAGTTTGGTTCATTTCTGGAATGTTTCACAGGAAACAACGGGACAATCTTGATCTCTGGTGTTTTAGACCAGGGTATTTCTCGGAAGCTGTTAAAGGTGATGTGCTAATTTAGCATGGGAGTCTATGAAGAAGCCACCAGAGTACCTTGGAGAGAACAATCAGGGCGTCATTTATGGGTTTTTTGCCGTAGAGCAGCACAGCAGCAAGGCCTGCTGCGCTGCCCTACGGCACAAGAAAAGGATAGGAATGCGCCATATTTATTAGATACAGGGCATTCCTGTCCTTTTCCCCTCCGCTACCGTACATTGAGCTACCGTGCACCAATGCTGGCAACTTTGCACCATGGTGTAAGGGTGCCTGCGTTGCGGGAATGATTATTTTTGTGCAAGAAGGGAAACCTTTCTGACAAACACAATCACAAGAAGGGAAACACAAAAGGCTTTTTCCTCTTTCTATGCAGAATACAGCACACATAGAAAGAGGAAAAACTAGGCGAAATAAAGATATTCTCCTCGTTGTGCCTCCCTTACGCCTCCCCTGGGGAGGCATAAGTTATTGGCGCTGCCTCAGACTTACGATTTCTCGTAAATCTGGGGGAGTGTCAAAAAGCCATGGATGTTGCTGGGAACACAACCAGCAACGCCCATGGAACAAACCTTTTTATGCAGTTTTCTGCTTGAAAGGGGCACATATTTTATAAGGCCATGAAAAGCATTGCAAATATGCCAGTGGCACATTGTGCCACTGTAATGTCAAAAAAATGACGTTCCGGCGGCGCAATAGTGCCGGTAGGGCTCATAAATGAGGACCTCAGCTGTTAGCCTTGAGTCATGCCCCAGGTTTACATAAGCCAAAGTCTATTATAGTTGAATGAAAGTCAACAAAAGTGCAACTAAAACCTATTTAAGCATAGCAGCAGTCTATATAACTCAGTTTCAATTCAATTCAATATTACTTTATTAGGCTCATAGAATAAAACATAAAAGCTTACAAAGATATATAAAAATGCATGGGAGCAAGCTTATCACACTGCCAAAACTCAGTGCAAAACAATGATTCCTAAAAATGCAGTAACAAGGTAGATAAAAATACAGTTAATCAGGATGCATAGTGCCCCGTAACCGCAAGGCTGCGCAAAGAAGAAGTCTTACAGCGGCACGTCTCTTCATCTGCGAGTTGTTGAAGGTAATTATAGGCCTGAGTACAGTGCTGGAGATTCCTGAGCCTTAAAATGGGGAAGAAAATGTTTAGTATAATTTGTTTTTAAATCACAAAAAAAAGGAAATGTAGGGTTGTCCGTCTCGATACATTGTTGCAAGGGCAGACTCTAAGATCATGATCGTGGTGGTATCCGCGTGGAAAGGAAAGCAAATATGTAATCATGTCAGTTCCAGTGCTTTAAATGGGCCGGTACTCACCGGTACTGAGTACCGGCACTTCTTTTTTTCCCCCTAAGAGTACCGGCACTTCTCCGTTACCAAATAGAGTACCGGTACTCCGTCACACATAGTCGTGAGCATGCATCGCATTTCTACACTGCGGCGCATGCTCACATATTGGTGATTTCACAAGGAGGGCAGTAACGCCATGGCGCCAAGGCAGAGCAACGTGTGACCCAGGCGCGCAATGCCCATTGGACTTCAGTACAACCCGCGCCCCCGCCGTGTGTGGCAGCCCGGCTGAGACAGGTTGCCGGGCGCACACACAGCCACACCCGAGTACTTCACAGGTCTTTCAAAGACCTTTTTGCTTCTTAAAGAGGTTTTGAAGTGTTTCACAACTTCTTAGAGAGCCCCCGCAGCTCCACTCTGACTTTTGCTTGAAGAATGAAATGAAACTGTGCACAGCCATTGGACGAGAGAAAAGGGTGGGGTGCAAGGAAGGGAGGAAAAAATAGTCTGCACTCATTTGTGCATGCCTGTATCTATATGCATTAGCACCTTAAAGGCTAGACCGCTGATTTTTTGGGGAAAATGCGCCCCATGGAATGCACCCTATAGGACTTGCCCAGTGGTATCTCACAAGACTCAAAGGAAACCCCCGGCATCTGGTGGAAATCCTACCACACCTTAGGGCAGAGCATGTAGCTGCTCTTGAGGGGCTCTCCCCTCTACCACATTACAGTACTTCCGCTGTGGAGCACAGGCTTTTAAAGAGAAGCACACTGTACCCTCTGGAGGGGGCAGCATTTCATCCTCTATTTGTGAACTTTTACCTCCTAAACAAACACCCGGTAGGGTTGTAAACTAGTAAATCCTCCCTCTGGTTTTGCGGTCTAACAAGTGTTGTGTTGGGCTGCCAGACGTTCTCTGTGTGACACATGCATCAAGGCTGTTAGAGATGCGACTCTTGGCCAAGCCCTGGACCTGTCCTGTGGAACCTGTTGATTTTACTTATGTCTCGGGCAGTGGGACCTAATGCCTTCAGCAAAAGCAACAATGAATACAAGCATTGGCAAAGTCAGTAGGCCTCACTTTTGTGACCTGTTGAGTTTGCCAGTGTTTTTTAACTGTGTGGGAGCAAAAGAAACACGGGTTGGGGGAAAGCAACATGGAGTACACTGGTGAGGAGATGTGAAAAAGCAGATGGGTGAGCACAGCAAAAGTGAGGGGCTGGGAGAAGTTGTCAGTCAACACAGAACAACACTGAGTGCAGAGAAAAGACATACACAAAGGAGGAGGCTTGAAAACCACTCTCTAATGGAGTACTTCACACAAAAGAAAAAAAGTGTTGTGACCCTTAAATGTTTTTCATTAGACCCACGCTTAGTCCCGCCTCTAGCCCCGCCTCCTTGCCACGCCCCCAGCTTGATCTGATGAGTACCTGCACTTTTTTTCACCCATTTAAAGCACTGGTCAGTTCTATAGCAAAATAACAATGAACGCTCTCAATGACCCCTGGTATTCCACAACTAGTTAGCAGAGGACAGCTCAAAATGTAAGTGCAGATATTTGGCAACAGATGTTTTCGTGCGGTCAGCCTATCATCTTGCAATTGAGATAACAATAAAGCTTGTCCATGCTTTCTATTAGGAAAGGCAAGGGGTGCTCTATCACAAAAAATATGGTTGAGGTCCATCAAGTGATTTTTGGCATACCCCAGTCATGAGATTAGTATGCCCTTGTCCCATGCCAGACAGTCATTGATTAAATCTCTTGTAAGTACCGCCTCCTCTTTCCGCAGTTAGATAACCACAGCCAGGCGAGGTCGTTGCAGATAAGATCACTCAGATAGTTTAAACCAGTTCCCTGTGGCAAAAAAAATGGGAGGTAGAAAACGGTTTTCTTCCCTTTGTATAATCGCCAAAGGCAGCGAATATCTGCAACAGAGGAAATATTCCCTTTCCCCTAGGGGCAAGGAAGGCTAAGATGTGATCAATTGCTCTGGACAGTTTTTCACTGCACAAGGAAAGTTGTGGGACCCAGGAGTCTGATGAGCTAAAGATAACACCCAAAGAAGAAAAAGTTCCTGTGTTAGTTAGACGGTGAGGGCCAGCTCTAATGCTTGCAAGTTTAACCCGCTTGAGACCACATGACATTATGAATCATTTTGTGAAGTTAGTTGTTAACTCAAGGTGCAAGTGCAAGGCATTGGGGGTGCAGCCAATTAGTACGGCATCATCCGTATAGAGTAAGACTGGCAATGGGACGCCTTTTGTCCTGGGAGCATCTGGAGTGCTAGGAATTGACTGGGAGCTGAGTTTACTAATATAACGAATAAATAGCAAGGGTGCAACCTTGCTGAACACCCCCTCCGATGCTGATCTTGTTCAATACCTCAGCACTTTGCCAAAGCCCAGTGGCAGCTGCCAACTTCAGCAAATGGAGGGGCGGGCAAATGGGTAGTGGGTAGGTGGGTGGTTTCATAAAATCAAAACAATTAAGTAAATTAAATTAAAATGTACTTCCTGTGGTTGCTGCTGCATTGTCCTAGATCCAGTCTTCTTCCCTCCTAACTCCAGGGTCCCAGCTAACTCTCTTAACCAATCCTAATGCTGCTCTCACAGCATCAGAGCAGCACCACGACTGGTGGAAGTGGCCGCTTTCAGCACTCACAAGAGCACAGGAGGCTTTTGCTTTCTCTAACCCAGGTGTCTTAAGACAGGGGAGAGGAGTTGGCCTAACGGCTAGGGCGCTCGACCTCGGACCTGGGTGTAGGAGAGTAGGGTCTGCTATCCTATGGTCACCCCAAATTTTTGCTTTTTGCTTCACTGGTTTATGACTTAATGTGGCTGTGGGCCTGCTAATCAGACCCACAGCCTGCTGTTCTCTCTCTAAATTAATGCCAATGCACATTAGGTGCATTACGAAATTGGAACTGGTTCACCTTATTGGCCCCTGTAACAGTGTACCCCAGGTACCCAGGGCATAGGTGCTTCCAAGGCCTGCCAGGGGCTGCAGCACGTATTGTGCCACCCCTGGCCTGGCCTCCATATTTGACACAACTGGCTGATCACTCAGCTGGGGTAAGTCGGTGTAACCACCCCTTACTTAGGTGTAGTATGCCTATGCCTAACCTAAAAAGGACACATATGTTCCTATCAGCCACTCCTATGTAAGGCCTCATCAGTCCTGGAGGCAGAGTGCTTGGAAATATGTGAGATGGTGCTCTGGCATGAGCTGAGCCTGTCTGCAGCTTTCGGAACCATGTCCTTTAGCTGTTTCATGATACTGCCATACCATATACTCTTAAGTGCAGTATGAACCTCGCGGTTAAATGCTATCTTTGGTTTGGCTTTATCAAAACATGTCGAGTAAGGTGTCATACGAATTGGAATACTACCCCCTTGCCAGTTCTGGCGACGGGGGTAGCATTCCACCCTTCTAGAGGGATACGACATGTACCTAACCTGAACCCCGGTTAAAGTTAAACAGAGCCTCAGCATCACAAAATGGATGCTGCCACCACAGACACAAGTCTGACCTCCTGCTGCTGGGAGTCCTGCCAGCGAGGGCAGCTAGGACAAAGGGTTTCCTGCCTTGGGAGGTGCTAGCACCACCCCAGACAGGATTTTGTGTATTGGGTAGGACAGGGCTGAATAGAATCAGACATGCCTGGGGCACACAAGGTGTCCCTGTGCATATGCCAGTTCAAACCGGTGCTGGGGCTCTCCAGCCCCAGTCTTGGCGCGAAGCTGGACAAAGGAAAAGGGGTGTAACCACCCCCCTTCTTGGTCCCACCCAGAGGAGGGACCTAGCAGGTAATCCGGCCCCTAGAATTCGTATAAGAGTAGGAGCTGTGTCCCAAGACTTCAGATCATCCTGAACTCGACTTGAAACTAAGAGGAAAACTGGACTTCATCATTCTGCTGCACAGAAGACTGAAGAGAATCTCCCTTGTGGCCAAGGAGTGACCACCCTGTGAATACAAGCACCAACCAGCAACTCGACGTCTGCTTTGCCGCCGCCTCCCGCCAGAGCCCGAGCTTAGAGCCTGACAAGACCCAGACTCCTAGACATCTCAGAGCCTGATCCACAGTCCCTGAAAAGAAGAGACCCGTGGAGGCACCGAGAGACGTGGGACCAGACATCTTGGAAGACCCCCGAGAAGCTGACTGTGCAGCACCCGAGGCACCCTCGATGCTGTGCTTTGGGGTTTGAGAAGCCCCGACACCGAGCAGCATTTGCTCCGAAGATCAGCCCCCCAGCATCTCCACGATCTGCGTGGAGCCCTTTTGCACTTTGCCACTTGACGCGCCATCCCGGCCACTTGCTACGTGGCTAACGGCCAGCTTGGCAGTGAAAACTACTATTTACACCACTGGTCTGGTTGCTCCAGACAGGCCCTTGCTCCCCTGAAAAGGAGCACCCGCTCTGACCTTGCTGGTCCGAGTAAGAAGCTTGCATCGATTCCTGCGTGGCTTGCTTTAGCCAAGGCCTGTTTGCTCCAATCAAGTTGCGACACCGCCATCAGCGAAAACCTTTGTGGGACAGCTCGTGACCAACGCCTGGACATCCTTGACTTCTTCGTGTCCACGTGGCTGCAGAAACAATCTTCACTTCTTCACCTGGTTGCACCCGACATTGCCTGGTTCCATCCTGGTTGCACGGTAGTCACTGGCTAGTGACTTTGAACATTATCCACTCTGCTTTCAGGTCTTCACCTCTTCAGATCCACCCTTGGATCCACCGGAACTCTCCTTGACGACCCGCCTGCAGCATCTTCAGCTCCAAGCACCATCGACCTGCGTGACGAAACCCGACACTACTTCGCACCTGTGCACCCGCTTCCTGTTGGTGAGGTAACTCAGCAACGCCGGTGTTCCCACACTGGTATACACCTCTAGTGCCTGTGTCTAAAGTTTTATCCTTGTAGGTCCATCGGAAGGTTCCTTAAACACTAACTTTGTAACTTTTACGCACCATTGACATTGCATTGGTGCATGCATGCGCTTTAAGCGCTGCACCCGAGTCCCGCGGGCCTTTCCCGACTTCATCACTGCTAGTCCCGAACAGCTCCAGCGATTCCCCAGGCCCTAGGCCTCTTTCCTTTCCCCATAGTGGTTCTTATACCACTATTTTAGTATATGGTTTGGGTGGCCCCTAGGGCTCATCCATATTGTGCAACTTTGTATATTTAAACTGTGTTTTGTTTTAACGCATTTGCTTCTGTGCTCATAAAGAGTATAGGGGATATTTGTAGAAATAAATCTATATATATTTTCAATATATATCTGTGTGGTGTCCTTTCATTTGGTATTCAAGGGGATTGTGTATGGTAAAACAACTTGCTTCACATGCCTTTACAGAGTTTAGCCTAAGACTGCTTAGTCCATGCTACCCCTAGGATAGCTTGTCTATAAGGTTGACTTACAACCATCACCATAAGGGTTGCTTGGCATGGTACAAGGTGATCACTAGAACTAGTGAGCATCATATACCAGGCCAAATTCTCACATTGGTGAGCAGCGGATTGGGATTTGAGCTTGCTGTTGTTTTACCATTACAATCTTTGAGAGTATCATTTGAAAGATCATACAGGTACCTGATAGGTACACTAAAACAAGACTAGTATACTTAAGTTCCACTGAACTTTGTTGTTGTAGAGGATAGGGAGTAGCACACCCTGACGACAACTACTAGATAGGTTTGGTAGGTAAACACTAGTGTAGGTAGATTGCAACATATCCACCCAGACTAGAGCAATGTCTGGAGCAGAGGGATCCACTGGACCTATCTCTGTTGAGAGTGACCCTCCAAGGGCACCATCCAAATTTGCTATCTTTACTTTTAAAGAACTGAGGCAGCTGTGTTCCTTAAGAGGAATCAAAACGGGCCCTACCCCTACAGCAGACCACCTCAGAGAGCTTTTAGACAAGTCTAAAGCTCTAAAGACCTCCAAACCAGGCCCCTCAGGGAATGGAGATGGAGGCTCTCCCACAGAAGATGATAACACTGATGCCCCTGTTCCTGTCATCCAGATAGATGAGGAAGACCAGGTCACTGGAGATACTCAGCCTGAGGATGAGGAAGAGGAGGAGGAAAGTGGGTCTGATGATGAGAGAAATAGTCAGGTGTTAGTCAGCAGGCTTAACCAGGCTAACTTAAGCTTATTTGGAACTGAAAGTGGGTCCAACCCATTAAGACCCCCAAATGGACTTAACCAGGAGCCCAGGAGGAGGAGGAATCACTCAGGTGAATCCAATGCCTCCCATGCTTCTAGAGGTTCTCATGGACACTCCAGAAGGGAGTTGTCTAGCCCTCAGGGAAGGGAACATGAGGCCAAAATGAGAGAGGCTGAACTTAGGATCCAGAAGCAAGAATTAGAAGTTGCCCTGGCCAAAGAGAAACTTGCTAGAGCAAGGCAGCCTAGAGAGAGTGGATTAGGAAGGATCCACTGGTGGCAGCAATATCCAAAAGGATAAAGACAGGTCCTATGACAATAGAAACCTGAGTAAGATTGTGCCCCCTACAAGACTGGGGATGACATCCACAAATGGATGACTGCACTTGAGAGAGCCTGCAGAGTACAGCAGAACCCTCAGGAGCAGTGGGCAGCAATCTTGTGGCTCTCCTTTGAAGGTAGAGGCCGAGACAGACTCCTCACAGTTAGTGATGGGGATTCTAGAAACTACCTGGTCCTGAAGAGTGCTCTGATTGATGGGTTAGGCTTAACCACTGAACAGTACAGGTTAATGTTCAGAGACCCCCAGAAGACACAGACTCAGGACTGGTCTGAATTTGTTGAATGTGCCACTAAGGCTCTGGAGGGCTGGTTGCTGGGAAGTAAGGTTACAGACTATGAAGGATTGTACAATTTACTGATGAGAGAACAGATTTTAAATAACTGTCAGAACCAGCAGTTACATCAATATTTGGTTGACTCAGATCTAACCTCTCCCCAAGAATTGGGAAAGAGGGCAGACAAATGGGTTAGAACCAGAGTTAAGCAAAAGAACCAGAACCAGGGTGGTGACCAAAAGAAAACAGACCAGAAGGGTGGGGAGCAGAAAGCTAAAGACCAGAAGTCTTCAACAGGGCCCCAAACTAATACTGAGGGTGGGTCCCAAACTTCCAAGAAGAAGAAGAAAGAAGGTCAAAGAAACCCCTGGTGTAGTACTTGTAAAAACACCACTCACTGGACCAGTGAGTGTAAAAAGGGTGGAGCTCCCAACACTGCAGCCCCTAAGGCACCTGCACCCAATAGTACAGTTAGCAGTGTTGGTCCACAAACTAAGGGGGTAGTAGGTATCACCTTGGGAACTGAGGGAGATTCTGGCCTAGTCAGAACCCCTACACAGGCTGTTCTGATCTGTGATGTGGAGATTGATTTGTCCACTACTATCAGTCCCAGTAATCTGGGCAAGTACAGGCAGACGCCTTTGATTAATGACAAAGTGGCTCAAGCATACAGGGACACATGTGCCAGTGTCACCATGGTGACACCTAGCTTTGTGGACCCTGGACAATACCTGCCAGGTGATAATTACCTGGTGACCAATGCCAGCAATGTCACTACTACACATAGTGTGGCACTTGTTAACTTTTCCTGGGGAGGGGTAACTGGCCTAAAAAGAGTTGTGGTTAGTGCTGATCTCCCAGTAGAATGTTTGTTGGGCAATGACATGGAGAACTCTCTATGGTCAGAAGTTGAGTACAGGACTCATGCAGAGATGTTAGGGATATCATCACATGTCCTTGCTGTGACCAGGTCACAGGCCAAAAAGTGCCTCTCTGAACCTCAGGTCTTGGATCCTGGAACAATGGACCAAGTACCTTCCAAGAAGAAGAACAGGAGGGTAAAGGCTGTGCCTTCCCAATTGCCTACAAGTGAGGATCAGCCTTCACAGGAAGATGATCTTGAGACCCCTGAAGAAACTGTCCCTGAAGAGCTTGAACCTGATCAGGTTGAGTTTCTGGGGACAGGGGGATCTTCCAGGGCAGACTTGGGGCAGGCTCAGTTATCCTGTCCTTCCCTTGAACCCCTCAGACAGCAGGCTGCTGCTGAGGCTGCTGGGAATGCTCAAGGTACCCATAAAGTATATTGGGATGATGGGCTCCTTTATTCAGAGGGTAGAGACCCCAAGCCTGGTACAACCAGGAGGTTGGTCATACCTCTGCAATTTAGGGGTTTCCTTCTTACCTTGGCCCATGATATTCCCCTAGCAGGACACTTAGGCCAGAATAAGACTTGGGACAGGCTTGTCTCTCACTTTCACTGGCCTCATATGTCTGAAGATACCAAGGAGTTTTATCGCTCCTGTGTGACCTGCCAAGCCAGTGGCAAAGCAGGTGGTACCACAAAGGCCCCCCTGATACCACTACCTGTGGTGGGGGTGCCCTTTGAAAGAGTGGGGATTGACATTGTAGGTCCAATGGATCCCCCTACAGCATCTGGGCACAGATTCATACTGGTGGTGGTGGACCATGCCACCAGGTACCCAGAGGCAATTCCACTTAGGACCACAACAGCTCCTGTTGTGGCCAGGGCCTTACTTGAAGTTTTCTCCAGAGTGGGGTTTCCTAAGGAGGTAGTATCTGATAGAGGTGCCAACTTCATGTCAGGATACTTAACAGCTATGTGGAAGGAATGTGGTGTCAACTACAAGTTCACCACTCCCTATCATCCACAATGCAATGGGCTTGTTGAAAGGTTCAACAAGACCCTAAAGGGCATGATCAAAGGATTACCTGAAAAGCTCAGGCGAAGATGGGACATCCTTCTGCCCTGCCTTCTGTTTGCTTACAGAGAGGTCCCACAAAAGGGGGTTGGCTTCAGCCCCTTTGAATTGTTGTTTGGGCACCCTGTAAGAGGACCCCTGTGTTTGGTGAGGGAAGGATGGGAGTTACCTCTAAAAAAGCCCAAGCAAGACATAGTGGACTATGTACTTGGTCTCCGCTCCAGGATGGCTGAGTATATGGAGAAGGCATCCAAAAACCTTGAGGCTAGCCAAGAATTACAAAAAGCTTGGCATGACCAAAAGGCTGTCTTGACTGAGTACCAGCCTGGACAGAAAGTATGGGTGTTGGAGCCAGTGGCCCCAGCAGCACTCCAAGACAAATGGTCTGGACCCCATACTATCATTGAAAAGAAGGGAGAGGTTACCTACTTGGTGGACCTAGGAACTCCCAGGAGCCCCCACAGGGTGCTCCATGTTAACAGGCTGCAAGCATATGTTGACAGGGCAGACATGGGCTTGCTCATGGCTACAGATGAGGGGCAGGAGGAAGAGAGTGACCCTCTCCCAGACCTGCTGACCCAGAACCCTGAGGATGGCTCAGTTGATGGTGTGGCCTTAGATGGCAGCCTCACTGAACATCAGCAAAATGACTGTAGACAAGTTTTGCAGGCATATCGACATATGTTCTCCCTGACACCCAGTCAGACTAACTGGTGTACCCATGTGGTGGACACTGGTGATAGTCTCCCTGCAAAGAACAAAATTTACAGGCAACCTGACCATGTCAGAGATTGTATCAAGACTGAGGTGCAAAAGATGCTGGAATTAGGTGTCATTGATCCTTCAGAGAGCCCCTGGGCTAGCCCAGTGGTTCTGGTCCCCAAACCTCACACCAAAGATGGGAAGAGAGAGATGAGGTTCTGTGTGGATTACAGAGGACTCAATGCTGTCACCAGGACAGATGCACACCCTATTCCAAGGGCAGATGAGCTCATAGACAAATTGGCTTCTGACAAGTATTTGAGCACATTTGACTTGACAGCTGGCTACTGGCAAATCAGGTTAGCTGAGGACTGAGGAGGCTAAAGCCAAGACAGCATTTTCTACCCCAGGTGGGCATTATCAATTTGTGGTGATGCCCTTTGGTCTGAAAAATGCACCTGCCACCTTTCAAAGGTTGGTGAATCAAGTCCTTACTCGGTTGGATGACTTTTGCGCAGCATATCTGGATGATATTGCTGTCTTTAGCTCCACCTGGGAGGATCACCTGGTCCACCTGAAGGAAGTGCTAGAGGCTCTGCAAAAGGCAGGCCTCACTATCAAGGGAACCAAGTGCCAGATAGGGCAGAGTAAAGTTGTATACTTGAGCCACCTTGTAGGTGGAGGCCAAGTTCAACCACTGGAGAGTAAAATCCAGACCATAAAGGACTGGTCCCCTCCAACTACCCAGACTCAGGTCAGAGCTTTCTTGGGCCTGACTAGGTACTACAGGAAGTTTGTTAAGAACTATGGGTCCATTGTGACTCCTCTTAATGATCTGACATCCAAGAAGATGCCCAAAAAGGTTCAGTGGACAGTGAACTGTCAAAAGGCATTTGATGACCTGAAGAAGGCCATGTGCTCTGCACCTATCCTGAAGAGTCCTGACTACTCAAGAGAGTTCATTGTCCAAAAAGATGCTTCTGAGTTGGGAGTGGGAGCTGTGCTTTCACAACTTAATGTAGATGGTCAAGACCAGCCCATTGCTTTTATTAGCAGAAGGCTGACCCCCAGAGAGAAACGTTGGTCAGCCATTGGGAGGGAGGCCTTTGCTGTGGTGTGGGCCCTGAAGAAGTTGAGACCATACTTGTTTGGCACTCACTTCAAGATTCAGACCGACCATATGCCCCTCTTATGGCTTAATCAGATGAAGGGTGAAAACCCCAAACTGCTCAGGTGGTCCATTTCCCTAAAGGGGATGGACTTTACAGTGGAGCACCGCCCAGGGACTGACCATGGTAATGCAGATGGTCTCTCCAGGTACTTCCACTTAGAACATGAAGACACAACTGGTCAAGGTTAGTCTAATGTCCCTGCGTTTGGGGGGGTGTGTAGGAGAGTAGGGTCTGCTATCCTATGGTCACCCCAAATTTTTGCATTTCGCTTCACTGGTTTATGACTTAATGTGGCTGTGGGCCTGCTAATCAGACCCACAGCCTGCTGATCTCTCTCTAAATTAATGCCAATGCACATTAGGTGCATTACGAAATTGGAACTGGTTCACCTTATTGGCCCCTGTAACAGTGTACCCCAGGTACCCAGGGCATAGGTGCTTCCAAGGCCTGCCAGGGGCTGCAGCACGTATTGTGCCACCCCTGGCCTGGCCTCCATATTTGACACAACTGGCTGATCACTCAGCTGGGGTAAGTCGGTGTAACCACCCCTTACTTAGGTGTAGTATGCCTATGCCTAACCTAAAAATTGACACATATGTTCCTATCAGCCACTCCTATGGAAGGCCTCATCAATCCTGGAGGCAGAGTGCTTGGAAATATGTGAGATGGTGCTCTGGCATGAGCTGAGCCTGTCTGCAGCTTTCAGAACCATGTCCTTTAGCTGTTTCATGATACTGCCATACCATATACTCTTAAGTGCATTATGAACCTCGCGGTTAAATGCTATCTTTGGTTTGGCTTTCTCAAAACATGTCGAGTAAGGTGTCATACGAATTGGAATACTACCCCCTCGCCAGTTCTGGCGACGGGGGTAGCATTCCACCCTTCTAGAGGGATATGACATGTACCATACCTGAACCCCAGTTAAAGTTAAACAGAGCCTCAGCATCACAAAATGGATGCTGCCACCACAGACACAAGTCTGACCTCCTGCTGCTGGGAGTCCTTCCAGCGAGGGCAGCTTGGACAAAGGGTTTCCTGCCTTGGGAGGTGCTAGCACCACCCCGGACAGGATTTTGTGTATTGGGTAGGACAGGGCTGAATAGAATCAGACATGCCTGGGGCACACAAGGTATCCCTGTGCATATGCCAGTTCAAACCGGTGCTGGGGCTCTCCAACCCCAGTCTTGGCGCGAAGCTAGACAAAGGAAAGGGGGTGTAACCACCCCCCTTCCTGGTCCCACCCAGAGGAGGGACCTAGCAGGTAATCCGGCCCCTAGAATTCGTATAAGAGTAGGAGCTGTGTCGCAAGACTTCAGATCATCCTGAACTCGACTTGAAACTAAGAAGAAAACTGGACTTCGACATTCTGCTGCACAGAAGACTGAAAAGAATCTCCCTTGTGGCCAAGGAGTGACCACCCTGTGAATACAGGCACCAACCAGCAACTCGACGTCTGCTTTGCCGCCGCCTCCCGCCAGAGCCTGAGCCCAAAGCCTGACAAGACTCAGACTCCCAGACATCTCAGAGCCCGATCCACAGTCCCTGAAAAGAAGAGACCCGTGGAGGTAATGAGAGACGTGGGACCGGACATCTTGGAAGACCCCCGAGAAGCTGACTGCACATCACTAGAGGCACCCTCGACGCTGTGCTTTGGGGTTTGAGAAGCCCCGACACCGAGCGGCATTTGCACTGAAGATCAGCCCCCCAGCATCTCCACGATCTGCGTGGGGCCCTTTTGCACTTTGCCACTTGACGCGCCATCCTGGCCACTTGCCACGTGGCTAGCGGCCATCTTGGCAACAAAAACTACAATTTACACCACTGGTCTGGTTGCTCCAGACTGGCCCTTGCTCCCCTGAAAAGGAGCACCCGCTCTGACCTTGCTGGTCCGAGTAAGAAGCTTGCATTGATTCCTGCGTGGCTTGCTTTAGCCAAGGCCTGTTTGCTCCAATCAAGTTGCCGACACTGCTATCAGCGAGAGCCTTTGTGGGACAGCTCGTGACCAATGCCTGGACGTCCTTGACCTCTTCGTGTCCATGTGGCTGCAGAAACAATCTTCACTTCTTCACCTGGTTGCACCCGACATTGCCTGGTTCCATCCTGGTTCCACGGTAGTCACTGGCTAGTGACTGTGAACATTGTCCCCTCTGCTTTCAGGTCTTCACCTCTTCAGATCCACCCTTGGATCCACCGGAACTCTCCTCGACGACCCGCCTGCAGCATCTTCAGCTCCAAGCATCATCGACCTGCACGACGAAACCCGACACTACTTCGCACCTGTGCACCCGCTTCCTGTAGGTGAGGTAACTCAGCAACGCCGGTGTTCCCACACTGGTATACACCTCTAGTGCCTGTGACTAAAGTTTTATCCATGTAGGTCTATCGGAAGGTTCCTTAAACACTAACTTTGTAGCTTTTACGCACCATTGACATTGCATTGGTGCATGCGTGCACTTTAAGCGCTGCACCCGAGTCCCGCGGGCCTTTCCCGACTTCATCACTGTTAGTCCCGAACAGCTCCAGCCATTCCCCAGGCCCTAGGCCTCTTTCCTTTCCCCATAGTGGTTCGTATACCACTATTTTAGTATATGGTTTGGGTGGCCCCACGGCTCATCCATATTGTGCAACTTTTATATATTTAAACTGTGTTTTGTTTTAACGCATTTGCTTCTGTGCTCATAAAGAGTATAGGGGATATTTGTAGAAATAAATCTATATATATTTTCAATATATATCTGTGTGGTGTCCTTTCATTTGGTATTCAAGGGGATTGTGTATGGTAAAACAGCTTGCTTCACATGCCTTTACAGAGTTTAGCCTAAGACTGCTTAGTCCATGCTACCCCTAGGATAGCTTGTCTATAAGGTTGACTTACAACCATCACCATAAGGGTTGCTTGGCATGGTACAAGGTGATCACTAGAACTAGTGAGCATCATATACCAGGCCAACTTCTCACACTGGGGACCTGGGTTCGAGTATCGGTAACGACGCCAAAACCTCCTGTGATTCTGGGCAAATCACTTAATCTCCCCGTGCCTAAAATGAATGTGTGTCGCCCTCATGTAACGTAACTGGTGTGTACGTACTCATGTAACGTAACTGGTGCTATGTAAAGCGCTCTGATACCTGATTTGGTTCGGGTCTAGTTCGCGCTATATAAAACTCTGCAAAAAAATAAAATGTTGGTCTAGCTTTAAAACAGCTATACTCCATGAACCATTAATCACCTCCATGAACCATTAATCACAGTAGTACATTTCAGTGCTAGGTTGTTCATGGAGATTAGGTTCCTCTACTGAGCTTGGGATAGGGTGTCCTGAACCTCTAGAACAGCACAATCTGGAGCTTTATAAAGGTAATGACAGCCAGATAATTTCTCTAGCAAAGGTACAGACAATATTGCAACTGGAAGACGACGCCCACGGTGCAGTTATGGTTGTTCACAAGGGGTCAAAAGACATAGGCCTCATGTCCACGAGCTCAGGATGCAGTTTACAGTTTCATAAGTCTTTATTTCGGTAAAATAAACCATAAAAGACCACACAGTATAATACACAATAAAACATTAAAACCCACAAAATACATGAATTATATAATACATAGTAGAAAGAAAAAACATATAGGCTTTCAAACTAACTAGTACTGTAAATATTTAACTCTAATTAGCCAAGACCAACCTAAAAATTTGGCTACTGATATAGCCACCAGGGAAGATGTATTCATCCTTAGTAACCTAAGGGCGTCCTCAACCCCTCTAGTCTTGAGCATTTGACGGATTTGTTTTAACCATTTTTTCCGAGGGGCGGCATATGCAGGGCATACGAAAAAGAAATGACCCAGTGTTTCCTTCTGATCTTGACACCATGGGCAAGTGTTCCCTACACCCCCCCTCCATTTGTAAGTGAACGATCTCAGGGGTAACGTTCCTACTCTAAATTGATGGAAAAGTTTTCTGTCATTACTCTTTGTTAAGGTATCCCAGTAGCTCTCCAAGACTGTATCCGCTTTATGGCTCAAAAATCTACCAGATAGGGAAGATGAGCCATGTTCCATGATCAGCCTACTTCTGTAAGCGGCCCAAAACTGATCTTTAAAATCCTTTTTCCCAGGGAATTCATTTGTCCTAGGGTCGGACCATAACTGAGGAAGGCCCATATCTAACAAGGTGGATTTAACCGCTTTAAACCAGGGAAGGTTGCCGCTACCCACTATTCGTCTGAGGCCTTCCTTGCTCTCAGCAAAGATAGCCAATTCTGGAGTTACCCATATTCTCCTCCATAATAGTAAGATTCTCAGTTTGGCTAGTTCCTCTATAGGATAGCAGCCCAGGTCCAACATTAAGGGAAGCATAGGGGTCGATTGAGGGAGACCCACCAAGTTCCGTAAAAATTTATTTTGAATTTTCTCCAGTTGGGACAAATTTGCATAACCCCAAAGGTCCGCTCCATAAACGATCGCCGTTCTAATCTTGGTATTATATATTTTGAGTGCTGGGCTCACTCTCTTTGTGAGAGAGGATCTCTGCTCCTTGACTAGAGTCCCACTCAACTGTGAACATTTTAATGACGATGCGTCCAACTGAGCAGACCATCTTAATCTGTGGTCTAAGACCACCCCCAGGTAAGTCATCTCATTTACCTGTTCCAGATTTACCCCATTAAGATTAACTTGACCCAAGCTTGGTCTATTGTTGGTGAAAACCATAAACTTGGTTTTGCTAGTGTTGACCTGCAAGTCATTGGCATCACAAAATTCTATAAATTTACTAAGTGCCAATTGAAGCCCCTTTTGGGTTTTTGAAAGTAAAAGTGTGTCGTCCGCAAAAATTAGGAGCGGTACCTTCATACCACCTAAACTGGGAGCATCTGTAGGAGTGTCCTGAAAATAATCTACAACTCTATTAATAAAAAGAAGAAAAAGGGTAGGGGCAAGGACACATCCTTGACGGACACCTCGGGTCACTGGGAACTTTTTGGTGACTTGGCCCTGCATTACCCAACGAACCTGTGCATAATTCTTCTCGTGGAGTCTTATGATTAAGTCCAACAGGACCTTTGGCAGACCCATTTGTGACAGAGCCTCCCACAATTTGGGTCTTGGGACCAAGTCGAAGGCGGACTTTAAATCCACGAACGATGCATAAATCACACCTTCGTTAAGGACTACCACCTTCCAATAGATTATTAAGAATCTCAGGATCTGGTCTATTGTACTTACACAAGGCCTAAAGCCGGCCTGCAGTGGAGATAGAATTGACCTTTCGTCCATCCATGCTGTAATCTTAAATAACGCCATCCGGGAGATGATCTTTTGGATGGCGTCTATGAGACTAATTGGGCGGTAGTTTGTAGGCAGGGAGCGATCCCCTTTTTTGAAAATTGGAAGGATTTCCGCCCCCTGCCAAGAGTGGGGTATCGGGGCACCATCTACCACAGCATTAGCTATCTTCAAGATATAAGGAACCCAAACTGCCTGATCAGATTTAAAGAGATCTGATGGAACACAATCTATGCCTGGTGCTTTCCCACCTTTAGTCTGGCTTAGGGCCGACTCCACATCTAGGCGGTCAAAGAAAGGATCATGACTCAGGGTTTTTAGGGGGCCCTCCCAAATGCTTGCGAGGGGAGCAACGAGAGGACCCGAAATACTAAATTGAGCCCCAAAATGTGCAACCCATCCATCTTCGGCTACATGATTGGACGGAAGTTGAGATTCTTGGGAATTCCCCCATTTGAGAACATGCCAAAACCTCGATTGGTTGGAGGATATGCTTGCCTCATAGAGGTCCTGCCAGTGTTTATCATCCCAAGCCGACTTAGCCTCTCTCTGGCACTTTTTATATTCCTGCCTGTACTTGCGAATAGCATCACTATCACGCAATTTAAGTGCTCCCCACAGCGGTAAGTACTGCTCGTTAAATAATAGGGGAGGATGAAGGAGTGAGCAGGGGCGGGTCAGGCTGACAGGGAGAGCGGACCAGGTGGAAATGGTGATTCCCACAGGGGCTCCTGGGAAACTGAGTCCCTGTGGTTGCAACTCTCGCAGCCCTGTTATGCCCTCGCCTTTCCCCTAAGTGTCTGTGGTAGTAGAGTCCTTAGCCCACGATGCGGGACCCGGCGAGTTGTAGCGGTATTCCTCGGGCAGCAAGCAGGATTAAAAGACCTCCTCGCAAAGAAACAGCCAGTAAGTTGCAGCAGTGTCCCCAGGATGCAGATAGTTCATGTAGCAAGCAAGAGCTAGACCACTGCATGGCCAGCCAGGAGTAGTGTGGCCATGAACTGTGGCTCAGCAACACTTGCATTCAGCAAAGAAGATGGTCCATGTTTATGACACAATGGCCTGCGGTTAGCAGGTGCTGAGGATGGTACAAGAGGGGAAGTATCCACAAAAAGAACAATAACGCATAGAGCAGAACATCAGTGTTGGCCTCAGCCTAGACGTGACAGGCAACATACAGCTCCAAATGTCCACGAAAGAACAGTACGGCCATGCAGTTGATGGTAAAGTTCTTTGGCATGCTCCAGGGTGGTTTCAGATTCCATTTACAGTATTAGGACATAAATGCCGCTGTTTGATAACGGGGTGTGTACCTCTGCCCTGAGTGACTTAACTGCATGTTAAACTGGTAATCTGATTTTGATGGCCCAGCCATCCCACTAATCTATCACGTGTGCTGGGGCCTAGGTCTCTCCATGGTGATCTGAAGGTGCAGAACTCGTACTCTCACCTGGAGATACACACAAGCAAGCCCTCTTTTCTGCCATGGGATTATCCGCGTCCTGGGTTGCTGATGAGAAGCTCTGGAGACAGGATACTGACAGTTTTGTCAACTAACAGAACCAAGCAGACCTTCAATCGGTTGCAGAGTGGGCCACACATGAGGACCTTTTGAACAGTGGATTGTTCATTAGTCATCCTGAGCACTCCGATTTGGTTGATAATAGAGTGGAGGGGTCAGTGGATTCTGTTGCTATGAATAGTGATAATTCTAGCCAGGGCATGCACTTTTGTCTTTCCCTGAAAGGCACGTTGTGAAGGCTGGTGACATCCAGGGAGAGAATCTTCCAACTTAATTTTGCCTATACTTTTGGGTAATCATGCTTTCAGCCAGCATTATCACTACATGCTCTGCCACTTTGTTACAGTTCCATGTTGTTCTTGACAAAGGAAAGAAGTGCTCTGCAGAGAACTCAAAGAGCTTCTGTGATCCAAACCCGTGTATGACATCCTCAAAAATAAGGAGCCGGGCCCAGATGTCCAGCAAAACATTTATACACACTTAGGAGGATGCCACCACTTCGCCCCCTGCGCAGCCTAGCCTCACACCACAAAATTGCCCTAGCACAGACAAGAAAATGATAATAACATCTCATTATTATCATTTTATTTTAACTTTATTTCCATGCTGAAAAAAAGGCAGTGGGGTGACGCTCCTCCACCTTAGTGGAGTAGCCGCCCCTGATCTCTGCCCATACCACCAAAGCCATCATGTCTTCCATCCACTTCAGGTCTCCCACTGACCCCTGTTCTCCCCCAGCTCTTCAACCTTCTATCAAACCCAATCAGCACAGAACGCACCAGCATCCTTAACAACTCCCCCAACACAGCAACCTTCCAAGACAGTTGGAAACAAGCAGATGTCAGACCCCTCCGAAAGAAACCCTCTGCCGACCCCACAACCTAAACAATTATCGACCCATCGCCCTGCTCCCCTACCCAGCAAAAGTACTAAAAAAGTCTTCAACAAACAACTCTCTAAGTTACCGGAACAAAACCACCTACTGAATGCCCCATAATCAGGATTCTGAGCCGACCACAGCACTGAGACCATGCTGATTGCTGTCACAGATGACATCAGAATGCTCCTCGGCCACGGAGAAACAGTGGCCCTGGTCCTCCTCGACCTCTCTGCGGTGTTCTCTCCCACAGCACCCTCACCAACAAACTCGGCACCATCGGCATTCAACAAAATGCCCTCAAGACGATCGCCTAATTCCTCACAGGACGCACACAGAGTATCCCACTGCCTCCCTTCACCTCCGCACCCAACATATCACATGTGCTATACCCCAAGGATCATCGCTCAGCCACACCTTATTCAACACCTACATGACCACCCTCACAGACATCGTCAGATCCTATGTCCTCAACAAAATCTCCTGCGCAGATGACACTGAGGCTTATCCTCTTGCTCACTCAGGACCCCACAAACACAATGAACAACCTTGAACAATGCCATGACTAACATAGCCAAGAGAATGAGAGACAACTGCCTCAGACTCAACTCTTACAAGACGGAATTACTGATCTTCAGGAACAGCACCTCGGCCTGGGACCACAGCTGGTGGCCACTGGCTCCCCATCGGGAAGAGATTCCAGTTCAAGATCCTCATGAACGTCTACAAAACCCTACACAATCAAGGACCAACCTACACCGACCAGCGACTGAACTTCCATCAAATCTCCAGACAGCTGCGCTCCTCCTCACTCACCCTCGCCCACACCCAATCTTCCATCGCAGCGGTAGCATTTGCTGCTTCTTTTCCTACATCGCCACCAGGACCTGGAACGACTTGCCCCTCCACCTCCACCTCCAAAGAGCAGCCTCCCTCGCTGATTTCAGAAAGAGATTCAAGACCTGGCTCTCCGATGGAGACACGGCAATTCACCGCCCAGATACCCCTAGGGGTGACAGTGCAGTGCTTTACATGTATTGATTGATTGATTTGAGGTTCTGTGAATTCTGAACCCGTGGGTTCCATTTTGTGTATGGCAGCCATTTTGTGGTTGCCCTCACATAGGCCATGATTGTGGCTGAAACAAGTCTTTTAAGGACATGTAGACCTTAGCTTGAGTTTGTGCTGACTCCTGTCTGACCTGATTGAACTAACCCTGTTGCCTGAAGCTGACCTTGTTAAACCAGTTCCTGCCCTTTAGCTGATCAAGATTGAGGATCAAAGCACAGGACATTGTAGAGTTTGGTATGCACACACAAACCCCTTATCTGTTTTCTGTTCCTTCTTTTATGGTCTGTTTATGATATGGGTTGTGGTCCTTTTATTATGGGTTTGTCCGGCTTGTGTAAGAAGGAATGTTGGGTATTTTGCATGCTTGCAAAAGCTAGGACTGCCCCTTACTTGTATGCTGAAGTTTGTAACCCTGAGAGCATATAAAAGGCCTCTGTTCTCTGTACTCTTCAGACTACCTCATTCAGTTGCTACGGCTTCTGTGTGACGTGGCCTCACTTATTTAATTTAATAAAGATGTCTTTTCATATTTTCAGCTTCTGTGCCAAGTTCTTTTTATTAGTAAGTATTCCCTGAGAATGAAGATTACAGTTCTTCAAATGGCGCGGCCAACGTGGGCTTCATCAGAGAAGTGACTTTCTGAAGGAGTGATCTTGTCAGGAGACTGAAATCCACTGAGGAGGAGAGGATGGGACTCTGCTACTTTGTGCACAAGGATTCTGGAGATTCTCTGTCTTCGCAGCCCGGTATATTTCTGATCTTCCTGATTTAGATCCTCCACATGATGTCACTCCTGACTGAGAACCTTTTTGGCGTGAGTATTCTACAAAAGACCGTTAGGTCATGTAGAACTTGACAGTTAAAATTTGGATAACTTTTTGATTAGTAAAAATAAGAAGTACAAGTGGGTCGCTCCCACGACTTTGTTTGGTTTCTTGGTTTTGATTTGGTTATTGCAATTACCAAAGCCGAGGGGTTTGGTTTCTTGGTTTTTGATTTGGTTATTGCAAATTACCAAAGCCGAGGGGCTCGTATATTTGCGAGTGTATTGGTAGAGATAACCCCTTGAAGTTTGAAGCTAGATTAGTGAGCTATAAGATGCCTAATCTTAGCAAATTTGGGACTGTAGCTTTGGAACTTTGGAATTTGTGTTGGCCAACTTTGGATTTGTATAGGTTTGGATATGCGAATTGCAATTTGTGTAGGCAGGTAATGAGGAGATATTTCTCCATTTGGTTTAGTTGAACGGTGCACGTACGAAAAGTACCTTAAGCACCACTTTGATTATAATACTTGCGTATTCCGCAGTATTTTTTGGCATGCCTGTTCTCAAGCTCACATGGAAAAATGTGTTGCTTTTTTTGGAAGGTACCATAGTGTGATGTGAAGTAAATTAGCCGGCCCCCCTAAAGGGAATATCTAAACAGGTTTAGATTTACAAACATATTTCTTCCTTGGTGATTTTGTATCCCCAGGGAATTAAAATATGACATAATACATATAAGGATCCTTTGTTCTGCGCAATGTTATGAAGGAAGATATGCAGAGCGATTTTGTTTGGTGTTCTGCTAGCAAAAGCTAGTGAATTGAGTGTATTTTCGCTTCTTGGACATACATCAGTCTGTTGGGCTGTTTTTGCAGTCTTTTTGAAACACAATTGAGAAGCGTTTCTTGTAAATATGACTTACAGCTAGTATTTACAAATGGTTTGGTTTAAGTACAGTCTGTGGGCTGTCGTTGGTTTCTGTCCTGAGTATTGATTTGTGGGTTAAATGTGTGTTTAAATGTCTACGTGGGTTTCCCATTAGTGCAACTTCTGTAAGTACATAGAGATGGCGCTATTCACGAGATGCATGGCTAAAGCATGCTGTATTGTGTGTCCTGAGTGTTTTGACCCCTTTCTGTTTATGTCTGAAATGAGCTGATGCAATTCTGAAAGCTGCACGAGAAAAATCACCGATGAAATTCGAGAACAAAACGATCTCCATATATCCGGATTTCACTAAAGCGGTGCAGAAAGCCCGGGCGTCCTTCTGGGAAGTGAAACGGGCATTGCGGGAAAGAAACATGAAATACTCACTCTTTTTCCCGGCGAGGCTTAAAATCATACACAACAGTAGATCCTTCTTCTTTGATACACCGGAAGACGCCTCAGAATGGATGGAAGTAACCCTGACTTCGCCCAAGTCCCAGGGAAACTCGACAAATAGGCCAAACAAACAAATGCCAAGCGCTTCCAGAATGCACTTGGACCAAGAAACAGAAATGGAGGCAGAGACCACACAACCCGACAACCACACTCCCAAGGCGATGGGAGGCCCTTCGGAGTTTGCGGCTTTGACAACGGATGCCCTAGCGGAACACGATGCTACCAACGATGTGGATGGGGCAAGTCAAACCAGTTCGCACACGGCCACGTCAGACACGGACACCAGCGTGCAATTGTTCCCACGCATCACGGCCCAGATGGCGGAAGATATGTGAACACTACTGTCATAAGGTACAAACTGGTCTAATAGCCGTACATAAGCCTATAATAGAGGGGAGAGAAGCGGCACCAGGATACACACTGTAAATGGGGTATCATGGAGGTGAGACTTGTGGTGAACAACTGCTAACAGGATACGACTGGGCGCACCCCCCCCAGGCGTAGGCACGAGAATGTGTTATTTTTACCCCAGTTGGGTACTTTGGTTTGGCCCTTCGCAGTTTAAGGGGAAGGGCCTTATAGTTGGGGAGCTCAGCACTAAAGTAACACTCATACTGTACACAAAAATAATGTTGATGTTGACAGCCAGAGTAATGTCTTGTGAGAGAAATGTACATTGTCATGTCGGTTCATAGTAATTACAAAATCTGCACCTGGAATGTGAGGGGTCTGGGATCGATACACAAAAGACATAGAGTACTGGCGCAACTGAACAGGCGCCAAATATCTATAGAGTGTATTCAGGAAACTCATTTGAATAGAGAGAAGAGGGGGTAAAACTGTTGAAGAAATGGAGAGGCCAACTGTATGCCACAGAATATTCGGCGTTCTCCCGTGGGGCAGCCATTTGGATCAGGAACAACGTCCCATTCAAGATGTTGGAAAGTAAAATAGACACGGATGGGAGATATGTGTTTATACGTGGGATACTAGATGGTGCATGCATGATACTAGGTTGTGTATATGCGCCCAACTCAGATCAGTCGAAATTCTTGCAGGATATTAGCAGAGTGGTGTCCGGATGGGTAGCACATGATTGGGTGATAGGAGGAGATTACAATGCGGTACTAGATGTCACACTTGATAGGTCATCCCCCCCCCCTACATGCAACAGATAGTAGACGACAGGCTGCAGCACTAGCTTCCTGGGCTGCTGGGTGGGAACTAGTCGATTCGTGGAGGGTACTGAATATGGCCAACAGGGAATACACATTTTATTCCCCGCCACACAGACTACACACCAGAATTGACCGTATTTTCTGCACACGCAGACTGACTAGCTCCATTGTATCGGTAGTGCATATGGGCAAAACGCTATCAGACCACAACCCCGTAGAACTGACGCTGCAATGGGGGAGACTCCCTACCCCAATACCAACTTGGCGATTAACACCGGGACTGTTAGAAGACTCGGTCTTCCGCTCCACTCTACTAGATGCCAGCATTACATACTTTGCCGAAAACGAGAACTCTGCCAGTACTAGACAAATTGAATGGGACGCGTATAAAGCACACATACGCGGGGTGGCAATGAGTAAGAAAGTGGGGGTAAGAAAGTGGGGGTCAAACACCTGGTATTGGACAAACTGAGGGCGGTAGAGAGTAGCCTGGCGATGCTTGAGAATGAAGCTGCGGGCACTACCGGCAATCTTACTCAACTCCAAGAGGCACGCATACAACATGCAGAATTACTAGAGGAACTGCGACTGATAGATTACAGGGAATATACCATCAGACAACACGCTCAGGCCGATAAAGCAGGACCCCTGTTAGCACGCTTGGTGCGCAACGCCCCGGAGGGAACCCCTATAATGGAGGTGAAAGATCAAAATGGATCTATAATACAGACACAGGTGGACATCAATAACACGTTTAGGAGCTACTACACTGATTTATACGGCCCACATGCGCCACTCCTAGAACGTGACTTGGAGTGTTTCCTCTCAAACTTACAAATTCCACAACTGACACCTGCTCAACAAACTGCGCTGTCACAGCCCATAACACTGGCAGAAATCAGACAGGCCATTAAAGCGCTGCCTAGGAACAAAGCCCCTGGATCAGACGGTTTACCGGCTGAATTCTACCTGACATATATTGATGTCCTAGCCCCACGATTGCACACACTATATAGGTTAGCCCTGGAAGGAAAAGCGCTGCCAGACACAACCTCGCAGGTGCTGATAGTATCCCTGCTGAAGCCTGGCAGAGACGCCCTACAACTGGAAAATTACCGGCCACTATCTCTGTTAAATACGGACTACAAAATCCTTAGTAAACTGCTAGCAACCCGCCTCTCCCAATGCATAACAGACATAATACACCCAGACCAATAGTGCTTTGTGCCGGGAAGGAGTACTGCGCTCAATCAGCGAAGGCTGAGTCAGCTGATGTCTCAGGGAGATAGACCTGGGGACAAAGAAGTATGTATTTCCCTAGATCTTATACAAGCTTTTGACTCCCTAAAATGGGACTACATGTTTGTGGTCCTGGCCAAATTTGGTGTGCCGCCCAAATACATTGCATGGGTAAAACTACTATACCAGGGACCTACAGCACGCGTCCGCACCAACAAATGTATCTCAGAACAATTTAACATAGCAAGAGGGACCCGACATCACCGCCTTACAACCCTTAATGATAAAAGTACGAAACACAGCAGGAGACAAGGGAATAACAAGACTAAATACACAACATATCATATCCGCGTACGCGGATGATATTTTATTGTTCCTCAAGGATATGACGAGCCCGCTGACACTGTTGCCAGAAATCTTTAACGATTTTAGAGGGTTATCGGGTCTAGGGATAAATGAAACTAAATCGTATGGATACAGCTTTCAGGAGCCTTTTGATGGCACGCAATTACAGTTTACCCCACACACCTTCCAAATGGCCCCCGTGACCTTCAAATATTTAGGTATACAGATTTACAGACAGACGCAGGATATGTTGGACGGCAACCTAGGCACGGCTCTTAATGTTCTGAAAACGCAGGTCCAGTTCTGGAATACCTTGCCACTTTCAGTGTCAGGAAGGGTCACCATAACTAAAATGGTGGTGCTTCCTAGAATGTTGTATTATTTCACAAACGTACCAGTACTGGTGCCCATGTCCTACTTTAAAACAATAAACTCGATTCTGACGGACCTGGTGTGGGGACCCGGCAGGAGACGCATAAGCCTGGCAAAATTACAACTGCCGACAGATAGGGGAGGATTGGGAGTACCAGACATGATTGCCTACAGCTATGCATGCCAACTCCAGTGGCTGGCCTACTGGCTGGCGGGACGCAACCTGCACGAGCTGAATATGACGGATATTGATAGAGCGCGAGGTACAATTCACAGGTTGCTACTCCCACACGCTCAGAAAATGAATTCTGCCCCACCTTTACTTAGGCTAGTGCTTCAACACTGGAAGGCGGCGGTAAAGTACACTAATAAACAGTCCACATACGCCCCCACGATACCATTACTGGGGATCCCGTTGGGGACAGGTACACTCACGGAACGTAGACTGAATCCGTGGCATGATGCAGGGGTATTAACGGTCGGAGATTTTTTCTCGGATGGTAGACTCTTATCACACGTGGATTTCACTGGATTACACCACACTCCGAGAGAGCTATTTCTCACCCATGCGCAAACCGCACACTATATAACCTCACACTGGGCGAGAGATGGACTAGAGCCGATTACAAACACACTGATCACGATGCAGTATCTTATGGGGACGGGTAGTCACCTGACGAGATGGTGACCAACGGTATTAGATCTAGCAGGGCAGTGTCGTTGCAACCCCTCCGAACACGATGGGTAACGGACACAGGTAGGGAACTTGGGGATAAAGAATGGGAAAAAATACTGAAATACCCCAAAAAAGTAGCATGAAACCAGAAGTTCAAATTCATCGTTAATGATAGTACACAGAGCGTACATGACCCCACATAGACTACATGTAATGTTCCCGGAGACGGCGACTACCTGCCCTAGATGTAATACAGAAGACGCAGGATTAGTACATATGTTCTGGGATTGCCCCAGACTTGGGGTTTACTGGGGAGCGATACAAGAGATCTTAACGCATGTAGCTCCGAACAGGCCCTACACATCCCTGTTATTCAGCATCCTGGGTCTGGGTTACAGAGAAAAGAAAAGAAGCTCAGCAACTAGATTTGTGGACCTAGCACTGCTATTGGCTAAGCGAGCAATAGCAATGAGGTGGAAGTCACCTAGACCACCAGACATCGAGGGATGGCACGGGGAGGTGATGAGATGGGGGAAGGCAGAAGGGATGGAGTTACAGAGGGAAGAAAGAAGGGGATTTAGGAAAACATACATCTCACTAGATTGGAACTCAACACTGGCGGAGTTTGACACACGAGCTACAACGCACTTTGGGTAGGCAGTAGTAAGACATGAAAAAGGTTGGGTGATGGACAGGGGCATAAGGTCATCAGACAATTAAATACTGCGTAGGAAGTGCGCACCCCGGACCCTCTCGTACAACAGAGTGCGGAACCTGACATTCTAACGAACAATACATGCAATGTAAAACCTGATGATCGTCAATACAGCAGAACATAAAAACATGTACCTCTACCTCTGCCGCGAGATTCAGGGAGGGACTTGCCGCAGTCGCCCATTGGATGACGGGTAACTGCTTACAACTGAATGCAGGAAAAACCGAGGGGCTGCTCCTAGGTAAGAACCCCAGCTGCTGGAGCGACCATTGGTGGCCTTCCCTGCTGGGCCCCATGCCGCCCCCCAAAGCCTTGGTAAAAAATCTGGGAGTTTGGCTGGACCCCTCACTGAGCTATCAAACCCACACCAAAAGAGTGGCAGCTACGTGTGTGGGCCTATTGAGAAACCTCAATCCTATTCTTGGCTTCTTTGACCCCAAAACACGTCAGCTTATTGTCCAAGCTATCATTCTTTCCCGGTTGGACTATGCTAGCGTCCTATTGTTAGGCGCTAACAAAGCTGAGACAACTAGGCTTCAACGAATTCAGAATTCTGCGGCTAGGGCTATCGTTGGCCTTCCAAGAAGAGGCTCTGTGAGAGCCACCATACAAAGACTTCACTGGCTCCCAGTAGAAGCCAGAATCCAATTTAAGGCCCTCACCACTGCCTTCAAAATCCTCAAAACAGATGGCCCTGCACTTCTGCGTCCGCTTCTATTGCCCTACATCCCTCAGCGCAATCTGCGCTCCCTAGGTCAGTACCTAGTGGTGGTTCCCCGTACGAAACTTTGCCGTGTCGGGCGCCGCTCTTTCAGAGTTTTGGGTGCAAAACTCTGGAATTCCCTTCCCCTGAAAATCCGCTGCCTTGACAATCTGTCTGCAATCCGCAAGGCTATAAAAACCCATCTGTTCCCACTGACCTAAGCCATCAGCCTCCCCCCCCTCTTCCCAGTAGGTTATGTCTTAGTTTTCAGCGCCGGGACGCCCCGTTGCTGGGGCAGCTGTCGCGCTTCAACAAAAACGTAACATAACATAACATACAATCATGTGACATTCTCAAGAAAAATTTCCAAAGAAAGATGGGTGTTGAGTAAGTGCTGAGGGGGGGAAGATGGGAGGGATCCCGGGAGTTTATATAGGGGACGGAACAAGAAAGAAAATGAAAAATGCACTATTGTACTTACTCTGATTGTTGTCGAATTAAGGGAAAATGTACAGCATGCCCAAATATCAAATGTATACATGTCATTGATTAACAAGTGCAACGATAAAAAATATTTCACAAAAAAAAATGTCTGAAATGAGCTCAATGTCTGTTCGTGGTTTTTCTTGATGTTTTCAGTCTATTAAGCAACATTTTGTAAGCATATTCTTGGGTCTGTTGCTAAATAAAATTGTCCTTTTTAGAAAGAAACAAATGGCGCAAACATTTTGTCATGTTTCAAGTTAGGCGTCTGTGCTTGGGCTTATAAGTGAATGCGTCTAAAAATGATAGGCAAGGGATGCAGCTTGCTCATATATGTGGAATTATCAAAAATAATTGGGTTTATTAAAAAAATTATTAATTATGAAAAATAATTATTAAAAATAAGTGCTACAAAATTTGTTTTTTACTATTCATGAAGCTTAATGCTCATACTATGACATCCTAGCATTAAAATTTAATTTAAGTTGTGCTATACCACATAATGAGAACATTAGCATATGGAATTTCACTTAGCGCAGGCGTACAAAACTCATTTTTCTAAAGATTTACATGGGATATGTCTGATTAAAAATCTCTGTAATTTGTAAAGAACATTCTGAGGATGATTAATATGTATAACAAGTATAGGATATTTATTTTTAAGTGCCCCAAACATCAAAGTCAAATATGGGTAAAACAGACCATTTAAAACAGCATTCTTGCCATTTATGATAGCTTTAAAGTGCTTTAGGCTTCAGTAAATGCATACATTTAGGTGTAATACAAATTTGCAGACTGTCCCCATTTGGGGTTTGCTTTTAAATGGCCCAGTGAGATTCATTTAATGTTGCTGAAATGAGTACCATTGCATAGGGTAATAGCAAACATCTGTTCTAAAGATGGTATGTTATGTTATTATGTTTTGCGAATTAGTCACAGTAACTGTTTTAATAATCTAAGTATAGCAATAAATTGTAGCCCCTAACAGGAGTAATATATATATTGTGTTTTAAATAGGGTTGGTTATTGCAGGTTAGAAAGAGTTGGGAATGTTTTTTGTCTTTTTTCAGCCTTAAGAGTGAGGAAGAGATAGAGGGCTGAGGAGCCGCAAGGCAGATTTTGACCTTAAGGTCAGTAAGGTGGGAGTTAGGAGTAAGTGTAAACAGATGGAGAAATGATTGCTTGGAAAAGCAGGGCCTCAAAGGGTGTTGGCGCACGGGACACGCAGAGTGTCAGTGAAAGAATTTTACTTTTGGAAAGTTAAAAGGGCTTCATGTTGCAAGCTGACTGACAAGATGGTAACAGTTAAGTAATGGAATTTTTTTTGTGTCTGTTAATGTGTATCATGTTTTGTCTTCTGATTAAAAGTTATAATTGATGGTGAAGGATATGCTCTCACACGGAAACCCAATTTAAGAGCCTAGAGGCACTGTTTTGCCTACTGCTTTTGTTTTTGAATTGCCTTTGAGAATGACAGTGTATTTCAATGCAGAATTGTCCCACGGCATATGGCCACTCCTTTGAAGATTGCAGGCCACCTGTTTTCAGTACCCTTGTTATACAATGAACTGTTTAAAGCATCGCACTTGCTCCATCAGACGGCATTGGACATCACAGAACCCAAATTTCAGTGCAAAAGAGCGCCTGTCATGTACTGGTAACCTCTGACAGTGTGCAGTCCCTTGAGTCCCTTGGCCTGAGTTTTGGCCACACACCCCCCTTTTCCTTTGCTCCAATGGAAGTGCAGTGCACCGGAGGATCCAATATTGGCAAAAGGCACTCCATTCTGGTGCCCATGAAAGAGCAGCCTGAGCGTCCTCTGACACTGAATGATGAGTGTTGGAGTCTGAGAATGGTCCCGGGTCTGCACGAGATGATTTGTGCTCATGATCAATGAAGATCATGCTATCTGTAGTGTCTGCCGCAGAGGAGAGATACTGGTGCACTGCCTTGAGACATTGAGACTTTCGAATGAGCTATGAGTGTTTGCCAGGAGGGCACTCCAACGGATACTGGCAAGCACCATTTACATGAAAGACCTGAATGAAGAGGCCCATGCGGAAGAAAACAACAAAAGAAGATTTGATGGACAATAGAAGCCTGCCAGAGAGGCTTTTGAACGGACTCTGGGCATAGTTGGTTTCACAAGTGGTTTCCGTGTGATTGCATAAAATGGGTTTGAGGAGACTGATCATTATTGTTTTACTGGCATTGTTTTAAAGTAGTATTCTGTTTAGTAAAAGCAGAATAAAGTCCATTCTCTGTGGAAGAGTATTCCATTTTCACCTCTCGCCACTGTTTCACCTGAACATATAATAAGTTACTGAAATGCATAGGAGCCATAGAGCCATAAAAATGTTACTAGATAATTTTAGGATTTGCTTTCTGCTTAGGGTTGTGAAAAACGATAAATTTTGTTTGTAATAGTGGTCATTACTTTCTCCTGTTGTCTATATGTTCTTAAAAACGTGTTTTCTAGTGTTTTTAAGCATGATGTTGTCTCTGATGGGTGGGATTGTTTTCACTACCCAATTGACTTCTGCACCCACCTCCCAACCTATGTCTTTTCCTACTACTACTTCTTTGCATTCTTTTCATATCTTACCTGAACACGAGCAGATTAGAAGGTCGGAATTTGTGAATAATTCCTTTGTACAGCTTCTGCATCAACACCAGTTAGTAATGAACACCACAAATTGTTGGGTGTGTGGTTTTATGCCACATACTACAGATAGAGGTATTCCCTATTTGGTTCTGTCATTTAGTTACAATGGGTCTGTATGGGCATATCAGACGATGTTTATTTATGCCAACGAAGTCTATCCCTTGCGTTCCATGAAAGATAATTCGAGTAATAATGCCTTAGTGAAGGGAATAACGGATAATATTGACATCGATTCAGATACAGACTGTCTGATTGCCTATGTAAGGGCAAAAGGAGGGTCTGAGGTTCTGTGAATTCTGAACCCGTGGGTTCCATTTTGTGTATGGCAGCCATTTTGTGGTTGCCCTCACATAGGCCATGATTGTGGCTGAAACAAGTCTTTTAAGGACATGTAGACCTTAGCTTGAGTTTGTGCTGACTCCTGTTTGACCTGAGTGAACTGACCCTGTTGCGTGAAGCTGACCTTGTTAAACCAGTTCCTGCCCTTTAGCTGATCAAGATTGAGGATCAAAGCACAGGACATTGTAGAGTTTGGTATGCACACACGCACCCCTTATCTGTTTTCTGTTCCTTCTTTTATGGTCTGTTTATGATATGGGTTGTGGTCCTTTTATTATGGGTTTGTCCGGCTTGTGTAAGAAGGAATGTTAGGTATTTTGCCTGCTTGCAAAAGCTAGGACTGCCCCTTACTTGTATGCTGAAGTTTGTAACCCTGAGAGCATATAAAAGGCCTCTGTTCTCTGTACTCTTCAGACTACCTCATTCAGTTGCTACGGCTTCTGTGTGATGTGGCCTCACTTATTAAATTTAATAAAGATGTCTTTTCATATTTTCAGCTTCTGTGCCAAGTTCTTTTTATTAGTAAGTACTCCCTTGTGGTAAATAAATAAATAATACCCTATTTTTGACTAGACTTATAGCATAACAGATAGCTCAATAAATAAGAGTCAAGATTCGAGGTAGTAGGAGTTTCTGCAGGTTTATTACAGCATAAGGACAGGATCAGGACAACCTGCATAGGAACAGAATGACAGGGCCCAGCAGGACAACTGGGGCCCAGCAGGGGAAAAGAGGCCCAGCAGCTGCTGGGGCTAGGTCTGGGATGAGCGCGCTAACATTTAATAACAAAACATTGACTTATATACATAGCGCAAACACATAGCATTACATTGCAGTAGGCGTAACAGTAGGTGGAGTAGGAGGCGTGACGCGTAGCAGTCGCGAGAGATAAGAGAAATAAGAGGTGTAACTAGGAGTTTACTTAGACATGTGATGCAAAACGTAACAGAATATGTCATGAATGGGCGGAAACTTTGGAGGGGGCTACCTAAGGAGCCGGGACCTCTAACCTAATGGTGCGCGAAAACTGACAATGACGTGTTACTAGGAGAAGCTGGGGGCTACGAACTCTGTGCTAGGAGCAGAGACTGGAGTCTGGAGGGTCGGAGCGACATGTACCTAAACCCTATCTGGTATCTACTGTTTAGGGAACATGTTGATATAAACTAGAAGTCATGAGGGGAAAAGCTAACTTGATTCTAAGACTGGACCATGCATTATTCTACATGTAGTGCGTGATGAAGAATACTAAATGACCATTAAATACAGTATTTCTCTAACATGGAGACGAGAAGGCTAGACAATGACGGAAACTATTGATGCAGTTCAGTAGCTTAGGAATGCAGAGGAGGAGGACTGAACTGATAACTGGAACTATAACATACTTTTGGCAGACTCAGAGGCAGAGCCGGGGTGCACCGGGCACTGCAAGGCAGGAAGTAAGTGAAGGGTCGAGGATACAGGTGGGGGCTGTATCGCTCCTCAGCGAGGCTTTCAGGAGACAGGAGCTGAATCTGTGGTCCGGGCCCTTTTGAGGCCTGGAAACGGAGACTTTATAATTGAATAACGTGCACACTGAGAAACGTGGCAACATTACTTACATAGGCCTGATATTCGTAGTATTCACGAGGATTGGAAACTAACATACCAGAGGTGGACACAACTGTAATTGCGTCTTTAATCAGAAATGGGGAATAACATATGCATATTGATCATGCACACATAACATATGATGGATGAGGCGTAGGGACACAGAACATGGCAAAATTTACTTTTCCACATTCCCTCCTTGTCACTACGTTTCCATCAGGAAACATCAATATTCATGATACCATCTATCATTTCATACAGTACCATTTGCTCGTCTCGAATTGTCTTGGAACGGGATTTAGAACGGGGCTTGGGACTGGGAATACAAGAGGTAGCACACATGCTGCAAATCGCAGGGCCACATTGTATACAGAGGCAGCAGCTAAATATGATCGCTACTGCGATACCTAAAAAGGACAGGACTTTCCATCCCCATGCGGAAATTATATTCCAGAACCAACCGGACCATGTCCAGGTGCCTGGATCTTGGTGTAACAGATGGGCAATTTGATGGAGTCTGGTTATAGCTGAATAAACAGACGGCGCGTTATTTGGAATGAAAATACAACAACTGGATCCGAGAACTCTACAGGCCCCGCCCCTATCGGCCAGTATGACGTCAAGGACGAGACGATTCTGTAAAACGACAATTCTCATAAAGGATTGCTCTTCAGTTAAGTTACCTAGAGCGGAGGCAGTCTCATCTACTACTGCTTCAAGGGTTCTTGTTAACCTACGAATAAGCTTACTATTTACAACTGTACCTAAATAAGGGAAAACACCTTTATCAATATCAATGAATTGCTCTGCGGCGGTTTCAGTATAATCGACAATCGGGAGATTTCTCTTGTGTCTAGTGTGTACTAAGAAAGAATTCCTATGATAGTCAGGTGGGGCTAGAAAGACAGGTGGCAGTAGGAAAGCAATGTAACAGGTTCCCTCCCAATCGAGGGGCAGACGGACATATGCAGTTTGACCACAAATAAAATAAGAATGACGTGAAGCTTTGAAAATAGATTTCCCACTGTCACTATACTGGATAACAGTAGTACATTCACTATGACCTATATATACAGAACCATAACTACGGACACATAATTCGCCTTTGACTGGTAGTACTGAAATAGCGGGTGAGTCTGGAGTAGTATCAGACTGAACATTCAGAACCATGAAATTCGACGAATAATTACCTAAATTATATACTTCATTTTCTAAATCTAAACCTGTTCTGTGGGGGAAACCTTGCTTGTCTGGGAAACATGTACTGTTAAGAAAAGACATATCTGTTGAGGATGACGTTAACGTGGACCATGCTCCACACGAACCATTGTGTGAGAATGGATAAGGAAAGAGTGGCAGAACTCCCTTCGGTGTCTGGAAAGGGGGGAGTCGACCACACACCCAACAATTAGTGGCATTGCTGGTCTGGTGTGAATAATGTAACATACGGATGAATGTGTTATTACGCATAGCGAGGCGGTATGCATATTCGTGAGGAGGCAGATCACTAAACGTGTGCTCTACTGTAGCATGAGCAGACATATTTACATGAGGAACTGAAAAACACAGGAAAAGTGCGTAGCTGGTGCAGGAAATCATTATGCTGATGAATAATACGAAACTCAGAAAACGATACATTTGATTGAGCTTTGACTGACTCTCTCACTATGGGGGTCTATTTTATACATGTCAGAAACAGTCTAACCGTTTCACCTAGGGGAGGACTTATACAATCAAACTGGCTGACTTATTAGACCTGAGCTTTAACTTATACTCTTGTTGCGGAGTTTTCTCTAACAAGGGAGGGGTTGTAATAATGTCTTGTGCGGGACAGTCCTTTAAAACAATGTTCTGGCAATCCTTCGAATCCTGGGAAATGTTCTTGGAAATGTTTTTGAAGACTGGTTTCGATCCTTTGAAAAGTTTTACATGAGAAAGGTGGACCCACCCCTTCCTGCCTTCCAACTTGACGGCAGTTCGGGTGGTCAAGAGGACCTGACGTGGCTCCTTCCAACGTGGTTCCAGCGGACTTGTTCTGTCGAAATTTCTGATCATCACAAGGGAGCCTGGAACGATCTCGTGCGGTGCCACCTCGGTATTGTCTGGAAATGCGGCGGCAACCTGTGAACGACATGAGTTGAGGGCAGACATCAAGGAAGCTAGGTAATCTGTCAGCATATTACATGAAACATCGGTAATACTTCGGGGTCTAGGAGTACCCCACATATTAGGGGGGCGGCCGAAAACGACCTCATACGGGGACAGACCTGATCTGGAATGTGCGACCATACGCATGTAAAACAGAGCGACTGGCAAAGCTACTAACCAATCCACACCCTTGTCTTTACATACTTTTGCTATACGGATTTTCAGAGTCTGATTATGCCTTTCGACTAGTCCAGCTGCTTCTGGATGGCGTACACAATGGAACTTCCACTGGTACCCTAACAACAGGGAAACGTGTTTCATGAGTTCAGATGAGAATGGCTGGCCGTTATCAGAATATACGACTCTAGGGAGTCCATATCTAGGGAAGAATTCACGAACCAACTGCTTGGCAGTGGTCGCGGCTGTGTAATCTGGGACTGGATATGCTTCTGTCCATCTGGACAAGGCGCATACAACTACAAGGACATACTTGAAACCTCGACATCGCTCCATCTGAATATAATCCATCTGGAGGACCTCAAAAGGGTGGTCAGGGGGCTGGAAACCACCTTGTTCCACCGGGACACTTTTACCTGGATTAAACTGGCAACATATCATACAGGTACGGACTTTCTGCTTGGCTGCAGCTCGTAAATGCTTGTTGAACCAAATGTTCTGGATACTGTCTAACATAGCTTTTTCTCCTAAATGTGCTGGACTATGTGCGGTATTGATAATAACTTGAACCATAGAATCGGGGAGAAACCATGTGGCTCTACCCTTCGTTAACCATCCTTGATCTGTCTGGACCCCTCCTTGTACAGACCATTTCTTGATTTCATCAGGAGTAGCATGTGACTGGATATCTATGACATCTTGAGTAGGGTCCTTAACTGTCATGCATGTAGTCAGATCTGGAATATGTGTCTGATTAACTGAAATGTCTGGAGTCTGTGCTGTAAGCTTGGCTGTGCGGTCTGCTAAATCATTACCTTGGGAAATTATGTCAGTGACTTTCGTATGTGCTTTGCACTTCATGATAGCAATAGATGTCGGTAAATGTATGGCATCTAACAGGGCTTGAATAAGGAGACCATGCTGAATCTTGGTTCCATGAGAAGTCATAAAACCTCTCTCCTGCCAGAGCACCCCGAAGTCGTGTACAACTCCGAATGCGTAACGTGAATCTGTGTAAACATTAACCTTCAGGTTCTTGGCATATATACAGGCTTGTGTCAGAGCGACTAGCTCTGCTGCTTGAGCGGACAGGGTATCAATACGGTGTGTTTCAATAACTTCAGTGTCAGTAGTCACTGCATACGCGGCGACTAGTTCTCCTGTACTAGTTCTCATACATGAACCATCCACATAAAGTGTCAGGTCAGGATCTGGTAACGGAATGTCTGTCAGGTCTTGTCTTGGTTTTGTCGTAATGTTAACTACTTCCACACAATCATGTGTGTCTGGATTTGAACTAACTGATGGTAACAGTGTAGCAGGATTCAGGACGTTGCAGCGTCTAATTTCTATGTGTGGCTGGAACAGTGTCAATTCATAACCTGTTAAACGTGCAATTGTCAAGTGCTGAGTTTGTGTTCGGTTTAAAAGAACTTCTACTGAATGTGGAACTTGTACTGTCAGGGAATGTCCTAAAACTATAGAATCACTTTGTCTGATAGCTAGTGCTGTGGCTGCAACTGACTTGAGGCACGCAGGCAACGCCTGGGCGACTGGATCTAATGTGCTCGAAAAATAAGCACAGGGCTTGTATTGACCTGCTTGATCTTGTGTGAGGACAGATAATGCTGTACCTTCGCGTTCAGTAACGAAAAATGTAAAAGGCTTACTGTAGTTCGGTGTAGCTAGAACTGGAGCTTGACATAGGGCTTTCTTTAACTCGTTGAAACTAAGTGTATGGTCAGATGTCCAAGGGAGGACAGTCGATACGGCTGCCTCCTGTGTCGTTAACTGTATCAGTGGCTTGGCTAGGAATGCATACTGGGGAATCCATTGTCTACAATAAGAAGTAAGGCCGATAAAGGCACGTACCTCCTTCTGGGTTCTGGGCTGGGGAAGACTCGCTATTAACTGGATACGGTCGGGTGTCAACTGCCTACCCCTCTTGGACAGCAAGTGTCCTAAGTATACCACTTGCTGGACACAGAATTGAAGCTTCGAAGGTGACACCTTGTGCCCCATCTCGGCTAGAAAATACAGAACTGTAAGTGATGCTCGCTCGCAAGCACGTTCAGAACGGGCTGTGATCAGTAGATCATCGACATACTGGAGCAGGGCAGTGTCAGTTGGCATGTGAATGTTGTCTAGTTGTCTCTTGAGTGCTTGACTGTAAATACTAGGGCTTTCTGTGAAACCTTGAGGAGCGCGTGTAAACATATAGCTCCTTCCATTTAAACAAAATCCGAAAAGAAACTGGCTGTCTGGATGAATTGGAACACTAAAAAATGCATTCTTGAGGTCAATAACAGTGAAAAACATGGCTTCGGAATCAATGGCTGTTAACAGGGAAGAAATGTCTGGAACAACTGGGTACTGAGGAATAATACATTTATTAAGCTCTCGTAAATCAATCACTAATCGATATACTGGGGGTGCATTTGGATCAGTACGTTTCATGACTGGAATGATCGGAGAATTGCATACATTGGAGTCAGTTTCTACAACTACTCCTTGAGCCATGAGCTCGTCAATAATTTTGGATAAGGCTGCTACAGCCTCAGGTGGCAATCTGTACTGCCTGATTCGTGGTAACACTACACCTGGCTTGAGAGTCACACGATAGGGTGTGATTTGCATGTAACCTACATCAGTTGGACCTTGCGCCCATAAATGCTGTGGAACATTAGACAATCTTGAATCAAAATCTCGTAATACATAGTGACCCTTGAAGTCACGTAGGAACAGACGTATTCCCTCTGGGGAACAGCAAATAACTGCACCTAATTCTTTCAGTGTCTTAATACCTAATAGATTTTCTGGACATGACTTAGTAAGTAACAGATCAGTAGTACGGGACAATGGACCTACTTCTAGAGTAACTGGCTTAGATATTTCATTAACTATGGGTTTTCCTGAAAATCCAAGGGAAACATTTCTTGAGCCTGAGAGCGGAGCCCCTGGAACTTCGGCGTGACTTATTGTGGTCCTACTTGCCCCTGTATCGATCAAAAACTTTCTGTCTTTCCCTAATACTTGACTATGAACATAGGGACCTTCTTGGTCTACAGGTATCTCGATGAGAGGCAAGCCTACCTCCCTCTCTAGGCTGTTTATGAATATGACTGGTACTCTGGATACTCGGACTGTGCATACTGGTACATCTGCGATGTGACGTGCTGTGTGGCAGCAATAGGCTGCGGTACTGTAACTGTCTGTAGTGCATTCTGTGACTGAGGAGTCTGTGAAACTTGTTCTTGTCTCGGCGGACGTGGTCTTTCTTTAGTCTTACCAGTAGCTATGTTGTGTTTCAGAACTGCACACTCGTTTATAAAATGACCTGGCTGTTTACAATAATTGCAGTTCCCTTTAACGGGAGCCGCAGGGTGACTGGCTTGATTCGGACCTCTCTTCTGACTGTCTTGAGGAATAGACTGTGCAACTAGCACTTTCATTTTCGTGTCTTTCATACGTTTTCTTTCGTGTTCTTGCTCTTCTCTGATTCTATTCTGGTGGTACTGGAGCATCTGGAGCATCTGGGACGGAGTATTTGCTTGCCAGGTGCTTTCGACTTTCAAAACTCGGTTTTTAATTTGTGGACTTGAATTCTCGACTAATTTGGTAACGAAAAGATGAGGGTATGACTCACTACTTGTCTTGAGACCACTGTTAATACTGAAACATTTCTCAAATCTAGAATAAAAATCACTAATGTCTTCATCTTGTTTCTGTTTACAGGCTGAGATTGCATCCCAGTCTTCTTTCCTAGTTGTCAATAATCTGGGTAAAACTTGAATCAATAATTCTGGTAATTCTTTACATTTATCTCCAAGACCGGTACCTGGTACTCGTGCCTTGTCTTCAGCTTCTAGAGCTGTCCAATCGATCTTTTTCTCTCCCACCTCCCATTCTTTTTCCTTTAACTTTTCATACACCCCTGCGGGTAGCAGGACCTTTAACATTTTAATGATATCTGGGTAAGTGTATTCTCCCATACGGAGCATGTCCTTTAATTCTCTATGGAACCCCGCTGGATCTTTGTCGTGACAGGGGATTAATTTCTTCATTTCAAGAAGTTCCATCTTTGATATCGGAGTGTATACAAACACTCGTTGCATTACGCCACCCGCCCCTTGGACTGGGTGGACTTCTCGTAACGGATTCTGTCTGTCTATGTAGAATGGTTTACTTTCTGGGGGTGAGACATGAACAAAATGCGGGTTCAGGAACGTTCTATACTTGTGGCGCTGTTCTAGAATGACACTAATTAAATCGGTACCTAGACCTCTCCATCTATACTGGAGTAACTCGTTCAGGATATCGTGCAACGGGCCTGGATCAGAATGTTGACCCTCATACAGAGTAATGAGGTGCTGGATCATATACATACCCACCAGTCGTTGCTCGGCTGGGGGCAATTTCAGAAACATTTGTGCCACTATTTCGTCTGGAAAAGTGGTAGAATCAGTAATCCATCGGACTGCTGATCGGGCTAGTTCTTGTTCATGCATAGTACTTAGTTCACTGTAACCGACTCGTGATTTCAGGATGTGATCGGTAGCTTGAAATACTTGTTCTAGGGAACCTTGTTCTGGTGCTAGATGATGAAAAATAGACTTAGGTTCTGGACGTAAATGGCGATCTGGAAATCTGGATTTTCCTACATACGCTATTCTGGCGGGATTCTCGTCTTCCTCTTCAGGATCAGAGATACTTTCTTTCTCGCTTACTTGTGCTGCTTTACGCTGTTCGTGTAACCTTATTATTTCTTTACGAATTTTCTTGTACATACTTTCCATGGCACTAATGGTCTTGTGCTTACCCTCGGCTATATTATCACTCCACCTTGTTAAGATTCTCATTTCGGCGGGATCTTTAGACGGATAATCTTGTTCTCTTATTAAACAATTGATCAGGAACTTTAATACCATGAGCTGAATCTCGGCTTTCCTTTGAGACATAATCTCGCCAATACTTTCTGGATCATCCCCTGTACGGATGAAACGATATATTCTGTCTAGATCTTCTTTCATATTCGGTAAGGTGACTAGATACTCGGTCACCCTCCTTACACGTACGGAATATAAAACCATATTATACTCGCCTGGGACTGCGTCATAGACACATTCGGCAAGGGCTTGTCTGATTTCTGTGACAGACTTATTACTTTTAGGAGTACGCTGTGATGCTTGAGCATGTAATTCGAGTGCTGATAAACGCTTGTGTGGCGGCGGGGTTTGAGGAGGACCTCCCCCTGCGGCCCCTATACTAGAATCGTCGACTGACATTCTTCGTGCTTGCAGGGTCGGTAATTGTAACGTGGGCTGAACTTGTATGGCAGGCTGACCCGGGGGTACCGTAACAGGTACTCCGGTGTCTGGAGGAACGGGAAGTGCCTGATTTACAGGGACAGGTGGAGCGCGAACTGGATTTGCATATTCTGGAACTGTGTCGTCCAAATAGGACGAAATAAAAATATCAGCTGCGGTCGGTTTGTGACGTAGTTTGGTCGGAACTAATGGTGGCGGGAAATTACTGGGTGCCTCTGGGGTCGCTTTTGGCAAGCCTTCGGCAAGGAGAGGATACATACCCTTAATAAGGGCATGCCTCTGTCTGTCTGACTGTTCGGCTTTGACTCGTTCACCTATCTCGATTAATTCTCTTTCTTGGGCTCGTTCTTGGGATTCTCTACTTAACTCTGACTTTCTGACTTCCTTTTCCGTTCTTCTATGCGCTTCCTTACGCCATAACTCGATGGCATCCTTCTGTGACTGTCTGGCTTTCTTTTTCCATAATGCTTCCTCTACTCGCATGATACATTCGGCATCCCATGTACCCGATACGGGCCATCTATACTTTTCTTCTAACTGTTTGGTATACTCTACCCATAAATCTAGATACAATATGGCGCTTATGCCATGTTTCTGATACATAAAGTGACCTGGACTGTCCCTAGGCGGAACAGGAACTGCTGCTTCCAGCAGACCCTTTCTAGTTTTTAACTGACGTAACTTGGAAAAGAGCGGCATTCTGAACTTGAATCGGAACACAATACAATACACGAAAAACAATAACAATTGGGAAAACAATTCAGGCATACCACGACATTGGAAATACATTAAACAATATCATAACATAACAGTTCGAACAGAATACTCCTTGAAAATACTGAAAACAGAAACAGAACAGAATTCTCGAGAACGGAACAGACTAGAGTTACTGGATGCACTGCTGTAACAGTACGGAACATACCGGTCCCATAAAGGAACGCATCAAGACCCGTATCCACCTAGGTGAACACTTCGTTTGTGGGCTTGGGTACCACCAACCCACGGACCAGGAGTCAATTTAGACTGACCCTGTCTAGACACTACCCCAGCAATGGTACTCACCGGGCAGCACGGAACGGAAGGCCTCGGACGGGACTGGACTACGACGACGAACTTCGGACTTCGGACTTCAGTTACGGGTGGGCCTCCGGATACCTCGGACCTTGGACTCTCGGCTTGGGCTCTGGTCGGGACTCGCCGCGTTCCTCCACCGTCTCGTTCGGATGCTGGACCGCCTCCTCCGTCTCCTCCGTGGGCCTGAGGGATACTTGGAGCAGAAATATCTGCCAGTGCACGATATGGTTCCGTCACGACTGCAGAGGGTCAGGGGGTCGGCGTGGCTTCACCGACGCGTGGGGAAAGGGCAAGTCCCTATTCGGGCGCCATTATGTGGTAAATAAATAAATAATACCCTATTTTTGACTAGACTTATAGCATAACAGATAGCTCAATAAATAAGAGTCAAGATTCGAGGTAGTAGGAGTTTCTGCAGGTTTATTACAGCATAAGGACAGGATCAGGACAACCTGCATAGGAACAGAATGACAGGGCCCAGCAGGACAACTGGGGCCCAGCAGGGGAAAAGAGGCCCAGCAGCTGCTGGGGCTAGGTCTGGGATGAGCGCGCTAACATTTAATAACAAAACATTGACTTATATACATAGCGCAAACACATAGCATTACATTGCAGTAGGCGTAACAGTAGGTGGAGTAGGAGGCGTGACGCGTAGCAGTCGCGAGAGATAAGAGAAATAAGAGGTGTAACTAGGAGTTTACTTAGACATGTGATGCAAAACGTAACAGAATATGTCATGAATGGGCGGAAACTTTGGAGGGGGCTACCTAAGGAGCCGGGACCTCTAACCTAATGGTGCGCGAAAACTGACAATGACGTGTTACTAGGAGAAGCTGGGGGCTACGAACTCTGTGCTAGGAGCAGAGACTGGAGTCTGGAGGGTCGGAGCGACATGTACCTAAACCCTATCTGGTATCTACTGTTTAGGGAACATGTTGATATAAACTAGAAGTCATGAGGGGAAAAGCTAACTTGATTCTAAGACTGGACCATGCATTATTCTACATGTAGTGCGTGATGAAGAATACTAAATGACCATTAAATACAGTATTTCTCTAACATGGAGACGAGAAGGCTAGACAATGACGGAAACTATTGATGCAGTTCAGTAGCTTAGGAATGCAGAGGAGGAGGACTGAACTGATAACTGGAACTATAACATACTTTTGGCAGACTCAGAGGCAGAGCCGGGGTGCACCGGGCACTGCAAGGCAGGAAGTAAGTGAAGGGTCGAGGATACAGGTGGGGGCTGTATCGCTCCTCAGCGAGGCTTTCAGGAGACAGGAGCTGAATCTGTGGTCCGGGCCCTTTTGAGGCCTGGAAACGGAGACTTTATAATTGAATAACGTGCACACTGAGAAACGTGGCAACATTACTTACATAGGCCTGATATTCGTAGTATTCACGAGGATTGGAAACTAACATACCAGAGGTGGACACAACTGTAATTGCGTCTTTAATCAGAAATGGGGAATAACATATGCATATTGATCATGCACACATAACATATGATGGATGAGGCGTAGGGACACAGAACATGGCAAAATTTACTTTTCCACACCCTGAGAATGAGTTCTTCAGATTAAATGATTGATTGGCTACAGACAGCTTTAGCCTGCTTTTGGCAGATCTATTGCTTCCATTATACTTATAGTGGACTGTGGGTCAGCCCCTTTCTCAAGATTGAATAGCTTTGTTAACTATCTCAGTTGTGAGCTCATGAGTCAAAGACATTCCATGTTCTTGTGTTTGCCACTCCCAGGAGCATTTGATTGCACAGTGTTCTAACTGGATGAAGTGAACCCTTCCAATCTTACTTGAGAGACTTTTTTTTAAAAAATTTACTTTAATCTCTCCATCAGAGTGCATGGTTCCTTGCTCTTCGCCCCTGTTTTTCCTGTCTCTCCTCCATGCCCACATGATCTACTCAGTCCTCTGCTCAACTGAGCCAAGTCCTATTGGCTTTGCCAACACGTGTTTTAAACTGGGAATAAATATCTCTGCTACAGTGTACTCATAGAACGAGCTCATTTCCTGCAGCTGGAGTCTCTGCATGGGTCCTGTAAACAACCTCTTGCAGACCTGCATTAAGGGGATTGGACCAAGTGGCCAGCACAGATTAGACATCGATTCCTGCAGCAGATGTACATGTCTAAAATAGGAGCACTTAGTTTTCCAGACAAACTAATTGATATGTTGATGGCTAATATCCTGAAACCAAAGCAAAATGGTAGCCATGGCAAGACTGTGCCTGTGATACTGAGCTAGCATTCCTTCCCCATGCACTGGATATGAGGATGCCATTCATGAGTCTAATACGAGCAGCACTGTTCAACTGCTACAGGTTTATTGATTGCTGTGTTGTTTCCTCTGTTTTCCTGCAGTGCATTCTGATCTCTGCTCCCTCCCCCGGGGACTCTCAGGCCAGCAGGGAATTTGTAAAGGGCCGGATTCCTACAGAGATTAGTAGGCGTTCTGTTGTTTTTGTTCAGTGCACATGAGCGTGCCATGTGATGCTTAAGTCCTGTTCATGTGACTGGATCATTGATTCCCATGCCTGGCTCGTAACAGAGCATTTAAAAGCAACTGGCACAGCAGTGGCCTGTTTATATAGTAAATACAGCGCTGCGCCGTAGAGCCACACAGCGTCGAAGTGTGTTGTGCTTGTGTTTCCACCTTGCTGCAAAGACGCCAAAGGGGTCGCTCGGAGCCTGGCGGCAGGTTTACCATGTTGAGAGGAGGCGAGGCACTCCACCCACCTGGCAGAGAACTGCCTGCTATATTTAGAGATCCCCGTCTGCCTGGCAGAGAGCTTTTTAATGCAGCAGTTACACTTTCGTTACTGTTGAATACTGAGCAAGCAGCCATGTTGAAGCAGCCCAGTGGGCATGCAGCAACAAGGCCCCAAAACAGGGGTGTTTTGCTGAAAAACTAAACACAAATGCCTGTGTCTTGTGGAGAGTTTACTCCCTGTGCATTAGGGACATGTGAAAGGAAGATGTGGCCTAATGGTTAGAGTGGAGAACCGGGTTCGAGTCTCGGTAGGGATGTTCAACATCCTGTGATTCAGGGCAAATCACTTAATCCCCCGTGCCCCTCAAAATGAATGTTCATCTGTAACGCAACTGGTGCTCATGTAAAGCGCTCTGATAGCTACGGATCAAGTTTGCGCTATATAAAACTTCAGGGGGAAAAACATTTCCTGGGCCCTGCCTCGAAATGGGTTATGTGAACCACAAGTTTGGTGGAATGACAGGGCCAGACCAGGAACCCAAAGCAGCCCTGGCAATTTTGAAGGACCAGCGCCTGGGGGATGCAAGTGTGAGGCACTGTTCCTTTTGGTTTTGGGGGCCAATATTGCAGCACCACTGCAAAACCAGCCCCCACCGCTGCCAAACCGCCCCCCACACTTCCAGCCTTCCGGGGAAATGCCTGATGCCCGCTACAGCCAGTCCGACCCTGTGGAATGGTTGCACTGTCAATGTATGGCAGTGGTCCCACTCTGAGAAACTGTGAACAACTCCCCAACCCCCCCAGCTCCTAAGTTCCAAAACATGGCCTTTTCTCTTTCAGGTCATTGTTATCATTGTATGTACCAGTGACTGCAATTGGTGGGCACAGGAACTCATGTTTTGGGGGCCTGGGGCTTATTTTTGAAAATCCGAACTTGACCCACAGGAAAAGATAACGGCAGAAAATGGAGAACGAAGGCAGAATACAAAGATAGGAAAACAGTGACAAAGGGGGAAAGCAGGGATGAAAAAGAACCTGCAAGATTTAGATAAAGGTTCAGGAAGTGCAAGCCGATGGAGAGACTTTTGTTAATCGAGCCCTGAGCTAGGCAGCAACAGTGTATTTGCAGAAAGCGAACATAGGCATTTTGCTGACCACAGAATGAATGAAAGAATGAGCGCACCTCAGTGCTTTAAATAGGCTGGGAGGACTGTCCAGTACTGAGTACGGGCACTTTTTATGTTGAGAAGGAGAGTACCTGCACTTCTCAAGAAAAACGTCATACTTTGAATTGTAGAGTAACAGCACCTGTCAGAAACAAACAGGTACTCTGGCACAGAGCACCTGCACTTCTATTTTTCCATTTCAAGCACTGGCCCACCTCCACCTCTTCCCCATTACAGAAACAAACACTTGCAGGTGGTGACATGAAGGTCGCTGGAACAGGTGACAAACCCACCGCGCTATATGTATCACATTTGGATATCTGTTTCTGATAAACCCAGTCAATATGGTCGAGCGAGTTTGTTATTTCTGTGTGTTAACCCTTTACCAAACAGGTGATTTCCGTGCTGGGGTACACAGAGAGAGGCACACCGCGGAGCCCCTCGACGCCGGTTAGCTTGGGGAGTGAGTTCCGGGGCCTGTCTCAGTCAGGGGCCTCAGCAGCAGCTGCCCGTCAGCTCCCGGCACTGCAAGGCTGTGTTACGCAATCACATCTGCTGCTGGCAGGGCACGCTGTGTCCATATATAGCTGCCAGCAGCGCAGAGCGGCAGAGAAGGATTTCCTTGCACACGGCCTGTGCTGCCGCCGCTTCATCCGTCACTCGGCGCTCAGGCTGCGTCCAGCCCCTGCAGTCTATTTTCGGACCATTCACAGATCCCCGCGCCCTGCTTGCAGGCCCGAAGCCCCCAGGGCCCAGATGGGTTTAATACGTGCGCGGCGTCCAAAGTGCACCTGAGCAAACTGTACCAGTAAACACTGACAGAGAGCGAGCGCTGCGGGCGGAAGGAGAGAATCCAACAGAAAAGGCGCGCCATATTTTCATTCAGGGAATTGTTTATAGAGCCCCTGATAGAGCGAAGCTGCCTAAGAGCACTGAATGTATGGATGTACTTATGTATGGCACAGAGAGGCATATTCAGGTTCTTTTTTTCCACCCTGCTTTCTCTCTTTCTCATTGCTTTCAGCCCTTCTCTTCCCCCTTTTTTCTCCCTTTTGAATGTTCTCTCTCAAGTTGCACTGGGTCAAAGTCTGATTTGAAAAATGTAAGCCTGTTCTCCAAAAATGAGTGCCAGTGCGCCCTACCTGCAATCACCGGCTCAATTTAAGCTCTGATTTATTTCTCGTCTGGGCTTAACTTTTTAAGTGATTGCAGTTTAGAACCTCTTACCTGTACTGTGAACATGGAAAGCTCAAGTGTATGAAATACAAAGTGCTGTTGGATAAACAGAGCCGGTTGAAGGTGTCACATATGCAGGGGCGGCTCCTCCACCATAGCGGAGGAGTGTCGCTACATTGCTTTTAAGCACTGCACTGCAGAGGAAACATAAAATTATAATAACTTTGAGTAATAATCATTTTATGTTTCCTGTTGCCCAGAGCGTCTGCTGCGCTCTCGGAGCAGGGCAGGGGATGAGTAGTTTGCCGACTCCTAAGTGCGCAGTGACTGTTTGGTCGCACGTCTCAGGCCGCCCAAACCAGTCTTGGCTTGGTCTCACTCAATTCCCACGTTCAGAGGCCTGTTTTTGGCCCGGACTCCATGGTAATTTGTATTTATTGTATTGTAGTAAAGTCTGACCTTTGGTTTTAATTTTCACAGATAGGACCGCCCCTCCTATTTCCTGCCTTCCCCCCCCTTTTTTCCTGCACACGTCCTGATGAAGACCCCGTTTAAGGATCTAACGTAGCCTACGGCTAGGGGTCGAAACGTCGACGGCTCTTTTTCTTTACCTTGGACCTCCGGCACATGCCCCTGATTACTCTGAACTGTGTATGTGACCGTTGAATGTCCTTAGTTGAACAGTTTCTCAATGGATGCCTTAATAGTTTAGGCTTTTTGTATCTGATTTGTTTTGATTTTCATTTAAGATTGTTATAATTCGCATTCTTTTTTGACTGTGTTTACTTTTCCTTGACTTTACACCGCCCTGAGCACACTCTTCCCTTCCCTTTCTCCCTTTCCCCAACTGGGGCTGTTTATTCGTTAAATGTGAATGTTTTTCATAATGATTGAAATATGGTATTGTAAAATAAAGGACAATACCTGTTACAAGTCCTTCTGATTAATGGTTTTTGACTAAAGTTTGTGTTATTCAGTGTTAGTGTGTGGTGTACACAACATGTTCTCCTTGCGGGGACCCCTTTTTACACATACCACATAGCGCCCAGGTCCCCGCGACTGCATGGGTTCAACCCCCCTTTTTGTAATGTTCTCTGAGCAGGTGCTGACCTGCGAGGTTTCCTGTATCTTAATTAACTTTAAGTAAACCATGGTGGAATCTGAGTTACTGTCTTACACAGAGGAGTATGTTAACCAGTTAACCAAGGATCTGTCCACCACTTTTTTGTCTACATCCGTCCCCATAATTGATATCACTCTAAATGATAAAATATCTCGACTAGAGAGATTAGAGAAAAAACTCATTAGAACACGACTACACGGGCATCTTTTTACAAGATACCTCCAAGAGAACATAATCCCGGTGGGATTACAGATAAAAATCGAGCCAGCAATATTTGTAGACGTCCCCAAATTTAAAGAAGGGTTCAGCTACGTGGCGAACAATTGCTCCCGGCACTGGATGGTGCTGGGGGTTGAGACAGCTGCCGAACAAGTTGTTACGCTCAGCAAGGAAATTGCTGACCTCAAGGCTGAAATTTTAGGTGATAGCACACTTACAAAGGCAAAGGAGGCTCTGGAAAGTCTGGAAGCTTCAATTAAAGATTTTGATGTAACAGCACAGACCAAGAAATTGGAGAAACTAGCCAGAGACTTGAGATTATTTGACAAAAAGACTGTCTATCCCTACCTGCAACCTGATTATTATAAGCAGGACACTCAAGGACGCTTCCCCAACCGCGGCCGCGGTGGGTACAGAGGAAGGTGAAATTTTACAACTTTTTCTGACTTTTTCTGACTCCTCCTACAGCTCAAACAGCGACAGTGAAGCTGGTCCGAGTACTTCCTACAATTATCCACCTCCAGATACAAGCTACCAACAATACCCTCCGCAATTCCAGCCTCATTTTTTAGACCAGGACCGTGGATCATGGCGGCCCCCACGAGGACGTGGCAACAACTGGGCGAGAGGACAGACGAGAGGGCAGCAACAAAATCCCGGATGGGATGGCAACAGGGGCAAACAGCAGAAACGGGTGACATTTTGCCCCGAAGCGCATGGAGAAATCTCGACCAGGAGAAACACCTACAGGTGGTGAACTACACACCCACCATTGGATTAAATACACCTAGCACCAGTAGGTCTATCCCTAACCCTGTGATCAACATCTCTAAGTATAAACTACAGGATGAAGAGATTAAGGTCTTAAGCAAAGGCCTTTCTTATGTTCCAACGGCTCCAGCTAACAAATTCCTGCTAAAGACGGAACTATATAGATTCTTTAGAAAGATCAGACTTAGGTATTATTTCCGCAACCAAACTACTAGGCAACAAAGCTCCGTTACTGGACTACGGGAACCTTCGACTTTCTTCCCACCTACTTATGCCATGAGCCATAAGATCTTGGCTTTTGAAGAAATCGTGACCACTTCAGTGGACCAAGCACTGGACCAAAGCAAGTTTGTCAGATTAAACCTCAGTAAAAAAGAGAAAAAGGCATTAACTGATCTGGGCACTAATAAAGAAGTTGTCATCAAACCCGCCGATAAAGGCGGGGCTATTGTTGTGCAAGATCTTTTTAAATACAAAGAAGAAATCTATAGACAATTGTCAGATGGTGTCAGCTACCAACAACTACTAAGTGACCCTTCAAGAGATTTGGCTCTTACAATTCTGGCTACCACACAGAAAGGTTTGGATGAAGGATTTTTAAGTGAGCAGGAATTCAAATTTTTAAATCAAAAATTCCCACGATTGGCCACAATTTACACCTTACCAAAGGTACATAAGAACCTGGACAGCCCCCCTGGGTGTCCCATCGTGTCAGGCTGTGGTTCTATGCTAGAACCTTTGTGTAAATATATTGATTTTTTCTTAAAGCCTATCGCCCTCAACACCAGGGCTTATCTCCGTGACACTACCCAACCCATTAATTTGATAGATGAGAGACCTTTTGACCCAGAAAGTGCACTTTTGGTGACGTGCGACATTGTATCGCTTTACACAAGCATCCCTCAACAGGATGCTTTGGATGTAATGCGAGAGGCTTTAGATAAAAGACCGGCCCCTGTCCAAGTTCCAACGGACTTCATACTTGAGTTGCTGAGCATCGCTATGAAGCAGAACTTTTTTATCTTTCAAGAGGAATTCTATGTGCAGACCAAGGGGGTAGCTATGGGGGCTACCTTCGCCCCAAATCTGGCCATCATTTTCATGGACCATTTCGAACAACATGTTTTTTCATCCAATAACCCTTTTCAGACCAGGTTGACCCTATGGGTCAGATATATTGACGACGTCTTATGTATCTGGAACGGCAATAAACAACAACTGAAAGAGTTTCATGATTGGCTCAATCTCAGAAATCCCCATATTCAATTTACAATGGAATCTAGTAATGAGACTATACCGTTCTTGGATATCTCCATTTATGTGGATAAGGATCACTTACAGACTACACTTTTTAGGAAACCCACTGAACGTAATTCCTTGTTGCAATATGGAAGCCACCACCCCAGAGGTCTTAAGGACAACCTGCCGGTTGGGCAATTTCTTAGGATTAGGAGAAATTGCTCCACTCGAGCGAATTACATCAAGGAATCTGAGATCCTAAATGAGCGCCTCGTTGCACGTGGATACCCATCCAGAATGGTTAGACGTGCCAGGAAACGGGCGTGGTACAACCCACGCGATAGTCTGCTGAACCCAGAAATCACCAACCAAACAGAGCTTGACCGTATCATCTGTGTCACTACCTTTTCGACACGAAGCAATGAGATCAAACAAATCATTAACAAGAACTGGCCTCTTGTAGCAGATGAGATTAAGCAACCGGATCTCCCCTTCACTCCTTCAAAAGGGCTAAAAATATACGAGATATGGTGGTCCATTCCTACCTGGAACCAGTGAGTCAACCAACTCTCACAACTCTATGGAACTTACCTCCTTTGGTTGGACATCATAGATGTGGCACATGCACTGCATGTGACACCACCATTCAGACAAAGACATTTGCCCATGGTGGACGGGTTTACACCTTAAAACACTACACAAACTTCAATTCGACTAGTGTGATCTACATTATACAATGTCCATGCAATCATGTATATGTTGGACAAACCCAACAGAAAATCAAATCCCGCATCTCTTCCCATTGCAGTAGACTGCGATGCAAAGTATTAGGTGCGCCTTTGGTAGAACACTGGCAAAAGGCAGGACATATGGTGTCTGACTTAAGATGGTTGGTCATTGAAAAAGTATCCCTAGGGAGAAGAGGGGGTAACTTACTGACAGCTCTCAATACACGTGAATCTAAATGGATGTCCCTTTTAGACTCGATAAAAAATGGGCTCAATGAACAGGACAGTAGCCTGGCACAATTGGCAGCGCTTGGTTAATGTATCTAATTATTGCTGATGTACTCTGCCTAAGCATTCATCTGTCATTTATGAGTATAGCTTACCATACCATAGGTTTCTGAATACACACATCTACATTCTCTTGAGATAACATCCAAGAATAGACCAGGTAGTGCACCTTACCTCATTAAATCTATTCGAATATATTCGTCTACACTCTCATGTGGGAGAAGTGCACGAGTTGTTCTATACGGATTTGATGTAATTTCTTGTTATGAATATTGTCATATCAAGGGACTTAATTGCACTTTTTCTAATAATGCAATGTATTAAGATGTTTTTCTAATAATCACTCGTGTACAACCTCCTATGAGAGAGTTGCTCGAGTTGAGTAAATTTTCCATATTTAACCGGTAAATAATTTATTGTTTTTTATTAACATCTCTTTGAATTTGATGCATATACTTTGTTTTCAAGTATTAGTGGCTCTCGCTCAGTACCGGTTCACTGTAGTTATCTAGTAACTCTTCTATGTCCCTTAAGTTAGTGAAGTATTGACCCCGCCCCCAACTTCGCGTAGTAGCCCTGCGGAGTCCGCAGAGACGAGCGTCTGACTCCAGCGGCCCCTTCGAGTGCCTGTAAGTAGTAGCGCACCCCTGTTTCCCGAATAACCGCGTTATTTGCCAAACTCCTACGAAGACCTCGCATTTCTTTCTTGACTGGCGGTTCTTCTCCCGTAGGATTCTATCACCGCGGAGGTTGTTTGACTTACGGAACAGCTGCTCAAGCGTCTGACTGCAGCGGCCCCTTCTAGTGCCTGTAAGTAGTAGCGCTTTCCTCTTTCCAGACTAACCGCACTAATTGCCAAACTCCTACAAAGATCTCGCTATTCCTTCTTGACTGGCGGTTCTTTCCCCGTAGGATTTAATCACCGCGGAGTTTGTTGACTTACGGAACAGCTGCTAAACCCTTTCCTGTTTTACTTTCGGGCTGGTGTTACACGAAACGACCTTATTCTCATACTACACCACTATCAAAATAATGGAAGATTGGCCCCCTGATTAGTTATCACCCCAGAGGTATGTCACAGTACTTTTGTGCTTTCGACTAGGTTGGTACCCTTCTTTAGCCTGTTACCAACACGGTCTTAATTGTATCCCTACAGCGACCTATAACGTTGCAAATTGATACCAGGAACAACGTCTCAAGTGCAAAGACGATCAGCGCTTTTCACCCCTGCATGTCTAATCTAATGTAAGTTATGAGGTGACCTACACGCCACAATGTTGGCTTCTGTTACGAATATCACCCGACTAATTCAGTCTTATACCCTTTTGTCAACCCACAGCCTGTGTACTTTAACGGCATCTTGCCCTTTTGGGATATCGACGACTGGGATTGTACCCCACAATACTTTCACCTTGGCTGATAGGTTGTAGCCCATGTGAGTTGAATCCCGATATTAAACCAAATATGTAATTATGCTTGACAGAATAATTTCTAGAACATCTTTTAATTGGTTGTTCCCATCCCACATTGGTTAATTCTCCCCTTTTGTTACGATTTAATATCGCTGAGTTTGACCATGACCATTGGCTTGGTCTCACTCAATTCCCACGTTCAGAGGCCTGTTTTTGGCCCGGACTCCATGGTAATTTGTATTTATTGTATTGTAGTAATGTCAAATAGCATGACGTTTATCAGTTCTTGCAAATACATTAGTCTGACCTTTGGTTTTAATTTTCACAGATAGGACCGCCCCTCCTATTTCCTGCCTTCCCCCCCTTTTTTCCTGCACACGTCCTGATGAAGACCCCGTTTAAGGATCTAACGTAGCCTACGGCTAGGGGTTGAAACGTCGACGGCTCTTTTTCTTTACCTTGGACCTCCGGCACATGCCCCTGATTACTCTGAACTGTGTATGTGACCGTTGAATGTCCTTAGTTGAACAGTTTCTCAATGGATGCCTTAATAGTTTAGGCTCTTTGTATCTGATTTGTTTTGATTTTCATTTAAGATTGTTATAATTCGCATTCTTTTTTGACTGTGTTTACTTTTCCTTGACTTTACACCGCCCTGAGCACACTCTTCCCTTCCCTTTCTCCCTTTCCCCAACTGGGGCTGTTTATTCGTTAAATGTGAATGTTTTTCATAATGATTGAAATTTGGTATTGTAAAATAAAGGACAATACCTGTTACAAGTCCTTCTGATTAATGGTTTTTGACTAAAGTTTGTGTTATTCAGTGTTAGTGTGTGGTGTACACAACACGTTCTCCTTGCGGGGACCCCTTTTTACACATACCACATAGCGCCCAGGTCCCCGCGACTGCATGGGTTCAACCCCCCTTTTTGTAACGCCCAAACCAGTCATGCACACGTTCCCCATTCTCCATGCAGGCTGCATAACAGCCTGCTTGGAGAATAAGTCCAAGCCACCCTTTCCCTGGTTAAGCGTCGAACCAGGAAGCTCAAATACCAATCACACTGCCGCATTGCAGCGTTGTGATTGGTCAGGGGAGCCTTTTCTGTGTTACCTGTACCTCGGAGAGCAGGAGCAGAGACACGTGACCAGCGCGGTGTTTCTTTTCTTTCCTTTTAATTTTTTTCCGTCCCCCCACACCAGGCCCCATCTGCACGCAAGCACGCGCCACGCCACTATGCCTGCTGCCACTATACATATGAGATGGAGACATTGGCAGCAAAAAATGTGTCAGGTAGAGAAAGATTTTTGAACAGCTTTAGAACCATCAGTCCTGGAGGACAGTTACAATTCGGTCATGCACAGATGCGCACTTACAAGCGTGTTGCACAATAAATCAAATCCTCCCAAAAAGAAAAACATTTTCCTAGACGTTAACTGGTCCTAAGTCATATGAGTAACTTCCAATCCATCTACATTTTTCCACAAAGTAGCATAAAGCATGCTGGAACCTGTAGTTTCACCTTTGCCTCTGTAGCACAGAGTCATAAATGCCGGAAGGATTAGTGCTGTTGGCTGAAAAACAGGACTGGCTCTAACTCAGCCTCATGAGGAGGGGACAGCTGACAGCTAGGAAAGAGTGAATACGGCACGTGTCAGCACACGTTTACCCAGGGGCATCTTGGCGCTACGACTGAGAACTTAAAGAAAAACAAGACAGACAGAAAGTAGGTTAACCAGGGGGGAAATGAAGAGGCTCCACTTAGCATAAAGCATTGCAGAAAGTGGAATAGCTATCCAACAGGCAGAGAGAAATAGGCAGCTAATTCCAGAGCTGTGGAGCCAGGACAGAAGAGGCTCTGCTACGCGGACATGCTAATTAAAAACATGCAACACAAAAAGATGATAGATGGAATGTTGAACAAGGTCAAACATTCACCCCCAGTCACAGATCTGGGTTTAATCCACCATTATTTAGCTCACCCCGCCACCCCAGTTCAGACATAGCCATATGCAAATCAGTCTTGACCCTGTGTCTCATGGGAACAGTCCAGACCGAACTGCCAGGCCATGTCTTCCCTGGACCGGAATCAAGCATCCTAGGACTGGTTTCGGGATTTCAGCCCTCATCAGCCAAGATAGCTTGACTCCAGTGGCACAGTGAGCATGGGACCCACGTCTGGGCATACCCTTCCCACTTAGGGTGAAAATGCAACACAAAAAGATTATGGACGGAATGTTGAACAATGTCAAACATTTACCCCCAGTCACAGATATGGGTTTAATCCATCATTATTTTGCTCACCACGCCACCCTAGTTCAGACATAGCCATATGCAAATCAGTCTTGACCCTGTGCCTTATGGGAGCAGTCCAGACCGAACTGCCAGGCCATGTCTTCCCTGGACAGGAATCAAGCATCCTAGGACATTAAAAACATGGCACAGAGGCCAGAGGAAAAGTCCTCACAAGACAAAAGAGCGTCAAGCAACTTGGGGTGAAAATCAGACACAAATAAAACTGGGCCAAGACTTGTGCAAAAGAGCTTTAAATTGGACAAACTGGGCAGCAGGAAGTTAACGGAGCTTGCAGTGGCCCTCGGAAATCTAATCAAAATTGCTAAGATTGTGGACCGATCTCCCAAGCAATGTTTTGGGCAACATGCAGCTTTAGTATCAAGCCCACAGTGAGACCAAATTAGCAGAAATTCCATGGGCAATTTTTGAAATTATAACTCCCATTACAAAGGCACCTAAATGTCTGGGAGCAAGTGGGAGAATGTTTCTTAATAACCTCATCTGAAAACAAGCATTGGCAAAGCCAATTTTTGTTTGCCCTTGGCAGTCTGATGCAATGGTTAATTTCATTTGTGATTTTTTTATAGCAAGAACATGCCACAAAAAGAAAAAGAAACACCTCTTAGACATAGCTGCCATATACAAGCACTGAAACATTATAATTTAAAAAAAATCACTCATGTGGGAAGTTTACAAGTGATTGTAAGAATGAGCGTACACATTCTTACAAGTTGAATGTCATAGGTGGTGGAAGTTGCGACACACAAATTCTAGGAAAAAACCTTGTCTGGGTTATTTCAATACAAAGATGCATCACACCTTACAAAAGCATTCTGTATAGAACTTACATACCAACATAATCCACAAAAAAAGCTTCAGCATTAAGGAATGTGTATACAGTTACATATTATGAGGTCATTATTGCCCCATGCAATAACCACATCACATAAATTACCATCAGGCATCACCACCTTAGCAATTCCTCTTACTTACATGCCTGGAAAAATTGAAATTCTTTGCCCAAGTGATCATACAACACTCGTGTATTCCTTATTCAGGACACCCCCCCAAGCAATCATTCCAAAATGTTGTGTCCCAGCCATCTCTCTACACACTTTGCCATTTGAACCTCCGGGTTGTTGTCAGACTGGTTAGCAGCAGGTACACAAGTGACCTAATTCATAAAACTACGAGCACCATCCCTGGCCTAGGCAGTGAGCTAACACATTTTCAAGAGGGCTTTTCCTGGTGACAGATTGTGAAACACGTTTTTTTGAAGCCACTCTTAAAAAGTAGGGCAACAATGCGGTCTATGACTATGAACATTAACTGCTGGTGCTGCGTTGTGGAAGTCTGGTGAGGTAAAATGATGTCCGAAAGGGCAAAAAGGAAGCTGCTTAAAAAACACAAGCCACATCCAGATCGTCCACCCACTACACTCTGTTGAAGCACTTCCAGAACCACAGCTCCCGTGATGTGGAGACAGAATCTCGGCAGCTGCTGGAATTGGAAGTGAAATGGACACTGGCACTGCATAATCTAGTTGTGAGTCTTTACTTCTACTGCCTATGCTCCCCATACATTTACATCCGCAACTTTACTTTATTTTACCTATACTTTCTCCAACTATCCATAACATTGAAATCATCTTTAATCTTCACACTTTACACTGTCCTCCCTATCCATGACACTGTATTTTGCCATAATAATAACCTTTTAATAACTTTTATTTTTAAGTACATTAAATATCATTAATACGAACCCAAATCCTAATGAATGTAATTAAATTACATCATTTTAATCAATATGTACTCACATTTCCGTTTTCTACTGCTAACCCTCCTCAGGTGCAAGGGTAAGTTAAACATAATTGACATATTATTTTTTCTACTAACTAAATATTAAATGTATCCCTTTTTTATACATTTATTGATTTGAATCAAATTAAATGAAATTATATTGTGTCAAATTAAGTGCTAAGCTTACAATACATAACATTAAATTACAAATATTGTAAAACGTATTCTAATCAAAATGCTGACACAAATCTATATGAAGTACATTCACTTTTAATTTAAACATATTTAATTACGTTTATAATAAACCTATCTGTGAAATGTATTTCTTTATTTTAAATGAAAAACAAATAACATACTAAACCTATCACTTAATTTGAATTAAATCAATCTTTTATTACAGTAATACTAACCTCAACCCTATATGAAACAAAAGAACATTAAAAGACATTATTTACCAATAATGTATGGATTTATTTTTTAGTCCTAATGCTAAATAATACCTTAAAAGACGTCTTCTTGATGTTTTTGTTCATATGTTGGTGCAGTACTTTATAGTTTTCCGGGTCCTTGCGTGAGTCGCTTATTCGCCCACATATTTTTGCTTTGCATTCTGGGCAGTGGAGTAACAATAGCCCTCGTGGGGCTGAACAACAAGGGCCCCCCTCCAGCTTTGTAGATGTGCGACGTGCCCCTGGCCTGACAGCCCCTGACTGGGTCTGGAGCGTGGGGTGCTCTTTCCATGTACTTGGCAGGAGGGCCCCCTCATGTTTTGTTACTCCATCGATTCTGGTATGTGTCCTGAGTTTATAATGACAAGTTTATAATGGAAAAAAAAATTACAAGTCCCAAAAGGCAAAGCAAAACCTTGTACTTGATACGCTCCTCACTCATGGATCTCGGAAACTTTCAGACCTCTGGATGGTGTAACTCAGTCAATGCAGACAAAGTAAAGTTACTGTGCAAGTAACTGCAGGGAAGTAATTGTTGGGCGAAGTCAATAGGGTCGAGAAAAACAGTAGACATCCATTACCGAGATGCTTTGGAATGGCTCACCATCTAGCCTTACTTACTCATGCTAGATCCCAAAACAGCAGCACCTTTTCATTTTCTGGAATTTCAGGACAGGATGAGGGTGGCAATTTGCAAATTTCGATTTAACTCTTTTCTAAAAATGTATGCTGTTTTAATGTGTACTGAGGAACTGGCTCTAGTGCAGTGTACATGTTTGTGTCTTTAACTGGTAGTGATTTTGTTAAAAAGTAGTGTGTTAGTTTGCAACTCCATTTTGAAGTGTAAAAAAACGCATCTTTAACATGTGTAGGGTGACTTGTTCCAGGAAAAATAAAAACGCGGTGGGTCAACTGTTTGTTTTAGGGGGACTTGCTCTAGAAGATATAACAGGGATCTCAGATTATCTGAGACATCGAAAGCTTGACCAGCTTATTTTATCCATTTAATTCTGGCACTAACTGGTCGTCTTTTTAATAGAAAGAGTACAGCTGTAGGGGCCAGAAGAAAAAAAACATGGCTGAAAGAACCTCTCACACTTGACATGTAAGAGGGGGGCTCACTTAGAATGCCCCAAAAAGTGAAACAATATAAGGTAATCAGATTCTAACATATTTATCACGTTCAATTGAATTAAATCAATGGTGAGTCAAACTTAAAGTATACAACTCTCAGAAATCTCCAGCAAGTACATTGCTATCTTAGCTATTTTACTGCTATTATACACTGGAATTCGCTGGGAACACAAAAAAATCTGCAGATGGTAACTTAACCTCGTAGACATTTTTATATGCAGTCTCCTTGCGAACTAATCATCAAGCCAGAACAGATTTACTATCAAGTTTATCCTTGCTGCCAATTTCTATGGGGGGAAGAGGACGGATATCCTGTCGGCCGAAATATAAATCCATAATATCCTATGGGATGTAGATATCGGGGACGGGATATCGGTCCCTGTTATGATGGAGTAACTCATCCGTCGATATCTAAATCAGGCCCTAAATATTGATTGTTGGACTGCTCCTCATGAATCTGCCCTATATGACTCCGCCCCCTTATTTCTTCAAACCTTTGATCCTCAATTCAAGGAATCTAGGAGCTATTTTTTGCCTTTTCAACACTGATCCTGAAATAAGGCCAGTTGGCAGTTGTTGAAATTAAGGTCACCAGCAACCACAGATTAGGGACAGGAAGAAGAGTGATGGGTGGTGGATATCAAAGTCAAAGTCAAAATATGCTTTATTCGAGAGTTCTCTCATAAAAGCAGAAACAATTTAAAAATACAAATCAGTTAACAATCAATTACAATAAAAGAAGGTAAAAAAGCATATTATTTACAATTCATGACTCAATTCGCAATTCAAGGTTTAAAAATATAGGCCCACATGCATCATTGTGTCTTTTTGCATTTCTTAATTTGCGAAAAATAAGGAATCGCAAATTAAGAAATGCAAAATGATATGCATCAATATTTTCGGTATTCTTGTGGGATTCGGTAAAAATCGAATTTTTTACCGAATCCCAAAGAAATACCGATTTCTTAACTACATTTTCGCAATTTCCATTGATTCCTATGGGCCAAAAGGCCCATAGGAGTCAATGGAAATTGCGAGTGGCACTTAGAAAATTTCATGGGTGCAGGGGGGGGTCCAAAGGACCCCCCCATGCACCCCTGAAATGTACTTTTCAGCATAAGTTACATACACACATGTCCTAAGGACATGTGTGTGTGTAACTTTACAGTTTAAAAAATGCATTTTTGTGCATATTTAATCAATTTTGCAATTTACCACGAAGTTGAACTTCGTGGTAATTTGCACTTCCAATTTTCAAAAAAAGCATATTTTTCTATAATGATGCATAGCATTTAAGAAATCGCACAATTGCGATTTCTTAAATGCTAATGCAATTTTAGAAATCGTAAAAAAGATGCGACTTCTAAAATGGCATGATGCATCCCAACAAGCACTTTTGCATTCGCAAACGGCCGATTTTAAGGAATCGCACCGTCTGCGACTGCAAAAATGCTTGATGCATGTGGGCCATAGTATCAGTATTTATCCATTAAAAAGGTATAAAAAGGGTTAGATCTTACAATTTCCTAAAAAGAAAAAGAAAAATATCAAGTCTTACAGTTTCCTACAAAGGAAAATATAAAAAATATCACGGATGGGTGTAAACAGGTGGTTCACCTAGACAGAGAATAGTCAAATGACTAGCAGTCTCTGCCCAGTTTAATCACTCAGTATATCAGACAGAGAATAGTCAAGTGACTAGCAGTCTCCGTCTGATTGACCATGCCCATCCAAGGTATTTGGCAGTTGCTATTAATATCCGCATCTCGCTAGTAGTACATAAAATTCGCAGGGCAGCTAAACTACTAGTAGTCCCTAAATTCTTGCACATTGGTTTTAACCATACCCGTCTTGGGTCCAGGTAAGCAGTGCAAGAAAACAAAAAGTGACCCTTAGTTTCACTGACCACAAGCAGGACAGCTAGTATTTACGCCACCTTCCCATTTAGAGGTCAAAGCTCGAAGGGGCAATGAACCTGCTCTCAGTTGGAATAGGAGTTTTCGGTCGCTTGGCTTTGTTATACAGTCCCAATAAGATTCCAAAGAAGGGTACAGTTTAGCCTCTAAGAATCCTTCAGTCATAGAACCTAAGCTAGTGCTAGTCCAACCCCGGGAAGCTACCCTATCCCAATACATTTCTTTTAAAACTCTTTTAGTAGGGAAGACTGATCCAACTGGATCTGACCAAAGCAGACCCATTCCAAGGTCATTCAGAATTACTTTCAGGGAATTAAGCCACCTATTTTTATGGAATGTATCCGCTCTAGCAATATCTAAAAACCCCTCAGCATAATGTGAAAGCTCAGGCGTGGTCCAGAGCCTCCTCCAATACAGGATTGGTCGAAGTCTGACCAGGTCTGTAACCGATTTTCTACCCAAGTCGTACCTGAGGGGCAATAATGGAGTGCTTTTCGGGACGCCAGTTATCGAGCGGAAAAACTTCTTTTCCGAGGTTTGTAATGCAGCCACCTTCTCAAAGCCCCATAACTCGGCACCATAAAGTGCAGAGCCAAGGGCTTTTGCCTCATATACCTGCAAAGCAGGCTTAACGGGTTTCGTTAGAGGCTTTCTGTGCTCGGAACTAATAGCACCTGATAGTTGCCTGTGCCTCAATGTAGCTATGTCTATATGATTACTCCACGAGTTCTTATTTGAGATGTGAATTCCTAAATAAGTAAAAGATTTCACAACTTCTAGGGGTCGTCCATTCATGATAATTTTGGATTTAAAACTGGGATCGGGATTAAAAGTCATAAGTTTCGTTTTTGTCACATTACCCTCCAAACCATGATCGCAACAAAATAAATCAAACATAGCTAGTGCTCGCTGCAGACCACTTGGAGTTTTTGATAAAATAAGCGTATCGTCAGCGAACATTAGTATTGGTATTTTAATACCAGCTAATGAAGGGGCATCCAGTTCAGCCGTTACCATGGGAGATACGACTCCGTTTATATACAGTGTAAAAAGAGTTGGGGCCATTGAGCAGCCTTGCCGGACTCCCCGCTCTACCGGGAAATCCGCTGTCTCCACTCCCTGACCCCCCCACTGTATTCTCGCGAATTTTGATTCATGGAGCCTCATTATTAAAGTCAGCAAATCATCAGGGACACCAAAAGAATTTGGCCCACGGGCAGAATTTGGTGATGGGCTTTTAAAAGTTTACTTAGGCTGAATGCCTCACAGACATTTGGCGTGCATTATGCTGAACATGGCTATCACATGGTCCTTTTGCACCTAGGTCTGCATTAGACAACTACGATGAACTACTTATGAGTGGGGACATAGCACATATCAAGGGATAATAGGGATACCACATTATAAACTACTTTTCAGGAACAATCTTATATTAAAGGTGATGTTCTGATGAGGGGCCTAAAATGACTTGGGGTGAAATTAGGGATAACCAGAAAGACCTAGGAAACACAAGGTAAAAGCAAGTAGATTTATTCCATAGGAAAAGAAACTCCATCAACTCAGCATAGCATTAGCCAAGTGTCACCAGAACAGATTCAAGTGATAACTTTCCACAATCTGTTGGAGAGAACAGTACTATGTGGACCATGGGCACTCACAAACTTTCTCTTGGGGACGAATTTACAGTGTGGTTTGTGGCCGAGAGCCACACTGGTGGAGGCAGGGTCAGTGGGGGAGTGGCTAGAGAAAAAATTTGTGACCATGAGGTTGAACACAGGCCCCTTCAGTGGACGCCTTCGTCCACTGAGCCAACAGACCCGGCATACACACATCTCTCTTCTCTCTCTCTCTCTCTCTCTCTCTCTCTCTCTCTCTCTCTCTCTCTCTCTCTCTCTCTCTCTCTCTCTCTCTCTCTCTCTCTCTCTCTCTACCTCTCTCCATCTCCCTCTCTCTTCTCCCTTCTTCCCTCTCTCTCTGTCTCCCTCTGTCTCACTCACTCTGTCTCCCTATCTCTCTCTCTATCTCTTTCTCCCTTCTTCCCTCTCTCTCTGTCTCCCTCTGTCTCACTCACTCTGTCTCCCCTCTCTCTCTCTCTCTCTGTCTCCCTCTGTCTGTCTCCCTCCCTCTGTCTCCCTCCCTCTGTCTGTCTCCCTCCCTCTGCCTGTCATCCTCTGTCTGTCACCCTCTGTCTGTCACCCTCTGTCTCGCTCTCTGTCCCTCCATCTGTCTCAATCCCTCTCCCTCTCTGTCTCTCTCCCTCTCTGTCTCCCTATCTGTCTCCCTCTGTCTGTCTCCCTCTGTCTGTCTCCCTCTGTCTGTCACCCTCTGTCTGCCACCCTCTGTCTCCCGCTCTCTGTCTCCCTCTCTCTCTGTCTCCCTCTCTCTCTGTCTCCCTCCCTCTATCTCCCTCCCTCCCACTATCTCCCTACCTCTGTCTCCCTCCTTCTGTCTGTCTCCCTCCTTCTGTCTGTCTCCCCCCTCTGTCTGTCTCCCTCTGCCTATCTCCCTCCCTCTGTCTCCCTCTCTCCCCCTCCCTCTGTCTCCATCCCTCTGTCTCCCTCACTCTCTCCCTCTGTCTTCCTCTCTGTCTCCCTTTGTCTGTCTCCCTCTGTCTGTCTCCCTCTCTCTATCTCCCTGTCTCTAGCTCCCTCCCTCTATCTCCTTCCCTCCCTCTATCTCCCTCCCTCTATCTCCCGCCCTCCCTCTATCTCCCTTCCTCCCTCTATCTCCCTCCCTCTATCTCCCTCCCTCTGTCTCCCTCCCTGTGTCTCCCTCCCTCTATCTGTCTCCCTCCCTCTGTCTGTCTCTCTCCATCTGTCTGTCTCCCTCTGTCTCCCTCTCCCTCCCTCTGTCTCTCCCTGACTTGCTCCCTCTGCCTCCCTCCCTCCAACTCCCTCTCTCTCCCTCTGCTTCCCTCCCTCTGTCTCCCTCCCTCTGTCTCACTCTTTCTGTCTCCCTCCCTCTATCTCCTTCCCTCCCTCTATCTCCCTCCCTTTGTCTCCCTCCCTCTATCTCTCTCCCTCCCTCCCTCTGTCTGTCTCCCTCCCTCTGTCTGTCTCCCCCTGTCTATCTCTGACTTGCTCCCTCTACCTCCCTCCCACTCCCACTCCCTCTCTCTCTGTCTCCCTCCCTCTGTCTCCCTCCCTCTTTCTCCCTCTCTCTCTGTCTCCCTCTCTCTGTGTCTCCCTCTGTCTCCATCTGTCTGTCTCCCTCTCCCTCACTCCGTCTTCCCCTGACTCCCTCCAACTCCCTCTCTGTCTTCCTCCCTCTGTCTGTCACCCTCTGTCTGTCACCCTCGTCTGTCACCCTCTGTCTCCCTCTCTGTCCCTCCATCTGTCTCACTCCCTCTGTCTCCCTCTCTCTCCCTCTTTGTCTCCCTCTTTCTGTCTCCCTCTGTCTGTCACCCTCTATCTGTCACCCTCTCTCTCCCGCTCTCTGTCTCCCTCTCTCTCTGTCTCCCTCTCTCTCTGTCTCCCTCTCTCTCTGTTTCCCTCCCTCTGTCTCCGTCCCTCCATCTATCTCCCTCCCCCTGTCTCCCTCCCTCTGTCTATCTCCCTCCACCTGTCTGTCTCCCTCTGTCTCCTCTCCCTCCCTCTGTCTCTCCCAGACTTGCTCTCTCTGCCTCCCTCCCTCCAACTCCCTCTCTCTCCCTCTGTTTCCTTCTCTCTGTTTCCCTCCCTCTGTCTCCCTCCCTCTTTCTCCCTCTCTCTGTCTCCCTCCCTCTATCTCCTTCCCTCCCTCTATCTCCCTCCCTCTGTCTCCCTCCCTCTATCTCTCTTCCTCCCTCTGTCTGTCATCCTCCCTCTGTCTGTCTCCCCCTCTCTGTCTGTCTCCCCCTCTGTCTATCTCCCTCTCCCTCCCTCTGTCTCTCCCTGCCTCGCTCCCTCTGCCTCCCTCCCACTCCCTCTCTCTCTGTCTCCCTCCCTCTGTCTCTTTCCCTCTGTCTCCCTCTCTCTCTGTCTCCCTCTCTCTGTCTACCTCTCCCTCTGTCTCCCTCTCTCTGTGTCTCCCTCTGTCTGTCTCCCTCTCCCTCACTCCGTCTCCCCCTGACTCCCTCCATCTCCCTCTCTGTCTCCCTCTCTCTGTCTGCCTCTCTCTGTCTCCCTCTGTCTCCCTCCCCCTCCCTCCCTCTGTCACCATCTGTCTCCCTTTCCCCCCCTCTCCCTCCCTCTCTCTCCCTCTGTCTGTCTCCCTCTGTCTGTTTCCTCTGTCTGTCTCCCTCTCTATGTCTCCCTCTCTCTGTTTCCCTCCCTCTATCTCCTTCCCTCCCTCTATCTCCTTCCCTCCCTCTATCTCCTTCCCTCCCTCTATCTCCCTCCCTCCCTCTGTCTCCCTCACTCTATCTCTCTCCCTCCCTATATCTCCCTCTGCCTGTCTCCCTCCCTCTGTCTGTCTCCCTCCCTCTGTCTCTCTCCCTCTCTCTGTCTGTCTCCCTCTGTCTCCCTCTCCCTTCCTCCCTCTGTCTCTCCCTGACTCGCTCCCTCTGCCTCCCTACCTCTGATTCCCTCCCTCTCTGTCTCCCTCCATCTGTCTCCCTCCCTCTGTCTCCCTCTCTCTCTGTTTCTCTCTCTCTCTGTCTCCCTCCCTCTGTCTCCCTCCCTCTGTCTCCCTCTCGCTCACTCCATCTAGCCCTGACTCCCTCCGTCTCCCTCCGTCTCCCTCTCTCTCTGTCTGCCTCTCTTTGTCTCCCCCTGTCTCCCTCTCCCTCCCCCTCCCCCTCCCTCCCTCTGTCACCCTCTGTCTCCCTTTCTCTCCCTCTCCCTCCTTCTCCCTCCCTCTGTCTACCTCTGTCTCCCTCCATCTCCCTCTGTCTCCCTCCGTCTCCCTCTCTGTCTCTCTGTCACGCTGCCTCTATCTGTCTGTTCTTGTCCCTGCCTCTATCTATCTCTGTCTATCCCTGTCTCTGTCTCCCTTCCTCTGTCTCCCTCTCGTCTCTCTGTCTCTGCCTGTCTCAGTCTGTCTCTGCCTCTATCTGTCTCTGTCTGTCCGTGTCTCTTTCTGTCTCTGTCTCTACCTCTATCTCTCTTTGTCTCAATCTCTGTCTGTCTCTGCCTCTATCTGTCTCTGTCTCAATCTGTCCCTGCCTCTATCTCTGTCTCTATCTCTGCCTCTCTCTGTCTCTCTCTCTCTGTCTCTCTCTCTCTGACTCTATCGCTGTCTGTCTCTACCTCTAACTGTCTCTGCCTCTATCAGTCTCTGTCTGTCCCTGTCTCTCACCCTATCTAGCTCTGTCTGCCCCTGCCTCTATCTGTCTCTGCCTCTATCTGTCTCTGTCTCTATATGTCTTTATCTGTCTCTATCTCTATCTGTCTCACCTCACCCGGCTCTCACTCCCTGCTGCCCTCTGTCACCTCACCCGGCTCTCACTCCCTGCTGGCCTCCGTCACCTCACTGGGCTCTCACTCCCTGCTGCCCTCACACCTCACCCGGGCTCCCACTCCCTGCTGCCCTCCCACCTCACCGGGCTCTCTGTCCCTGCTGTCCTCTGTCACCACACCCGCTGTCCCCCCTCGCGCGTGTGTGTGTGTCAGCCCGGGCTGACACAGCTTCCCGGGCACACACACAGCCGCACCCCAGTACTTCACAGGTCTTTAAAAGACCATCTACATGTTAATGAGGCTCTGTTCACCCCTTCTTAGCGCCCCTGCAGCTCCACTCTGACTGTGACTGGAATCGCCCGGCCCCCACAGAGCAGTACCGGCGGTGTTTGCAGACACTTATCATTATCCCAATACAGGTGTTTAAACTTCTAGATTCCCTCCTAATAGAATTAATATCGGGGACGGGACGTAGATGGATAGGACTCACTAAACTACAATTGGATACGAAACAAGGGGGATTGGGAATACCAAACCTGAAAGCTTATTGTTATCATGGTCAATTGCAGTGGTTGGGGTATTGGATTGCAGGCCGCAATTTGCAAGAGATCGCCATGACTCGCCATGTTTGGGAGCGGGGGGGTACTACATACACTTTTGCTAACAAACAGCAAAATTCCTCTGACAGTGCCATCACTGTTAAGAACTGCATTGTTGTTTTGGAAAAAGGCAACACATTACACAAAGACACTGGCCCCTTATGCTCCTAATAACCCCCTAATGGGACTCCCCTTACCGTCAGGGGCAGTAACACGTTGGCATGTATGTGCTTGGGCGGAGACGGGTGTGAACACAGTGGGTATGTTTTGTACGATGGTACATTTGATGAACCACGACACATTCATGAGAGAACAGGGGGTGCCGAACATATTATTTCTGCTCCATGCAAATATCACTCAATATATCCGATCTGCCTGGGCCCCAGAGGGCACAGAACCTCCAACACACAAGTTAACTCACATGCAATACTTGATGGGCAAAGGTAGTCACTTGACAAAATGGTTGTACCGAGGGATTTGAACACACACTGTAGTGTCACTCCAGACGACTCGTGACAAATGGAACACGGACATAGGCTGTGTACTCAATGATAAAGAATGAGGAACACTATTTGAATACCCAAGAAAGGTATCCAGAAATTTAAAATTTAAATTCATACAGCTCATGATTGTCCACTAGGCCTACTTGACCCCACACAAACTAAACTTAATGTTCAGGCCAGTGCTCTGGAGATGTCTATGCAGGGATCCGGGGGTGTCCCGGTGCGGACCTCTCGCCACTCCCGGCGGTCTGGCCGGGGCGGTGGAGGTGGCGGCCCTTCGCGGGAACAACAGAGAAGAGACCAGGAGGGGGCGCTGGAGGTGGCATGTGCCTTTAGAGAGGACTCGCACAAAATCACAACCGACTCAGACGACAGTACCCTACATTCAGATTCTGAACACAGTGCAATCCTGTTCCCCACCATCACGCCCAGAGCGGCGGATGACATGCTGGATAATTGACTCTAGACGCCGAATCCTTTCTCTAGGAACTATGACTACGAACAGTGATGTAACTGCTGTTATGATTTTTGGGTAGGAATTGCTGTTAGGTTTTTGCAATTGCGTTCCTGGGGCCATATATGAAGTCATTCCTTGATAGTACACCAAGGGCTAGGTCCCCTGATTATGGCCCTTATTTGAATGTTTCACAACCTTGACGTAGTTGCTGACCTGTGCTGAAGACCATGGGGCTCCTGGCAGCTCAGGGTTTATCGTGGGGATATGTCTAAATTACTAGTCCCTCCACATTTATAGCTTTTCTTCCCCCCGGGATGGAGCCATCGGGCAACAATGGTTGGCTGCACTAAGGCCACGCAAACGACTGGCCACCTCCCTCTTAGCGTACGCACCGTCATTTGTTTCATTTGTTTGTTACACCACTGTTGGGCCCAGCGCAGTTCTAGCACTGTGCCGGTTTAGTTATGGTTATGGGGACAGGGACTCCTGGTTGGATTTACCTGGGCACTTAACACAGGAGGGGGCAACACCTTACCATTGGGGATATGGCACGAACAGCTGAGACTAAAGGGTCCTACAATTTGCTCACATGGAATGTGCGGGGACTGGGAGCAACTCAGAAACGCCACCGAATTCATGCGTTCCTCCTTAGACACCAGGCGCACATCGCGTTTCTCCAAGAATCCCATCTCACGGAATCTGAAATGCAAAAGATGCGGAAAAAATGTAGAGGACGCATCTATTCTATGAATTATTCAGCCTTTGCTAGAGGGGCAACTATCTGGGTGAGGCATGGGACTCCATTTGTAGAACTTGAACGCCGGGTAGATGACCAGGGAAGATTTATACTAGTGAAAAGCACTCTGGATGGTTCCTTGGTGGTCCTAGGAAGCATTTATGCCCCAAACTTTGAACAAGATCAGTTCCTGTGCAGGCTGGGTGTGGTTCTGGCGGATTGGGATGAGACTCCTTGGGTACCTGGAGGGGACTGGAATGCGGTACTAGACATAGGATTGGATAGAGCTCACCTTCACTTCAGGCCTCTGTAACGAGTAAATTGACTGAGCAATTCACCTCCTGGGTAGATGGGTGGACATTATCCGATGCCTGGTGGGGTCTCCACCATACACATAGGGAATACTCTTTTACTCCCCAATTCACAACCTCCACACTAGAATTGACCCATTTCAATGCTCCAAATCTATCCTCACTAAAATAGGCAGATCAGAGTATATGGCCAAGACCTTTTCTGATCATAGACCCCTGAAATTCACACTCCTATGGGGCAGGGTACCGACCCCGGTGCCCACCTGGAGATTGAACCCCCGTCTGCTCGAAGACACTCCCTTTCGTACATCATTATCTACCACTATATCTAATTACCTGAGGGAGAACTGGAATACTGCCTCCTCAAACCTGATAGAATGGGACGCCCTAAAGGTAGTGGTCAGGGGAGCGACTATAGGGCAACTGGTAGGGGCCAGACAGGAGGTACATCAGAAACTTTGCACTGTGGAAGACAGACTGCAGATACTAGAGAGGGCGACCCTGGGAGGAGGGAGGAGGGAGGAGCTGCATACCGCCCATAGAGAGCATGCCTAACCCTAGAGATGCTCAGAACGATCGATTATAGGGACTATCTTCAACGGAAACACACTGATGGCGACAGATCCGGCACACTGCTTGCACGACTAGTGGGGGATCAACCTGACCCGCCGACCGTAACCAGCATTCGTAACCAGATGGGCTTCATAGTCAATACACAGGCGGAAATAAATACTGCGTTTCGCGACCATCTTCAGGCACTCTATACACCCTCTGCACCAATAGACAGTGCAAGGATTGATGGGTTCCTACAGGACCTCCCCTTTCCGGTACTGACGGACGATACAAAGAAAGACATTGACGGCCCCATTACCCAACATGAGATACGGGCAGCGATTAAGAGCCTGAATCGCAATAAGACACCTGGCATGGACGGTCTTCCTGTGGAGTTTTATCTAACCTACTCGGAACTTCTGGCGCCAGTATTGGAGACAGTCTACAAGGTGGCCGTTGACACTGGCCACCCACCTGAATCCAACATGCAGGCGCTAGTTACGTCCATACCTAAACCGGGACGAGAAGTGTGAGAAGTTAGCCTGGCATATGATGTCCACTATTCTAGTGGGCACCTTGCACCAGTCTAAACAACCCTTATTGATGGTGGTTGTAAAGTCAACCTTATAGACAAGCTATCCCAGTGGTAGCATGGACCAGCAGTCATAGGCTAAGACTTCAGAGAGCATGTGAAGCAAGCTGCTTTACCAATTATAATCCCTTGAATACCAAATGAAAGGACACCACACAAGATATATATCAAATATATATGTATTTATTCTAAACACAACCCCTCTGCACTCTTTATGAGGTCAGAGGTAAAAGTACATCACAAGTGACTCAATTGGCATAAGATAAGTTGCACAAATACAGTTTTGCCCTAGGGGCCTCACAAACCATATACTAAGTAAGTGGTATAAGAACCATGACAGAAACAGAGAGTAGGCCTAGGGCCTAGGGAATCGCTGGGGCTACACTAAACAACTAAAGGTTAGGAAGTAGGAGGCCCACGGGAGACGTGTGCAGTGTCTAAACACAGTCGCGATTTACCATTGACTTGTAATGGAGAACATAAGAGTTACAAAGTTACTGTTTAAGGGCCCTTCCGGATGGACTACGACAAAACCCCTTTAGACAAGGACACTTCGGGAGTCAAGACCCACGGGAGCACCAGAGTACTCGTGTTACCTCACCCAGGGAAGCCGGGTGCATAGGTGCTTTTTGGTGTCGGGTTTCGTCAATGCTTTCAATGGAGATCTATAAAGAAGTGCTGCAGGCGGCCAGAGGAAGAGTGTCTGGGTGGATCCAAGGGTGGATCGAAGATGTGAAGAACCTGAAAGCAGAGGGGACAGAGCCTGGGTCACTAGCCAGTGACCAGGAAGGAACCAGGCGATGTTGTGATGATCTCAAGTGAAGAGGTAAAGCTTGTCTCTGCAGCCACGATGACCAGGAGGGGTCGATGACAACCAGGAGCTGGATTCGAGCTGTACCACAAAGCATCTAGTTGACTGTTGTGTCGGTATCCGGACTGGACCCAACAAGCCTTGGCAAACGCAATCCATGCAGGAAGTGAAGATGGGCTTCGGGTCAGACCAGCAAGGTCTGAGGGGCTTCTCCTTTGCAGACAAGCTGGAGCAAGCCTGAAGCAACCAGGAAAGCAGTTTGATTTCAAAGTTCTGTCTTCAGGGGGCTCACTAGCTAACAGGCTAGCAACCGGGAAGACACATCAAGCTGAAATGCAAGAGCGGGCACTCGTGGAGTGTGGAGGGCTGAGCTTCAGTGCAAATGGTGCTCGGGTCTGGGGCTTCTCGTACCCCAATGCACAACTGCAAGGGTACCTCGGTAGTTGAGCTGTTAACAAAATGCAGAATGTCCAGGGTTGCTGGTCCTACGTCTCTCGTGTCCGCCACGGGTCTCAGCTTTGCTGTGGATGTGGGTCGGAGTCAGAGAAGTCTGGAAGTCTAGTTCCTGTGTCACTGAGTCTTCGGGTTCTGGCAGGAGCATCGACAAAGCAGACCGGCAAGTTACTGGTGGTGCCTGTTCGCACATGGTGGTCACTCCTTGACCACAAGGGAGATGTCTTCAGTCTTCTAGTTGAAATAGAACATCGAAGGTCCAAGAGTTCTGTATCAAAGTTTCATTCCAGGATAATCTAAAGTCCTGGGTCAAAGTTTCATTCCAGGATAATCTAAATTCCTGGGGACACAGCTCCTATACTTATACTAAGAAAAGGGTCTGGATTACCTTCTAGGTCCCTCCTATGGGTGGACCTGGGAAGGGTGTGGTTACACCCCTTTTCCTTTGTCCAGTTTCGCGCCAGAGCGGGGCTGGAGTGCCCCAGCAACTGGTTTGAACCGGGCTATGCATGGAGCACCTTGTGTGCCCCAGGCAGTGTCTCAAAAAGCATCTGCTGATGCAGCCCTCCCTGTCCCAATACACATCTGCCTGTCTGGAGAGGGGCTGGCACCTCCCTGGACAGGAAACCTATTGTCCAGGCCTCCCCTGCCGGAGTTTCGTCTAGCAGCAGGAGGCCAGACTTGTGTCTGTGGCAGCAGCATCCATTTTGTGATGCTGGGGCTCTGTTTAACTTTAACCGGGTAAAGCAGTGACAAACATGTCTTTTCCCTCTAGAAGGGTGGAATGCTACCCCCGCCGCCAGAACTGGCGGGGGGGGGGTTGTATTCCAAAGTGTTTGACACCTTACACAACATGTTTTGATAAAGTCAAACCAAAGTTAGCATTAACCGCAAGGATTATAATGCACTTAAGAGTATATGATATGGCTATATCATAGAACAGCTATAAGGAGATGGTTCCGAAAGCTGTAGAGGGGCTTGAGGTTCCGTGACGATTTTACTCGTGTTTGTAAACATTGTCATAAATACATAATTTCGGTATCAGTGAACCGCAAATGATCCATTTAGTATATCCTGATGTTTTCGCTATGCTACGAGCAAGAGCACTCCAGTTACAAACACATTTCTGTTCTACCCATGGCATCCATCTTAGATTACGGCAGACATTTTGTATTCCTTGCCCTCACATAGTCAATGGACACGCAATGACCTCTTTTTCATTTAAGGACACGTAGGCTTTAGCCGGCGATTCACCTTGCGAGTGACACGTGCACCTTAGGCCAGCAACGCTGTAGCAGCATGACTCGGCAAGAACTGCCTCCCCAGCCTGAGGCCAGTCCTGCTATACTGGTTCTTGTGTTCGTTGGCCTGATCATGATTAGGCGGCCGAAGCTGGTAACCGTGCCCATTTACGACCCACAAACATCTCTTATCCTGTCTTTCTATCTTCCACACCTGGCTCTGCTCCTTTCCTTCTGGGCCTTTATTAGGGGGAGGTAACGAAATTTACGATGAGGCGGTCCGGGTCTTGAATGAAGAATTGACATGGGATTATGATGGACTAGTGGGAACCCCTCATTCGTAATGTTTTGACATCAGATACTGTTGACGATTCCTGTGCAAACGCCAAATATTTATTGTTTAAGACACAAATGTTTAGAACTGTGGTAACATGTAAAGAATTTGCCCCGAGCAGAATATTTGGTATATAAGGAACAACCCTCTTTGTACAAATTGAACAGGCTCCTAGACACTGCCCGTGTGCAGTTTCTGTGACTTCTGTGTCCCTGCAGTAATAAACCTTTGGTCTTTGACGCCACCATCGAGAAGCCCGTGTTTCTGTTTGTTTGTGCACCGAGACAGGTTGAACTCCGGGGTCTTCGGGTGTTGTCCCTGACACCTCTGGACGGAACCAAAAAGTCCAGAACTCCAATTGGCGCCCAACGTGGGGCGACGTCATTCGGTACCGGTCCAAAAGCCTGAAGAGTTCGAGGAGCTTCGTGTGAAGATTTCAGAGGGAGGCGCCCCACTTCATCGATCCCGGCATATCGCAAAAGTGGCCCCGACGTTCTCTTCCGCGAGGGTTCCCGTTCAGACGGCTGCAGTGGTCCGTTGCCTTGACCGTCGCCCTGTCTTGGACCCGAGGTGCAGTCCTTAGTACGGCGAGACGTGACGGGTTTCTCCTTGGTGACGTCTTCAGTACCTCAGTTAAGTATTTTGTGAGGGTTGCTCCTGTTTGAATAATCCTTTTAGTTCTCAGTTCAGTTCAGTTCTGTAAGATTATCACTGGTTATTCTGGTTACGATAATCATTCTGTTCAGTTCAGGTATCGATACATTTGTCAGTTCTGGTAGGCCTAAGTTCTTGGTTCGAGTGCGCATCTTTTCTGTTTGTGTCTTGTTTGTTTTGTGTTCCGGATTATAAAATGGTAAGTCGGAAAAATTGTATGTTGTCTTGTTTTAGTTGCAACAGTGATTCCCAGTTGGAAGACTCGTGTTTGGTTCCTCCGATTGGAACTCCCCTTTATGATCTATATTGCAAATTTGGTGTGGGCCCTATCTCTTATAACGAGGTATGGATCCGCTTCACAGAGAAAGATGGTGTCCTTAGTTGGCCACTACATGGTAGTTTTGAACCTGAAGTTCTCGATAATCTAGAAAGAAGGTTGTTTAAGAAGAAAGCCCGGCCGGCAATGTTTGATTCTTTCCGTTATTGGCGAAAAGAATCTAAACAGAGAGAAATTAAAAAGTTGAAGAAAGAACAGAAAGAGCAAGAGTTGACTTTAGAACAGTCTGCTAGGCAGCTGCAACTCAACGAGTCTGAGAAAGCGATGGAGGTGGCCAATAGAGAGCGTAATTTAGCGATAGACAAGTGCTATCCTGCTTTGCCATCGAGTACGGCTAAGATAGTAGAGGACCCTGAAAAGGATCCCCTGTTGTCTTACTTGTTACGATCACCCCCACCGTATGCACAGGGTGCTACGGCTCCACCTATACCGAATGTTCAATTACCGGTTGCTGGACAACCTGGTGTTCCCGCTCCCCTGAATCAAGTTCCTGTACCTCCTGTGGTCAATATTAATGTTCCTTCGACAACCCCTCTTCTAGGGTTGCCGGCTTCTTTACCTATGCCTGTGTCGCTCACACCTGCTACTTCACAAGCTATTTTTCCTGCTACTCCTACTGTTCCTAATCTATCTGTTCCAACTGCTACTCTATTTACTGCTTCTGCTAATATTATGACTCCGCTTTCTGTTCGTCGGAGAATCACTGATTCTGTCTCCAATATTCTATCTCCCTTCTATAAAACTCTGATTAAGACTCCTACCTCTGACTCTGTACAGAGGCGTAGTCAGCTTCCCAGTACTGAAGAGCGAGGAATATTAGATTCCACTGCTCTTAGATGGGTTTCAAAAGTTGGAAGATATAATGTACAAGATGTATTAGATACATTTATGCAATGGAATGAACCGACACAACGATATGTGTTCGACGAAATGTGTTTCCTTCTACGTGAGGAATTGGAAGAGGATGACACTGAATCAAATCTAGAAGAATTAATTAATGTTCAGAAAGAGTTTGCTGCAGGTATGATAGTTGGACAAAATATAAAAGAAGCGATGGAACTGGTTCTAAGTTATAGGACCGACTCATCCCTTCGTTCACCGAGAGAGTTAGAGAAACGCAGTAGGAAACAAAATCGTCAATACCCAATGAGAGAGGTTCCACCAATTTGGCGTGAAGCTGTGCAAGCTAATGTAAACCTTGGTATTGCAGCCGCTCCGGCCCAATTCCAGAGAGTATGGATACATATTCCATGGAAGCGAGCTGAAGTATTAGCAGTGAAACAGGCCTTGCCAGATCCACGTAAAAATCCTGCAGGGTACTACAAAGAGTTGGCTCAAACGGTTGACGCTTGTGTATTGAATCTTGCTGACATAGATCTGCTATTTGGTAATGTAGTACCGCAACCAATTTGGGCTAAAATTCGTAAAGAGAATCATCCAGTTGCCCTAGGTGGTGACTGGGCAGCTATAATTGCAGCGGATGGTCAACAAATAGGTGGTTCCAAACCAGAACCCCTAATTGCTAATTTGCCTGGTAGAATAATCGATTTAATGAAAACCTTGATGCCAGCATTGCGCGTTAACTGGGACAAATTGTCCGCGTGCAAACAGAAGAAAGACGAAAGCGTCTCAGACTTTTTCACAAGATTCGAGGAGACTTTCGTGGATCATAGTGGTCAGGATATGAGCACAGAAGGAGGCCAGAGATTATTTGTTGATAAATTTGTGCACAATCTGTTGCCAGAACTTAGTGGTAAATTAAAGAATTCTGAAAGTGCGTGGGCTGTCTCTACGACTGCGCAAATACTTGCGACTGCCCAGTACTATGAAAATAGGGATAAAGAAGAGAAGGAAAAATCAGATAAAAAGACGAAAGATTTAAAAACTAAAGTACTTTTACAGCAAGCTTATCCGCCTCGCACGAATCAGACTAATATGCAGCAAGGGTCATATCAAAGAATGGAATATAATTTTCAAAGACCACAATACCAATGGAATCAATGTGCTTATTGCAAAGTGGAAGGTCATTACAAAAATGAGTGTCCAGTTCGGGCACAAAATAATGCTGCGGCAGCTCAGAGAGGTCGTGGTAGTTCTATGCAAAACTCTAGAGGTCGAGGACGAGGTGCTATGCCTCCGCAGACGAGTGATCGCCCTTCTAATTATTTCGACCAGCGAAATGGACAATCTGCCCAACAGAATAGGTCTCCACAATATCATGTTGAAGACTATTATGAAGCTAGTGAGGAAGGTCAGCAAAGTGAGTACTAGGACAGCCATGGACAAAGAGAGGGAGTAGTATCAGTTCCAGTAGATCAAAGTGGGCCTTATGTCGCAGTAGCAACATCAGGTATAGTCGAACCGTTTCTGTTGGATACTGGTGCAGCAAAAAGTTCTATCATACATGCGAAACTCCCTGGCGCACCTTTGTCTGGCTCAACAAACGTTTCAGTAGGTTTTTCGGGCGCCCCTGTTCATAACCCTGTTTCTGGTCCTTTGTCTATTTCAGTTGGACCCTGTCAATTGAAAGCACCCCTGATTTTGACGACAGGTTGTAATGAAAATCTGCTTGGTTTAGACTTGTTAAAACGCCTGTACGCGACATTATACTGTTCTCCAGAAGGAGTACAGCTTACGTTGGGTAAAAGAATAATCTCTCCGATGTACTTGTCGATGGATGCGCTCCCACCAGAGCTGCGTTCACTCCCTGATACTCTTTGGGCGACTGGTCCTAATGATGTAGGTCTATTGGAAATTCCACCCTATGTAGTAACTTTGAAAGCAAATGTCAAACTTCCACGAATTCCACAATACAGAATCTCTAGTGAAGGTGAGCGTGCGCTCCTACTGATAGTGCATGATCTGATTGAGAAAGACGTTATAGAAGAAACTAGAGGTAATGTCTGTAATAGTCCTGTACTGCCTATTTTGAAACGAACTGACCCTACAAAACCTCCAGTATATAGGTTTGTAATTGATCTCAGAGAGGTTAATAAAATTGTGATCCCACAGTTTCCTGTGGTTCCAGACATTACTGCATTGTTAACGTTGATTCCTGCTACAGCAGCATGGTTTTCGGTTGTCGACTTGAAAAATGCCTTTTTCAGCATTCCGATAGCCGAAGAAAGCAGAGATATCTTCGGTTTCTCTCTAGGAGGACGAAGCTTCAGGTTTAAACGCGCTCCACAAGGCTATTGTGAAAGCCCATCCATTTACAGTCAAGCATTAAAAAGCCAGTTAGATTCCTTCGTACTTCCTCTTGGTTCTGCTTTAATACAATATGTCGATGATCTTCTAGTGGCTGCTGATGACAAGGAAACTTGCAAAACAGCTACGATTTCTTTATTGCATCACTTGTCAAATTTGAATCACAAGGTGTCACCTTCAAAAATGCAATACTGCTGCCAAGAAGTGACCTACCTAGGTCATCTCTTGTCAAAGGAGGGAAGGAAGTTGACCCCAGAGAGAATAAAAGCAATTACACAGATGAATGTTCCTAGCACGCAGAGAGAAGTACGTGCCTTTTTAGGTATTACCTCATATTGTAGGCAATGGATCCCAAATTTTTCTCTTTTAGCAAAACCATTGGTAGCCTTGACTGGGAAAGGTGTTCCGAGTCCGGTACCATGGTCCGCAGAATGTCAGCAGAGTTTTTCTGAATTACGAAATGCACTGTGTTCAGCACCTGTATTGGGTACACCCGACTACAGTAAGCCATTCACGCTCTATGTCCACGAGAGAGAAGGTTGTGCATTGAGTGTTTTGACGCAGAAATTTGGTGATAAACAACGCCCTTGTGCGTATTTTTCATCAACATTAGATCCAGTAGCTAGAGCGTTGCCTAGTTGCTTGAGAGCTACAGCCGCAGCTGCAGCTTCCATTCGACAATCTGCTGGTTTAGTAATGAACAATATGCTAGTGGTTATGGTTCCTCATGCGGTGGATACACTCATGAACCGAACCAAGACGCAACACCTTACCAGTGCTAGATTATCAGGTTATGAACTGACACTGTTATATTCAGATCAAAAGATGCAATGTATTGAATCCAGCAACATTGTTGCCGACTAGCCAAGAGTCGAGCGATTCCGAACCACACGACTGTTGTTTCAAAACTGAAGAAGAAACCAAAGGACGTATTGATCTAAAAAACACTCCGTTATCAGATCCAGATGGCACGCTGTATGTTGATGGGTCTTGCTTCAAATTGGAGAATGGTGATGTGACTGCTGCTTATGCAGTAACGACTTTGAGTACGATTGTGGAGACTGCGAGAGTGAGTCAGAATTCTGCCCAGGCTGCAGAATTGATCGCGCTAACAAGAGCGTGCGTTTTAGCTAAGGGAAAGAGAGTGAATGTGTTCACAGATAGTCAGTACGCGTTCGGCGTGGCCCATAGTTTTGGCCGTTTGTGGAAAGAGAGAGGTTTCATTACGTCCCATGGGACTAAGATTCAACATGGTCAGCTAGTTAATGACTTGTTGGAATCTCTAACCTTGCCGACTGAAGTTGCGATTGTGAAATGCAGTGCTCATAAAGCAATCACAGATGATGTTGGTCGTGGGAATGCTTTTGCCGATGAGACTGCAAAACAGACAGCTAGAAATATGATGAGTAGAATGTATGTTGCAACGTCTGCAAGATGGATTTCTGAGTCTGGAATGTGTGAAGACACAGTGGAAAGCGTGAAGGAAATTCAGAAAGAGGCGACTGAGGAGGAAAAACTTGCATGGAGAGAGAGCACGGGTAAATTGGACTCGAGTGGGTGTTGGATTGACTTGTCGGAACAACAGTGTTGGATGTTGCCTGATGCGTATGTGCTTGCAGTAGTGACGATGGCACATGCAACAGCGCACATCAGTTCAAAAGGGATTTGTAAGATGTTGGCTCCGGTCTGGAAGAATGATGGAATTAGTAAGTGTGCAGAGAGAGTGGTGAGAAATTGTATGGTATGCTTGATGCATAATCCTGGCAAGGGAATCCCCACACCTGCAGGTCACTTCGCTCCTCCTTCCTGCCCCTTTGAAGTGATCCAGCTAGACTTCATTCACATGGATCGTTGTAATAACCTGAAATACGTCCTAGTGGTAGTTTGTGCTTTCTCCAGATGGATCGAAGCATACCCGCTAAAGGACAATACTGCCTTATCCACTGCCAAAATTCTTCTTAAAGAATACTTCCCCAGATACGGAATGCCACGGATTGTATGGTCAGATAACGGAAGTGAGTTCGTAGGGAAAGTTATGCAGAGTGTGTGTGCCGGCCTAGGGATTAGACAGAAGTTTCATAGTGCGAATCATCCCCAGTCCGCGGGTTTAGTCGAGGGTTACAATGGCACCCTTAAACTGAAACTTGCTAAGATACAAGCATCCACGGGTTTGTCCTGGCCAGACGCATTGCCGTTGGCTTTGCTATCAACAAGAGCAACCGTACATTCTAGAGTAGGGCTTAGTCCTTATGAAATAGTTTTTGGTCGTCCTGCAAATGTTTGGGGGGTACCTAGACCAAAAGAATTCAAGCAGCTGGAATACCCAATGTTAATTGATTACCTTTTCGACTTGACTGCTAAATTGAGTCTTATTCACCAACAGGTTTTCGATGCATTGCCAAAGCCACCGGAGAGTCCAGGCCATCAGCTGAAACCGGGTGATCAGGTGGTCATCAAAAATTTTGCAAGAACGAAAAATCTTCAGCCCAGATTCATTGGCCCTTTCCAAGTCCTACTAGCAACGAGAACTGCTATTCGTGTGGCCGGAAGGAAGAACTGGATCCATACGACACATGTCAAACGTGTGCCTCTGCCACTTCCTTACGACAACTGGGTAAAGAAAGGAATCGGTGCCTCTGAAACGGAACAAGTCCCCAGGTTCATACCTTTCAGCGATGCAGAACTGATCACTGATTCACCAAATTCTGACTCTCCTCTTGAAACTGCTCTTTTGAACCCTGAACATTTGTCATCCACACCCAACGAACATTTGCCATCTGCACCAAAAGAACATTTGTCATCTGAAAACGTGAACATTGCAACGTCGGCTGAAAATACATTGTTTCCAGATCAGACAGCTCCTGCAAAACTGAGATACAACTTGCGACCTCGCAATATGGACAAATAAAGCAGGAAACTGCCTATTTTCAGATTTGAATTTTCTATACATTGCCTCCAGCCAGGAAGTTTGCTAAATACTTTGTATTGTTTCTTTTTGTTTTAAAATTGCCTTGCCGTCTGGGTAGCCGTAGGGTCGTGGCTGTGTGCCTAGTTGAATCTGCGGGGGTCAGACACAAGGTCGATCTTTCTGTTAGTTCTGGGAGCTCCCAGGGCTGATAGAGGCATTTTCATCTACGTACACATCATCAGTGGTCGCGAACGGTCGTAGAAGATGGAGCTTCCTGAGCTGCAACGAGAAAATGTAATTTATGTTCGCAGAAATAGACTGTACAGAATACTTCACAGCAAATGCTTTCTAATGCAATGTGCAGTTACATTTTTAATTGTTTTGATAACGTTGGTGGGTGGAATCGTCTTTGGTGTACATTTGATTTTTATGCCAGTAACTACAGTACCTCCCCTTGATCCTACTACTTCTACGGTTTCTTCTATGCATTCTTTTCACTCATTTCCTGAACACGAACAAGCTCGACGCTCAGAATTTATTAACAATACATTTGTACAACTCTTGCATCAACACCAACTGGTAGTTAATACTACAGACTGCTGGGTGTGTGGCTTGATACCTCACACTATGGATAAAGGCATTCCCTATCTAGTCTTGCCTTTTAGCTACAATGGATCATTTCAGGCCTTTCAGACCATTTTTTCATATGCCCTTGAGACCTATCCTCCGCGTCCACCACGGTCCACTAAATACAACTCAGCCAACAAAGCTTTAGTCCAGGGAATTATTGACATGATTAAAGACGTCAATAATACTCCATCTTACCCTAGAGATGAATTACGGGTGTATTTGAGTTGGAACTCTACAGAGTATCGCCTTAGTTTGGGAGAAAGCAAGCGTAAAAGCTCCACTTCAGTTTGGGTCGTGCCTCACCGAGGTCAGGTCTGTTTGCAAGGAAATGGGAGAAATCTGAGAGCTCAACTAGGGAGGAGTGAGTGCGTTGAGACTTACGTATTTCCGTCTAACTCCTCCCCTGCCTTCCTGACTGCTAGGGGTACCTACTTCATCTGTCAGGACAGAGCATATACATGGCTGCCTGCTGACTTTTCAGGTTCATGTTATATTGCTCGATTATTACCCCCGACATACACTGCTTCTTCAGATTATCACAAGACCAGAGTAGCAAGAGGTGTCTTCAGCAAGGAAGATACCGCTGGTCAAGAAGCTGGAGACTTTTTCAAAGGTTTCCTTCCATTTTGGGGGCCTATGGCCAATAGTAGAAATCTACGTCAACTAACACGGGTAGTTGAATCTACTATTACAGAAACTGCTGGTGCCCTTAGTAACTTAACAGCTGAGCTTCAGGCGGATCGTCTCATGACGTTGCAGAACCGTATGGTTCTAGACGTAATACTTGCAGATCGAGGTGGGGTATGCAGAATGATCCAATCGAGCTGCTGTGTCTTTATTCCAAATAATGCTCCAACAGTCTATGAAGCAATCTCTAAGCTACACAAGATTTCCGACTCTATACACGTAGATAAGGGAAACTGGTCCTTCATGGAGTGGTTTTGGACTCTGGTATCAGCGTGGGGATGGAAGGTTCTGATGGTCATTGGTGTCATCCTAGTATTTCTGTTCTCGTGCTGTCTTATTATCCAATGTGGTCCCGCTCTGTGTAGTCTCTGTGCTGCAACCTGTTTCAGAAAACCACCTGCATTAGGAGAAAAGGCACGAGACAGGATGATGATACAACAACATGTCACTGACCTAATGAGCATAGAATTAGACTCTGACTCTGACATAGACTGAGTAATTGCCTATGTAAGGGCAAAAGGAGGGTCTGAGGTTCCGTGACGATTTTACTCGTGTTTGTAAACATTGTCGTAAATACATAATTTCGGTATCAGTGAACCGCAAATGATCCATTTAGTATATCCTGATGTTTTCGCTATGCTACGAGCAAGAGCACTCCAGTTACAAACACATTTCTGTTCTACCCATGGCATCCATCTTAGATTACGGCAGACATTTTGTATTCCTTGCCCTCACATAGTCAATGGACACGCAATGACCTCTTTTTCATTTAAGGACACGTAGGCTTTAGCCGGCGATTCACCTTGCGAGTGACACGTGCACCTTAGGCCAGCAACGCTGTAGCAGCATGACTCGGCAAGAACTGCCTCCCCAGCCTGAGGCCAGTCCTGCTATACTGGTTCTTGTGTTCGTTGGCCTGATCATGATTAGGCGGCCGAAGCTGGTAACCGTGCCCATTTACGACCCACAAACATCTCTTATCCTGTCTTTCTATCTTCCACACCTGGCTCTGCTCCTTTCCTTCTGGGCCTTTATTAGGGGGAGGTAACGAAATTTACGATGAGGCGGTCCGGGTCTTGAATGAAGAATTGACATGGGATTATGATGGACTAGTGGGAACCCCTCATTCGTAATGTTTTGACATCAGATACTGTTGACGATTCCTGTGCAAACGCCAAATATTTATTGTTTAAGACACGAATGTTTAGAACTGTGGTAACATGTAAAGAATTTGCCCCGAGCAGAATATTTGGTATATAAGGAACAACCCTCTTTGTACAAATTGAACAGGCTCCTAGACACTGCCCGTGTGCAGTTTCTGTGACTTCTGTGTCCCTGCAGTAATAAACCTTTGGTCTTTGACGCCACCATCGAGAAGCCCGTGTTTCTGTTTGTTTGTGCACCGAGACAGGTTGAACTCCGGGGTCTTCGGGTGTTGTCCCTGACACCTCTGGACGGAACCAAAAAGTCCAGAACTCCAGGCTCAGCTCATGCTAGGGCACCCTCTCACATAAAACCAAGCACCCTGCCTCCAGGATTGTCGAGGCCTACTAGAGGAGTGACTTATAGGTGCATATGTGTCTATATATATGGGTAGATATAGGTATACTATATCTAAGTAAGGGGTGATTACATCACCTTACCCAAGCTGAGTGATCAGCCTGTGGTGTCAGTTTGGATGGCCAGCCAGGGGTGGCATAATGCATGCTGCAGCCCCTGGTAGGCCTTGGATACATCCATGCCCTGGGTACCTATGGTACACTATACAGGGGCTCACAGAGGTGACCCAATACCCAATCAGGTATGTACCTAAAGTACATGGTATCACTTTAGAGAGAGAACAGCTGGGCTGTGGGTCTGATTAGCAGGCCCACAGCCACACTAAAGTCGAAAAACCAAAACAATTACAGCAAAAAAGTGGGGGTGACCGTAGGAAGCAGACCCTACTTTCCTACACAACACCCCCCCCCCCCAAACGTAGGGACATTAAATTAACCTTTCTTGCCCAGTTGAGTCTTCATGTTCTAAGTGGAAATATCTGGAGAGTCCATCTGCATTGGCATGGTCAGTCCCAGGTCTATGTTCCACTGTAAAGTCCATCCCCCGTAGGGAAATGGACCACCTAAGCAGTTTGGGATTTTCACCCTTCTTCTGATTTAGCCACAAGAGGGGCTTGTGGTCTGTCTGAATCTTGAAGTGAGTACCAAACAAGTATGGCCTCAGCTTCTTCAGGGCCCAAACCACAGCAAAGGCCTTCCTCTCAATAGCTGACCAACGTTTCTCTCTAGGGGTCAGCCTTCTGCTAATAAAAGCTATTGGTTGGTCTTGACCATCTTTATAGAGTTGTGAAAGAACAGCACCCACACCCAATTCAGAAGCATCTGTTTGAACAATGAATTCTTTGGAGTAGTCTGGACTTTGCAGAATAGGTGCAGTGCACATGGCCTGCTTCAGGTCATCAAATGCCGTTTGACAGCTTACTGTCCACTGAACTTTCTTTGGCATTTTCTTTGAAGTTAAGTCATTGAGAGGTGTCACAATGGACCCATAACTTTTGACAACCTTCCTGTAGTACCCAGTCAGGCCCAAGAAGGCTCTGACCTGTGCCTGGGTGCTGGGAGCAGTCCAGTCCTTTATGGTCTGGATCTTTCTCTCCAATGGTTGAACCTGACCTCCACCTACCAGGTGGCCCAGGTACACAACCTTGCTCTGCCCTATCTGGCACCTGGTAGCCTTGATAGTTAGGCCTGCCTTTTGCAGGGCCTCCAAAACATTCTTAATAAGCTGCACAGAAGTCATCCAGATCTGAGAGAACTTGGTTCACCAACCTTTGAAATGTGGCAGGTGCATTCTTCAGACCAAAGGGCATTACCACAAGTTGATAATGACCTCCTGGGGTTGAAAATGCTGTTTTGGCTTTTGCATCATCAGCTGTTCTGATCTGCCAGTAGCCAGCTGTTAAGTCAAATGTACTCAAAAACTTGGCAGAAGACAATCTGTCAATGATCTCATCTGCTCTTGGTATTGTGTGGGCATCTGTCCTAGTGACAGCATTGAGGCCTCTGTAATCCACGCAAAAACTCATCTCTCTCTTACCATCTTGGGTGTGAGGTTTAGGCATTAGGACTACTTGACTGGTCCAAGGGCTCTCTGAGGGCTCAATGACTCCCAACACCTACATCTTTTGGATCTCTGTCCTGATACAGTCCCTGACATGATCAGGTTGCCGGTAAATCTTACTTTTAACTGGCAGACTGTCCCCAGTGTCCACCTCATGAGTGCACCAGGTAGTCTGACTTGGAGTCAGTGAAAACATATGTCTATAGGCCTGCAGAACTTGTCTGCAGTCCTTCTGCTGCTGATCAGTGAGGCTGCCTGCCAAGGCTACACCATAAACTGACCAATCATCAGGGTTCTGAGAGAGCAGGTCTGGGAGAGGGTCACTCTCTACCTCCTGTCCTCCATCAGTAGCCATGAGCAAGCCCATGTCAGCCCTGTCAACATATGGTTTCATTCTGTTGACATGAAGCACCCTGTGGGGGCTCCTGGGAGTTCCAAGATCAACCAAATAGGTTACCTCTCCCTTCTGCCCAACAATAGTGTGGGGTCCAGATCATTTGTCTTGGAGTGCTGCTGGTGCCACTGGCTCCAACACTCACACTTTCTGGCCTGGCTGGTAAACAGTCAGCACAGCCTTCTGGTCATGCCAGGCTTTTTGGAGTTCCTGGCTAGCCTAAAGGTTTTTGGATGCCTTCTTCATATACTCAGCCATCCTGGAGCGGAGACCAAGTACATAATCCACAATGTCTTGCTTTGGAGCTTTGAGAGGTAACTCCCATCCTTCCTTCACCAGACAAAGGGGTCCTCTTACAGGGTGCCCAAACAGAAGTTCAAAAGGGCTGTAGCCAACCCCCTTCTGTGGGACCTCTCTGTAAGCAAACAAAAGGCAGGGCAGTAGGATGTCCCATCTTCGCCTAATCTTTTAAGGTAAACCCTTAATAATGCCCTTTAAGGTCTTGTTGAATCTCTCAACTAGACCATTGCACTGTGGAAGGTAGGGTGTGGTGAACTTGTAGTTCACTCCACACTCTTTCCACATAGCAGTCAAATATCCAGACATAAACTTTGCACCTCTGTCTGAGACAACCTCCTTTGGAAAACCCACTCTTGAGAAAACTCCCAGGAGGGCTCTTGCCACAACAGGGGCTGTTGTTGTCCTTGGGGGAATAGCTTCTGGGTATCTGGTGGCATGATCCACTACCACCAGAATAAACCTGTGCCCAGAGGCTCTTTGGGGATCCATTGGTCCAACAATGTCAATCTCTACTCTTTCAAAGGGAACCCCCACCACAGGTAGTGGTATTAGGGGGGCTTTGTGGTGCCACCTGATTTGTCACTGGCTTTTCAGGTGACACAGGAGCGACAAAACTCCTTGGTGTCTTCTGACATGTGGGGCAAGTGAAAGTGAGGGACAAGCCTGTCCCATGTCTTGTTCTGGTCAAGATATCCTGCAAGGGGAATATCATGGGCTAATGTAAGAAGGAATCCCCTGAATGCCAAAGGTATGACCAACCTCCTGGAAGCACCAGGCTTGGGCTCTCTAGCCTCTGAATACAGTAGCTCTTCATCCCAATACACTCTATGGGTTTCATTAGCATTCCCAGCAGCCTCAGCAGAAGCTTGCTGTCTGAGGGGTTCAAGAGAAGGGCAGTCCAGCTGCGCCTGCCTCAGATCTGCCCTTGAAGGTCCCCCTGTCCCAAGAAACTCAACCTGATCAGGCTCAAGCTCTCTAGGACAGTTCTTTCTTGGGTCTCACAATCAGCTTCCTTGGGAGGCTAATCCTCACTCTGAGGCAAGGGGAAAGGCATTGCCTTAACCCTACTGCTTCTCCTCCTGGTAGGCAACTGGTCCATCATTTCAGGATCCAGGGCCTGTTCAGTGTTGCAATTTTTGACCTGTGACCTGGTCACAGCAAGGACATGTGCTGATATACCTAACATCTCTGCATGAGTCCTATACTCCACTTCAGACCAGACCGAAGATTCAAGGTCATTGCCAAGCAAACATTCTACAGGGAGGTCTGAACTAACAACAACTCTTTTGAGGCCAGTTACCCCTCCCCAGGAGAAATTAACAATTGCCATACTATGGGTGGTAGTGACATTGTTTGCATTGGTCACTAGGTAATTGTCACCTAGTATTATCTGTCCAGGGTCCACAAAGCTGGGTGTCACCATTGTGACACTAGCACATGTGTCCCTGTAGGCCTGAGCCACTTTGTTATTAATTAAAGGAGTGTGTCTGTACTTGCCCAAGTTACTGGGGCTCACAGTAGAGGACATAGCCATGTCCACATTACAGACAAGAACAGCTTGAGTTGGTATTCTGACTAGGCCAGAATCCACCTCAGTTCCGAGGGTCAACCCTACTGCACCCTTCTGTTGAGAACCACCACTATTAGCTGTACTAGGGGGAACAGTTGCCTTAGGGGTAATGGTGGCTGGAGATGCCTCCTTTTTGGTGCAATCACTGGACCCGTGAGTATTAACCTTACAAAAATTGCACCATGGTTTCTTTGGACCTTCTTTCATTTTGGATTTCTTAGAACCCCCCTCATTAGAAGCTTTTTGGGGACCTAGCGAAGACTTCTGGTCTTTGGCTTTCTCCGCACCCTTTTGGTCTTGCTTCTTCTGATCACCACCCTGGTTCGGTACCTTTTGCTTCACCCTGGTTCTGACCCATTTGTCTGCCTTCTTACCCAATTCTTGGGGAGAGGTCATATCAGAGTTAATCAGGTGTTGATGCAATAACTGGTTCTGACAATTATTAAGAATCTGTTCTCTCATAATCAAATTATACAATCATGTATAGTCATTGACCTTACTGCCCAGTAACCAGCCTTCCAGAGCCTTAGTAGCACAATCTACAAAGTCAGTCCAGTCCTCAGTCTGTGTCTTTTGGGTATCTCTGAACAGCAACCTATACTGCTCAGTTGTTAAGCCAAACCCATCCATCAGAGCAGTCTTCAGGACATAGTAGTTGTCAGCATCCTGTTCATTAACAGTCAGGAGCTCGTCTCTTCCTTTATCTGAAAAGGAGAGACATAAGATTGCTGCCCACCTACTCTGGGGTACCTGCTGTACTCTGCAGGCCCTCTCCAAAGCCGCTATCCACTTGTGGATGTCATCCCCACTCTTGTAGGGAGGGACAATTTTGCTTAGGTTTTTATGGTCATAAGACCTTTCCCTATCTCTAGGTACTGTGCTGCCACCAATGGGCTCTAGCCCACACACTTTTCTCTCTCTCTCAAGAGCCAGGGTCCCTTTTGCAAGGGCAACTTCTTGCCTCTTGAATCTAAGCTTGGATTCCCTCATCCTAGCCTTATGCTCTCTTATCTGGGGTGAAGACATTCTTGCCAGAGCTGAGGCATGGGACCCTACTGAGTCATCAGAGTGGTTGGACTCACTGGAGAGTGACCTTCCTCTTCAGTGCTAAGGGTTAGGCCTACTTGGGGGCCTGGATTGGATTCTTCCTCCTCCAGTTCCAAGGATTCCTAGGTTAACCTGGTTCAGTTCACGGACTTCTGCCTGGTTAGCATCCACATCATCATCAGACTCCCTTTGGTTCTCACCAGTGGGATCTTCTGTTGAGGGATGGCCCCCCTCTGTACTGCCTAGCTGACTGGGGTTAGATGCCTTTTCTACACCATACTCCACTAAAATGTCTACTAGGTGGTTAAAGGTTGGACTCTGTCCTTGTCTCAGCTTTCTAGCTGTACACAGACTTCTCAGTTCATGAAAAGTGAATGTGTCATATTTAGAAGGTGCCCTGGGAGGGTCAACTTCTTGCAGAGGCTCACTAAGCCCTGCATCCAAGGACATTTTCAAGTGAGGTGTGGTGTGTGCACCTACCTACACTAAATGTTATCTACTAGAACCTCTTTAGGAGCTGTAGTCAGGGTGTGCTAAGCCCTTGTCACCTACAACTTCTAAGTTCAGTAGAACTTAAAGTATTATAAGAACCTGATTAATATGTACCTACAGGTACCTTAATGTGTTCTTTGAAATGATATCTTAAGATTATATGGTAAAACAACAGCACGCTCTTATCCCATCTGCTGCACACCAATGTGCGAAGTTAGCCTGGCATATGATGTCCACTATTCTAGTGGGCCCCTTGCACCTGTCTAAACGACCCTTATTGATGGTGGTTGTAAAATCAACCTTATAGACAAGCTATCCTAGTGGTAGCATGGACCAGCAGTCATAGGCTAAGACTTCAGAGAGCATGTGAAGCAAGCTGTTTTACCAATTATAATCCCTTGAATACCAAATGAAAGGACACCACACAAGGTATATATCAAATATATATGTATTTATTCTAAACACAACCCCTCTGCACTCTTTATGAGGTCAGAGGTAAAAGTACATCACAAGTTACTCAATTAGCATATGATAAGTTGCACAAATACAGTTTTGCCCTAGGGGCCTCACAAACCATATACTAAGTAAGTGTATAAGAACCACGACAGAAACAGAGAGTAGGCCTTGGGCCTAGGGAATCGCTGGGGCTACACTAAACAACCAAAGGTTAGGAAGTAAGAGGCCCATGGGAGACTCGTGCAGTGTCTAAACACAGTCGCGAGTTACCCATGACTTATAATGGGGAACGTAAGAGTTACAAAGTTACTGTTTAAGGGCACTTCCGTATGGACTACGACAAAACCCCTTTAGACTAGGACACTTCGAGAGTCAAAACCCATGGGAGCACCGGAGTACTCGTGTTATCTCACCCAGGGAAGCCGGGTGCATAGGTGCCTTTTGGTGTCGGGTTTCATCGATGTTTTCAATAGAGATCTGCAAAAAAGTGCTGCAGGCGGCCAGGGGAAGTGTCCAGGTGGATCCAAGGGTGGATCGAAGATGTGAAGAACCCGAAAGCAGAGGGGACAGAGTCTGGGTCACTAGCCAGTGACCAGGAAGAAACCAGGAAGGAACCAAGGGCCAGATGTAGGTAGGCTTTTACCGGTCGGTAACGGCCGAATTCGGCCGTTACCGACCGGTAAATGGATTTTGAGATGTAGGGGGCGTATTTTTACAGAATCTGTAGATTTACCGATCGGTAAATTTACCGATTCTGTAAAATACCGAATCGGTATTTTTACCGATTCGGTAAATCTGATATGTAGGTGGGACTCTTCTGAGTCCCACAAGCCTTACCGAATCGGTATTTTACCATCAAATTCAATTTGATGGTAAAATACCGATTCCGGTGTGCATGTACATGTGTGCATGCACACCTATGCCATATGACAGGCAGACCTGCCCTTAGGGCATGTATGCCTGCCACATGGCACCCAAACCTGTTTTGGGGGTGCTAGAGGGTGTCAAAGTGACACCCCCTGCACCCTTGTGAAATTCGGTATTTACCGATTCGGTAAATACCGAATCGGTAATGCCCATTCATTCCTATGGGCTTCAAAGCCCATAGGAATGAATGGGCATTACCGGTCGGTATTTACCGAATCGGTAAATACCGAATATTACCGATTCGGTAAATACACATCTGGATTTACCTACATCTCCCTCCTTCTATTTTACCGATTCATAAATACCGAATCGGTAAAATTCTGTATTTATGAGTCGGTAGAATAGAATTACCTACATCTGGCCCCAGGCGATGTCGCGATGATCTCAGATGAAGAAGTGAAGCTTGTCTCTTCAGCCACGAGGACCAGGAGGTGTCGACGACAACCAGAAGCTAGATTTGAGCTGTCCCATGAAGGATCTAGTTGACTGCGGTGTCGGTATCTGGACTGGACCCAACAAGCCTTGGCAAACGCAATCCACACAGGAAGTGAAGATGGGTCCGGGTCAGACCAGCAAGGTCTGAGGGGCTTCTCCTTTGCAGGGAAGGTGGAGCAAGCCTGGAGCAACAAGGAAAGCAGTTTGGTTTAAAGGTTTGTCTTCAGGGGGCTCACTAGCCAACGGGCTTGCAACCGGGAAGACGCATCAAGCTGAAATGCAAGAGCGGGCCCCACGCGGCACTCGTGGAGTATGGAGGGGTGAGCTTCGGTGCAAATGATGTGCGGGTCTGGGGCTTCTTGTACCCCAATGCACAACTGCAAGGGTTCCTCGGTAGTTGAGCTGTTAGCAAAATGCAGGATGTCCAGGGTGGCCGGTCCCACGTCTCTCGTGTCCGCCACGGGTCTCAGCTTTGCTGTGGATGTGCGTCGGAGTCCGAGACGTCTGGAAGTCCAGTTTCTGTGTCGTTGAGTCTTCGGGTTCCAGCAGGAGCTTCGACAAAGCAGACCGGCAAGTTACTGGTGGTGCCTGTTTGCACAGGGTGGTCACTACTTGACCACAAGGATATGTCTTCAGTCTTCTAGTCGAAATAGAACGTCAAAGGTCCAAGAGTTCTGTATCAAAGTTTTGTTCCAGGATAATCTAAAGTCCTGGGTACAGAGCTCCTATACTTATAGTAAGAAAAGGGGCTGGATTACCTGCTAGGTCCCTCCTATGGGTCGACCTGGGAAGGGGTGGTTTATTCCCTTTCCCTTTGTCCAGTTTCACACCAGAGCGGGGCTGGAGTGCCCCAGCAACTGGTTTGAACCGGGCTATGCATGGAGCACCTTGTGTGCCCCAGGCAGTGTCCCAAAAAGCATCTGCTGATGCAGCCCTCCCTGTCCCAATACACATCTGCCTGTCTGGGGAGGTGCTGGCACCTCCCTGGACAGGAAACCTATTGTCCAGGCCTCCCCTGCCAGAGTTTCGTCCAGCAGCAGGAGGCCAGACTTGTGTCTGTGGCAGCAGCATCCATTTTGCGATGTTGGGGCTCTGTTTAACTTTAACCGGGTAAAGCAGTGACATACATGTCTTTTCCCTCTAGAAGGGTGGAATGCTTCCCCCGCCGCCAGAACTGGCGGCGCGGGCTAGTATTCCAAAGTGTTTGACACCTTACACGACATGTTTTGATAAAGCCAAACCAAAGTTAGCATTAACCGCGAGGATTATAATGCACTTAAGAGTATATGGTATGGCTATATCATAGAACAGCTATAAGGAGATGGTTCCGAAAGCTGCAGAGGGGCTCAGCTCATGCTAGGGCACCCTCTCACATAAAACCAAACACCCTGCCTCCAGGATTGTCGAGGCCTACCATAGGAGTGACTTATAGGTTCATATGTGTCTATATATATATATGGGTAGATATAGGTATACTATATCTAAGTAAGGGGTGATTACACCACCTTACCCAAGCTGAGTGATCAGCCTGTGGTGTCAGTTTGGATGGCCAGCCAGGGGTGGCATAATACATGCTGCAGCCCCTGGTAGGCCTTGGATGCACCCATGCCCTGGGTACCTATGGTACACTATACAGGGGCTCACAGAGGTGACCCAATACCCAATCAGGCATGTACATAAAGTACATGGTATCAATTTAGAGAGAGAACAGCTGGGCTGTGGGTCTGATTAGCAGTCCCACAGCCACACTAAAGTCAAAAAAACAGAAAATCACAGCAAAAAGTGGGGGTGACCATAGGAAGCAGACCCTATTCTCCTACAAGAAGTGCTAGAAATGACCAATTATAGACCTCTTTCCTTGCTCACCACCGAATACAAGATTCTAAGTAGGGCCCTTTCAATCGTATACAATCACACCTCCCACACTTATTCACCGTGATCAGTGTGGATTCCTTCCAAATCGCTGTACATCTCTGAACACTCGCAGATTGCACTCTATAATGGCAGCTACTTTGCGCGATATTCCCCGCGCGGGGTGTATAGCGCTTGACCCTAAACAAGCCTTCGACTCCCTATCCTGGCAATTTATGTTCGAGTCTTTGAAACGGTTTGGTCTTCTGGATAACTTTCTTAAGTGGGTCCGTCCCTTGTATACATCTCCTACAGCCAGGGCTCGCACTGGCCGATACATCTCGGAACGCTACGCAGTGCACAGAGGTACGAGACAGGGCTACCCCTTGTCCCCATTGTTGTTTGTGCTTGCCCTTGAACCCTTGGCCCTAGCCCTCTGGAGAACAGCAGATCGTCTGGGCATCCCTATCGACGGGACACAGCACCTTATATCTATTTACACGGATGACATTCTCTTATATCTCCGCGATCTGACAGCAGACAACAACCCGCTATTTGCCATATTTGACACATTTGAGCAACTGTCAGGCCTAGCGATAAACCCCGTAAAGTCGACCAGTTTCTTCTTCCGGGAGACGCCACACTTAACTCACATATGATTTGGCACATACTGTATCCCTGTTGCCCCCACCACCTTTAAATACCTGGGTATACAAGTGTATAGGACACCTGAGGATCAGATTGACGGTAACATTCTAAGTGCAATAACGAGGCTCCGAAGTAGTGTAGGGTTCTGGACTTCTCTGCCTTTATCGGTGATGGGCAGAATTGCCATTTCAAATATGGTTATGCTTCCTCGCCTTCTATATTACTTGGTGAACATACCGGTGAATCTCCCTCAATCTATTTTTAACACGTTGAACACTCACTTGATCACTCTGATCTGTGGAACTGGCCGAAGACGGATCAGCCTTCGAAAACTCCAGTTCGGGACAACGGCAGGTGGTTTGGGAGTCCCTGATTGTTGGGGATACTACTATGCTATTCAGCTCCAGTGACTCTCCTATTGCACCGCTGGTAGGAATTTGCACGAAATCGGCTTCATGCCGGAGAGACTAGATCAAGGAGAACTCCATTCTTTACTGTTACTCAAGGCTCGGATCCCCCCGGACTGTCCCCCCTTGCTAAAAACCTCCTTACATTGCTGGAGGAAATCCCTTTCCTATACGTTGGCGGTACCGCCTTATGCGGCGAATATTCCTTTATTGGGCATCCCCACACAACAAGGTAGACTCACTCGAACTAGATTACAAGGATGGACGGATAATGAGGTGGAGGAAGTGGGATCCTTTTTTAGGGATGATGCTCTGCTGGAACACAATCCTTCGTGCAGATTACTGGAGCTCCACCACGACTATATTTGCTACATGCCACGGTGACACACTATATTAGGACCACATGGGCACCACAACGAACCACACCCACGCAGCATGAATTAGTACATCTTCTAAATTACATGGGATCGGGAGGCCATCTGGTGCGTTGGTTATATACAGGGATTCGGGCGCACGCAGCAATTCCGCTCATGACCCTTAGAACACGTTGGGCAGAGGACTCCGACACTGAAATTACAGACAAGGCATGGCAGACCATATTAGAACATCCCAAAAGAGTGTCACGTAATGCCAGACTTAAATTTATTCAAATGATGGTGCTCCATAGATCATATCTTACCCCCACGAAAATACTTTGTATGTTTCCGGACTCCCCTCACTGTTGCCCTCGTTGTGGGGGAGATGGAGCGGACTTCATCCATATGATGTGGTCTTGTCCTCGATTACGGAGCTATTGGGCTGAGATCCGCCAGGCCCTCAGTACTGTGACACAACTGCCGGTCCCTGACGAGGCCCTACCCTGTCTTGCAGGACTACGTAGACGATCAGGGAAGCAAAAAGTTGGGCTGAAATTCCTAGATCTCGCACTCATTTTAGCCATTAGGGCCATAACGATGAGATGGAAGTCTCCCAGGTCCCCTGCGGTGACCGTGTGGCAGGCGGATGTAGTGCAGTGGGGTAGGGCAGAGGGAGTGGCCCTTCGGAAGGAGGAAGAGAGAGGGCTACGGAAGCACCCTATACCACTGGAATGGGAAGCTATGCTGATCGAACTAGAAACACTTGACTTAGTACCAACACAGGTGGCTGGGTCCCAGTAATGTGCATGAGTACCCAGGTACTTTTGAGTTAAAGGCCCTTCCAGCTGACACAGGTGACTTCCTTTTGTTTCACGCACCCTATAGCTTGAGACATACCGGAGATTCCCCGCGGATAGTGGCACTGCCAGGAATAGATGGACCAGGAGTGGGAGGGGGTGGGTTAGGGTTGTGTGGATAGAATGTTTATATAAGTTCTTGTTTAATTGTAAAAAATGCATGCTACTGTACTGACATTTGAGCTGTGCCGAACACACCCCTCAAATGATACGTTGGGTCAGGACCACAAAGCTTTGTTTACCTTCCGACAAGATACATTGTCCTACACATGGGATATGGATATGTTTTTTATTTGTTTTGCGTACTACTTTATGACCCTGTTATTGTCACTATCACTTGTTGCAGTTGATAATAAAGTGTGTTACAAAAATAAAAAAACTAAACTTAATGTTTCCAGACACGGCAGATACTTGCCCCTGATGCCACTCCTCAAATGCAGCTTTGCTACATATGTCATGGGATTGCCCGAGATTAACCATTACTGGTCCTCAGTACACAGAATAGTGAATAATGTTGCCCCAGTAAGGAAGAGTGTATCATTGGAGTATTGTCTATTAGGATTAGGTCCAAAAGTAAAGAAGGGAATCCCTGTCTGCAAATTCGCGAATCTGGCTCTGATATTAGCCAAGAGAAATATTACTATGAGATGGAAGACTGCCAAATCACCATTGGTATTAGATTGGTATAATGAAATGGTTAGATGGGGTAGGGCACAGGATGCTGAACCTAAGCGAGAGGAACATAGAGAATTGCGTAAGAAACCCATTTCAATGGAATGGAACGCAATGCTGGAAGAATTTATAGCTGCAGATGTACAGGCATAATAGAAGAAACCATATATAATTACTGGTGTTGTTTACAAAAATATGGTGGGCAAAACGCAGGATGTTGTAAGCTCATTATATAATACAAAGGATATGGAATGTAACTGTGTTATTATGTACAAATGTTTATACTGTAGTGCTGGCTGACAAGCATGAATAGCAATGCACAGCTGGGTCTGTAAGTAGGTGGGGTGGGTAGAATAGTTCACTATTTGTTTTCGCTACTATAGTGAAATATACACGCTATAAATAATTGTTTATGAGAATTGTAATGTCGAGAAAATTAAAAAAAATATGTTACAAAAAAAAAAAATGTTATGTCTCTGCATCTCGCACTGCGAGAAAGCAGAAGGGTGTGGTTGGGGGAGGGCGGGTGGGCGATCTTGCTGCAGGGGTGTAGTGGCTTGCCCACTCTGAGGGTGCTGACTGTTTGGTCGGCCCCAGGCCCCCCCCCCCCCACCTACGAGTCATGCCGACCGCAACTGCACTATTGAGGCACCAAAGCGCTTTAAGACATGTAGCACGCCACTGCATAACAGTGGCACAGCCAGTGTGTCATGGACCTTAGTAAAAAGAAGGAAATGAACCCCGCCCAAATAATGAAGTGTGAAATACAGCAATAATCAGGATTCGGTGGGTCCCTCAAACCTCTGGGCCCAGTTGCCACTGCACCTGCTCCACCAATGGGAAGCAAGGTCCCTGCTCCACAACCCACAGTTAGCCCGGTTAGCTCAATGCTTGTAGGAAACTGTTTTTATTGAGTTAGTCCTGTGCCCTAAGGGAACAGTCTGTAGGTTTGCTTTCTGTGCTACAGAAATGTTCAGACCGCACTCCATGTTGGCACTGGCATGTGCGCGCGCTGCTCGGTTGGTAAACAGACTCTTCTCCGGTCACGTACTAGCCGGGCCTGCCCCTGTTCCTGCGCACTTCCCAGTGATCCCGCCGGCTGCAGCCATCAGAGAGCCGGAACAATAATTACAAAAGAGGCAGCGAGGCAGCAGCAGATGACAGCACGCATCGGCCAGCTCTTCTGCTGACCTCGGTGAAAGGCGGCCGGTCACGGCTCTATTCTGAGCACCGAAGATTAATAGTGACGCAGACAAAAAAAAATCACTTTGTTGTTAGTGGATATCAAGCACTGGGGTGTAAATATCCGAAACGTTAGGAATTTTGATTTTTAGCAATCAAATGTGCAACATATGGGGAACCTGTTCGCTTCAGGGAATTGTGCAAAATGAGAAACGACCAGTCTGAGCTACGGCTGACCAATGGGACTTCTAAATGGCCAACAGGAGTACACAATAACCAATGAACATTTTATTTTTTTTAAAGAAGACTTTTGAAATGCTTTTTGGGATTCTGAATAAGTTGGAGTACTAAATACCGAAATAATTCAAGCACTTTCCAAATGACAAATACAAATATAAGGAAATATAAAAAGTCATGCCCTGTCGTAAGTCGACTGGGGATTTGAAATAGTGACTGCCCAGCATTAATTTGCAAATGATCAAACAAGGGTCTGACGTGCTGTTGGCTGACTTTGTGTTGGCAAGGAACAATCATTGTGATCAATTATTTTGAAATCCAGATAGTCGTTGGCAATGCCACATGATTTTTCAATGGATTGAAGAATCCTAAGCAAGCCAACGGATTGCTCAGATTTCAGCATGCCCAGTTGCAATTCTGATCGCTCTTTGACTTGCACTCACAACTGAAACGCAAAGGCTCATTTGGAATATATGAAATCACCATTTTGGGTATCAAAATCACAATGTTCGGAACCCCTGGAGGAGTAATATTTGCTCAGCCCAAATTATCTCATATGATGTCTCTAGCTCTTCCATTTCTTGCCCCTGAGTTGGAATAATGGCTGGGTCTTGCAATGTTGGATCTTGGTTTCTTTATTGTCTGTATCGTCTCCTGTAGGGTCATCCACACATTCTCTGCCATATGAGTACACATATGAATTAACATGGTTCATATTCTGGTTCTCTGACCTCAAATATACACCTGTAATCGCTCCAGCCAGTTTGAGGAAGACAGTGCCACTCAAGTAGCAGTCACACAGTATGCAAATGCTACGTAATTTAACATGACATATGCTATACTTTTCACTAGGCACTTGTCGCCACTTACAAGAATGCATCACCTCCTCTACAATATGAACAAATCAGACATATTTCCACCTGTCAACAAAGTCTCAGTAGCGCGAGAGCACACCCGACACTGGTTTTGTACTAAAACATATGGTCATGAGTTGACTTGGGGTGTGGATCGATTTGGGATCAGTTATGCCACAGGAAACATTTTCTTTTCCAGAATGGAAATACATGATTAGAGCTGCCTCTGAGCAGGCGTGGTAGTGTCAAACTCAGACCCAGAGGTAGACTAGAACTCTGCAGTTTGAGAAGAAAGAACTGGAGGTGAAGCAGACACTGCACTTCTGCCATAGTTAGAGAAATAGGCTACATTGACCTGGCAAGCCACACATACAATCATCATATATGTATCCAGTACATGCATTTTTGTATCCATATGTCCAGTCCAAAAGAAAGTCCCAAGAATGTGATAGTCATTAAATCTAGGTGAACATCTGTCTGTGCATCATTAGTGGAGTTTTGTGGGGGCCTATTAGGATGGTGGGCGAACCTGAGTCCGCCCACCACCCTTGCAGTGTTGGGACAGGCCGCCAGACATGCGATTGACCCAGCACCACCCGACCGGCAATCTTAACGATTGCCAACCGGCGGAAAAGTGGCAGACAGACTATGCATCCGCCGCGATAACCCCGCCATCATAATATGGCGGGGGAAATTTTACGTTACGCCACTGTAATGCGCCCCTAAATCACAGGAAGCAAGCCCCCCTCACATAGTGTGCCATGCTTCATCATAGGTCTGTCCATATGGCACTGTGAAAAGCTTGTAAAGTGTCAATTCTTGATCACCATCTTCAACGTCAGTCTGGTTCTTAAGTGTCCAGACAGTTATTATGACAACGTCTACTGATCTAATGCTTACTATATCAAAGCAGTTCACACAAAAAATATTATAAAATGTGTAAGGGAGATCCAGTGTTTTAACTGAAGTCACCCAATTACATGGTTAAACGAGCATTAGCAACAGCAATAGGTCTCTCCCATGCAAGAGCTATTAGCATTGGCAATATGTTTTAGCCACACTGTTCGCCAGCGTGGCTGCTGTTCAGCATGGCTAAAAGTTAGTGGGATAAAGAAGAGTGGCGTGGAGGTTTGTGAAGTGGGGTAGAGTGGGCTGTTATGGAGTGGCTTAGAGTGGTGTAGAGTAGAGTTGAGTGGTGTGGCTTGGAGTGAAATGGACTAGTAATAGATTGGTGTAGAGTGCATTGGTGTAGAGTGCAGTGGCAAAGAGGGCAGTGGTGCAAAGTGGTGCAGAGTGGCATAGAGTGCATTGGCATAAAGACGAGCTGTGCACAGTAGAGTAGAGCAGCATAGAGTGAAGTGGCGTAGAGTTCAGTGGCATAAAGTGGTGCAGAGTGGAGAAGTGTGGCTCAATGGTTAGAGCGGCAGACCCTGATGCAGAGGTCTAGCCCGGGACCAGGGTTCAATTGCCCGCCTCGGCGGGTCTTGAGCTCAAAAATTCCACTGACCTGATAATTCTCGCCTCGGTGCCTATTCCAATCATGGAGTCCCACTCTGCAACTCTGGGCAATAGCTTGCTTAATCTCCACAACGGCCCCCACAACGCTAAGGATGCCTGGCCTCCACCTTGGGGGTGCCCAGGAGTGGACACCTCACAGGGAAAGCCAGGATGGGTTCCACAGCGGTATTCGTACAAGCGCCTTGAGACCCTTGCGGGTGAGTAGTGCGCTATACAAGTATCAATTTACATTTTTACATTTACAGAGTAGATTTCAGCAGCATAGAGGTAAGTGGCGAAGAGTGGAGTTGTGCAGCGTAGAGTGGAGTGGTGCAGGGTAGAGTAGAGAGGTGTAGCGTAGAGTGGCATAGAGTGCAGTGGCATGGAGTGCAGTGGTGCAGAAAAGATTAGAGTTATGAGGAGTGATGTGTGTTAGTTCATATATTAATGTTATGTGTTATTATTATTTGTTTAATTGATAATATTTTTAAATATAGTTTGTCATTTTAAGTGATTTATACATTTAAATGTAATTACTAATAGTAATTTATATTGTCATAGCAGGTTGCTAGGTTTGTAGGGGTGTAGGGTGGGAAGTTCATTAATTATAATTAATTAATAGTGAATAATTAATGTATTAATATAATTTGATTGATTAATAGAGGATACGGCCTAACTGCCAGAGCAGTTGTGCTCAAAGCTGGGGAACAAGGTTCGAGTCTCAGCAGGGAAGCACAACATCCTGTGATTCTTGAAAAATCACTTAATCTCCATTAGCGACTCACTTGGCTGGGAACAACAATTAGATAAGAGTTATCTTACCCTATACCGTAGGTCAAAATCAATACTGAGATACCATAGACAGTCATACATTCGATCACTCACCCCAGCATTAGAAGTCTATCGTGCTAAAGCCCAGAGTGATGCTTTGTATAGAGCAGAGATATGGGGCCATACCAACATAAACAAACTGACGGTTTGCGAAAACATCTTTGTCAGATCACTTATCTCTGTACCCATCAACACCCCACTGATCCCACTGCTTTTTGACCCAGGGATGAAAAGGATTTGAGATATGGCCTCAATGAATCCTTTAATGTATTGGCTATGCATGTGGACAACACCCCAGCTCTCTGATTATTGTAATTCCCTGAAGGAGGTTCTGATGATCAGTGGTACTAAAAAACTACTGTGGTTCAAACATGTCGCAAGCTGGTGTAAATCCCTGGGTATGTCGGAACTACGGGTACACTCAGAGAGGGCAGCCTGAGGGGATCTACTGAGATTTAAAGCAAGGTACTGGGCGGTTGTGGGACTGCGCTACGCTATAAGACCAGTAATTGGCCACTTAACAACACAATTCAGAAGTGTCAGGCCACGTCCCAGATTCAAATCCTTCCTGGATCAAATCACACCCCCACTTGCTAAAAGCCTATACGCTAGATTCAGGTATGGCATCTTACTCTTATGGTTTCCCAGCAATCAGGCTGCTGGGTTATTATTATTATCAGAACTCTGCTCTGCCTGTGCTAGAGTACAAGAGACAGAAGAACATATCCTCTTTTTTTGTATCAAATACCAACTGATCCGCAGGAGGTGGATACGACCGATTTGTTTAAACCTTAGAGCCAAGCAATACCAGGTTGCCTACAAAATCCTAAAACCAGATACATCTGGGCCAGTAGTTTTTGCAGTTAGTCGCTTTTTATTCTCCTTCTGGATTAATCAACAGAAGTTTTTATCTTCCTCTGTAGTGGCTGTTATTATCAGAAATGAACTCTCGTGTGATTGTGAAGTGTTGGTTACTGGAAAGTGGTGTGGCTCACTGGTTAGAGGCGGCAGACCCGTAAGCAGAGGACAGCCCAGGACCAGGGTTCGATTCCCGACGCGGCAGGGTCGTGGACCAGGGTCAGCGGGCTCGATAATTCTCGCCTCGGTGCCTACTCCAGTCAGGGACCACACTCGGCAACTCTGGGCATTAGCTTGCCTCATCTTCACAACGGCCCCCCAGACCGCCGGGGATGCCTGGTCGCACCTTAGAGATACCCATTAGGGACCATCTCTCAGGGTGAGCCAGGACGGGTTCCCCAGCGGTCGAAGCGCGGAGATACTCCTCCGGGAGTTGATTCTAGCGCTATATAAACCCACAATTAAATTAAATTAAATTAAAAATGAACTGTGTATTGTATATAAGACCTTATTGCAATATTTTTTTAAGTGGCATTGCTTTTAACTGGAAGGCTATCAACCGGAAGCTCGCCTGTTTTAACATTTTTATTCCTGTTTTTTTATCATACATTTTACATGTAACCCAAGATTCCTATTCCTTTGTTTTAGATTGCAAAATGATGGATCTTTTTGTATACTTTGATGGTTTAAATCAAAACAACCGAACAAAGTTATTTATTTATGATGATGACTTAATCTCCACGTGCCTAACAAAATGAATGTGTCCGTCTGTAACACAATTTGTGCTCATGTAAAGCACTGTAATTCCTTCGGGTCGAGTTTGTGCCCAAAAAATAAATAATAATTATGTAAATTGTGTAATAAATGTAGTTTGTTCGGTTATAATTTACCTTTGGGCTGCTGGGTTTGTAGAGTTATAGGGTCGAAAGTTAATTAAGTAAACATTTATTAACAATTAATTAATGATGTGTTATTAATTAATTAATTATCAATTATGTAAATTGTGTAATTATTGAATTTTTTTAAAGCTATATTATATGTGTGGAGTGGCTGGATTTGTAGGGGTAAATGATGGGAAGTTAAATACCAATTCATTAACAATTCATTAATAATGTGTTTTAATTAGTTAATTGATAACTAATTATGTAAAATATTTAATAATGGTATTTTTTAAGTTATATATGAGGTTCGGGCTTCTGGATTTGTAGGGGTGTATGGTGAAAAGTTAAGTAAGTAATAATGAATTACCAATAAATAATACATTTATTAATTATTTAATTCATTAATAAATACATAAATTGTGTAATAATTATATATTTTAAGTTATATATTAGGTGTGGGCTGCTGGGTTTGGAGGGGTACAGAGTGGGAAGTTCATTATCAATTAATTTATGAATTATTACATTATGAATTCATATTTATTTGATAGTTAAATGTGTTACATGTGTCTATTTTAGTTATATTTTAAGTGGGCTCATAGGTTTGTGTGAGTATAGTGTGGTAATTTCATTAAGTAATAAATATATGAGAATTGTGTAAATTGATAATTAATTATTAATTTGTTTACTAATCAAGGTAATTGTCTAATTTTTTCATAGTTTTTCATTTTAAATATTGTTAGGTTAATTAATAAAACCCATATTAAGAGTTTTATATTTGTTTTAAAATAGTAGTGTTATGTTTCATACATATTATGTGTTTGAAGTGAAGTACTTTCCCTACTGCTGCACCGACTGGAGTAAGAATAGTACATTTTAACCCTTCCGGAGTCCGTTGCACAGACTGGAATGGGAATAGTTAATGTTACCCCTTCGGAGTCCAACACTTTCCCTACTGTTGCAAAGACTGGAGTGGGAACAGTAAACGTTACCTCTCCGGACTCCAACGCTTTCTCTACACTCACACAAACTGGAGTGGGAGTAGTACATTTTACCCGTCCAGAGTACATTGATTGCCATACTGTTGGGAGTGGAAATAGTAAATGTTACCCCTCTGACATCCAACGCTTTCCCTACAGTTTCACAGACTTGAGTAGGGATAGTATATGCATTATTCCCAGATTTTAACATATTTTAATGTTGTTTAAATATATCTATCATTATTATTGGTTTCAATTAATAATATTTGTATATATATATATATAAATGGATTTTGTGGGGTATAATTAGATGTTAAATATTTTTAGTAGAGTTTTTATATTTATTTAATTTTGTAATATATTTAATATTTTGCATTTGTTTTGTTAATATTTTTTGTTGTATTTATTTATATATAAATATATGTATATATATATATATATATATATATATATATTGCTTTTATAGTAGTAAAGAAAAAAGAATATATGTAAAGTATATTTTTAATAATAGTGTTATAAATATATATGTATATATAAATATGCACACATAAATTTATGTGTGTGTGTTTATATAATTATATATTTATATATATGAACTGTTACTTAAATGTATTTAATTTGCATTATAATAATGTTATATATTAAAATATTTAAGATGTACTATTATAAATTCTCTTCTATATACATATTAAAAAACTTTAGTTATGTATGTTTTTAAACGATATTAGTGTAAATAGATATTTTTTTTTTCCTATATTTTTGTACTTGCCATTATAAGTATAGGGAAACAATATTTTTGGAATCAATATTGTTGACTCAAAATTAATGTCCCTTGATATTGTTGTAAATGATCTATTCAGATGCCATTAAGCTTCAACCTAAAAATAGGGGATCTGCACTCAGACAATTAGCTAACATTTTTCCGCACCTACTATGTTCCACCCGAATTAAGAACATTCAGCAGTTATATAGATATGACTGATCCTGTACTTACAGTGGAGAGACCTATAGATGTGAGATATGTCTATGCAAAGGATACACATTGTCTCCTTTGGCATTCTTCAAAATGATCTAATATTCGGGAAACTAATTATCGGAAATCACATTTTAGCACTTGGCACTATAATCATATACACAAACCACACCTCTTGTATTGATTGTAAGACTTTACCCTCAACAGAAGAAGGGGTCTACAGAGCAGATGCAGTACTCTTGAAAACCTCTTTGCCTTCCAGGCTGGAACATAGGCCTCCACTTCTGGAGATCACGTAGTCACAAGGGCAAGGGGGCAGAGTCAAGCTTGGAACAAACACAAACTCTGGGGAGCATGTCCAATACCCCGTATTAAAATGTATGTAGTCATAGGTTCTGCAACTTGCAGAAGAAAAATGTTCAAATATCCAGACCAAAGTCTAAGATTAGTTGTGTATGTGCATTTTGCTCTACAAGGAGTAAGCTACAGAATATTTATAGTGTATGTTCATAGCCAGGTGCATTAGAAACAATCGAAACAATCATGACTGGCTTTACCACAATAATAGAAATGGCCACCTATACAACATACTCTCATTATCAAACTACTTTATAGTCTTCGTTCTATCACAAGCTAAAGGGCAATAGCCCAAATTTCCCTGCTGAGACCTGAATCTACGACCTACAATTTACACATATATCTCCTTTACTGGTCCTCAACACTATCTTTATTTGAGGAGACCTGTGGAACCATATATATGGATTTTCCTGGTCTACAGTGGTGTCCAGCTTGCCACAATGTAGTGTGTGCCAATTTATCCTAAAGAGACATTTTACTCTTGGCTAAAGCTGAGTTCTCCTTCGCAAGGCCAATTCATTACTGAGAGATGATGGACAGCTGCTGCGTGTGCCTCCTGGCCGTATCTTGTGGTCCTCTGAATTCTAGGTCATGTCAAGTCAAGTAGACATGAGATTGACACCCACCACTACGAAGGGACTTGTTGCACTCTTCTGTTAAACCCTTGCTCTGTTGCTACAACAGTTTGTGGAATGAGGTACAAGACACAACTTAGCTGGACAGGTCACTACTGATGGTGGCTGTGCCGAGTCATTGCAGTGTGCTTCTAGCTGGGTATTCATGTAGATGCTCTCCTGTTACTAATATGAAAGAGTTTGTTTTGTTTGACTGATTCTTGGCCTTTTCTGCATAGGATCATAGTCTCACTGTATCCCCGGGCAGGGTCACTGAAAAAACAAGATTGTGAACAATATAATTTTTTGGTGTAGATATGTTGATTTTTACTGTGGCAGTAAACTATGTTTCCCAGATAGTATCAAACTTTTTCCCATTTAACAAAGTAAGTGTTAGACCTGGCTTTTTCAACTGGTTTTTTGCTTTTGGGCCTCCTGCTGTTGGCCCTGTTTGTGTTGGTTTTATGACTCTCTGCACTTTACCACTGCGGATCAGTGCTAAAGTGCATATGCTCTGTCTGTAAATTGTGTTGATGGATTTGTGTTTGCATGATTGGCTTATTTGACTTACTACTAAGAGGAGTCCGTTTGGTGTTGTTTTGCTGCCACGGGGGCGGGACTTCAAGGCCTAGACTGCCAAGCGGCTTGCACGCCACCTCCACCATTCCCGCCGTGCCAGGATGCGTATAAAGTTTGCCCAGGACTCCCACAGCGCCCGGGCCAAGGGCGGGCCGTCCATGTCTGTCGGAGCCCGGAAGAGGCTGGGCTGGCCCCCCTCTAACATCCTCAGTTCTTACCTCTACAGCCCAGATGGGGAAGAGGAAGTCCACCACAAATGGAGGTAAGCCATCAAACACTCTAGGCGCTTTCCTCACATGGGCCTCAGATGCTCTAAACAAAGAGATCCAGACTGTGGAATGTAGACTATCTATGGATGACCTGGGCAATCGGGCTCCCGCAGTGCGGGACGCCGTTCGAGCCCGGAAGAGGCCGGCTGGGCCCCCACTCTTACATCCTCATTTCCTACCTCTTCAGCCCAGACCTGGACCGGCAGATGGGGAGAAGGAAGACCGCCACAAATGGAGGTGAGCCATCAAACACTCTAGACGCCTTCCTCACTAGGACATTCGATGCCCTAAACAAGGAGATCCAGACTGTGGAACGTAGTCTATCTATGGGTGACCATATACACTCTGATTGCCAAGGTGTGTGCGCCATTATCAAGCACCCATGAGGCGGCCCCCCACTACCTCTCAACCGCTCAAGGCGGGTTCTATCATGCTTGAAACGCACAATTTCCTACGCTAAAACCACATCTGACTCACCACCGGCCCTTGCTGAGCCCCCCTTAAAGAGGAAAAAGGGGGGGAAGGCCAACCGTTAAACCATCCCCTGCTGCTCCCCAAGGAGCCGAGACAGACCCTCCACCCTTAGCGGCCGACATACATTTTGAAATTGAACAGTCATTTACTCATATACATCAACCCGTTTTAGCCAGACTATCTAAAATTGAGACTTTCCTAGAATCACTAATCCCCACTCAAACTGATAAGACTAACTCTAACCAGACAAGGACAAGGGCAACAGAGCCCCCCTTACAACACTTGAAGCCTGACTTGTCCGTGACACTTCAATGTACCTCTATGATTCCCCAGGATAGCACAGCTCTTGAAAGAGGGGGCCGTAAGCCAAGAGACTGCCAACAAATTGGTCCGATGGCTGGGGAATTGAAAATACACTCAGAATTTCTAACTTTACAAGATCTCCACTCTCTCCCTCAACCTCGTAGTAACATACTGAACCTGCAGAGAGCTTCCAGCCCCCCTACACTGTCCACTGTGCCACCCACCAGAAGCCGCGATCACAAACTGGGAGATGGTGCTCAAGAATCTTGCGACCAAAGACTAGACCTCCCCCAGCTGTATGTCATTACGTGATAGTTTTGGCGAATATTCCCAAACTTGACCCAACCCAGAAAGAATCTAGAGAGCAGCTCATAACAAAGGCATGCCATTGGATCCGCAAACACGGAGGGGATCGGGGGGAGCTATTCCCCTGTATGCTAATGTCAAGAAGTGTGGCCTGCATGGGTAATTCTATTAAATCAATTTGGGGGACTGTGTGGTAGGTAGTTAGCTTTAACTCTCACCACCTGGTTCAGTTATTTTTTGGCCGTCTACCCGATCACACTTCAAGCCAATCCCACATGTCTGCGCTGCCAGTTGGCTATTTTTACAAACCACCCAGTCCCTCTACAAGGATTGAAGTCCCTTCGTTGGAGCCCAGTGCCAACTATCACGAGCTTCCCCATCCTTCCCTGGCCCAACCTTTCACCCTTTTTCCTGTCAACAACCGCTTCAGTCCTCTAGCAGAGCTGGATGGTGTAGTGTAGTTCCTATATTCCCAATAGGCTCTGCGCATTGGAATAACATATCTTATAGATTTGACGTAGGACTTATATCTACTAGGTCTCTATCAAATATATTAGACTTAATTGTGAGTGCCAGCTAGCTCAGAGGGCACGACAAACTTTCTCGAATAAACAAGAAGGGATTAGTTTCTGACAACCGCATAAACATGAAAACTTTGTTTCCCCAAGAATAAAACTGATCTTCAGAGTCGTGGAAACAATAGATAGATATTTTACTCAGTCAATCGTGCATGCTTCGTTTCATCAGAGGTGCAGAGAAATAGAGAGACGGGCGTTTTCAATCAAAGGATTTATTGAACAGTCTTCTTTCTCATGCAAGTAAAGTGAACTGCTACAATCGTAATACTGGTTGCAAAGTATAATGCGTACAGTAAGAAGAGTATTATAAAATAATACTGTAAAAGCATTGTATGGTTTCTGGACCATAGATAAATACATACATAAATAACAAAGGCTAAAAGTACTCAACTGGTGTTTTTAAAATACGCCTACCCTAATGTACCTAACCTAAGTCTAGTACGAGGGAAGAAGTAAGTGAGGTGTAGCATAGGTTTAGTTTGTCTTTGCCAAGAATCTATCCAAGATTTCTCTTAGGGTCTAATCAGCTCCGTACCTTAGTTTTAGAATGAAGGAGGTCTGGTATCTCGGTCTCGGACTCGATTTCCCAACACCCGCGAGTTGAGCTTGGAAACACTGGAGCTTGATTCTCAGCGAGAGAAAGGATAGCTTCTCTGTCAGTGCGTCAGCTGGAGGGTTGGCTTCCTTGGGCACTTGCTGTAGCGAGCTGCGTCGGGCAAGTAGATAGTCGAGCTGCTCCGAACCACCTTGGGTTTGCTAGGGCAAGTGTAGGCATATTTATACATTGAAGGTGCCTAATTTGACGTAAAGTCGGACATAATAACATCATCAAAGAACCCCAAGGGAATGGTAGTTCTTTGAAAACTCCATGATTTCTAGGACAAATCAATATTCAAGAAAGGAGATGTCCCTGACTGCTGAAGCCGAGTTTTCCAAGAAATAGTTGTGGCTTTTTGGAACTAGTGGAGGTAGCCATGCCTGCATTTGGACTGGATGGGATATGTCTAAATATGGGTATGATTTCTATGTCTATATAAGGGCAATGTGAATTATACCTATATAAGGGCTAGAAACGGTAAATTACGCTTGGGTTCTAAAATGCTACACAATAATGGGTGTGACTGACAGTGGGGGAATAGGTGTTCTTCCAATTCTGTCCAAACCCTAAGTAAACTGGGCCCCAAACTCCCTACATCTCTTACGGCTAGCCACAATCAACCACCCAGCCCTAGTGATTATGTCAAACTTATCTCCTGGAACATTGCCGGACTAAGATCTAAAGTGTCTAACCCTGAGTGGCTAGCAGTCGTCGATAACTATGATCTGATCTGTTTCCAGGTAACATGTAATCCGGGACCAATCGATCTAGATGGTTATCGCTCTTTTTTTATTCTAGCATGCCCCTCTGTTTCGGGCCGTGCTAGCGGGAGATCCTAACTCCGTTGAAAAACACTCTAAAACGATCAGTTTTATCGTTCTCCAATGACTCCCCTTACTACCAAGTTCTCCTTCTAAAAGCCCTGAGTGGAGATAAAATCGTATTAATGAATTTTTATAATAATAAGTTTAGCAATAATATGTCGTTGACACACTGGAAATGGACATCACTACTTTCTCTAACAGCCTTAACCATTCTATAAAAATCTTATGGTGGGTGATTTCAACTAGCACTATTGTCCTTCATCAAACAAAATAGGATCTGGAATGCCCAATGAGTCAGGTGCCCCCATTCCACATTTTCTGCATGATTCTTATGGTGATGCCCTGAATAGATTGTTTGTATTCATGACATGGAAATTATGAATCCTGTAGACCCTAGTTCTGGCATCTTACAAAATACATTTGGTTCGGCTATCCAGGGTTCGACCATAGATTATATATTGATATCTTCGTCCCTTAAAACTTTTGTTTCCAAAACTGTAATTATGCCCTTCCGGTTTAGCGATCATGAAGCCATAATTAGTGACTTGGAATGGGGGAACTCACTTAGAGCAGACTAGGCACATCAAACAAAGGGATCATTCTAAAATGGACAATGGCGGACAAAGCAAGAACCACTACAGCCGTGGTTGGTAAAAGATATAAGGACATCATGACTTGCCTGGCAGGGAACCCTGATTCAAGACTGATAATCAAGGCCTTCGACCGGATATTACTAGAGGCCAAACAAGCCCTAACCAGGGCCAGCTCAACCGTGAACACATCAGGCCCCAAATGGTTCGATCAGTCATGCACCAAGTCCCTATACGCCCTACATCAGGCTCTTAAATCTATCCCCAGAGATGCAGAACTAGTTAAGATCTTGCGTCACTGACTCACTGTTACTCAGAGGCAAGGAAGCTAAGAACCAAAACACTTGAGGAAGAGGTGTGGGAACAGCTGCACTCTCAAACAATGCCAGGGATTTTTGAAGAGTCATCAATGTCCCATTTCTTAAACCTCGAGAGGAGCCAAGCACAGACTGCCACATAGATGAGGAAGCTTGGCTTGCAAATTTTTCTTCCATTTTTAACCTACCTGTGGAGGGAGTGGTCACCCAGCAGACACCTAGTATCTCTCTAATTAAGTCTCCCTTATTTTTTAATTAATATGAAATAAGAGAGGCTCTCTCACAGTCTTCAACCAACAGAGATCCTGGTCCGGAGGGCACACCAATTGTTTTTATCATGGAGCAACCAGATCAATGGGGTCCGGTCCTGACCAATTTTTTTAACACTATTGCAAATGTAGGCCCTCCGGATTTGTGGAAGAGGCCAATTGTAATTCCAATGCTTAAGAAGGGAAACAAATCTGAGCCCAAAAATTACAGGCCAATTTGTCTACTGTAATTAACATCAAGGAGCATAGAGGGAAAACAGTAGTCGTAGGTCGCCCTCCACTCAATTATATATTCACAAATAAGACCCAGACCACTTAGGCATTAAATCTTGACCCACTTTGTGGTGTACCATCAAATGCAAATCATTTGCAAGATACTCCTCTCTTTAAATAGTTGAGGTAGGAGGTACATCCAGGTTATGCCTTGTTTAAAATATTTGCCCAGTCCCGTGGGGACAACAAACAAACAAACAGTTGTGAGACAAACAAGACACACACTTAAGTGTCAAACTAAGACAAATTAGAAACAAGGGTGTGTGAGCAAGATGGCGCCTCACGGGCGAACCACCAACGGGAATCTGGCAGGTACTCGCCAGGATTGCCCTGCTCTCATCATTGGCACCATCAAGCTCAAAGGAAAATTGTGTCCACAAAACAAACAAAACAGTGCTTGTGAAAGAATGCAGTGTGTGAAAACAGACAAAAGACACAAAGGAATGTGTTAAACAAAAACCATATAAAAGCCACACAAACAACACATAGTGTAACTTTATTCTCTCGGTTAAGTGCTGGTTGAGGGTACTTAAAAAGGAGAGACAGGCTAATACCTATCTAGCACTGCTCTACTTGCCGACATGTTTCATTGCCAGTCTCAATTCAGGCAATTTCTTCATGGCGTCACAGGTTTGGCCACTGCATTAGGACATACTTTGTCTTCACAACTGTAAAAAACAAATGAACACGCACCAATTTGCATGTGTATTTGTCAACCTTCCTTGTACATAGAGCCCTACCATAGGGCTTCTAGGAAGTAAGAGCACTCAAAACAACAGACAACATCCATTATTTACCCTCAATCGACCACCATGGCGCATACCAGTCGAGAGGTTCAACCCCTAGTCAAATTCGGTGTACCCCAAAACGTGAGTCACCTTGCCTTCTGTGCAGTTCACTGCAAAACAAAGTGTTTATGTTTCAGCTACATTCCCTGTGTGGTTGTCTCTAGTTTACCTCACAACACATAACAATTCTGTTAGTCATTAAAAACTAGGGAAAACGGTGAGGTTTAAACCCTGTTATACTCAGTTGTCCCACATTGTCAGTAGCAGCTCACACTTATAATTGCCTACATCCCCCAAAGATGAAGAGTTATTCGTTTATGCAAAATGTCAGGCGTCAAACGCGATAACTGTCTGGAACACAGAATGAATTGCGCCGAAATATTTCTAATTCGCATTCCTACGAAAACTCACAAGACTTCAACTCGGGAAAGTACGTGTTACACAGCAGAAAATCAATGACCCCTCAACACTTTTAGAGGCTTCTATTTGTTTTGTCAAAATCACGTAGTTAAGCAAATGTTCGTGTCAACATAATATTGAACACGATATGCGCCTGTCTCAAAGAGCATATACCACCGCTGTATTCAAACTTCAACGTCCTACGTGCAAGCCTACAACCGGAGATCTTACACCTTACCAGGAAGAGGGTCGGGCCGGCAATCACTCAGCACTCGCGAACGCCGGCAAGCGGAAAGGCGTGGTTCAAGTAGTCCCTGTGTGACGCTGTAGCATCCCGTCATCTCGCGAGGGCACGGGGCTTTCATTTTGAGTTGGGACAAAAACTTGTATATTTCAACAAGGAAACAGCGCGGACATAGCCGGGCACACCATTAAAACCTGCCAACCTGTGACCCATACCATTACTTGTTAGAAAATAATCCTAAAAATATTTTTTTGTCTCGGTTCTCTAATATGACGAAGAAAACTTTATTAAGTGCATTGTGGCAACAATAAGCATAAATGTGCCCACAGATTAATTCCACATGGAATGTCAAAGAACATACCATTAGATCCTGATACTAGTTATTGACACATTAAATATACAGGAAGGCATATGGAAACATATCCATTGCAGACACAGAAAGCAAAAGCCACTGGCTCACCAATGAACCTGACAGGACACAGAACCTCTATTTTACTTTATTCCATTCAAGAAGTTCGTTGAGACCTATCCTTTCACATTTATCTTGGTAAATCCATCTGGCCTCCTTGGTAATGAGCAGCCGCTCCACCATGCCAGACTCTCCTGTCACTTTCTCCAACACTACCCACCGAAATGAGTGTTTATTAGTGTGGCAATGTTGTACTAGTTTGGTAGTCAATTTCCCTGCTCTAATCGTGCTAAGATGCTCTTGTATCCGCGTTTTTACCTTGCGGGTCGTGAGTCCTATATACTGTAACCCACATTCGCACTCCAACCTGTACACCACATTTGTGGTATTACAGTTACTGAACTTAGTCAGAAACCATTCTTTGCCAGATTGCAGGGTTACACTTGTCGTCTTGCAAGTGAGGGGGCACACAGAACAGCTCCCACATGGAAAATGTCCATTGGGGATTGTGCTATTTTTGGCTCCATTGTTGACTTGTGTCCTGGTATGGACCAGTTTATCTTTCAAATTGCTAGCGCGCTTAAAAGCGAACCTAGGGGGTGGCATTTTGAAATCTCCATTCGACAATTATGACCAATGTTTACGTATCGATTGTCTTATTTTCGTGGCCAATGGATCAAAGGTCATGACCACTGGGAGACAATCGCTTTTTTCTTTCTGGTTAACCTCAAGGAGAGCGTTCCTCGGTGTATTAAGTGCTCTTTTTCTGGCTTGCTTTATGATTTTTGCAGGGTAATTCCTTCTCTGGAATTTCTCACACAGAACTTGGGCCTGCTCATTATACATTGCCCTAGTAGTGCAGTTCCTGCGAAATCTAAGGAACTGCCCCACCGGCAGGTTATCTCTCAGGGCCCTTGGATGGTATGAATCATATGCCAACAGAGAGTTCCTGTCGGTGGGTTTGTGATGCACACTCGTCAGGAGGCCCCCACTGTTAGCTGTAATATCCAAATCAAGATATACTGCTGATTCACGGCTGTACGACCACGTGAAACGCAGGCATTGATCCTGCACATTTAACCAGTTGAAAAATTCCAATAGAGTTGGTTCATCCCCAGTCCAGATGCAGAGCACGTCGTCAATCTATCTCCTCCAGAGGCGCAAATGGTCTCTGAAGGGATTGGTGGTGGGGTAGATGACGTGCTCCTCAAACTGGCCGACATATATACATGCTAGGCTGGGAGCCATAGTGGCCCCCATGGATGTTCCCGTCGTTTGCAGAAACAGCTTATCCTTGTAGCTGAAAAAATTCCTGGTTAAGGCTAATTCGATGCACTGTAAAACAAAAGTTTGTGGTGCATCGTAGAACCACTCCTGTGACCCCAGGGCGCGAGCTGCTGCCACCAGCGTGGCGTCCTGGGGTATACAGGAGTACAAAGACTCAATATCAATTGTCACTAGGATCTCTGCAGAGGGATCAAATGACATGTCATTGATGATGTTTAAAATATCCATAGTATCCTTAACAAAGGATTTCTGTGTGACTACCGATTCGCGCAGAAAGTAATCAGCGAATTGCAATAGTGGTTCAAGAACCGACTGTATTCCGGACACGATGGGTCTGCCCGGAGGGGGCCTAGCTGACTTATGGATCTTTGGGAGGATGTAGATAGCAGGACTTCTAGGGCTGGTGTTCACCAAGAACTCCGCTTCCTTCCCAGAAATCCAATTCTTTTCCTTAGCTTCTCCCACTAATTCTTTTATGATGGTAAGCAGTTCCGGGGTGGGATCTCTATTCAAGGGCTGGTAATTAGCACGGACATTGAGTAAGCGGTAGACCTCAGTTTCATAGTCACAGGTGTTAAGGACAACTACCGCTCCCCTTTGTCTGCACTTTTTATGGTCAGGTCACAGTTGTTCTGCAAGCTTTTAACGGCTTCCCAATCTGACTAGGACATGTTTTTGTGAATGTTGTGCACTTCTTTGGTCTCTAATGCTTCGATATCATTTAGCACTTTAGACTCAAAGACCGCAATCTCGGGTCCCAAAGACGCACTAGTTGGTACAAATGTGGAAGGTTTTCTTAAGTTGGTACTGAACCCTTTCTGAAGCTCTTGCGGTTGATTAGCAAAGAATTTTTTTTTGTTTTATCTTCCGCATAGTCTCAAAGAATTCTACTCTGCAATTAAAAGAGTCATGGGTGGGGGTAGGAACAAAGCCTAGTCCTTTATTGAGCACTCTTAATTCGTTCTCAGACAGGGTATAATTGGACAGATTTACCACTATGTTGTTTATTGGGGTTGTCTGCCCCTGCTCCTGGTTTGTCGTGGGGAGAATGCTTGCCATTGTCGTTGCTGTCGATTGCCACGCCCTCTTCCCCTTCCTGCTTGTCTGGTTCCTCTGGTATTCCCCTGTCCCTGACCTAAAAAAGAACGTAATAAGACCCCCAAATCTGCGTTGTTTTGTTCCTGGGTATTAAACCTCACTCTGTTGGCTTGAGGCCTATCTTGTTCGTCCTCACTGGACGTGTTGTCGAAGGTCCAGTTTGCTGGAGTGCGTCTTTGATGTTGTCTGCCACCCCACCCTCTACGTTGGCCACTTTGATTGACTTGTTCTGGCCCTGACTGATAGTATGTGTCAGTAACGTAGTATCTGAGTCTGCAATGGATATGTTTCCATATGCCTTCCTGTATATTTAATGTGTCAATAACTAGTATCAGGATCTAATGGTATGTTTTTTGACATTCCATGTGGAATTAATCTGTGGGCACATTTATGCTTATTGTTGCCACAATGCACTTAATAAAGTTTTCTTCGTCATATTAGAGAACCGAGACAAAAAAATCTTTTTAGGATTATTTTCTAACAAGTAATGGTATGGGTCACAGGTTGGCAGGTTTTAATGGTGTGCCCGGCTATGTCCGCGCTGTTTCCTTGTTGAAATATACAAGTTTTTGTCCCAACTCAAAATGAAAGCCCCGTGCCCTCGCGAGATGACGGGACGCTACAGCGACACACAGGGACTACTTGAACCACGCCTTTCCGCTTGCCGGCGTTCGCGAGTGCTGAGTGATTGCTGGCCCGACCCTCTTCCTGGTAAGGTGTAAGATCTCCGGTTGTAGGCTTGCACGTAGGACGTTGAAGTTTGAATACAGCGGTGGTATATGCTCTTTGAGACAGGCGCATATCGTGTTCAATATTATGTTGACACGAACATTTGTTTAACTACGTGATTTTGACAAAACAAATAGAAGCCGCTAAAAGTGTTGAGGGGTCATTGGTTTTCTGCTGTGTAACACGTAATTTCCCGAGTTAAAGTCTTGTGAGTTTTCGTAGGAATGCGATTTAGAAATATTTCGGCGCAATTCATTCTGTGTTCCAGACAGTTATCGCGTTTGACACCTGACATTTTGCATAAACGAATAACTCTTCATCTTTGGGGGATGTTGGCAATTATAAGTGTGAGCTGCTACTGACAATGTGGGACAACTGAGTATAACAGGTTTTAAACCTCACCGTTTTCCCCAGTTTTTAATGACACACAGAATTGTTATGTTATTTGAGGTAAACTAGAGACAACCACACAGAGAATGTAGCTGAAACATAAACACTTTGTTTTGCAGTGAACTGCACAGAAGGCAAGGTGACTCACGTTTGGGGTACACCGAATTTGACCAGGGGTTGAACCTCTCGACTGGTATGCGCCATGGTGGTCGATTGAGGGTAAATAATGGATGTTGTCTGTTGTTTTGAGTGCTCTTACTTCCGAGAAGCCCTATGGTAGGGCTCTATGTACAAGGAAGGTTGACAAATACACATGCAAATTGGTGTGTGTTCATTTGTTTTTTACAGTTGTGAAGACAAAGTATGTCCTAATGCAGTGGCCAAACCCGTGACCCCCTGAAGAAATTGCCTGAATTGAGACTGGCAATGAAACATGTCGGCAAGTAGAGCAGTGCTAGATAGGTATTAGCCTGTCTGTCCTTTTTAAGTACCCTCAAACAGCACTTAACCGAGAGAATAAAGTTACACTATGTGTTGTTTGTGTGGCTTTTATATGGTTTTTGTTTAACACATTCCTTTGTGTCTTTTGTCTGTTTTCACACACTGCATTCTTTCACAAGCACTGTTTTGTTTGTTTTGTGGACACAATTTTCCTTTGAGCTTGATGGTGCCAATGATGAGAGCAGGGCAATCCTGGTGAGTACCTGCCAGGTTCCCGTTGGTGGTTCGCCCGTGAGGCGCCATCTTGCTCACACACACTTTTTTCTAATTTGTCTTAGTTTGACACTTAAGTGTGTGTCTTGTTTGTCTCACAACTGTTTGTTTGTTGTCCCCACGGGACTGGGCAAATATTTTAAACAAGGCATAACCTGGATGTACCTCCTACCTCAACTATTTAAAGAGAGGAGTATCTTGCAAATGATTTGCATTTGATGGTACACCACAAAGTGGGTCAAGATTTAATGCCTAAGCAATTTGTCTACTGGACAGCACTGCCAAGTTGATGGGCTGCGTCTTATTAAATAAGCTAGAGGAATGGGCCACCCACCATAACATTTTGATCCAGGTGCAATACGGGTTCAAAAAGGGGAGCAGAACTTAGGATCAATGCCTCAATCTAAGCTTATTGATGGCCAAGTACACCCAAGTAAAGCAGGGGAGTTTATACCTGACATTCATCGATCTTTCAGCAGCATTTCACTGCTTTACCCATCACTGTCTGTGGAGCATAATGGCAGAAATTGGTATTGAGGAGGTGAAAATTTCATCAGAGAGCTCTGCTCATCGGCTTTGGCAAGTGTCCCTTACGGGCGAGTGCTCCAGGTCATTTCCAATCAATAGGGGAGTGCGCCAGGGTTGTGTTCTAGCCCCATTCCTTTTTTCCATGTACATGAATGGGGTAGAATCACCCCCGCTAAACTCCACACAGGATGTCCGTTGATCAACAAAATGTGCACCCCAATCCTTCTTTATGCAGTTGATGCAGTACTAATTGTCCGTACTGGTCGAGCTTTGAAGCAGCTATTGGATAACTATGTTAGATACATGAGTAGCTTAGATCTAATGACAAATGAGGCGAAAACCTTTGTCCTAATATCTAGGAGTAAACAAAGGAAGGCCCAGATTTCCATATAGCGTGACGTAAAATAGCACACACAGACACCTTCTCTTATCTCGGAATAAGCTGGTCTAACATGATCACCAATAGGGGTTTAGTGTTCGAGAAGAGCATCATTGCATTAAACTCCTTCATCAAGAAACTGGGCGCAAAGCCCCTTGACCTGGTTAAAAAGGTTTAATCTTCCAAATCAGTAGCACCCTATGGGGCAGGGATTTGGGGAACTGTTAATCCCCATAACCCCCAGATCATCGAGGACTCCTTCTGGAAAAGACGTTTGGCTCTTCCACCCAGATGTTCTAATTTCATTTGTCATGCAGAACTCGATATCCCTTACATTAATGACACAATTAGGCTGTCGCCAATACTTTTATGGCACTCTGAATCTCTGAACCTCACACAGAGGCTGATAGAAGATTGCCTCTGCCTCCACCATGCCCACAGGATCTTGTGGCTAACACACATCAAAAATAGCCTCTCTTCCCTTGGTTTATGGCACTTGTTTACATCTCCATCAAACCGCACCATTGTCTCAAAAAAAGAATTAAGTCAATATATTCCAAGCAAAGAGCAGCTCAGCGATTTAAGATGAATTGCACAAAAGTGTCTGTAAAATTATATCTAGAAGGGCTAATAGATCTGGAAGGCATAGACTCTTATTTATATTTTGTGACCAATCCACGCCACCAATTTATTTTAGTGAGGTTCAGATTGAATGTTATCCTCTATATGTTCTCCTATCCAGGTGGAATATATTCTATCCTTGACCTCCTCCTTTGCCCGTGCGATGGTATTTCCCTTCAATAAAATTTACACATCTATTTCTTTTGCAAATTTTACAAGGATCATAATATTAGATTCATCTGGCCTCTCATGTGCAAACACCGTTTTACTCAATGTCGTCCTGGGATGTTTTTTTTTTTTCCAATCATTGCCTGATACATTAGTGTGTTAATCTGTGGCTTCCTTTTTGTTACTCTCATGGAACACTATACAACTGTGTAATCCTTCTTAATTAATTTTGCCCTTTTTCTCTGATTGTAAATCATTGTTTTAAATTTCTGTATTATGAAAGCTGCATTTTTAAAGTCTATTTTTATAATGTATATTTTTGTACTTTTGTGATCTTAATTTCCTAAGTACCGAATAAAGTGATTTGACTGACTAACTGACTTACTTCTAAGTCCCTAGTGCAATGCAGTGTGTGTGCCCAGGGCCTGTAAGTCAAATGCTGCTAGGCCTGCAGCACTGATTGTGTCACCCACACAAACAGCTTTTTAAAAGATTCTCAGACCTGCCACCGCAGTGTCGGCGTGCAGTTTCCACTGCCATGGCGACCTGGCAAGTTCACGCTCTTCCCAGACCCTAACCTTCACTTTTATTACACCTGAGTCTTTTTATTTTTATTACATGTGAGTCTTTTTGTAAAGATGATTTTTATATTGTGTGTTTGAAAATACCACTTTTAGGAAGTAGGTATTTTCTTGCTTAGCCATCCTGTGTGCCTCTGCTGGTTTGTGGATTGACCGGAGCTGTGGATGTGCATTCACTGTAGACCGCCACTGGGAGGGTTGAGGTATGTCCTGCCTTTCCTGGATGAGTCACTGCTGGGCTGAATACATTTGGGCTGCGTTTAGAGTAGAGGGAGATTTCCTTTCACCTGAATGGGCCTGGTCTGCCTTACACAATGCTGTCTCCACTTCCTGCCAGGAAGCTGGACCAGAGAGGACAGAACTGGTTTTGACTGAGCAAAGAACCTCTCTGCCACAAGAGAACAAAGAGCAATGGAATACAAATATGGGGACCCAGATCCCATACCTTTAGTATACTTCTAGACTCAAGAGGAACCTCTGCCAAGGAGACGAGCTGGGAAAGCTGCAGGAGAAGTACTGCCCTTTTGCTGTGTGCTGTGTGGGGTTGTCCTGCAGTGGCGGCTGTTTCTGCCAAGGAGAAGGCAAAGACTGTGCTGTGTGCTGTGTATTCTACTTAAAGAAGATCTCCAAGGGCTTGAAGTGGAGCTTGCCTCCTCTTCTGAAGTCTCAGGGCCACAAAAACGTCACCACCAGCTCCCCTGAACTTCCTTGCTGGGAGTTCTGACCTGCCAAGAGGTGCCTGTTGCTGAGTTGGGCCTCTAGAGGTTGTTCCTGCTGTTGGGAGCTGTAAAAGAGATGCAACTAGGAGAAGCGTTACGCATCCCCACCTATTTCCAAAGAACTCACCGCACACCGAATCCCATGCACCGATTTCCAAAGTCCTAGATCACTGCACCGATTCCGACGCAGGCCTGCTGTGCGACTGCAAGAACCATTGCACCATGGTACCACAGCTGGATAGACCAATGAAGTGGTGTTGCTGCCACCGCATCGAGAACCAACGCATCCCCCATCCCCACGCATCACACAGAGCTGCTAAATCTGCAAGGAAACCGGGGTCGCGTGACAAAACGGACACATCACCTCCCCGCACAGTAAGTAACCGATGCATCACCTCCCCTTCAGTAAGGAACTGATGCATCACCTCTCCCGCGAGGCAGTAAGGAACTGACGCGTCACCTCCCCTGGAGTAAGAAACCGACGCATCACCTTCCCTGCACATAAGGAACCGAAGCATCACCTTCCATGCAGCTGTTTTTGTTCGTGATTGTGATATATCCAAGGTACTTTGTGTTGAAAGTGTCACATCTGTAGTTTGCTATGGACAGAACTCTTTTTACCTTCTAAAGATTACCTTTTGATTACTGTATTGTGGATTATTGTTGTTTTGGTCTCGTTTGGTTTAGATAAAACTTACTTATGTTTTCTAAACGGGTGCGGTGTCCAACTGTATGTTTTCACTGTATTACTGTATGTTTGCACAAATGCTTTACACACTGCCTCTGAGATAAGCCTGTCTGCTGGCGTCAAGCTACCAAGGGGGTGAGCAGGGGTTATTTTACAAGTGTATACCCTTTACCCTGACTAAGGAAAAGGGTCCCTACTTAGACAAAGGTGCAAACCATTGCCATCTAGACAGTAAGGAATGGACATTTGGCTGTGCAGTAAAAAATGTTTCCCAGATAGCAACAAACATTCCCATTTGAGAACTTGCAGGAAACGGCTTTTGACTGTAGCAGTGAACAATGTTGCCTAGATAGTGTCAAACATTCCCATTTGAGGGACTGGGGGAAAGATGTTTTAACTGTATCAGTAAACAATGTTGTCCAGATAGTATAAATCATATCCATTTAAGAGAGTGGGGGGAAGGGATTTTGGCTGTAGCAGTAAACAAAGCTTTAAATAAATGAAAGTAGTGCAAACCGAATTGAAGGAACTAAAGTTCTTTGTTTGTTTTTCTAGTCACACGAATTAATGTTCACATTACACATATGAAAAAAGGACAATTGATGGAGAGAATGCAGAATAATATGATACATTCACCCCAGTGCAGAGATCTGGGCTTAAACTCATCATTTTTTTGCTCACCATGCCATTCCTGTTTGGACCCAGCCATATGCAAATCAGTCTTGACCCTGCGCCCATTGGAAACAGTCTAGCCGTAACTGCCAGGCCAGGTCCTCCCTGGACTGGAAACAAGCATCCTAGGACCGGTTTCGGGCTCTCAGCCCTCATCAGCCAGGAAAGCTTGACTCCAGTGGCATGGAGAGCACAGGACCCACGTCTGGCCATACCCGTCCCACTCGGGGTGACAAATGCAAAAAGAACAATTGATGAAAAGAATGCAGAACAATGTCATACATTCACCCCAGTACAGAGATCTGGGCCTAAATCCCTCTTTTTTTTGCTCACCATGCCATTCCAGTTTAGACCCAGCCATATGCAAATCAGTCTTGACCCTGCGCCCAATGGGAACGGTCCAGCCCGAACTGCCAGGCCAGGTCCTCTCTTGACTGGAAAAAAGCATCCTAGGACCGGTTTCAGGCTTTCAGCCCTCATCAGCCAGGATAGCTTGACTCCAGAGGCATTGAGAGAATGGGACCCACATCTGGGCATACCCGTCCCACTTAGGGTGACAAATGCAAAAAGAACAATTGATGGACAGAATGCAGAATAATGTCATACATTCACCCCAGTACAGAGATCTGGGCCTAAATCCATTGTTATTTTGATGACCATGCTATTCCAGTTTAGACCCAGCCATATGCAAATCAGTCTTGACCCTGCGCCTAATGGGAACAGTCCAGCCCGTACTGCCAGGGCAGGTCATCCCTGGACTGGAAACAAGCATCCTAGGACCGGTTTCGGGCTTTCAGCCCTCATCAGCCAGGATACCTTGACTCCAGTGGCATGGAGAGCACGGGACCGACGTCTGAGCATACCCATCCCACTCGGGGTGGCAAATGCAAAAAGAACAATTGATGGACAGAATGCAGAACAATGTCATACATTCACCCCAGTACAGAGATCTAGGCCTAAATCCATCGTATTTTTGCTCACCATGCCATTCCAGTTTGGACCCAGCCATATGCAAATCAGTCTTGACCCTGCACCCAATGGGAACAGTCCAGCCAAACTGCCTTGTGCTCAATGGACTGGAAGCAAGCATCCTAGGACCGGTTTCAGCCTTTGAACCCTCATCAGCCAGGATAGCTTGACTCCAGTGGCTCCTTGTGTTTGCTTTGTTTGCCCTAAGTTGTCAGGATATGCCCAGACGTGGGTCCCTTGCTCACTTTGCCACTGGATTCAAGCTAGCCTTGGGCTGGACTGTTCCCATGAGGCACAGGGTCAAGACTGATTTGCATATAGCTGTGTCTGAACTGGGGTGGTGAAGTGAGCTAAAGAACAATGATGGATTCCACCCAGATCTGTGATTAGGGGGGAGAGTCTGAAAAGTTTCAGCTCTCTGTCCATCATCTCCTAGTGTTTGCCACATTACATATATGGCACTGTGAGTTTAGAAAAAAAAACTTTACATCTCTTTTTAAGGTTCTAAATCCTAAAGTACTTTCTAGTGAGACAGGTGGACAATACATTTGAGCAGTGTGATACTGCTCTACAGAACTGCTTTTCAATTGATTGAAAAATGTGCTTATGGAGGTACTACTGTGTGAATAGAGGGTAAGCCTGAAGCTGATGACAAGTTGTAAAATGTGAACGGGATTGCCAACAAGGGAATCTTAAAAAGATTTCCACAAAGGATACCACTTTAAACGTACTTAGAGTACCTGGAAGTTCTGTATCTTTTTTGGCCAATGAATCATCAAAATAAATGAATAATTACTTTTGATGTTCCGTCAACAGAGAGTTGGTGAAGTTTTAAAAGGTTATCTTCTCCTTTTGTAGATTAGTTGATATTTTTGTTCTTTTATTCAAACTAGTGGCCAACATGATTACAGAAATAATGAGCTAAAATTGGTTAGAACAAGCATACAAAAATAAAACAGCATGTTCCATTTGGAGTATCATCCTTGTTCTAAACTAATGGACCTATTCCACTCTAGCCAGAACATATAAGTAGTTCTGTCTGGAAAAGAGAAAGTAGGTTTCAGAGCAGATTCAAACAGCTAAGAGGAAGAACAAACTTCCCATAAAGGGTTGTTCTGGAGACTCAGCCGAGTTCTCCTAACAATTGCGGTTGCAACCACCAAGAAACAGAGAGAAGACTGGACTGTCCTACAAAGCATACAAAACAATTCTATCCCCACACTTACTTGAGATCTCTGCGGAATCCCTGGACTGCGGGTCCTCCCCCCATCACTTTACGAGGCAGTCATTATTCTACTGTTCAAACCGTGCAAGCTCCAGGAGAAATCCTCCCCCTATAGGCCATTGTCCCTCCTAAATCATGATAATAAAATCCTTGCCAAAATACTTGCCACCTGCCTATCTTTATTAATGGATAAAATAATTTCCTCATTCCAATCGGGTTTTATCCCCAACCGTTCCACATCAATAAATCTTCGGACTATACTTGCTGTTATTAATCAAATCAATCCTGGGCTCCTGGCTATTGCAGTCATGCTCGACGCTAAAAAAGTGTTTGACTCTCTGGAATGGCCATTCCTATTGGCTACCTTAGACAAACTCGGAACCTCAAAAGGTTTCAGTGCACTAATTTGCCTTCTCTTTGCTGCCCCACTAGCCCGATTAAAAATAAATGGCAAGTTAACCAACCCTTTTACATTAACCAGCGGCACCAGAGAAGGATGCCCGCTGTCTCTTATCTTATTCATAATAGCTATGGAGCCTCTTGTACGTTATTTTCAAGAGCAGCATTTAACGAGAGGTCTCCGTTTCCACTGCGCCCCCCTCTATGCAGATGACATAATGCTATTTGTCTGTGACCCAGAAACCAATCTGCCCCCACTACTCTGTCAGGTAGTCGGCTTTGGCACCCTTTCCACCTCGCAATTAATTGGAGCAAATCGGAAATGTTCCCAATAACAAATGCAGCAATCCTGTGTTCACTGGAATACCCCCTAAAATGGTGCACCAACCCACCAAGGTACCTGGGAATCTAACTCCGCCACCAAAGCTCAGAAGTTATATGCTTGAATTACGGCCCAGCTATGGATAAACTGACATCCTGAGTGCAACTTTGGATAAAACTTCCATTATCCATGGCAGGCAAAATAGCAGTTATAAAAATGGTAATGCTCCCTCGCTTTTTTTACCTGTTCCTTAACATTCCCTTAGGCCTCACCACTGCCTTTTTCGATTCCCTTCGAAGCGTTCTAACACAATTGATATATATGAGCTGGGAAGCAACCCAGGATTAACTGGCACCCTCACCTTGCCATATGAACGAGGGCGGTTTTGTGTTCCTGATTTCTATCTCTATTACCTGGTGGTGCATGCGCCCGGTTACAGTTTCTGAAAACAGAATGGTCCCAAGTCCACCCTTATCCACCTTCCACTATATTACCAAGGGCCTATCCAGTAATGTTACTGAAATACAAACGTGCCCACTGCCAGCTGGGCCTGGGCCTGGACTAAGCTTCAACTCTATCTCAACTACGATCAGTTACATTCCCCACACATCCCCCTTGCTGATAATCCCTGGCTGACATTAACTACAAATGCTCCCACTAAGTTCACCCTATCCAGCTGCCGCCTGCTCCAGATAGGTGACCTATTTCCTAATAGTGAAATGTGTACAATCGCATCCCTAATGGAAGTTTACAACGTGACATATATGGATAGGTTCATACTACACCGACTATATAACCAGACCCCCCAGGATATAGCGGCATGGATTAGCAAATTTAGCGGCATAAAAATGGAAATTTAGCGGCACAAATATTGAAATTTAGCGGCATTTTTGCGGCACTTTATTTTACAAATAATCATTCATTTTCAGCCTGAAATCAATGGAAACAGTTTTAGTAGAGTATTCCACTTTGAAATAGGCCTGTTTAAAGTGTCTGCATCTCTACGGAAGCACAGCTCCAGTCCTAACCTTGTGGGAGGGAGCTGTATTTCTCCCTGGGATGTTCTACTGCCCACATGTGCACCCCTGTAGGGGTAACACGCGCTATATAATTGCTAACCTTTTTTCCTCTTCTATCCCTCCGCTATCCTTCTGAATCCAAATAACTGACTAACCTATCCACCACTCAATTTATTTTCATATTTCACTATACTAATTCATTACTAATCCTTCTTGGGTTCCAGAGTAGCGTGCTACGCGCCAAAAAAGCGATTTGACGCCTCGTCAGGGGTAGTAAGTGCTATATAACTGCAATTACAATACTAAGAACTCCCTTGCGTAAGGTTTCGGAAGACAGTGCACCCTGGCAACCCAATAAGGGGAACACTATGTAACTTTTTCTGTAGGATAGGGCAGTTTTTTTGCTGCTCTGACACAAAAACTGACCATTGTGCTCCGGGTGTGGGTAGAAAGCCATTGTCTGCATTCCTGAATGCATGGCGAGAGCAGAGGGGTGCCATTAATGAGCTGAAGTGGATCCAGAGCGCAGGGAGTCTGCATTCCCCCAAGCCCCATAGGTCATCAAACCACTCCTAATTAGCCCCATCACCTTATGGAAAGTGTCATTTCTGTCTGGGTGGTGTCGCATCTGGGGGATTGGCAAGGGATTTAAAAACCTATGCTGTCTCCCAGGTAATCCTCTTTTGTCCTCTTCAACTCTGGATCAGAAAAAAAAAAAGGTAGAGGACACGCCGTTCTCCACTTATGACTCTACTTGATGTTATCAAGTGAATTGTCTATGTTCTGTGTGCACAAGGGTGACTCTCCTTATAACCGGAGGCAGGGCACTTTCTTTTTCCATCAGACACTGACTTTTATAGCTGCCTAGGTAGAATTCTTCAGAGTTGGGTACAATTCCCTGAATTACAGGATCAATTAGTAGACCGTTTGGCTGGAGTGTGTTGTGTGGGGGGGGAGGAGGAGTTGCCCGTGACCTACTCACCCTGCGGCAGTAATTGTGTAAAAAGAGATCATTTTTATGCCATAAAACCCCTTCATTTGAAATTTCATTACAGTATCTATGAAGGTTTGACCTAGGCACAGGGACTGGTTGTAGAGTGAGGTGGGTGGTGAATTGCATTTCAGCTCTACCCTGGGGATGCCCACAGCATGACCTCGTGCAGGGACGATTCCGGAAGCTGTTTCCTGGTTACTGGTTCTGTAACTATACAAACTCTGCATTCAACTGCAGGTTTATGTGCTTTTCTGAGTATATATTATGGAAATGTTTCCTGGTGGTGGGAATCTACCTCGTGGGGGAGGAGGGGTGTAAATATTGTACATTGGTGAAACGCTGTCATCATTATGTGCATCGTCACAATATGTAACGTGTTTTTCAGTGTACGCATTTGCATACAATCTGCACCATTCATAAAACTGCGACTTTATAAATTTGGAAGTCAATCTGAGCTACGGTCTACTGTTGAATACGGCAAACTTGTCAAGTGTACTTCTTTCTTAATTGGTAGTGTGAAGGTTGGAGCACATATGTGCACACTGAAGACCGTAATGGTTTTACGTGGTTTGAATTATAGTGTGTTTGCACATGTGCCTGTCCTGCATCTGAATGTTTTCGTGTGTGCATAAATGAGGGTTGGTGTTCCTACGTGTGTACCTTTGTGTGTTTGTCTTTCTGTATTTGATTGTTTTGTGCATTTGGATTTGTTTACATGCGTGACTGCGTTTGCGTTTGTTAAGTAACTGTTTTTTTAAATATACAACGCCTCGATGTGGCTGAAGACGAGGCGATCGGGGGGAGAAGCAGTAGTGAAACCTAAAGACAAACAAACCAAGCAGGGCACAAGTCGTAAAAAAAGAAGTGGGGGGACGCTCTCACTGGAAGTGACGTCACAACAGGAAGTGACGTCACGAACGGTGCCGAGCTCCTGGTCCCAGAGAGGCCAAAGAGTGAAGTCCAGCTGTTTGGCAGGGGGGACGGCGTCCCCCCCGGTAAAATAAGTGGGGGGATGCCGCCCACCCGCGTGGTACCCCGACTCGAGCCCTGAAACCAAGCAATCTCACCCTTGGTTTAAAAATATCTTTCTATCTCTTCACGAGTAATTCCCCTGCGTCAGACACTCTGCCTTTCTTTGAGGCCTCCGCCTGTCACGTCTGAAATATTTTCTCCAGGCTATGAATTTCTTACCTTGTTCACAGCGAAAAGCTTGGAAGATATTTATTTAGTAGGATGGGAAACACAAAAACTCTTCATTTGACACGTCTCCCTCCCTCACAGTGTGTGTGAAGAGACAATAGAGTCTCTTATTACCGTTCATGTGCTGGTGCCTCGAGAGCACAGATAAATGAAACTCGGCTGGTTGTGTGGCTATTTCGGCTGTACGCGCTCATGTGGTGACGTAGGTACGTTCAGCCAATAAGATGTCACCACCTTTTTTGCTGCCTGCCGAAGACCTTTTTCGCGGCCAAAAAGGTCAATTTCGCGGTCATCGCGCCCTTCAGCTGATTTTGCGATTATTTTGCAAATCGCGAAATCGCGAAAAGCTGGAGGGTCTGTATAACACTATGCACGTCATTTTCCCAACTGCGCCAGCGGAACCCTCTGAGTTTCCACCTCTGTCTAATTATCAGCACAACAGATAGCTCTCACCTGGTTTCTCGACTATATCATATGGCACTCCCCCTGAAGCCGGTGATGGAAAGAGGAGCGCGGGCAGACCGGGAAGCAGATTTAGGGTCCCCTCTGCCAGACTCAACATGGTGTTTCTGTTGTGAGCAGACCAGATTGGTTTCCTATAACCACCGACACAAGCTTATTCACTTCAAATGCCTTCATCACATTTATAACACCTCATACCTGTTGGCTAAATTTGATCCTACCAAACCGCATTGCTGCGCTCGATTGTGCCAGAGACCGGGCAGATTTTATGCTCTTAGCATGGAATTATGCATCGGTTCTTACTTATTGGGAGGAAATATTCTGCATCCTGTCTCTAGTGATTGACTTAGAAATAGCCACATACCCACTAACAGCCCTTCTGGGGTATGTCAAACCCCTCCCTGCTGGGGTTTGGCACTTCACTGCCATGGCACTTTTGCTGGCGAAAAGACAAGTTTCTCTGCACTGATGTGCCGTTGCGGTTTTTACAATGAAAGGATGGATTCGAGATTTCATGTGCCATGACACCACGAATGACAAATACTCCAAGCTTCAGCCCCTCACCTCTAGGCCCAAAAATATTTGGCAGCCTCTATGCAACTTTTATTGCTCTACCCCCCTGAAGAGGAGGTAGGCTCCACCTCCTAAGTCATGCTTTGTCTCATGCTGTATACCATTTACATATAAAATATACTCATATGCTCCCGGTGTTGAATCTGAGGATAATTCTCACGCCCACATGCCATGATGTGATCTAGATTCCCTGCACCCTGGTGCCCTATCCAAGTGACTGAAACCACTAAGCATATCCTATTTCCCTTGTTAATCTATCTCTCCAATTTGCCCTTCATTACACTGACCATACATTGCGCATTTCATAATTTCCATCGTCATCCCATCCCATCATTACAGGAATTCAATACCATACCTGAATTCATGGTACATTGTATGTTCCCAGAATGCTTGCTGTTGCCCTTTCGATGTAAAATCCCAACAACCGGCTTTAGTGATTATAATATGACTCTGTTGTTGTTTTATGCTTGTTCAAGTTAAACGACATAACAAATAAAGAAATAATTAATAAAAGAGAGAGAAGGAAGGAATCACAGTAATAGTTAATGATCAGCATAAAACAGAAATTGTTCCCACAAAATGTAAGGAAAACAAAGAAATCCCCATAAACCGTAGATTATGGCAAGTCGGGTTAGCACTACAAAGTTCCAAGGGTCATGCCTGGGTAAGGATGCATGGAAAGAGCCTTGGGTCTCTCTAGCTAGGAACACATACTATATAGAAAGAAGCTAAACATGTTGCAAAAACAGGTGAATGTCTCCATCATTGTCCAATGGTGAGAGGCCTTCCGATTGTCTTCCGTCTTTACCCTCAATTCCCATGGTAAACGTATACTCCAGTAAGAAGTCAGTTTGAAATGGCTACAGCGTATTACAAAAAGTTACATATACAAAGATTCTCTTGAGAAACTTTTGCAAGCTTACTCTGTTAGCTCTCTGTGGTTTCTCGCTGTATTACAATGAGCTGTTCTATGAAATGAAGCATTCAAATTCTGGTATGTCCTTGTTAGATTACAAAATGTAAGCTACAGCCAGCATTTTCTTTTCATTAACACCCTTGTTTATTATGCATATGTGACAAAGAAAGAAATCTAAGTACAGAGAAGTTATATGGTGCAAGAGGAAAAAAAGAGTACGTTTTCTCAAGACACCGCACATATCACAAAAAGTCAAGCCATAGAGTTCAACGTTAAATTACTATTTTATTAAAAGCATTAATTTTCTTAAAGGGACAGTGTTGAATAAATGAGCAGTGCGGCCCAGCAGGTAGAGAATGACAGAAATTAAAGCTTTCTGCAGAAAATAAACGGCATTTTCACTTTTGCACATTAAGATACAGGCACATTTTCTAACATTTAACACATTTTCATTTTCATGTTAATATTTAGCACATTTCTATGTTAATATTATGTGGTGAAATTTGTGTAAAAAATGCAGCTTTATCAGGAGTATCTGAATAAATGGAGTACACTTTTATTACAAGAAGTATTTACAGGTCAGCTTGCTTTTTGCTTTTTTGCACGTTCTCCACAATTTATTTTACCCTCGGATATTAGAAAGGGCTTTATCACTCAAATGGCAGGCAAGTGGTGTCCTTATGCTTCGACACAAGACAAAATTATGACTTGATGAGTAGAATTTTGAAATGAACTGCTGAATGTGAATAGATGTCTTTTTCATTTTAGAAATACTTATATCCGTGCATTAAAATGTTGACATAGACATAAAACAGTGCCACAGAGTGTGTTGAAAAAAATGCCTTTTTCTCATAATATGCACCACTAGTGACCACATGCACATGACATTACAAGGCAAAACTTATCATATTGTAGAAGAATTATAAGAGGGCGAAGTTAGAATAATATATTTGAAGAATTATAAGAGGGTAGAGGAGTATAGAAGAATCAGCCTAATAAATACACGACAATCACTGCGAATGGTGGTGGTTGTTAGACAGAACATCAACTTCAAAAATATTACAATAAAAAACTATGATGCAAGAAAGATTTCAGGCCATAAATATTTCATTTACAAACTTGGAATATAAAGTCTATGAATAGAGAGTACAAACATATTGTGTACGTGTGTGTGTGTTTTGTGTATTTTTGTTATCCTGTCTGAGCATATTTGTTCTGCATCTGTGCTTGCTCATGTGCCTTAAGGTGGCTTTGAGCTTTCCTATGTGCATGTTTGTGTCTCATTGCTACAGCCCCTGTGCCTGCAACTAACAACATGTCATTCTGGTGGCCATGGAAACTGGCCACAGCATCAATAATAGTGGATTTGGTTTAAAAAAAATCATCCATTACTTAAAGTCGTATCGTGGAAAGCAGGCAAATATATTCACTGCAGCAGCATTATAAACAGGACAAAAATGTGCATTCCTGCAGCTTTGTGGAAATTAGACTCATATAGCGGACATTCTCCTCTCTCCATGGATGAGGTTGTGCCTTACTGCTCTGCTTGCAACTCAAATCCCACTGCAGCTCAGAGGGTCCCAAGCCCTCTATCAAGCGCCACGACTCACTTTTGGCAGAGTCACACACATATTAGGCCTTACATACATCTTACTACAAATTGGGAGCCCTCGCCTCCACAACTATCTGTCATGTCGTCTCAACAAGGGAGTAGCCGGAAAATTAAAATATCCCCACTTCTAGCCAAAGCTCTTATAGCACTAAGCAAGCGAAGCAAATCATCACAACCCTCTTGCGTTTTTCATCCAACCATCTATTCATTCATCCTTTCATCCTTACATCCACCTGCTGATATTTACTATTTCACCTTTACATTCTGTCATTCAGTCATTCTTTCATCTATCATTTATTCTTTCACCATTTTGCCTGCCCGCCAATCAATATCTAAACATATCTATCCATCTCCAAACTGGCCAGTTAAACCTATCCATCCATTCATCCATCCCTCTAAGTATCCATCCATCCACCATTTCACCTATCCATCTCTCCATCCATCCTTTTACTCATCCATTCATCCATTTTTTCAGTCATTCATCCTTTCAGCCCTTTGCTCCTCCAGCCACCCTTCCTTTGCCCATCCATCCATCCACCCTTTCACTACATCCAACCACCCTTTCATTCCATCCATCCATCCTCCCCACTCTCCACCCATCTAGCCTTTTACTCAGCCATCCATCTTTTCACTAATCCATCAATCCTTCCACCCATCCATCCATCCCTTCACCCAGTCATCCATCCACTCTTTCATTCATCTGTACACCCAATTCACCCTCCCTTTCGCTCATTCATCCATTCCTTCACTCATCCATCTTTCCTATCCTTTCTCTCTTCCATCCACCCTTTCCCTCTATCCGTCTGTCCATACTCCCTTTCACTCATCCCATCCATCCATCCATCTTTTCACTTACTCATTCAACCTTTCTCTTATCCATTCGTCCACTTGTCAATCCATCTATTCACCATCCCTTTTATTCATCCATATATTCTTTCTCTCATCCATCCATCCACCCTTTTATCCATCTGCCCACCCTCCCTTTCATTCATCCATCCATTCATCCACCGATCCATCCTTTCATTTATTTATCCATCTATTTGGGGAGAGGAGTTGGCCTAACGGCCAGGGTGGTCGACCTCAAACCTGGGGAACCGCGTTCGAGACTCAGGAAAGACGCACAACATCCTGTGATTCTGGGCAAATCACTTAATCTCCCTGTGCCTAACAAAAATGAATGTATCCTTATGTAACGCAACTTGTGCTTGTGTAAAGCGCTCTGATAACCGATACCTCGGGTCAAGTTTGCGCTATATAAAACTCTGTAAAAAAAAAAATAATCTACCCATCCATCCTTTCTCTTACCCATCCATACGTTTTTTCACTTACATCCATTCATCTATCTTATCACTCACTCACTTTCGTCTACTAAATTGCAGACAGAAGAGGCCCGTTAAGTTACTTCATTCCATTGTTGTAGCTAAGGTTCGGAGTTCATGACGCCCACGCATCCATCCTTTCACTCATCCATCCATACATACTTTCGCTCATCCATCTATTCACCCTTTCCCTTTGTCCATCCATCCACCCTGATACTCATCCATCCATCCATTTATGTGTTCACTCACTGATCCGTCCATACTTTTTCTCATCATCTATTCACCCTTTCACTCATCCATTCACCCTTTCATCTATCCATCTCCCTCCCTTTCATGCATTCATCCATCCTTTCTTTAGCTCATCCATCCTTTCACTCATTCATCTGTCCATCTACCCTTTTACTCACACACCCATCCATCCACCCATACTTTCACTCATGCACACACCCACCCTTTCATGGTATTTATGAGCCTCTACCGAGTTTCAGACAGAAGAGGCCCATCAGGAACTCCACCCAGGCTGTTGCTGCTAAAGCTGAGAGGGAGGGGCTTGTTGATGATACCCCTGGGTCTCAAGGTCAGTTACGCATCACCCCTGCTCCTGATTGCCTGCAGTTCCTGGCTCTCCTGCTCTCAGTTCCTTGTCATTCCTTGTTTGTTTTCTTGATTTCTGCTGTTGTTTCTTGTTGTTTAATGCTACAGATGTCCCCTTTCTATGCGCTGATACCTATATGGGTATGTTTCTTCCTTTTTATTGGTGTTTTGTAGAACATTTTGGGTACCTTTTTTCAGGACCATGAATGAGGCGTGGCACGGAGAGGTGTGGCGCAGTGGTCAGAGCGGCGGACTCCAAAGTGCAGGGCTCACAGTTCGATTGCAGGTGGCAGCTCAGCACAGCATCATGTGACTTTGGCCATAAGCTCACTAAATCTCCCCGACGGCCCCCAGCGCCTTGAAACCTTCAGGGGCAATATGTTCGCGCTGTACAAATGGGAAATATTATAGCATCAAATGTACTGTAAGGTGGGTTTGGGGGGCATTTGCTATGGTCTATTTAGTTTATTTCACTCGACTCAGACAAGATTGATGATATTCTTCCTTCTTCCTTTTCTTCTGCCTCTTGGATATTGCTCATATCATTCCACTTAAGGTATTTAACACTTTAAGAAAGGTTTCCGAGATCATAAGCTTACCACTGTTAATTGTTCTTCTATGTAGTCTCTCATCCTCAAGGTCTCCTAGCAGGCATAGCACACCGGATGTTGCAACAAATTAAAAGGTTGGAGTTATTTGATTCTAGCTCCCTCCCTTTTACTTATCTTTGCAGTCTGTTCTTCTGGAAATGCCATTGGTTGATAAAGCTGGCCGTACTATCTGGTGATAGTGCCTCCTGAGATCATGCTCAGGAGCAGGGGTGAGTGAAATTTTAGTAATTTGTTTTGGCATAGTTCTATGAAATTACACAAAAATGCCACTAAACTGCACAAAATACAAGAATGGTATTTAGCGCTCTACTTTAGCATGCAATGGACCCTCGTGTCCATTTTGGATGTGAGGATGAATTTGGCACACAACAAAAACAGCGCGAAAATCACAAGTGTTTGAACAGCAGCCACTTGAATTCAGGTAATTTGTGTTGTTCCTGCGCTCAAATTTTGCAGTGAATATGGCATAATTACGCAGCATGGCATAATTTCGGGAATTTTGTGAGATTACGTCAGCGAAGTGGGCATTTTGCCCGGGCCAACTCAGGAGTGACCTATTGTTGAGTTAAGAGCACACATACCATCAAGACAGTTGATTTCTTTTCAGGTCCATGTAAAGTTTGCTGCAAGTTTCGACCGATGATGACAAGGGTAAATTAAATAAATAATTAATTTTCGCTCATCATCGTCCGTCGAAATCCCCCCTCACCCGGCCCGCCACCCCACCGCTCTTACCTGCACGGGCTGCGGCTGGTCACATGCCCAAACTTAACTTCCTAAAAAAGTATAGTGTGAAACATTTGTGCAAGGAACAATGCTATCCTTGTATGAGATTTGCTGGTATTGTGATACACACAGGGTTAAGTGGTTGTGGAAATGAATGGGATGACCAGTATTGCTTTGTCACAAGAAAGGTAATGCATGAGCAATAAAGCTGTTTGTGTTTTGGACGCATCCGTTTCAGGTGTACGTGACTGAATAATGGTGCTAGGGGACAGAGCTGTAAATGATCCCCCACCCGGGCTGCTCAGCTTGTCAACCATCTTTTTAGAGGTTTCACAGGGGAAGTTGAGTTATGTGTTGTACTCAGTGGAAGTGTCTAAAGACCTTGACAGAGCCTTATGTGTTGTGGAACACTTTGTCTCCTCTGTTGGCCAAAAAGTCACTAGTGAGCCACTGGTGAGGGAGAATTGGTGAGCTTGTCAAGAACCAACTTTCGCTCTTGTCATCCAGTTTGGAGCCCAGAGTTCAAGAGCTGTCGCACCACTCAAGAACCAGAACTCAAATTGTTCTTGCAGTAAGATGTCTTTATGAGGTTAGATTCATAATCTAGTCCAATGTTTCTGATTAAGTGCAATTTAAAAAGCATCATTTTATGGTTGTATTTCCACAAAACTCCATGGGGCTGATCCCACATACCATTGTATAGCTGCCTTGAAATTATATCCTTTAGACCAAAGTTACCCGTTCAATTACCTTTAGTAGCACAATTTGCCACAAGTTTTTCCAGTGTACTCTAAGGGCTAATATTCATGCTTTCACGAAAATTCACCTACTTCAATTTTCAATGTGGGCAAGTATTTTTTTTTGGGGGGGGGGGTCAGCCTCCCTCCCTTAGTTCCAGTCCAGAACTCAAACCCCGGATATGAAATGACATGAAAGTCAGTAAACAGGCGAGAGTGGCATAGTAGATCAAGAATTGAGGTTTAGGTCAGCTGGTGAATCAAACATTTGTGTGCACTTCATCCAGAACAAAAGCAGAGGAGAGGGCTGAACTGCAGCGTGAATGCACCTTGAAGACCAGCCATGACAAGCATGAGTTCTATGAACCAGCAGCTCCTACGTCACTGCCCACTTTACCTTAGCTCCGGGGACATAATCGAGGCCCCTGGAGGGGAGCAGGGGCACAAGGTTTCCTGTTTTGTAGGGGGGCCCCTCACCCTCTAAGTCTAAGCCATTGTATACCTTGCTGAATGCATGCAATGGTATGGAATACGAAATAATCCAAGGCTAGGGAAAGCCACTCTGCTTTCCACGGCGGGTACCTGCACGAGGGGGAAGGGGTGCAAGTGTTCAAGGGACCCAATTGAGCCCAAGACCAATGCATATCTGTGGGTCCTAGGAGACGCCAGGCCCCTCATCACATTCTGCAGGGGGGTGCCGTGGCCTCATTTTGCATTACGCCACTGCCTAGCACGCCCTTGCATCCCACGAGCAGGAAGAAAAATAGAAAAAAATGAATTCGCGAGAGGTTCTACCATGAAATCGTTTAAACAAGACCAACCGGATACACAATTAACCAAGAGGATGCTTAAAAGAAATGCCCTTCGGAAGGAATGACGTCGTTCCCACGTGCCCTCGTGGTCGAAGCGAAGGTTTTTATTAAAGGAGGGGTTGGGGGGGCTAACGGTCTCGAAGGACCTCGAGCGCTGAAGCCAGGGGCTGTCTGCAGGCGACGCTAGCGCCTCTACAGCAATACTTAAGTAGGCCGCACACTGCAAGCGAGTTACAGGTTAATGGGAAGCACTTCAGATGCAGTCACACATCACATGCGCGCGAGGGTCTGCAAACAAGGACCCTCTGTTTCCGAGACTCTTGGGCCCTCGAAATGTGTCTGGGAACGCACTCTGTTTTCCCAGCGGCGTCGACGAGGGTTCTGTTCTCTTCTTTTGTGTTTTCCTGTGTGTTTCTGACTGTTCCTGGCAGCAAGGGAAGCAAAACTCTGCCCGTCGTCACGAGTTCCACTTGCCATGGGCAACTTCAGTGCCTCGCTATGGAGGACACAGGCTGGAAGACGTAATAAATAACAACCGAGGAAGAAACCTTCCAAATGGCATGCTTATTTGTTGATGCTGTCACAGCGTTTTCTAATGACTCAACCACCTCGAGGCGCTGGGATGCTTGTATTTGCTCTTGAAGATAATTAACAGTCGGTCTGCTTAAAAGACTTAGTAGGTGCCATGTGAACATTCTACTGATGGAAGGTCCTGAGACTTTAAACATCACAAATATTGTGTTATTTACATAGCGCTTTACATCACTATGTGGGTAGCTGAGACTGCAGGCAGCGTGCTACCGCCTGGGGGAGTGCGTGGTTGTCAGAGTGTTGTACTTAGAGCAATCCTATGTGAGAAGTGTTTTGGTGTCATTTGTAAGTGAACAGAGGTGTTCTTAACTTGTGGTGGGGTGACGCACCGAGCAGTATGATGTAGAAGGAAGTGTGAGAGAAAGGCACACTAATTAAAATTATAGTTAGGCCTAAATCCTAAATGCAGCCATTCAGCACCAACCTAGTAAGAAGTAAGAGGGGTTGTAGAGTGCTGTGTGAGTGTACAACCCTTCCTAAAAAAAAGAGGGGCAGGTAATTAGAGAAGGCCAAGTAATCCATAAGACATGTGCAAGCTGTTAAATTCAGTGGCGACCAGCACAGGCAAGATCGGTGAGGCGTTGGGGCAGGGCGGGAGCATTGCCGACAGGAGAGTTAAAATGAAATTAAAAAAATAACCTCTTACCTTGCGCTCATCGCATCGTCAACTCGGTAATACGGCGAGTGCAAGGTAAGTGTTTTTTTAATTTTTTAATTTAATGTAACCTATTGCATCGACTGTCGACTCCCCCCCCACCCTGCCCCGCCCTACCGCTCTGACATGTGCCGGCCGCCACTGGTTAGATAATGTACATTTCTGGCGTTTTGGCAATTATGGGAATGGGTCACAAGAGCAGAAGCCATGCACCTTCTTTAAAGGCAGGGATACTACCCACTGCTTTAAAAACACAGCTCATGTATGGGGAGTGTAATAGTATTGGCAAAGTACACACTCTCTAAAGGCCCAAAATTCAGCTACTCTCGTTAGGATGAAAGGGATGAAAATGTTGAGCAGGGGTATGTACCACGCAACCTCTTAGGCTCACAAGGGCTCCCAAAGGTGGACAAGTTCCAGTTGGGAAAGCCCTAGTCAGGTCATGGATCAGGCTCTAACCAATCTACCACCAGTCACATACAGAGCTGAGACAAAGCTCTTTGTGGTTTCGGTCCTAAAACACAAGAACGTATTGACTAATAAGATATACTCTTCTGGCACCAGCACTCCATGTAAGCCCTTCTTCTTTTAAATTACAGAGACCCCTGCTCTTTCTGGTTTCACCCTAGAAGACATTAATGGTGTCACTAGTGATTTGGGGAGGTGGAGGGTTTGCTGGGACCACTGCCCCATCTGTAAATGTCCTGGTCCTCACTTATGCCTCACCACCACTGACAGCCACAGCCAACAGACACAGACATTGCCCTCTCAGCCTGGGAAGAGTAATATTGTTCCTGTTTACATTTCCCGTTTTACTAACTCTTGCATTCCCCAAGACTGACTGCTTTTTTTTCAGGGTGGTATGTTTTTGTACTTTTTCATGCAACATTTTACTCATTCATAGAGCATAGTTTGAAAGTTGTTCTTATGCAGCTGTGTAAGTTCTGGTTGTGGGTGGGCCACGAGTGACAGCTGTGGACTTTAGGCAAAACAGAATGCAAATTTCTCACAGTGCCTATCAGTGGGACAAAAAAGGGTTCGGAATACCTGCTCGTCCAATCCTTTGCCTCTGTGCAAAGCACACAGAGTAATGAATAAGTGTGGCAACTATAATTGTGTTTATATGCAAAAGTGTGTGAAGGAGGTACACCGCTATCACAATACTGGCAAGGTGAAAGTTAAAGAAAATGTAACTGCTGCGTTGTTGTGGTTTGTGTGTTGGGGATTGGTGAAAAGAAGGCAATGCAAGGAAATACGTGCAAAAAAAGGGAAAAGACTGTGCTGAAGATGAGCGATAAAAGTGAGATATGCAGATTGAGTGTTTCAGAAGGATATGGGCCTTTGTAAATATCATACAAAGAGAGAGACTGCAGATGAGAGTGGTGTGAAGAGGAGAACAGGAGTGATTGAAACACTCCGAAGACTATGCCCCTGCCACAGATCATAGTATTCATTAATAATTCACAGTCCACTTAAAAAGTTGAAATTACTTTGTTTGCATGTATATATACATATATATACACACACACACACATATATATGGGAAACAACCTTTACAACGCAACTTTTACAACGCACTACCATTACAACGAATTTTTTACAACGCAAAAACCATTACAACGCATGTTTTTACAACGCAGGTACCTTTACAACGCATACCATTACAACGTAAGTATTGGTAAGTATATAATTATATTTAAAATGTTATATGTTTGGGTTTTTTTTAGGGGTATTTTTATAATTATATTTAAAATGTTATATTTGGGTAAAGGGGTATTTTTAAGGGTTCAGGGTCAGTTTTCAGTTTTTGGGTAAAGGGGTATTTTTAGGGTTCAGGGACAGTTTTGGGTTATTGGGTAAAGGGGTATTTTTAGGGTTCAGGGTCAGTTTTGGGTTTTGGGTTAAGGGGTATTTTTAGGGTTCAGGGTCAGTTTTCAGTTTTTGGGTAAAGGGGTATTTTTAGGGTTCAGGGTCAGTTTTGGGTTAAGGGGTATTTTTAGGGTTCAGGGTCAGTTTTCAGTTTTTGGGTAAAGGGGTATTTTTAGGGTTCAGGGTCAGTTTTCGGGTAAAGGGGTATTTTTAGGGTTCAGGGTCAGTTTTCAGTTTTTGGGTAAAGGGGTATTTTTAGGGTTCAGGGTCAGTTTTCAGTTTTTGGGTATTTTTAGGGTTCGGGGTCAGTTTTGGGATTTTGGGGTAAAGGGGTATATTTAGGGTTCAGGGTCAGTTTTGGGTTTTTGGGGTACAGGGATACAGGGTAAAAATAAAATAAAATAAAAATAAATTTAAATTAAATAATTAAATAAATTAAATGTAAATTAAATCAATTAAATGAAATTAAATTAAATTAAATTAAATTAAATTAAATTAAATAATATTAAATTTAATTAATTTAAATTAAAAAAATAAATATATAATAAATTAAATAAAATAATATATGTAATTAATATAATTTAATATAATTAATTTAAATTAAATGAAATGAAATTAAATTAAATTACATTACATTAAATTAAATTAAATAATATTAATTTTAAATAATGTAAATTAAAAAAATTAATATATACTAAATTAAATTAAATAATATATTTAATTAATATAATTTAATATAATTATTTAAATTAAATTACATTAAATTAAATTAAATTAAATTACATTAAATTAAATTAAATAATATTAATTTTAATTAATTTAAATTAAAAAAATTCATATATACTTAGCAATACTTACGTTGTAATGGTATGCGTTGTAAAGGTACCTGCGTTGTAAAAACATGTGTTGTAAATACATGCGTTGTAATGGTTTTTGCGTTGTAAAAAATTCGTTGTAATGGTATGCGTTGTAAAAGTATGCGATGTAACGTCATACATCCATATATATATATATCAGTTTAATAACAACCTACAATGTTGATGAAAAGAAGGTAAGAGGCATATTGAAAAAGCACTGGCCTCTGCTCAAAACTGACATCAGCCTAGCCCCTCTGATACCCGAGGAACCCTCTATTGTATTTAAACGAGCTCCATCAATGAGGGATGTCTTGGTCAGGTCAAGCCCAGAGGTAGTCTCTAAAAACATCAGGATTTCAGACAAATGTGGCTTTTTTAAATGCATTTCATGCAGGGCCTGTAAGTTCGGGATTAACACCAGTGAATTCCATTCAGCTTTCGACCCTAGTCCCATTAAGACCAGGAACCATTTCACCTGTCGCACCGATTTTGCGGTTTATGTGCTCCAATGTACATGTGGCCTTAGGTACATTGGAAGCAGAAAGTTACAAGCTTTTAACCGCATCCTGCAGCATTTTAGGGCCATAGTGAATTCAGATAAAAATTATCCTGTGGCTCGTCATTTCGAGTTGGTCCATAACAAAAACTTAAATGACCTCAAATATTTCATCATTGATGCTGTACCCAAAAACATCAGGGGAGGAAATAGGGAGAGAGCTTTAAGACAACTGGAGAGCAAGTATATTTTGCTTTTAGACACCAGAATCCCAAATGGGATGAACACAGGAGAGGACATGCATTGTTTTCTCTGATTTGGGTGCTGTATTTACTGTGTCTAATCTGTACTATTACATCTGGTAACATAATATATTCTGCCTGTGGCTTAAAACTGAAAACTGAAAACTGATATCTGACATTTGCTGCCTCATTGAGGCTTAGTTTGCTTTTCCGTCTGACTCTATTGGAGTTATAATTCTGAGTTCTATTTGAGGATTACAATGGGAAAGGTCTTCTTCTGTGTTCTCATAGTATACATATTTTCTGTCTCTGTTCTTTCATTTGTTAGGAAAATTGTCTAGATTTTTTTCCCTATCTGTATTTGACAGGATTTTGGGATTTTATCCCTTTATGTCATGATTGATTTGAATTCACTATCTTGAGTTTGGATGTGAACTGATTATCACGTAATCCTGGTATTTGTATATATGTATATATTTTTGTGTATATATATATACATGCGTTTCATTGAGGAAATTAAGGGCACTATGTCCTAATGACAATTTTTTCCGTATAAATTATCACTTCCCCTGATTTGATTTGTGGTTTTGCTTTTCTTTTTCATGCATAAGGTTAAGAGTCATATATTCCCCATAATGTAGGGTTAACGTGCCGTCCAACCTGCTGTTTTTATTTAATTGTATTTGAAAGTCCTTTTTGTATTAATTAGGATTTGCACTGTGGTAATGAAGTACGTTTTGCACTGTATATAGGTTTGCACTTGCACTTTTTTCTGGATAGAGCCACCAATGACTGCTAAGACCTACTATACGTTTTGCAAAATCCTTTTGATTAAGTGCATAGGATTTTTTAACTGTTGCCTCGGGAGTACCATTAATGGTTTGTAAATTTTCGTGAATTAAGTGTAATTATATGAATCATGAAATAGCCTTTTATTAATATGTATGTTTAGATTCATGCATTTGGTTCAATAGTATGACTTCCGGGTATTAATGGACAGTATGTTTTCTATGTTGATCATTGCTGTTGTGACGTCAATCTGTTTTTTGCACTGTATTTAAACACTGGTATTGGTTCCTTTTGGCCATGTGATCAAGGCTACCGTGTTGTAGCCGAAACGCGTCATGCTGGGGATCTGGGAGCATTAAAACTACCCTGAACCAATTTTTCAGCGTTGCTGTGGTCTGTACCTACGTGGTTGGATCGCCGTTCAGAGCCGATCAGTGGGACTGGTGAACGGATATATATATATATATATATATATATATATATATATATATATATATATATATATATATATATATATATCCAATAAACAGCTTCACTCGTTTGCGAAGAATTACAGGCCACACCGATCCAGTAAAGTAAGTATTGTTTTATTTGAGCAAAAAAACAAGAATGACGCGTTTCAAGCTATCCAGCTCTTGGTCACATTGATGAACTTTTAACTTCCACGTGTTGTAGAATGTTCTAGAAAGTGTGTTGATAGAATACGTTGCATTTCTGACTTGTATGTGTACTTGAATATTAATAAAATTGTTTATATGGAAAATCAGAAAGACAGTTATAGAGAGAAGTTTTGAAAGCTAAAAGAATCAAGGAACTATTCTAATTTGTTCTTTATTACCTACTGGCAGTTGCCAGTAGGTAGTTGTAGAGTTAGGACCGAGTTTCCATAGGAAGAGCATTTTTTGTTTTGCTTATAACTTTGGCGTCATTTGATGAATCTTCCTGAAATTTTTAAAACAAATTCTTTCTTCATATCAGCTCCTAAGTTGAAAGTTTTGGGGTGATTCATCAAGGGGGGGGAAATAAAAGGGGGGTCCCAAAACGTATTTTCTCCATGTTAATTTCTGTAGGAAAGTTTAGACAAGGCTACAGGTCGAACGGGTGAACGGAAGTACCCCAAATTTGGCAGGGAGAAGGGTCTTGGTGTAGAAATCACGCTTTTGTTTATTTGGTGTAAATCCGTTCAGTCGTTTTTGAGAAATATTGAAATTTACAGATATCGATATTAGGGAATTCTGCCATGTGATTGGCTGAGGCGTTACGAGCAGGAGCTTGCTGCTTATTGGCTCTGATGGTGTTGCAACTAGGAAGTGCTGGCCGCCATTTTGTGATTCCATTGAAGCGAGTAAGGGGGAAAAAGGGGGGGAAGTAGGAAAGGAGGGTAGGAGCACTGTAAGCTTTGTGTGGGAGTGTGAAGCAAAGTAGTCACTGTTATCGGTCTGAAAGTGCGGTGTTGCTCAGTGTGACATGGTGCTGATATGATATGGTGCTACACTAGGGTATGAAACCGAGAGCCTAAACCGTGAGGTCATTGCTTTAAAGTGATGTGGTCTGGTGTTTGTAACATACGTGTGCAAGTAGTGATAGTAGGTGTTTATACCATACAGGGAGTGGGAAGCAAACTACTGACCGCTACTGTGTGTTGATCGTATACCGGAAGCGGGAAGCGAAGTAGTTACGCCTACCGGTGTGAAGACTTGGGGATGAAACCGAGGTGATTACTGTAAAAGGATGGGCTCTGGGCGCTGTAGTATACATGTGCAAGTAGTGTTAGCAGGCGTTTATACCATGCATGGAGTGGGAAGCAAACTACTGACCGGTACTGTGCATTTATACTAAACCAGAAGTGGGAAGGGAGGTACTCACGCCTACCGGTGTGAAGACTCGGGGATCAAACCGAGCTGATTGCTGTAAAGTGATGGACTCTGGGCGCTGTAGGTTACTAGCCGCTGTCGTATAAGTGTGTAAGTATTGTTAGTGTGCTTTTATAGTATATAGTGTGTGGGAAGCGAACTACTCACCCCTACTGGTGTGAAGACTCAGGGATTAAACCGTGAGCCTAAATTTAGAGCTCATTGTTGTAAAGTGATGTGCTCTGGCCGCTGTAGCATACCTGTGGAAGTAGTGTTAGTTTGCGTTTATACAATATAGGGAGTGGGAAGCAAAATACTTACCCCTACCGGTCTCAAAACTTGTGGATGAAACCATGAGCTCATTGTTGTAAAGTCATGTGCTCTGTGTAGTATTCCAATGTAAGTCATAGTAGAATGTTAGTATGTAATTCTACTAGAATTTAAGTATGTAATGTTAGAATGTAGGGCTATCATGAGGGGAATCTTGCGGAGTTTGTACACGGTGCTGGAGAAGACGGTTGCCTTGTTGTCTGCTACTTTTGGTGGCTGTTTCATGTGTCTTGTTTTTCTGTAATAAATCTACTTATTGGATCCACTGCTGTCTGTCTCTTCACTACATAAATTTGCCGACGAGCAGGAGAAGGTAAAAAGAAAGCACCACTCACCAATATTTCAAAATTGCTTGCGTTGTGCTGAAGACCCGTTTCCTTCGTGTAGCTGTTGCTACTCATCCCAGGGTCATCGGCTCATTGAACTATGTCATCTGACTTCTGGTAGGATTTACATTTTTAGATTTTGCGCTTCCTCTGCTTCTTCACTATATTCTGGTCACTGTATTACACGTGTGTAAGTAGTTTTAGTATGCGTTTATACTAAGCCTGGGCGGCCAGCTACGCTCCGTGCACGGAGTGCACGGAGTGCCGCCTCCTACGCATTTTGCGTAGCCGGCGTAGCCAGGCGGCACTACGCGCGCTCCGCAGACGGAGCGTAGCCGGCCGCCACCCGCCTCCCTCCCTAAATACCTAAATAAATGTATAAAAAGCTTTTTAAAACACTTACCTTGTCTGCCGCGTCCCCGGGGCTCCCTCTCGCCGTCCCGCGATGCGCGCCGCCATTTCGGATCCTAATGCGCATGCGCGGGCGGCCGCGCATGCGCATTTCTCGTGAGGAATGCGCATGCGCGGCCGCCCGCGCATGCGCATTAGGATCCGATTCGGTGGCGGCGCGAACGGCGGGACGGCGAGAGGGAGCCCCGGGGGCGCGGCAGACAAGGTAAGTGTTTTAAAAAGCTTTTTATACATTTATTTATGTATTTAGTGAGGGCGGGAGGGAGGCGGGCGGCGCGGAGTGGGGCTACGCGGAGTGCGTGGGTGGGCGTAGTTGTGCGCCCACTTCACGTAGCTCCACGGAGCCCCACTCCGCCCACTACGCCCAGGGTTAGTTTATACTAAGAAATGCATCATGGTCCTAGGGAGGGCGACCTGTCAGGCACAGCTCATACAATGTCCCGGGGTGTGCATTTGCGGACATTTGTGTTTACTATTAGAGGGCTGGTGCATGGCTTCCACCCTGTCATAGCAAATCCTTGTTTGACTACTTGAAGCGAGAGGAGGAAAACCTCGTATCGCTTTAATAGAGGGGATGCAGATGGTAAAAATGGAGAGAAAAAAAGCAGGGTCTCACCCGTTCATTTAAATGAGGCCCCTGGTGGGTAATGTTCCGTGGCCAATCCAATTGTTATAATGCGGGGTGTCTGTAGGACTGGGGATCTTAATGTCACATGCAAATTAGGTGCGGAAGTGCGCAGAGACGTTTTGCAGCCTAGGGGACCGCCACCTTCCCGGGTATTGTTTACTAATTGTTTGGGGGGTTCGAGGTCAACTGAAGTCCGGGGATCGCCACACTGGGGTCCGCGAGAAAGAGTGTGGTTCAGCAACTCCTTAAAATCAAACACACGAGGCCAGAGATTAGGGGCCATATTATCAAGGAACGGCGAAGACATTATCGCCGCTTTAGCGGCAGGAAACTGCCGCTAAAGGGGCGATAAGGGGTTGATAATATGCCCTTGTGAATCCCCATAGAAGCCCAGGTTCTGGTGTGAACCTGGGATTTTATGTGAATCTGCAAGGGCATATTATCAAGCCCATTATCGCCGCTTTAGCTGCAGTTTCCTGCCACTAAAGCGGCGATAATGGTATTGCCGTTCTTTGATAATATAGTCCTACATTATTAGCTACGGGAAAATCGCTTGCATGCACCTGTGCAAGAGTTGCTGCACCCCAGCCCCTTCCCCCGCACTGTGCTCAATTGTAGGTCTTGCACACCGAGGCTTCACTGCTCACCTGCCACCACCGGTGTGTCCCACGACGTGTTGGTGCAAGCTCTGAGTCTGGGGTACGTTTGTACGGTAGGAGGCCAGGTCTCCGGTCGGGGACGGTGTCTTGATACCTAGATGGAATGCCCAGGGCATCATTGCGGGGTCAGCTCCCGCTCCACCCTTCTTGAGCCAATCAATTGAATGTCTGAAAAGGGAGAAATAATTTAATGGTGGTAACGTCTGGAGGTAAATGAAGGTTTATTTCAAGCTTGATAGAAAACAGGAGTTGAGTGCATCCTTTGTTTTTGAAGTACGATCTACCAACTATTAGTTAATCATGGTTCAAAGAGGAGTTGAAGTGCTTGAGAATTCACAAGGTTTAATAATAATACGTTATACAAAGGTTCATATAGAAAGGAACAGAGCGCATGCTAGAAGCATAATGTGCATGTGTAATGAAGTGGCGGAAGGCTGTGTGCATGTACACTTAGTAACAAGCTCACTACAGTGCCCTCAAAATCAACGCCACGTGTCCGTACGGCAGCGCTGCCCGCTGGCTCAGGCCTACAGTATGGCACAGCAGGGCCTTAAAATAAGACAGATGTGACTGAATGAGGTCAGAGATCACATCATTACGCACGGCAACATCGCTTTTTCAAATGTGCGCACTCAGGGTGATGCACCCCACCCCTCCCGCAGCATTGCGCTCAACAGGTGCCTGTAGGGCAGCGCTGCCCGCTAGCTCAGGCCTACAGTATGGTACAGCAGGTCCTTGAAATTAGACAGAGATGTGACTGAATGAGGTCAGCGATCACATCATTACGCATGGCAACATCGTTTGTTCGCACCTGCGCAGCCAGGGTGATGCACCCCACCTGTCCCGTCGCATCGCGCTCAATTGGAGGCCCTGTGCACCCAGGCCGCTCTGCTTACGTGCTGTCATTGTTGTGTGAGCAAACACTATGGGCAACAGTGCTCACAATTCAGCTGGAGTGATGATTGCAGGATGGTGTACACCTCATGGATCCCTTTCGTAGACGACGGGCAGTAGGGCTCACAATTTAGAGCCAGTGTTGATTGCCAGGATGGTGTACACCTCATGGATGCCTTTTTTTTTATTGCGCATTGTGATATGCGAGGTGGATGCGGCCATATCACCTGAGGCAGTGTGGAAGAAGAGGGACTTGCGTCATTATGGTTATCCTATTTATACGTACGCAAAGTGGGCTGGACTTGCGTACACCAGGCCAGCGTAGGGGTGTGAATAATTATTCCGGGGACCTGGATGTTGTTCAGTTCCTGTCTGGCCAGGAAGTTTACTTATCTGTGCTTCTTTTGTAGTTTTGACCTTGCAGAGTGTGCAATTTACATTAGTGTAGCATGTGTCGGGTGGGCGGCAACTATCGTTAATGAGATGGTGTTTGAAAAGATTGAATGGTGAACATTATATGTCGTTGTCAAGGTTGTGGATATGTGCAGACACGCATGTCAATGGTGTGCGGTATTATTGAAAGTGTTGCTATCGTGAAGCGTACACATGTGAATGTGGTCGGATGGAGGGAGGATCAGCAGTGAGGCTACGTCATACACAGTGATAACACTCATTACAGTCAAGGAATACATGTCAAATGTGAATCTGAAAGTATTACATATGACACACTAGTATATTGGTAAAGCCTGTCAACAGAGCATACAGCAAAAGAAATCTACACATTGCTGTTTACTGTTTGTCTCATGTGATCTAGGATGTGCACTCTGCCCGTGGCTCCTGATACATCTTAGAGCCACGAATACCCAGGCCGAAATGGAGCACAATAATGTGCACACACACACACTAGGGGCATCGTGTAGCACCTATTTGTTTTGTGATGGGACATTTGAGATGCATGGCAATCACACGTGGAAGGCTAATGCACAGACCATGAATATTGATCAAGATGATCATTGCATGTTGTGTGTAATATAAGATATGTGTACACAGCTAAAAAACTTTTCCAAAAAGCTCTCTAAGCAAAAGAGGTGTCTCTCATCAAACGCTGCAGAGAGAAGGAGCAAAATGGGTTGGGTCGTCCAACTGTTACAATGGGAAATGTTATGAAGCAATCCAATGCTTTTTTTTAAGGTCACATCGCAATCGCCCACCGAGCGCCCAAGGAGGCCGCACCCGACGTGATTTTGACAAAATATATTTATCATAATATACGTTTATTACAGTTAGAAATATATAAATGTTTGAAATATTTTAGATTATCGCTTGCTCTCATATACTGTTTAAAGTTATTTAGATATACTTTTGAGACAAAAAAAAATGAGGGAGTGGCATACCTGGCGCGACACTATATGTCTGTGACATAACGCAGGGCCTGGCAGCGTGTACTTGTCGCATACACAAGGCTCAGCGGGCGCGACCCCCATACGTACATGACGTAACGCCTGGCTTGGTACTGTGTAGCAGTCGGATACCAAAGTAGCAACTGGGGTGACTTCATGCGTATATGATGTTACGCGGGATGAGGTGCCACGAAGTCGTCGGATACGAAATGCACATCATTTACGAGTTTAGCAATATGGCGGATAGGATTCGCATGGTGATGGAGCTTAGTACGCTACCAGTATGGAGTGCAGTTTTCTCGAAAAAAAAGAAATATATATACATATTCCGAGGAGGTGAGAAACGGATATATATATATATATATATATATATATATATATATATATATATATATATATATGGTTAAGGCATGCGTGGAAAAGGTATGCATTGTAATAGCATACAACCTTCCATAGTACTAGAGAGGAAAACACCTGTGATACAAAAGTAGCTGGTGTTAGGGCTCAGTGGCGGGGCAGTGGGGGGACGAACGATGACAATAAAACAACAAAAAACAAATAAATATAACTTACCTTCCTCATCTCCTCATCGTCGCTCTTCTGCTCCTTACCAGCACAGGCTCTGAGAATCCCCTTCAGCCAATCCTGACACTGCTCTCAAGCTGCTGGCAGCATGATAGCAAAGAAAGGATTGGCCTGAGCACCCTCGATTGTGCTCCCAGAAAGACTGTGCCTGCTATCTCCAACCCGGCAACACAGCTTGAGTTGGTGACAGCTTAAGTGCATGTCGGTTTGTCTATCCTGAGACGGCCAGCCAAACCCACATGCGCACTGACAACAGTGCCCCCCACTCCCACTCTGTGACTGCCCCCATGATGGCCCTGCCCCCTCGCCCGGGAGAGAAATGGTAATAAAACTGGTTTATTATCATTTTATTTTTCGATTTTTTTCAATCTATTGGCGGGGAGGCGATGCTCCTCTGCCATAGAGGAGGAGCCGCCGCTGCTGTGATAACTAAAGAGACAGAAAGAGAAGGAAAGGCATAACAGAAAAACTAGAAGAGACAGCGTGCCGGATTTAGAGTTTAATGGACGGGGTTATTCAATCACAAACATGAAGGAGATCCCGTTGGGCGTATTACAATTCCATTAATTCCTATGGCACTTGTAATATGGCGGACAGGATATCCGTCATATTTGTGGTGGAGTTACCCATCCCCCAAACTCTAAATCAGATCCAGTCTCTGGTGAATAATATAACATGTGTATTTGTAAAGCGCACATATTACCCAAGGGTCTCAAGGCACTGAATAACAGTTGTATATTGTTACCCAACTCAATGGTACTCATTTTATCGACCTCAGATGGATGAAAGGCTGAGTGGACCCGCCGGGATTAGAACTTGTGACCATGCGGTCGAACACAGGCCCCAACAGTGGATGCATTAGTCGTCTGTACCACCAGAACCGGCTGTCGCGGCTCGCAATTCTCGCGGGTGGGGCAGTGGGGGTGTCGCGCTCGTGTTATCGTGCAGGTGTTACCACGGGGGAGGTGGGTAGACTAAAAAGAAAACTAAAACTTACCTGACCCAGGTCCCGCGCCGCCTCTGGTCCTGGGCCGGTCCTGAACAGGAACAGGCATGCGCCCTCCCCTCCTGTAGCCAATCACAATGCTGCAATGGCAGCATTGTAATTGGTGCGGAGTCCCCGACATCGCCCAGACAGGCATTTGTAGGGAGGTCATTTTCTCTATGTAGGCTGCATGAGAAAATGTAGAGTGTGCATGACTGCTTTGGGCAGCCCCAGGGCCGACCAGTCAGGCAGGTTATTCAGAGTAGTGCAAGCCACTACCCCCGACCCGCCCCCAACTAGGCATATCCTCCCGCCCGCCCCCAACCAGGCTTACCCTGTCTTCTGTTTTTCGCAGCGCAAGAAGAAAATAAAATGGTAAAATACCATTTGATTTTCTCGTACTCGCACTGCGAAAAAGCAGTGGGGTGGCGCTCCTCTGCCCTAATGGAGGAGCCACCGTGAGTGGACATTCTGTTTGTACATGTACATAAATTTAGCTGTTAACTCGTAAAGAAGCCCAAAGAAAAGAAGAAGAGAGGGAGAGGTGTTGATGAACAGAAAGGAGGTAAGAATAAGAGAAAGGACAAAGAGGCTGTGATGAATGGCGCGTCAAGAGGGAAGAGGAAAAAGAGAGTTTGGGGAAGGATACATTTATTTTCCGGTGTTTATATAGTGTGGCCCACGCAACAGGCCGAGTTGCGGCTCTATACTGCTTGATAATTTAAAACGTTACACCAGTGTGCACTAATAGCCTACGACGCGTAGGCCCTTTTATCGCTGGTGGTGGTTTGCAGGTTCATAAGCTCCCCTGCCGGGGCAGGCCGAGTAGAAGCACCGAAGGACGAGCCCGAGAAGCTCTGTATGCCTCAATAACAAACACATGACTCAAGGCCCACGCCCAGCCGGAGTGCAGGCTCAGCATTCTCCGGGAATGCCTCTCTCATTCCTTTCTGGAGCCGAGAGCGCGCGCTGTGTGAGCGCGTCACGCGCCTCCTTCAGGCCGTGGACTGGCAAACTACAGAACACAGCACTACGGGGCCTCAGAAATGTCAGAAATGCAGCCAAACGCCTGACCCTGCAGCTCCACAAACATGGAGCAAATAGTCACCACATGAGGCAACAGGGCTCTTTTTCTGCACATGTTATTATTTCAAGTGCCTGGATACCCTCGAGGGTGAGTGGTGTGCTATAAAAATCGACATAATATGTGCGCAAGGTACCAGTCTTAGTAGTTGTATTTATATTCCTGATAAGGTACCAGTCTATGTGAAACTCGACGACTGTCCCTGACGCTGAGCACGAGTCTCACACCTTGGAATACAGCCTCACCCAGGGCGAGTATCAAGGGTACTATTGACTTTAAATGAGTCTTACATCTGGGAATCGTTCCTTGAGCTATTTTTATGCCTTAACCTTCTATGCAAACACTTAACCCTCACTTATATATGCGTCAGCGGCCTTGGCTTCGCAACTGCTCAGGAGGTAAAGAGCGGGGCTGGGACAAAGTCAGTCACACATTTTATCTTGAATGGGATATAGGTGCCTCACGGATAGAAAATAGTATTTTCGAACATGATGTCGAGTCACACTGGGCGTGCGATTAACATTTGAAAGGAATCTCATGCTTGTTCAGTGTCCTGTAGACTTTAATGGAGTCTCACTCAAAAACTTATAAAAACGAAGGGCCATATTATCAAGAATGGCGCTAACATGCAGCTATAGCGGCGATAAGGGGCTTGATAATATGCCCTTGTGAATTCCCATAGAAGCCCAGGTTCACACTCACAAGGGTATATTATCAAGCACCTTATCGCCGCTTTAGCTGCAGTGTCCTGCCGCCAAAGCGGCTATAATGTTAGCGCCGTTCTTGTTAATATGGCCCGAAATTGTACTTCAAACAGCGTGTCTCAGTTCAGAATCCTGCAAACTCACACAGAAGCATGGTAGTACCAGGCGGTGAGTGACAAACTATAGATAGCTGAAGACAGTTCAAAGTTTACAGTTAGTTGTTGCCATGATTAACTTGCCACTTGATAGCCTAACCTAAGAACCATCTAATGTCTGATCACTGGCCTCTTCCCCTACCTTTTGCTTCAGCTCACTCTTTGGGCCACCGTACACCACACCCATCTTTCCATTTAATGTCTTCTTTCCACCCGACTACACCCCACAGTCTCCCAGCAGAGACGTTTTAAGGCATGGACAAAGTGGGTGTTAGAACCCGGGGTCTCTGATTGGCAGAGGTAAGTACCTTAGACCAAGTAGGGACCCTAGCTTCCGGTCAGGGAGACGGAATAACCCTCTGAGATAACCCCTGCTCACCCTCTAGGTAGCATGGCGCGAGCAGTCTAGGCTAAACAGAGGCAATGTGGATAACATTTGCACTTAACACAACAATAATCCCCAATCCACCACAAACTGAGACCACACAGGTAAGTATATTTTATAAAAATATATAGCTTTATCTAGTTTCAGCATGTAAATGAAGCAGTTGCACGCTAATCACTTC